>NC_091646.1:64885731-65493792 GCF_027580195.1 Bos mutus | reverse complement strand
CTGGTCATAACAAACACCCTCTTCCAACAACACAAGAGAAGAATCTATACATGGACATCACAAGATGGTCAACACCAAAATCACACTGATTATATTCTTTAAAGCCTAAGATGGAGAAGCTCTATACAGTCAGCAAAAACAAGACCAGGAGCTGACTGTAGCTCAGACCATGAACCCCTTATTGCCAAATTCAGACTTAAATTGAAGAAAGTGGGGAAAACCCTAGACCATTCAGGTGTGACCTAAATCAAATCCCTTATGATTATACAGTGGAAGTGAGAAATAGATTTAAGGGCCTAGATCTGATAAATAGACTGCCTGATGAGCTATGGAATGAGGTTCGTGACATTCTACAGGAGACAGGGATCAAGACCATCCCCATAGAAAAGAAATGCAAAAAAGCAAAATGGCTGTCTGCGGAGGCCTTACAAATAACTGTGAAAAGAACAAAAGTGAAAAGCAAAGGAGAAAAGGAAAGATATAAACATCTGAATGCAGAGTTCCAACGAATAGCAAGAAGAGATAAGAAAGCCTTCTTCAGTGATCAATGCAAAGACATAGAGGAAAACAATAGAATGGGAAAGACTACAGATCTCTTCAAGAAAATCAGAGATACCAAAGGAACATTTCATGCAAAGATGGGCTCGATAAAGGACAGAAATGGTATGGACCTAACAGAAGCAGAAGATACTAAGAAGAGGTGGCAAGAATACACAGAAGAACTGTATAAAAAAGATCTTCACGACCCAGATAATCACGATGGTGTGATCACTGACCTAGAGCCAGACATCCTGGAATGGGAAGTCAAGTGGACCTTAGAAAGCATCACTACAAACAAAGCTAGTGGAGGTGATGGAATTCCAGTTGAGTTATTCCAAATCCTGAAAGATGATGCTGTGAAAGTGCTGCACTCAATATGCCACCAAATTTGGAAAACTCAGCAGTGGCCACAAGACTGGAAAAGGTCAGTTTTCATTCCAATCCCAAAGAAAGGCAATGCCAAAGAATGCTCAAACTACCGCACAATTGCACTCATCTCACACGCTAGTAAAGTAATGCTCAAAATTCTCCAAGCCAGGCTTCAGCAATATGTGAACCATGAACTTCCTGATGCTCAAGCTGGTTTTAGAAAAGGCAGAGGAACCAGAGATCAAATTGCCAACATCCGCTGGATCATTGAAAAAGCAAGAGAGTTCCAGAAAAACATCTATTTCTGCTTTATTGACTATGCCAAAGCCTTTGACTGTGTGAATCACAATAAACTGTGGACAATTCTGAAAGAGATGGGAATACCAGACCACCTGATCTGCCTCTTGAGAAATCTGTCTGCAGGTCAGGAAGCAACAGTTAGAACTGGACATGGAACAACAGACTGGTTCCAAATAGGAAAAGGAGTACGTCAAGGCTGTATATTGTCACCCTGCTTATTTAACTTATATGCAGAGTACATCATGAGAAACGCTGGGCTGGAGGAAGCACAAGCTTGAATCAAGATTGCCAGGAGAAATATCAATAACCTCAGATATGCAGATGACACCACCCTTATGGCAGAAAGTGAAGAGGAACTAAAAAGCCTCTTGATGAAGGTGAAAGTGGAGAGTGAAAAAGTTGGCTTAAAGCTCAACATTCAGAAAACAAAGATCGTGGCATCTGGTCCCATCACTTCATGGGAAATAGATGGGGAAACAGTGGAAACAGTGTCAGACTTCAGTTTTGGGGGCTCCAAAATCACTGCAGATGGTGACTGCAGCCATGAAATTAAAAGATGCTTACTACTTGGAAGGAAAGTTATGACCAACTTAGATAGCATATTCAAAAGCAGAGACATTACTTTGCCAACAAAGGTTCGTCTAGTCAAGGATATGGTTTTTCCTGTGGTCATGTATGGATGTGAAAGTTGGACTCTGAAGAAGGCTGAGCGCCGAAGAATTGATGCTTTTGAACTGTGGTGTTGGAGAAGACTCTTGAGAGTCCCTTGGACTGCAAGGAGATCCAACCAGTCCATTCTGAAGATCAGCCCTGGGATTTCTTTGGAAGGAATGATGCTAAAGCTGAAACTCCAATACTTTGGCCACCTCATGCAAAGAATTAACTCATTGGAAAAGACTCTGATGCTGGGAGGGATTGGGGGCAAGAGGAGAAGGGGACGACAGAGGATGAGATGGCTGGATGGCATCACTGACTCGATGGACGTGAGTCTGAGTGAACTCCGGGAATTGGTGATGGACAGGGAGGCCTGGCGTGATGCGATTCATGGGGTCGCTAAGAGTCAGACATGACTGAGCGACTGATCTGATCTGATCTGATCTGTGCTCTCTTTGGGAGAGACATGCTAAGTCAGACATGAGTTAGTGACTGAACAACAAAATGATTCTATACTGATAAGAATAATTTGGCATTTTGGTACTTAAATCTCTCCCTTCCTGTACCTCCTAACCTCAAAAAGTGATCAAACCCTTCTCTGTATCCATGATACAACACAGATTTTCCCCACTGGGATTACATTTGTTTATGTTTTTTTCCACCACAAGACTGCAAACACCCTGAGAATAAAGGTTTTTTCTTCTTTATTCAATCAGTGAAAATTCACCTCATGTGTACTATGCATGTATTTTCGAAAAGGAACATACAAACATGAGTAAGACAACACCTCTGTTCCCAAGGAACTTACAGTTTATGGGAGGGACAGGGCAATTACAAGATAGGATAACAGAGATGCACTGAAGAAGAAAAGAGCAGTATAAAACTCAAACTGGGAGGTCAAGAAAGCTTCCTGGAAATTATAATTTTTGAGTTGTGTTTGGAATAGAGAAAACACTGCATTTATTTGAAGAGCATAAAAAGAACTTCAGACCCAAAGTTTTCTAGGTACAACTGCTGACCACAGAGCCATGGCCAGGCATGATATTAATAAAGTGGAAGTTTCAGACCAAATGCATTATTTCTGAGTCTGGATGTTTTGGTGGAGCCAACATATCTTCATGAGTTTTTTTTTTTTTTTTTTTCCAGCTGAAAGTCATTGTTTAAAGAGTAGTAACTGAAATATACTAGTCACTGATTCTTCAGGCAGAGTTTACCTGTATATCCTTAAAAATTTCACCCAGAGTCTAAAGATGATACTTCAATATTTCCACCATGAGTTACACTCTATTCAGCTTACTCAATTTTCAGGACAATGATCAAATAAAAAATGGTGTCAGTAAGGATATGTCAATATGACATTGGCACCAAGGCATTAGCACTTGTTTTCATTTTGAGTTGTAGTAAAACATACATAAAATATACTTTTTTACCATTTTTAAATGCACAGTTCAGTACTGTTAAGTTCATTCACACTGTTTTATGACAAACCTTCAGAATTCTTTTCATCTTGCAAAACTGAAACTCTTAATTATAAACAACTCCCATTCCCCCTTCCCCAAGTCCCTACAATCTAGATATAAGGAAGCAATCAAGATAGACTCACTATGGTTTCCATTTCGTCAGGGAGTAATCTACATCCTGAAGTGAAATTTAATCCACAGGGAATGTGCAACAAAATAGGAAACCTGTAGGCATTTCCTTGGAATAACCTTCAGGAAATCATTTCACCTCTCTAGGGCAGGTATTCTTTAGTAGTCAAAAGGAAGGTAGAGATTGAGTGGTATCTAAGCTTCCCTTGGTTTTGATATTTTATAATATTAGCATACTATTACACTTGTTCATCTCATTGTTGCTAAAAATTTAATATAACCCACTTAAATCAAGATCTGATATTACCATAACAGTGTCAAGTGTATTCTTTCTAAAATATTTCAATGCATATTATTAAAGTTTTCAGGTATAATGGCCCCCACAAGCATTTCACAGTGTCTTCAGAAATCTGACTACAAACCATCCTACATTTCAAATGATTTAATTCAACACCAACCGTGAATATCACAAATGATGTCTATTGAGATTTAAATGCATCTTTAATATTATACATCATGGAACAGCAGTGCTAGAAGTAACACTGAGGTGATATAATCCAATGCACTGACCTCAGAATAAAGAAACAGGTCTAGAGGTTCACTGCCTTGCCTGTGGTCAGAGAGCTTTAGTCCTTACTTTGTCAGAAACAAAGTAAGGACTAAAAGTTGTTTAAAAGCCAGATTTCTTTACTTCCTACCCACTCCAGTGTTCTTGCCTGGAGAATTCCAGGGACAGGGGAGCCTGGTGGGCTTCCATCTATGGGGTCACACAGAGTCGGACATGACTGAAGCGACTTAGCAGCAGTAGCAGCAGCAGCTGCTCAGTCTTATATAACCTGACTAGATTGATAGACTGCCTGATGAACTATGGATGGAGGTTTGTGACATTGTACAGGAGAGGGATCAAGACCATCCTCATGGCAACAAAACGTAAAAAAGCAAAATGGCTGTCTGGGGAGGCCTTACAAACAGCTGTGAAAAGAAAAGTGAAAAGCAAAGGAGAAAAGGAAAGATATAAGCATCTGAATGCAGAGTTCCAAAGAATAGCAAGAAGAGATAAGAAAGCCTTCCTCAGCGGTCAATGCAAAGAAATACAGGAAAAAAACAGAATGGGAAAGACTAGAGATCTCTTCAAGAAAATTAGAGACACCAAGGGAACATTTCATGCAAAGATGGGCTCGATAAAGGACAGAAATGGTATGGACTAATAGAAGCAGAAGATATTAAGAAGAGGTGGCAAGAATACACAGAACTGTATAAAAAAGATCTTCATGACCAAGATAATCACGATGGTGTGATCACTCACCTAGAGCCAGACATCTTGGAATGGGAAGTCAAGTGGGTCTTAGAAAGCATCACTACAAAGCTAGTGGAGGTGATGGAATTCCGGTTGAGCTATTTCAAATCCTAAAAGATGATGCTGTGAAAGTGCTGCACTCAATATGCCAGCAAATTTGGAAAACTCAGCAGTGGCCACAGGACTGCAAAAGGTCAGTTTTCATTCCAATCCCAAAGAAAGGCAATGCCAAAGAATGCTTAAACTACCGCACAATTGCACTCATCTCACACGCTAGCAAAGTGATGCTTAAAATTCTCCAAACCAGGCTTCAGCAATAGGTGAACTGTGAACTTCCAGATGTTCAAGCTTGTTTTAGAAAAGGCAGAGGAACCAGAGATCAAATTGCCAACATCTGCTGGAGCACCAAAAAAGCAAGAGAGTTCCAGAAAAACATCTATTTCTGCTTTACTGACTATGCCAAAGCCTTTGACTGTGTGGATCACAATAAACTGTGGAGAATTCTGAAAGAGATGGGAATACCAGACCACCTGACCTGCCTCTTGAGAAACCTATATGCAGGTCAGGAAGTAACAGTTAGAACTGGACATGGAACAACAGACTGGTTCCAAATAGGAAAAGGAGTACGTCAAGGCTGTATATTGTCACCCTGCTTATTTAACTTACATGCAGAGTACATCATGAGAAACGCTGGGCTGGAGGAAGCACAAGCTTGAATCAAGATTGCCGGGAGAAATATCAATAACCTCAGATATGCAGATGACACCACCCTTATGGCAGAAAGTGAAGAGGAACTAAAAAGCCTCTTGATGAAGGTGAAAGTGGAGAGTGAAAAAGTTGGCTTAAAGCTCAACATTCAGAAAACGAAGATCGTGGCATCTGGTCCCATCACTTCATGGGAAATAGATGGGGAAACAGTGGAAACAGTGTCAGATTTCAGTTTTGGGGGCTCCAAAATCACTGCAGATGGTGACTGCAGCCATGAAATTAAAAGATGCTTACTACTTGGAAGGAAAGTTATGACCAACCTAGATAGCATATTCAAAAGCAGAGACATTACTTTGCCAACAAAGGTTCGTCTAGTCAAGGATATGGTTTTTCCTGTGGTCATGTATGGATGTGAAAGTTGGACTCTGAAGAAGGCTGAGCGCCGAAGAATTGATGCTTTTGAACTGTGGTATTGGAGAAGACTCTTGAGAGTCCCTTGGACTGCAAGGAGATCCAACCAGTCCATTCTAAAGGAGATCAGCCCTGGGATTTCTTTGGAAGTAATGATGCTAAAGCTGAAACTCCAATACTTTGGCCACCTCATGTGAAGAGTTGACTCATTGGAAAAGACTCTGATGCTGGGAGGGATTGGGGGCAGGAGGAGAAGGGGATGACAGAGGATGAGATGGCTGGATGGCATCACTGACTCGATGTACATGGGTTTCGGTGAACTCCGGGAGTTGGTGATGGACAGGGAGGCCTGGCGTCCTGCAATTCATGGGGTCGCAAGGAGTCGGACACGACTGAGTGACTGAACTGAACTGAACCTGTCTGGGTATCTGTTTCAAATTAGTTAGTATCAAAAGGGAATTCAGTTCAGTTCAGTTGCTCAGTCGTGTCCGACTCATTGCAACTCCATGAATTGCAGCACGCCAGGCCTCCCTGTCCATCACCAACTCCCGGAGTTCACCCAAACCCATGTCCACTGAGTCGGTGATCCCATCCAGCCATCTCATCCTCTGTTGTCCCCTTCTCCTCCGGCCCTCAATCTTTCCCAGCATCAGGGTCTTTTCAAATGAGTTAACTCTCCGCATCAGGTGGCCAAAGTATTGGAGTTTCAGCTTCAAAATCAGTCCTTCCAAAGAACACACAGGACTGATCTCCTTTAGAATGAATTGGTTGGATCTCCTTGCAGTCCAAGGCACTCTCAAGAGTCTTCTCCAACACCACAGTTCAAAAGCATCAATTCTTTGGCACTCAGCTTTCTTCACAGTGCACCTTTCACATCCATACATGACCACTGCAAAAATCATAGCCTTGACTAAACGGATGTTTGTTGGCAAAGTAACGTCTCTGCTTTCGAATATGCTGTCTAGGTTGGTCATTAACTTTCCTTCCAAGGAGCAAGTATCTTTTAATTTCATAGCTGCAGTCACCATTCACAGTGATTTTGCAGCCCAGAAAAATAAAGTCAGCCACTGTTTACCCATCTATTTGCCATGAAGTGATGAGACCAGATGCCATGATCTTTGTTTTCTGAACGTTGAGCTTTAAGCCAACTTTTTCACTCTCCTCTTTCACTTTCATCAGGAAGCTTTTAGTTCTTCTTCACTTTCTGCCATAAGGGTGATGTCATCTGCATATCTGAGGTTATTGATATTTCTCCTGGCAATCTTGATTCAAGCTTGTGCTTCCTCCAGCCCAGCGTTTCTCATGATGTACTCTGCATATAAGTTAAATAAGCATGGTGACAACATACAGCCTTGACATACTCCTTTTCCTATTTGGAACCAGTCTGTTGTTCCATGTCCAGTTCTAACTGTTGCTTCCTGTCCTGCATACAGATTTCTCAAGAGGCAGGTCAGGTGGTCTGGTATTCCCATCTCTTTCAGAATTGTCCACAGTTTATTGTGATCCACACAGTCAAAGGCTTTGGCATAGTCAATAAAGCAGAAATAGATGTTTTTCTGGAACTCTCTTGCTTTTTTGGTGATCCAGCAGATGTTGGCAATTTGATCTCTGGTTCCTCTGCCTTTTCTAAAACAAGCTTGAACATCACGAAGTTTATGGTTCACGTATTGCTGAAGCCTGGCTTGGGGAATTTTGAGCATTACTTTACTAGCGTGTGACATGAGTGCAATTGTGCAGTAGTTTGAGCATTCTTTGGCATTGCCTTTCTTTGGGATTGGAATGAAAACTGACCTTTTGCAGTCCTGTGGCCACTGCTGAGTTTTCCAAATTTGGTGGCATATTGAGTGCAGCACTTTCACAGCATCATTTTTTAGGATTTGAAATAGCTCAATTGGAATTCCATCACCTCCACTAGCTTTGTTTTTAGTGATGCTTGCTAAGGCACACCTTACTTCACGTTCCAGGATGTCCGGCTCTAGGTGAGTGTGAGGGATCACACCTTTGTGATTATCTGGGTCATGAAGATCTTTTTTATACAGTTCTTCTGTGTATTCTTGCCACCTCTTCTTAATATCTTCTGCTTCTGTTAGGTCCATACCATTTCTATCTTTTATTGAGCCCGTCTTTGCATGAAATATTCCCTTGGTATCTCTAATTTTCTTGAAGAGATCTCTAGTCTTTCCCATTATGTTACCTAGTCACAATATTCACTGACTAGGACAAAATGTAACGAAGCATTGAAAACAGTCATTATTTTACATATCTTGATTGTTCTGACTAATGTAGAGGGTGACAGCATTCATAAAGGATAATGGATAGAATCCTGGAAGAAAGTATTTAAATTGAGAAATGCCTAATTGGCCTACCAAATTATTGCCATTAGGACAATAGTAAATTTAGTTATAATTTCAAAATGGAATAGCCTAATATTATACTTCTAGTGTAGTGTTTTCAGCTCACCCTTCTTTAGATGTTAACCAAAAACTCAGAATTTAGATTGTAGAAGTTTATTGATATGATCAAAAAGCAAACAGCCAGACATTTGTTTATCTCTGCCACTACAATGTATAATTTTGAATAGTATTTTAAAATGCATAACAAATAATATTTAAATCAATACTAGAAAAGTAAATTTAAGAATCTACTTAAGGCACTTCAGATGAAAGCTACTTTCAACATTTCCACAAAAGTAACACTATTCTAAGTGTAGTAAATCTGCCCTCTACAGAGTTTAGCCAGAACACAACTTCTCTCCTTAAAGAAGAAGAATGTGCTCTTAAGAGAGACACAGAAAATACAAAGAACTGTCATTCTTCAATGCTCATTGCAAATTATCTGGAGCTATAGGTTACATGGCAGTAATATTCCCCTGGTTAGTCTGTACAAATCAGGGCATATTCATACAAGTCTCATAAGAATCACAGCGTAAATTTATTTGGCCTGAGACAAGTACAAAAACAGCAGATAAGGAATCCAGAATCACGCAATTTACAGTGGAGTAACAAAAATGGGCTCCAGTAGAGAGTAAATATCACCTCACCCACCAAATCTACTTAAAAAAAAAACAAACCAAAAGCCCCACATAGAACATTTCTTCATAGGCAACTATAATCATCTCTTTCTTTAAACGTCTATTATGTAAGATTTCTAGACCATGAGGGAGAGTTATTAGATGGTAAATAGTAGCAGGCAGTCACAATATTATTTTAATGTAATACTTCTAAGATTTCTTAAAATTTCTTCACAATTGGAATTTGCATATTTCTATAATAGTGGCATTTCTGGATACCCTTTACAGCCATGGAGGAGATTATAGCTATATCTACTGATAACCATCAACTTTCATTCTTCACAGAAATTTGGTTAGCACATATGGTTATTTTTATTGACAGAAAAAAGATTAAATTCAAACAGAACTTCTTCAAATGATAACTTTGTTTCTCCACATAAAGTGAGAAGACAAAGGTTAACATAATAGCAAGAAAACAGAACAGTTTACAAGAAAAATTTACTTTCTATTCATAAGCAACAACTTAATATTTCATCATTTTATTTTCCCAATCTAGGGGAGTCCTTTTCCTAAACACAAGGGTTAATAAAATGTGTTGTCACTGTAATACAGAAATTGATTTAACCAGATAAATCCATTTTTTTCTCTTAGGTACAAATGAAATAAGTGATAATCTCTGAGTTGCAGAAACATTTTGGTCAATTGTAAATTTACACTGATTTTAATACTAAGCTACATTTTTATTAGAGAGGGGCCCATCTTAAATAAAGGACTTCCCTGGTGGCTCAGACAGTAAAGTGTCTGCCTACAATGCAGGAGACCTGGGTTCAATCCCTGGGTCGGGAAGATCTCCTGGAGAAGGAAATGGCAACCCACTCCAGTATTCTTGCCTGAAAAATCCCATGGACGGTGGAACCTGGTAGGCTACAGTCCATGGGGTCGCAAAGAGTCAGATATGACTGAGCAACTTCACTTTCATCTTAAATAAATTAGGGAGACAGAATGAGCCTGAAATTGTTCCAAATACAGGCAGCTAACACCACACTCATGAAGAAATCATAATCCTGTATTTAGGAATACTTCTTAATGTCTACAGCTACCAAGAAACAAAGTCTGCAAAGAATTTCAGGAGGGAAGATGGAGGACTGGCTAGTGATCTTTTTCTAAAGTCTAGATGTGTACGCTGAAGAATGGTGTTCCATTTTCAGAAGACACATAGCATATATGATTTCTCTGCTTAAAAGGAAAGATGTGTGAAGTATGCACATCCATGCAACACTGGAAAAGCTAAGAATGGATTCCTGACGCTGTTATCAGTAACAGGCATATGCAAGAACACCTGGTCACAAGTCCCAACTACCTTTGGATAAGATAAAAAAATCACATGGTCAAAAGTTAAGCAACACAGTTTTGAACCTTGTTCTAATTAAAATGTAGTAGTTTTAAATTTTTTATAAAATTCCACTAAATTAAATGTTCCAGAAAGTTTACTGGGAAGGGAAGGTTAAGAGAAGAATTGTATCCAAATACTTCATGAAAATTGCTTGTTAAGGCACTATACATCTTCTTTGGTTAAATGATTAACTATTTTAATCATGTGGGAAAAAAAGAGGTAATCCAAAATACATAAATTGCATTCTTCTTTTCACACACATATTTTTCATTTTTCAATTTCCATTACTCCAGTGTCTACATATTTCCGGAATCCTTTTTAACTCATCAGAAAGCTGAAACAAAAATATATACCAGTCTATTAATATCTAAAAGAAAAATAGTCTTTACCTCTAACAAATATCTTGATTTTATCATATCAGATCAAAGAACATCTGGGTACATGTATAATAAACTTTGAGTACCAATAACAAAAAGAGACACTGAGATGCTGAGGTAGTCTTAGAAGAAAAGGAAGTAGAAATAACCTCAAATTAAAATATCTCCCGAATAGATACCAATTAATAACTGAATCAACCACAGTGATCATATAAGTAATAGAAATACCAGAAAGATTACCCCTGCATCCCAGTTAGTATTCTATAGGGGATAAATTATTTTAAAATACATATAGACAGAAGAATAAAAGTATAGAGCTGGAGGATTTAGTCAAGGATCAAAGTTCTAATAGGTTTTAATCTTTAGAATTAAACAAGTTTGCAAGAAATGCAAAAGGAGATTAATTTAAGTTGTTCACTGATTAAAATACATTTAGAAATGTTACAATATAATGAGCCGGCCAGGGAGTTATTCAAAATTATCTACTAAAAACTTCTGTTGAAAATACGAAGAATGAATTTGTGTCTCAAAAATATCACTTGATACACTTTACATTTAGTGTTCATGATCCTTTATAAAACAGGGCAATGTTGTATTAAAACAAGAATTGTAGTAAATGGCACTCAGATTATAAAACTAACTCATGATATTGCCTGTTGTGTACAGGTACATTTCTTTTGGCTATTAACAGAATAAAATCAAGAAGTTATAACTAGAAGAATAATTTCTTCGCTGAGCTTTAGAGATCGCTATGAATATTTCAAGTCTATTAGACCTTCTTAAACACTCTTTCTTATTCTACAGTCTACAAATTGGATTCTATTCAAATGTTCTGTTTATTCTACCTAAACAGCCTGAAAAGCAGAGTGAAAAGTTTTGGAAAAAACATTAAAAAATAATTTGTCCTCAAAAAGATGTAAAGTATGCAAATAAGGAACTGTGCGAGGGTATAAAATGTTCTAATCGTTATGTGTTTGATAGATTTCTAGGTTAAATTAAATGATGTCAGAATAGTCCTGAATGATTTTCCCAAGAAATCACATAGTTTTATTCACTATATCATAATTATTATAATTTCTATATGCAACATAACTCAAAGCCTATCTCTATGTCAGAAGCTAGAGTAATCTGGAGGTAAAGTAAAAAAAAACTATATAGCACATCAACTCTAATCATTGAAAGCATAGGTAATCACTATACAAATGAAAAAATAATACCTATATGGATATCCGTGATACTTTGATCTGAAAATAGAGAGCATCCAACTGAAGAATAATACAACAAGTCCAATACCAGCCACACACATTACTGCAGAAAAATAAAAGGAGAGTAAAATGAGCATGTTAAACACAGTAAAGAGTAAGAACATAAATTTTAGGCTACACTTCTAAGAGTAAAATGCAAGGGCTATATCTACTGGTAAGTCTAAACTACAACAAATTTCATTCCCATTCTTATATCTTCAGGAGTCTGCCTTCACCTTTAATTTGCTCTATTACACTATAATGGAGCAGACTCTTGGAGGGCACAAACAAAACCTTGTGCACACCAGGAGCCAGGAGAAAGAAGAAGTGCCCCCATAAGAGACTGAATCAGACTTGCCTGTGAGTGTCCAGGAGTCTCCAGTGGAGGCACAGTTGACAGTTTGGCCTCAAACAACATAAGGAAACACAGCCCAACCCATCAACAGAAAACTTAATTAAAGATTTACTGGCCCCACCCATCAAAACAAGACCCAGTTTCCCTCACAGTCAGTCTCCCATCAGGAAGCTTCTGGAATCCTCATCCTTATTCATCAGAGGACAGACAGAATGAAAACCACAATCACAGAAAACTAACCAAACTGATCACATGGAGCACAGCCTTGTCTAACTCAATGAAACTATGAGCCATGCCGAGTAGGGCCAACCAAGATGGACGGGTCATGGTGGAGAGTTCTGACAAAATGTGGTCCACTGGAGAAGGAAATGACAAACCACTTCAGTATTCTTGCCTTGAGAATGCCATAGACAATATGAAAAGACAAAAAGATTATGACACTGAAAGATGAACTCCCCAGGTCAGTAGGTGCCCAATATGCTACTGGAGAAGAGTGGAGAAATAATGCCAGAAACAATGAAGAGATGGAGCCAAAGCAAACACAATTCCAGTTGTGGATGTGACTGGTGTTGGAAGTAAAGTCCGATGCTGTAAAGAACAATATTGCATAGAAACCTGGAATGTTAGGTCCATGAATCAAGGCAAATTGGAAGTGGTCAAACAGGAGATGGCAAGAGTGAACATTGACATTTTAGGAATAAGTGAACTAAAATGGACCAGAATGGGCAAATTTAATTCAGATGACCATTATATCTACTACTGTGGGTGCAAGAATCCCTTATAAGAAGTGGAGCAGCCCTCATAGTCAACAAAAAAGTCTGAAATGCAGTACTTGGGTGCAATCTCAAAAATGAAAGAATGATCTCTGTTCATTTCCAAGGCAAACCATTCAGTATGATAGTAATTCAAGTCTATGCACCAACCACTAATGCTGAAGAAGCTGAGGTTGAACAGTTCTATGAGGATCCACAAGACCTTCTAGAATTGATACCAAAAAAGATGTCCTTTTCATCATAGGGGACTGGAATGCAAAAGCAGGAAGTCAAGAAACACCTGGAGTAACAGGCAAGTTTGGCCTTGGAGTACAAAATGAAGCAAGGCAAAGGCTAAAAGAGTTCTGCCAAGAGAACGCACTGGTCATAGCAAACACCCTCTTCCAACAACAGAAGAGAAAACTCTACACATGGACATCACCAGATGGTCAATACCAAAATCAGACTGACTGTATACTTTGTACCCAAAGATGGAGAAGCTCTATAAAGTCAGCAAAAAAGAAGACTGGGAGCAGACTGTGGCTCAGATCATGAACTCCTTATTGCCAAATTCAGACTTAAACTGAAGAAAGTAGGGAAAACTACTAGACCATCCAGATATGATGTAAGTCAAATCCCTTACGATTTATACAGTGGAAGTAAGAAATAGATTCAAGGGATAAGATCTGATAGACAGAGTGCCTGAAGAACTATGGACAGAGGTTCATGACATTGTACAGGAGGCAGTGATCAAGACCATCCCCAAGAAAAACAAATGTAAAAAGGCAAAATGGTTGTCTGAGGAGGCCTTACAAATAGCTGAGAAGAGATGCTAAAGGAAAAGGAGAAAAGCAAAGATATACCAATCTGAATGCAGAGTTCCAAACAGCAAAGACAGATTAAGAAAGCCTTCCTCAGCAATAAATGCAAAGAAATAGAGGAAACAGAATGGGAAAGACTAGAGATCTCTTCAAGAAAATTAGAGCTGCCAAGGGAACATTTCATGTAAAGATGGGCACAATAATGGACAGAAACCTTATGGACCTAACAAAAGCAGAAGATAATAAGAGGTGGCAAGAATACACAGAAGAACATCCAGTCCCATCACTTCATGGCAAATAGATGGGGAAACAATGGAAATAGTAACAGACCTTTACTTTCTTGGGCTCCAAAATCACTGCAGATTGTGACTGCAGCCATGAAATTAAAAGACACTTGCTCCTTGGAAGAAAAGCTATGACCAATCTAGACAGCATATTAAAGCAGACACTACTTTGCCGACAAAGGTCCATCTAGTCAAAGGTATGATTTTCCCACTAGTCATGTATGGATGTGAGAGTTGGACTATAAAGAAAGCTGAGGGCCAAAGAATTGATGCTTTTGAACTGTGGTGTTGGAGGATTCTTGAGAGTCCCTTGGACTGCAAGGAGATCCAACTAGTCCATCCTAAAGGAAATCAGTCATGAATATTCATTGGAAGGACTGAGGCTGAAGCTCCAATACTTTGGCCACATGATGTGAAGAACTGACTCATTGGAAAAGACCGATGCTGGAAAGATTGATGGCAGGAGGAGAAGGGGATGACAGAAGATGAGATGGCTGGATGGCATCACAGACTCAGTGGACATGAATTTGAGCAAGTTCTGGGACATGGTGATGGACAGGGAAGGCTGGCATGCTGTAGTCCATGGAGTCGCAGAGTGTCAGACATGACTGAGCAACTGTACTGAACTGAACACTATAATAGAATAGTTCTATTTACACTTGTGTAATTTAATTGTGTGAAATAATGAATTCCATTAAACACCACCACAGAATTTAGTGTTAGAAACACTGTTTTACATCTGACAAGAAAATAACTCACTCTTTTAAAACAATTTGTTTTTTAATCAAAGGATAATTGCTTTAATATAACTCACTTTTTAAACTTCTTTTAAGTCCTTATTATGTATGGCCTTATTGTATTATTGATAAATATTGACTTAAAGACATCTGGTAATATCATTCTGACAGCCTTAGTTGAAAGTACTTTATTCGTCAACACTGCTTATATGAGGACATCCTTCAACTCAGATTACTTATTTGAATTATGAGGGGAAAAAAAAACCTGATTCCTACCCCCAAATTCATAGCTCTCTATGCTCTGGTTCAGCATAGCAGTTACCAACCTTAACCCTAGACGATGACCCTACAATGCTCAAGTATGATTCCCATAACATGAGGATTTTTAAATCCCTGGACTAAGACTGGCTAAGAAGCAGAGAGGTAGGTGTGGAAAAGCATGGAAGCTCTAGGGAAACATATTTATTGGACAATACTAATGACAATGTTTAGTTTTGTTATACTTAGAGAATAATCCATTTTCCCTTTACAATTCTCACACAATATGATTAGGGGCCAAAAATTTAAATCTTAAATAATTTTTTATAAGTATTAACACATGCTCTTTGTAGAAGTCTTTTTTTCTTCCTAATCAAATGCACATATACATGTATATATAGCTTCACCCCGAATATATATTTGTATTCTAATTTTTTCACATATCTAAAAGTGCTTAGGAAAGTTCTTGATATATAATAAGTGCTAAAGAAATATTTATTATTAATATTTGTGATAATTTCATTAATTACAATCTTAGAAATAGATCAAATTGTGACTAACTTAATATATGTCACCAAAATGTTTTACAACTTAAATTCATCCCAGCATTGCAGTAGTACCCAGATGGCCTTTCTCCAAAAATGAATACTGAAATAGGCATTTTTTCAAAAGTCAGGAATTAAAGGATGTATATTGACTGGATGAAAAATTGCTACATTAGTTCTATTTTTCTAATATGTAAAACTTCATTTCAATGCAACAGAAAAATTATCTCCCAAATTCAAAATCCAATATCATCATCTTTTTTTCTAGAAGGAAAAAGTAGATAGATTTATTAACCTAGGTTAATTTTGATGACATTTAACTCTTTAACCATAAAATAAAAACTCAAACTGATTTCATATTAAGTAAATTACATTGTTAGCATTTCTTTGTAACAAATATCAGCATATGAAAATTCTAATATATAAAAAGTCCATGCAAACCAACAGGAAAAGGAGTAACATACATAAATGGCAAAAGACAAAAAGGTATTTTAGACAAAGGAAAACAAAACAGCTAATAAACATCTAAGAAAATATTCAACTACAGTAATAAACAAAGAAGTACAAAATAATATAACATTTCCCCTTTATCTGATTAGCAAATACACACTTACATACATATTTTTAATAAAGTTCTCTAATGTTGATAAAAAGTTACAGTGAAAACAAGCATTCTGAAATGCCACTAATAGGAATCTAAACTATTAAACATTTGGGTAAAGAATTTGGCATCATCAGCTCAAAACATCAAGATAACTGAAAATACTCATACACAGGACCACACAGTCATACTACACTAAGGAATTAATATGAAAAGAAGATAAAGTTTAATATATACCATAATAGTCACTAAATAACTATTCATTATAATGAAAAGAAAAAACTAAATGTTTAACAAAATCAGAATGGTTAAATAAATAGCATAAACAATAAATTAAAAATTATGTGTGGGAAAATATTAGTGAAATATTTTAACTCCAATTAAAAAAGGGGGTATAAGATTCAAAATATTATACATACAGTTGAAAAGATGTTTTTAGAAATGGAAGAAACTTGTATTACAATGTTAAAATTATTAGCTTTTTAATGGTGGAATAATGGGTAACTTCCCCTCCAAAGGTTTCATTCTCTTATTTCCCCCAACACTTTCTACAATGAGCACATATTACTTTTATAATAGTGAAGTAAAATAATATAACTAAGAGGAGAAGTGATTAAGAGGATATTCCTTTTTTCCATATAAAGGCAGAACTGCTACATCTTGGCATATTATATGACTTACTCTTTCGCTTTCCAATATCCATGTCAGATGTAGCAGCTTCACATAAAAGCACCATCCCTAAGGTAACCCCACCATCTTAGAAAAATCGTTTAAGGAGAAATTCACAGAGAGAAATAACACAAACTTTAATATTCCTAGAATAATATAGAATGAATAAATATATAAACCTTCAATTCAATTACAAAAATTATAAGTAATTAAAAAAATTGTATTCAGGTAGAACTGATTTACAATGATGTGTTAGTTTCAAGTGTGCAGCAAAGTGAATCTGTTATACATATATCCACTCTTTTTCAGATTCTTTTTTCCCATATAGGCCACTACAGGGCATTGAGTAGAGTTCTCTGTGCTATACAGTGAAAGTGAAAGTCCCTCAGTCACGTCCGCCTCTTTGTGACCCTGTGGACTGTATAGTCCATGGGATTCTCCAGGCCAGAATACTAGAGTGGGTAGCCTTTCCCTTCTCCAGGGGATATTCCCAACCCAGAGATCAAACCCAGGTCTCCTTTTACTGCAGGCGGATTCTTTATTAGCTGAGCCACCAGGGAAGCCCATACAGTGTTATACAGTAGGTCCCTATTATCTATTTTATATATAGTAGTGTGTATATGTCAATCCCAATCTTCCAATTTATCCTCCCCATAACCAAGTAATCATGTGCCTATATAGTATGACAATTATTTACTATGAAGATAAAATAAAAAATTAAGGTTAGAAAATTACTTCATTTATACAAATAAAAACTGATATTTTAAACAAATGTCCCACTATAACTTCGAGATAAAACATGAGTTTTCCTCTAAAATTGTATTTTGAAATAAACTTCTGAAACATTCTTCCAACTATTGAGTCCATTTTGTATACATTAAAATAAATTAAGTAGCCATTTTGAATGTTTCAACTACTTGCCAAAAAAGAACACATTTGAAATGTACACCATTTAGAGAGAATAGCAACTAACTTTTATTTGAAAAATAACTTAACAAATATTTTTTAGAATTTCAACAATTAACCTCAAAGCACAAATTACTACTAAACTACTTAAATTGTCTTATTTTAATAAAAAAAGAAAATCCTATGAGCCATGACTTCACTTTTATTCACCTTAATATAGAAGCTACATAAATACAAAATAGATGTACTCTTGCAAATAGGTAGTACATGGCTTGGTTGAACAGTAAAATAAGAAAAATCAAATTCTGAAACAAAATAGAATGTGTTCAAGTAGAAAAGAGAGATTCACCCTGCAGTTTGGTGAATACAAAGATTAATTTAAAATGCTCATATTAATTATTCATATACACATGCACATTGTATGCTATCTCATGTGGGTAAAAATAAGCAGAAAGGGGAAAATAGGTGTTCAGATAAGGCCTGAATTTATAATTGGCTCTAAATTTGCCTGTTCATCCTTTCATTACCATTTTACATACTCTTTTTAATAGTCTCTTCTTAGGGATGATACTCATTCATGGTTTTGTTGCTTAGCTAAGTTGTTTTCCTCAGTGATCTTTTTTTCTTACTAGGATTCTTTATTATACACCTTACTAGTGTTCTGTATGTTATACACCTATACATACAGTGATGACTTTATTATTTTGGGCTCCAAAACCACTGCAGATGGTGATTGTAGCCATGAAATTAAAAGACGCTTACTCCTTGGAAGGAAAGTTATGACCAACCTAGATAGCATGTTAAAAAGCAGAGACATTACTTTGCCAAAAAAGGTCCATCTAGTCAAGGCTATAGTTTTTCCAGTGGTCATGTATGGATGTGAGAGTTGGACTGTGAAGAAAGCTGAGTGCCAAAGAATTGATGCTTTTGAACTGTGGTGTTGGAGAAGACTCTTGAGAGTCCCTTGGACTGCAAGGAGATCCAACCAGTCCATCCTAAAGGACATCAGTCTTGGGTGTTCATTGGAAGGACTGATGCTGAAGCTGAAACTCCAATACTTTGGCCACCTCATGTGAAGAGTTGACTCATTGGAAAAGACCCTGGTGCTGGGAGGGATTGGGGGCAGGAGGAGAAGGGGACGACAGAGGATGAGATGGCTGGATGGCATCACCAACTCGATGGACATGAGTTGGGTAAACTCTGGGAGTTGGTGATGGACAGCAAGGCCTGGTGTGCTGTGATTCATGGGTTCGCAAAGAGTCGGACACGACTGAGCAACTGAACTGAATTGAACTGAACTGATGCATACTTATATGCAGGTATGCATAAAGATGGGCTTCCCAGGTAGCTCAGTTGGTTAAGAATCTGCCTACAATGCAGGAGACCCCAGGTTGATTCCTGGTTGGGAAGATGGCCTGGAGAAGGGATAGGCTACCCACTACGGTATTCTTGGGCTTCCCTGGTGGCTCAGCTGGTAAAGAATCTGCCTGCAATGTGGGAGACCTCAGTTCGATCCCTGGGTTGGGAAGATCCCCTGGAGGAGGGTATGACAACCCACTCCAGTATTCTTGCCTGGAGAATCCTCATGGACAGAGGAGTCTGGTGGGCATCACAAAGAATTGGACACAACTGAGCGACTAATACACACACATGCATGAAGACTGATCATTTCTAAAGGCTCTGGCTATAGACACTCTGATTAATGATCGAGACTTGTTTTTGGACTAGTTTGCTTCTGTATCATGGTCTAGAGCTTTCCATCTTACACTATACCATCAAGGTCTTTGTGTGCTGTTGTTCTTAGCTATCAAGAGCTATGATGCACTTCCATATGTATTGGTTTATTTCATTTATGGACTCTTTAAACTTTTACTAACACTGTCTATTATAGGCAGGCACTATTAGTTGGGTTTACAAAGTTAGAGGAAATATAGACCATTCCTTGAACAAGTTTACACTCTAGTAGGGGATACAAACAATAAATAGTAAATAATTACATAATCATCTTACCCTGAGAGAACTGAATAGAAAATAGAGGAGGTGTTATTACATAATAAACAGGAACTAGGCTATTAAACAAGCTAGTAGATTTGTGGTTCAAGGTGGCAGAGTAGGAAGGAGAATGTAGCGCTCACCTCTCCCCAATACACATGCCAAAAATACATCTATACTGGAATAATTCTCATGGAAAACTAACTGGATACTGGTAGAAGAAATCCTATACAACCAAAACTGCAAGAAACATCTCCATGTAACCAGCAAAGTGTCAGCTTAGGACCTACCAACCTCAGAGGGATCTGTAATGAAGAGAAGGTCCACACAGGCAGATCCTCACTCTGGGGAGCGATCATGTGGAGCCACAATCTGAGTATCCCAGACCTTGCCTTCTCAGAAATCCACTGGGACAGACAAAAGGGCGAGAGGAGCCTAGACTCTACTCGCACGGAGCACACACATGATGGCAGAGTGGACAGAGCCTTGCACTGCTGGCTGTCACCTCACCACGACTCCAAACTGAAGGGGCGGAGAAGACCCTGGCTGTTCATTCCACACCACAGCCTGGCGTGAGACCTGAGCAAAGACTCAGTCTAACTATACAGAGACATATCAGGTTGCCTGGGGTGGTGCTACAAGAACAGGCAGCAGCTAAGTGCTGAAATACCAGGCAGAGAGACTCAGGGACAGGACTCATGTAGGACAGACTGGAGGGCCTGGGGTATGGTCTGGGTGTACACAGTGGTTCTATCCCAGCTGCGCTCAGCCTCCACCCACTCCACACCACAGCTTAGCCCTTGATCTGAGACAGACAGGTCCTGGGAGAAGACTGCCACAGAGGCAGCCCAGATCTCTTGTGGCAGTGCAGCCATCTCAATTCCTGCAGCCACAATGCCCCAGTCCCCAGCCTATTCCTCACCACAGCCTTGTACTAGATCTGGGACAAACACAACAAAGGGACACAACCTTGTGCTGCTTCTGAGTGGAACCATAGACACTTACACAGACAGCATATAAGTCCTCTGTGACTGCACAGGCCTCACTTACTTCAGCAATCACCTCTTTTGGGGCAGGGCATGCATTCAAGGGCAATAGAGCCTGATTAAACCTGACCTTCAGGGCTTCTACTCCAACAACTGAGCAGCAGACCCTATCCCTGACAGGACAGTGACAACCACAGAGCAGGGAGGAAGCTCCGCCTCAGTCTAGCACAGGCTCCAGATGCTCCAACACCAATCACATCCCCTATCAAGGGGACAATCGCCAGCACACCCTGAGGGAAGACGTGGCTGGCGTCCATACCAAAACTACCTTGCAGCAGAAACACTGGACATACACAGTCTGCACAGGGATGCTCCCACTTAAAAACACCCCTTTAACATCATAGTAGATAATTTTTTCTCCTAAAGTCATAGAGACAGAGAAAGATAAGTAAAATGAAAAGGCAAAGTCCAATAGTTAAGACTTCAAATTTCTACTTCAGGGGGCACAGGTTTGATCCTTAGCCAGGGAACTAAGATCCTGCATGCAGCAAGTGCGGCCAAAAAAAAAAAAAAAACACAGGGCAGAGGAACTACTTCCAATTAAAGAACAGCAGAAATCCCCTGAAAGAAAAAATAATGAAATAGAGCTCACCAGTCTACTAGACCCCGAGTTCAAAAAGGTGGTAATATCAAGAACTGATTTAAGAAAGATGATGGATAGAAATGCAGATCATTATAACAAGGAACTAGATAAAGAGAGGATTCTAAAGGCAGCAAGAGGGAAAAAGAGAGTCAGTTACAAGAGAATGCCAATAAGGCTATCAGCTGATTTCTTTGTAGAAACACTGCTAGAAGGGAGTGGGATGATATATTCAAAGTCCTGTGAGGGAAAAACCTGAAACCTAGGGTACTATACTCAGCAAGATTATCATTTAGAATAGAAGGAGAGAGAAACAATTTCTCAGACAAGTGAAAACTAAAAGAATTCAGCAATACTAAACCTACCCTAAAAGAAATATTGACATATCTTCTCTAAATAGAAAAGAAGAAAGTATATATGGGAAAGGGAAAAAGTCACATTAAGAAAGGCAAATATATAGAAGGATTTAAGATCACTTAAATAAACCAGTATATAGATTTAAAAAACAATTTAAAAATTGTAAAAGTGATTATAACTATAATAAACAGTAAAAGGATAAGCATGAAGATGTAAAACAGGACATCAAAATCACAAAATGTGGGGGAGGGGAGTATATGCACATATATGAATACATATATATATACACACACATACATATATACATAAAAAGGGCTTCCCTGGTGGCTCAGATAGTAAAGAATCTGCCTGCAATGCAGGAGATCCAGGTTTAATCTCTGGATCAAGAAGATCCTCTGGAGAAGGGAATAACTACCCAATCCAGTATTCCTGCCTGGAGAATCCCATGGACAGAGGAACCTGGTGGGCTATAGTCCGTGGGGTCACAAAAAGAGTCACAAACAACTGAGCAACTAAACATGAGCATGGTACATAATATATATATAAATCCACGTACAAAACAGAAACAAGCTCATAGGCATAGAAAACAAACTTGATTATGAAAGGGGAGAGGGAGGGAAGGACAAATTAGGGGTACACGATTAACAAATACAAACTACTATCTGTAAAATAGATAAGCAACAAGGATTTATTATATTCAATATCCTGTAATAACCTATAATGGAATAAAACCTAAAAAAACCTGAATCACTATCTGTATACCTGAAACCAACACAATATTGTAAATCAATGATACTTCAAAAAAAAATAAAAATAAAAGAGCCAGTAAAATAAAGTGTATCATAGATGATAAAGACAAAGATATTTGTATAAAATGAAGCATAATTACAGAATTCTAAAGAAATGCTTAAGTTACTTTGATTATTATTGTCCAAACTATATTTAAACAATTTATTTTCCTACTGAAAGAGCAGTTTTAAAAAATAATACATAACAATAATTAGGACTTGCCAGGGGTAGCAGAGTACATATGTATTTCTGGCACATATGTATTTCCCTACCCTCTGTTGGGGGGTGGCTGTGCTGTGAAGTATGTGGGATCTTAGTTTCCTGGTCAGGGATGGAGCTTGTGCCCCCTGCAATGGAAGCATAGAGTCTTAACCACTGAACTGCCAGGGAAGTCCATCAATTATTTTTATGTGTAAGAGAATATTTTTTGCAATATTCACCAATAGAGAATAATTGAATTATGACATATCCATTATGGACTTCCCTGGTGGCTCAGATAGTAAAGAATCTGCCCATAATGCAAGAGACCTGGGTTTCATTCCTGGGTTGGGAAGATCCCCTGGAGGACATTTAATAATGGTGACTATTTTCCTTTTCCTTGCTTATATTTTCTTATTTTTCTGTAATTCTCATGCATTTTCATAACTATGAAGGCCATACAATTTAGTAAACGCTTATAATACACTAAAAAACTAAACTGTATGAAAAGTGTGTCTGTAACTACAAAAAATGGAATTCCTCTAAATCATCCAGATGACACAAAGCAGGGCAAATGACATTACCATCAAGTCACTGGGCAGATTCTCTAACTGTCTGGGCTACAACTGATTCCAATATGTCAATATCAGGACTCCTTGCCTGAGAAGCACAACCTAAAAGAACATTATATCTGTTTACCTTGTTGATTTGTTTCACAGAGTCACTGCTTATGCATTCAGGTAGGTAAACTATGCTCAGTAATACTAAGAAATGTATACTCTTACCTATCTGATATCACTATTATCTACCCTTGCAGCTTACAGAGACATCTATTTTCAGATGTGAAAAAGTAAAAATCTGTCCTATGGGACAGAGGACGGGAAAACACACATATAAAGTAGCTGCACAGTTCACAGGAAATAATATTTCTCCCTAGGACATGCTGAAGCTGTAAATGTCAAAACAAACTCCATCTTTGAGTAACTACTGCTTTCCTACTCAATGAGGAACACTGTAATCTAAAATCATAAACTGATTCAAACTACATAAGTAAGAAGGAAATACTCCATTCTTACCTGGAGGATTTAAGTCACTTGATCTACAAGTACAATTTCTAAGTAGCCTCAATTCAGAACCAAAGTGACAGAGCTTCAAAAAAGGAGTTTCTGAAAACAAACTGTACATTTATCTGAACTTTGTAGTTTCCAGGAAACAAAATCCTGGATCCACTTCAGTCCAGACTTGACACTGACCTCTTTACACCTAGCCTGGCTTTGCTTTGAGCTCATCAAAACATTGCTTCATTTACATTTCATCTAAGCACTGTCTTTCCTTAAGTCCTATTAACAACTCTACCTTTCCATAGGTAAGAAATCACATGGTTCCTCTGATTTATAGTCCCCCATGTAGCAATGATCTTTATTAGATCATTGGCTTTATCAGACTGCAAGTTTGTCCCTAGAGGTCTTCAGTTGATCGGGCTATGGCAAGTGATACAGTAATATAATTCCAAAGATATTATGACTTGCATTAATAAGACAGCAGCCTCAACCAAATGTTACAGAGAAAATACTGGAATGTGAGAAAATAGACAAATTAAAATGTGGCACCAAGAACTTATTATAAAGAGGATACTGAACAGAAGAACAATGTGTGTTTCAGCTACAAATTGAGCTTGGCTGCTTCCATGAATATAATTCTGAGGGAAAAAAAGACAAAATTTAATCTTTAAATAAATGTTAAAATTTGATAATGTAATCCTAAAATTGGCTATTTTTAAACATTATGAAATTATTAATTCATCTGATGTATGTAAACATTGGATCTGTAGAATTCACCTGTAAAAAGTCTGACTAAAATAAATGCTATTTCTGTGTTATTTATTATTTATTCATACTTATATTTATTTGTACTTATTCACTATACTTATACTATGTTTTCAACCAATGAGAAAACTAGTATTTTAGTGTACAAGACCATGAGGTAAAATAATATAAACTCCATGAAAACAGGGACTACATTTTTCTTATCACTCTATCTAATAATACCTAGTACAGTGCCTAGAAACAGTAAATGGTCAAGTACTTGATCAATTATTCTATTTAGTTGAAGACTGACTTTCATTCTTAGCCAGCTTACTCAAAAGGGATTTAAAAAAAAAAAGTCCCCCTTTTGAGAGTATGGCATAGTCTTTTTAGCAATCGAAGTTCATTATTAATACAGAGCAATTTAAAAGTCAAAACTAAATTGAGTTCCTTCATATACTAGCACTGATCTAACAGGATATTAATCATTAAGGTTAACTTTGGTATATAATGTAAAGAAATCCTGGACTTCCCTTACCACATGTCCTGTGTGGGGATTCTTATGAGCATATGGTGGTCCTCTTATATGGTTCCACATTTGACCAGATGTCATAGCAAGCACAAAACACTAGGAAACAAAAAATAATGAAATACTCATAATATGGTATGGTCCCACTTTAATTAAATTAACAGGTATATGAAAAGCATATCCTCTCAAGTATTACATGAAAAAAAATTTTTCCATAAATGACAAAAAAGCTTATATTTCATCATAAGGATCACAAGAATCAATATTTACTTTGAAAGGAAAGCACTGTTTTAAAATTACAAATAAACTGATACAAGTTTAAAATTGAATACTGAAAAGCCTTTTAGAAGAATTAAAAAAATGGAGATTTTCATAGGGTTGACAGTCTTTCAGATTGAATAAAAACTAGGTACAAGGAGTTCCTTCAAGCTCTTGCCATACTAATGAGATAATGGAGGAAACAAACTGATTTTAAGGTATAAAATAAAAATATCAATATATAAAATCTTTTACCACAGGTAAGAAAGAAACAAAATGCCACCTAACAATGTAATATTAGGAGTTTTATCTAAACAATTTTTCTTCCAACATTCACTCACCAGAGCGGCAAAAGCCCATCCAGTTTTATTAAAGAGAAATTCCATATTGCTCCTTCGAAGATACACAAGTCCACCAATAACAGCCAAAAGCAATCCCAACATAAGGGGACCAGCATAATTAGGGGGTCTAATTACTCTAATCTAATGAAAAGGAGAGAAAAACATTTTAAAGTATGAAATTTATTCATTAAGTATATAGATCAAAATAATTTGAAATGAAAACAATCAAAATCAGTGTGGTTACTTTCATGAAAAAAATCACACTTTTTCTTTTCATCCTAATTAAAATAGCCTATAACGTATCCTAAAATGGTATGGATGCAATATTCTTTTTAACCACAACATAACATCTTTTAGGGACTTCCCAGTGGTAAAGAATCTACCTGCCAAGGCAGGAGATGCAGGAGACAAAGGTTTGATCCCTGGGTTGTAAAGATCCCCTGGAGGAGGAAACGGCAACCCACTCCAGTATTCCTGCCTGGAGAATCCCATGGGCAGGGGAGCCTGGTGGGCTACAGTCCATGGTGTTGCAAAGAGTTGGACATGACTGAAGCAACTGAGCACACATATACATCTTTTAGATTAAGAAGTATTTGCCAAGTACAACTAGATACTCCATGGATTTAGTGAGGACAAAAGAGTGGTTTCCATGCTGAATTGACTAAGTAATAGAGCATGTTTTAATGTCACTCATCAGGATGATTCTGTTAAATGCTACTTATAAAGGGACTGACAAACTATCACCATCTCAGTGATATGAGGACGAGACCAATTAGGACCTCCCAGAAGAATAAGTAGATAATGACAAAGTAACTTTCTACAAAGCAAGGAAACTTACATTGACATCAGTTCTGTCAGCAATCCACCGGGCAATCTGCTCAGCTGAAAATCCACGCACCTGCAACTCATATGTATCACCCCGTTTGGGCTTCCCTTTTGCAGGAAAGTTGATGAAAGTTGGAGCTGAATTCATGTTTAGCTGAATAAAAAGTAGTCCACGAGAATACAGATTACCAAAAAATAATCTTAACAGCAAATATCTTGAAATTTAGGCATTTTACAAAGACAAATAAGCCCAGGTTTAGGTGGGTTAAGTGATTCATCTAAGCAAAGTGGTAAGTAATCCAAGAGTCAAACCCAAGGCTGCTTGTGAAATATAAATTCCTAGCTAAGAAACCTACATTTTACTCCTTTAAAATGGAAAATTTCCCATACCACAATTACTTTAGTCTGTTCAGAGATTATGCAAAAAAAAGAATACATTTATGAGAACCAAAATTGTCTCATGTAGCTTAGGTAATAGGAGAAGGCAATGGCACCCCACTCCAGTATTCTTGCCCGGAAAATCCCATGGATGGAGAAGCCTGGTAGGCTGCAGTTCATGGGGTCGCAAAGAGTTGGACATGACTGAGCGACTTCACTTTCACTTTTCACTTTCATGCACTGGAGAAGGAAATGGCAACCCACTCCAGTATTCTTGCCTGGAGAATCCCAGGGACGGGGGGAGCCTGGTGGGCTGCCGTCTATGGGGTTGCACAGAGTCGGACACCACTAAAGCAACTTAGCAGCAGCAGCAGCAGCTTAGGTAAGCTTCAAATAGAGCACATTCTCAATGTGGAGGAAAGAAGACTGGAGTAAGAGAGTACTCTATTGTAGGGAAAACAAATACAAAATGGTAACCAATTGGCAGAAATAGTCAATTCTAAAAGGTTCATAAGTATTTAGTGATAAGCGTAACATTTCTCTGTCATGAGACCATGACACTGGAATTGCTAAGGTAAAGAATCTATGACCTACTCATTTGCATTGTAACTTTCCTGATGTGATAATACTTGTAAAAAATAGAAAATGTTAAGTCCAGGGAAAAGATGTTCACCAACAGATGCAAGCATTCAGGTACCCTCAGCAGGTAACCCTGTAACAGAGATTGGCTTCTATAAAATAACTATAACTTAAAGACTTCCCTGGTGGCTCAGACGGTAAAGCGTCTGCCTACAGCGTGGGAGACCCAGGTTCAATCCCTGGATTGAGAAGATCTCCTGGAGAAGGGAATGGCAACCCACTCCAGTATTCTTGCCCCCCCCCCCAGAAAAAAGGGGCTCAAAGAAATATTTTGGGCTTCCCTGGTGGCTCAGAGGTTAAAGCGTCTGCCTCCAATGCGGGAGACCCAGGTTTGATCCCTGGGTTGGGAAGATCCCCTGAAGAAGGAAATGGCAACCCACTCCAGTACTCTTGCCTGGAGAATCTCATAGACGAGGAGCCTGGTAGGCTACAGTCCATGGGGTCGCAAAGAGTCAGATACGACTGAGCGACTTCACTTTCACTTTAAAGACATCAACCAATAAAATAACCCACTCCCTTGTTTTGATTCTATACTTAAGAGTAACCCTTATAAAAGTAGTTTTTTTAGACTTTCCTATAAGGGGAGAGGGTATACCAATTAGGTATATGATTAGTTTGGCCTTCTTGTCAGTAAAAGATGCTGAATTAGTGAATTTAAAAATTAGCTCTTTGGTTACCAATGTCCATGGATTTTTATGGTTTGGCGAGTGTACACAAAGTCTGCAGAGCTAGATAAATTCTGGCTACACTGTTAAATCAGTTTGAGTCTGCAAAACTAAGTCCTGAATAGTGTTCATGCCGCCAAAGTGCTTCCCAAATTTTAGGCCAAACTCTTCAATAGTAGTTTATTTATATGGTAGTCCCCACTTGTCCACAGTTTCACTTTCTAAAGTTTAAGTTACCCGTGGTCAACTGCAGTCTGAAAATACTACGTGGAGAATTCCAGAAATAAACAATTCAAAAATTTTAAATTGCAGCTGTTCTGAGCAGTGTGATGAAATCTCTCACCATCTTACCCAGGATGTGAATGATCCCTTTGTCCAGCATATCCCACCCATTAGACACTTAGTAGCTGTCTTGGTTTTCAGATCAACTGTTGTGATATCACAATGCTTGTATTCAAGTAACCCTTATTTTACTTAATAATGCCCCAAAACACAAAAGTAGTGATGTTGGCAATGAGATATGCCAAAGAGAAGTCATAAAGTGCTTCCTTTAAGTGGAAAGATGAAAGCTCTCAATAAGGACAGAAAAAAAAATCACTTGCTGAGGTCGCTATCTTTGTGAAATTGTAAAGGAAAAGAAATCTGCTAACTTTGCTGTTCGACTGCAAAAATTACGGTAAGTGACAAGTGCTTAATCAAGATAGAAAAGATAAATTTGTATAATAAGATATTGTGAGAGAGACCACACTCACATAACTTTCATTACAGTGAATCTGTTAGTCGCTCAGTCATCCAGACTCTTTACGAACCCATGGACTGTAGACCATCAGGCTCCTCTGTCCTTGGGATTTCCCAGGCAAGAATACTGGCGTAGGTTGTCATTCCCTTCTCCAGGGGATTTTCCCAACCAAGGGATCAAACCTGGGTCTCTTGCAGTGCAGGCCCCTTCTTTACCATCTGAGCCTATACTGTTTTAATTCTTCTATTTTGTTATTATTATTGCTACTCTTACTGTGCTTAATTTATAAGTTAAACTTTATCATAGATAGGTATGTACATATGTATATATAGGAAAAAATATAGTTACATATAGGGTTCAGTACTATTTGCAGTTTCAGAGTCTTAGAATGTATCCCCTGTAGATAAGTGGGGACTACTATACCACCTTTGGATTTAAAATATACATATATACATGTGTGTCTAAAAGAACTATGTAATATATGAAATCCATTTCCTGTACAAAATTAAAAACAAAAAATTACAGGGTTATAGGGACCAACTCCAGTCCATTCTGCCAGCCACTATTACCATTTATAGACCTTTCTGAACTTATTCACATAGATGTGTATATACCAACAGAAAACATAATATTGTTTTGTGTCTGCCTTATTTAACAAAAATGGTATCACATTAACTGAAATATTCTGCATTTCATTTTGCTTTTTTTATTCAACCGTGTTTGAGAGATCTATCCATAACAGTATACACACACACACACACACACACACCAGGGAAGCCCCATATAATATGAGTGGCCCAGATGGTAAAGGATCCACCTACAATGCAGGAGACCTGGGTTCAATCCCTGGGTTGGGAAGATCCCCTGGAGGAGGGCATGGCAACCCACTCCAACATTCTTGCCTGGAGAATCCCCATGGACAGAGAAGCCTGGAGGGCTACAGTCCATGGGGTCACAAAGAGTTGGACACGACTGTGTGACTAAGCACAGCATATATATGTGTGTGTGTGTGTGTGTGTGTGTGTGTATGTTGAGGCTGGTATATGCTCTCATAGTTTATTAAGTAATTATGCTATTGTTGGCAATTTAGTTTTTTCCTTTTTTCCCAATTAAAAAGGATGTTTTAAGAAATAGTCATGTACACATTTTCCTGTATATATGTAAGAATGCTTCTCTAGAAATGGAATAATTAGTTCATAGAGCAGAAACATTTTAAATGAAGATGGATAGAGCCAACATGCCTTCAAAAGTGGCTGTACCAATTTACACTCCTACCCAGCAACACAGGAAGGTATGTTTCCTCACATTCTTGCCAAAAGTTGATCTAATGGGTAAATATTGTAATAATGTATATAATATATATAATTTAACTTATATAATTATATAACAATATTTATATACTATATAATTTATATAATAACACCATTATTATAATTTGTATTTCCATCATTACTAGTATAACATCTTTACACCAAATCAGCTCTTTAAAAGTATCTTGTAGTCTATAGACACAATCAACAGTGAAAAAGCAATGGGAAAAAAATAATATATCTGATAAGGGGCTAATATTGAGACAACATAAAGAACTACAACTAAAAAACACATTTACTAAAAACTGGGCACAAGAAAAAAAAAAGTTGGGCAAAGGGACTTCCCTGGTGGCACAGTAGATAAGAATTTGCCTTGTAATGCAGGGAACACAGGTTTGATTCCTGATCTGGGAAGTTCCACATGCCATGGAGCAACTAAGCCCATGAGCCAAAACTATTGAGCCAGTGCTCTAGAACCTGGGAGCCACAACTACTGAGCCCATGTGCTACAACTACTAAAGCCCATGTGCCTAGAGCCTGTGCTGTGCAACGAGAAGTACCACAATGAGAAATCCACACACCACAACAAAGAGTAGCCCCCATTCACCGCAACTAGAGAAAGCCCACACAAAGCAATGAAGACCCATCATAACTAAAAATAAACAAATATATTTTTTTTAATTGGGCAAAGGATATGGATAGACATTTCTCAAAAAAGATATACAAATTGCCAACAAGCACATGAAAAGATATTCTACATCTAATCATTAAAGAATTACAAATCAAAACCACAATGAGACACCATCTCACACTCATTAGGATAACTACTATCAAAAAATAAAAAATAATGCAAAATGGTGCAGCTGCTATGGAAAACAATATGAATGTTACTACAAAAATGAAAAATAGAACTACCATATGATCTAGGAATTCCACTTGTGGGTTTAAATCTAAAAGAACTAAAAGCAGGGTCTTGAGGAGATAGCTGCATACCTATGTTAATAGCAGCATTATTCACAATAGCCAAAAGGTGGAAGCAACCCAAGTGCCCATCAACAGATGAATGAAAAAATAAAATGTGGTATATGCATACAATGCAACTTTATTCAGCCTTTCAAAGCAAGGGAAAAAAATTTAATATTTATTTACTTATTTGGCTGCTCTGGGTTTTAGTTGTGGCATGTGAGATCTACTTTACCAACCAGGGATCAAACTCAGTCTCCCTGTGTTGGGGGTATGGAGTCTTAGCCACTGGGGAAGTCCCTGGGACACAACAGGAAAGTCCCAAAAGCAAGAAAATTTGGATGCATGCAACAACATGAATCAACTTTGAGGACAGTACACTAAGTGAAATAAGACAGTCACAAAAAGACAAGTATGTATGATTCCACTTATATGAGGTACTGACAACAGTAAAGTTCACTGAGATAGAAAGCAGAATGATAAGTTTCCAAGGGCTGGGGGAAGAGGGAATAAAGAGTTATGTGATGTATAAAGAGTTTCCGTTTCATTGTACAAGGTGAAAAGAGTTCTGGAGATTGGTTATGCAGAAATGTGAATGTACTAAACACTACTGAACTATATTCAAGAATGGTTAAGATAGTACATTTCAGCATTAGTGGTAAAGAACCTGCCTGCCAATACCAGAGATACAAGAGATGCAAGTTCAATCTCTGGGTTGGGAAGATCCCCTGGAGGACATGGCAACCCACTCCAGTATTCTTGCCTGGTGAATCCTGTGGACAGAGGAGCCTGATGGCTACAGTCCACAGGATCACAAAGAGCCAGACATGACTAAAGCAACTTAGCATGCACACACACATATTTTCTCACAATTAAAATTTGTTTTTAAATCTTATAGGCTTTGACAATCCTTAGATGTTAAAGAGCCAAAATAAGATGTACGGTTTTTGGTAGGTTATCACTTTTTATCCATGCATGGCTTTTGTACGCTGTGGCATATAACAATATTCTTTGGAGAAAGATTCGAATTTATTCCACAGATGGACACACTACCATCCTTATACCACTAACTCTAAATATAGCTCTAAAATGGACATTGATATTAAAAGGTATTTGATGTAGAAGAAAACTTTATGTGTATCTTAGTAAGATAAATGAAATTACAATTTTTAATTTCCAAAACAATCCTTGCTTGAATAGTAGAGAATGAGAAAGCAATTTCTTAAACTCTAAAAACTGTTTCCTTTGGTCTAAAAAAGCCTAAATGCACTAATCTTTTAGGTTGCAGCATGTTTTATGAATACACTGATTTTGATTTATGGCACTGTGTGAGACTAAAATATGACCAGCACAGTAACATACTGTAAAATGGAACATTAAGCCATTCGTTTGATATTTACTTGAACATCTATTATGTGCTTAGCACTAATAGCTACAAGATACTGGCTCTGTCCATAGTAAGTATACTCTAAGAAGGGTTGTCAAGCAACCCTAGGGCTGAAGGATAAAGTAGATAGCAAGCAAAAACAGATGAATAACATAAGAGAGATGGAAATCCTAAAAACAACCAAAAAAGAAATACCAGAGATGAAAACCACTGTAACAGAAATGAAGAATGCCTTTGATGGACTCAGTATACAGGACATGGCTGAGGAATCTCTGAGCTAGAGGATTTATCAATACAATCCTTGAAAACTGAAAAATAAAGAGAACAAAGACAAAAAACAAACAAAACAGAATATCCAGGGACTGTGGGTATACAAAAGGTGTAACATATACATAATGGGAATACTAGAAGAAAGAGAAAGGAACAGAAGAAATATTAATGACAGAGAAATTTCCCAAAGTAACATCAGACTCTAAATCACAGATTCAGGAAGCTCTAAGAATAAGTAGTAGATAAATGCCAATAACATACCCATGCATATAATTTAACTCAAAGAAAAAACTCTTAAAGAAGTCAGAGGAATAAAATGCTTTACCCATAAAGTAAGAGAGATAAGAATTACATCCAACTTCTTTTCAGAAACCATGCAAACAGGAAGAAAGTGGAGTGAAATATTTAAAGTGTTGAGAGAAAAAAATACCCTGTGAAATTATTCTTCAAAAGTGAAAGAGAGGGACTTCCCTGGTGGGCCAGTGATTAAGAATCCATGTTCCAATGCATGGGATCCAGGTTCAATCCCTAGTTGGGAAACTAAGATCCCACATGCTGCGGGGCAACTAAGCCTGTGTGCAGCAACTACTGAACCTGCACACCCTAAAGCCCATGTGCCACAACTAGAGAAGCCCTCTCACACTGCGACTGGAGAAAGCCCGCACACCCCAACAAAGAGCCTGTGTGCTGCAATGAAGACCTAGCACAGATAAAAATTTTAAAAATAAACTTCTTCCAAAAAAAAGTGAAGGAGAAATAAAGACTTTCAGACAAACAATCCCTTGCAAGAAATGTTAAAAGAAGTTCTTTAGAGAGAAGGGAAATAAGGCAGGTTGGAAACTTGAATCTACATAAAGAAAGAAAGGGACTGAAGAGGGAATAAGTGAAGGTAAAATAAAAACTTGTTTTTCTTATTCTTAATTAACTAACACATAACAGTTTGTTCAAAATAATAGCAGCAATGTATTCAATTGTATGTGTGTATGTACCTATATATAAGTGAAATGAATGACAGAAATGAGCAAACTCCAGCAGACAGTGAAGACAGGGAAGCCTGGTGTGCTGCAGTTCATGGGGTCGCAAAGAGTGAGACATGACTTCGCAACTGAACAACAACAATCAAAACAGTGTGGTATCCAAAGGAACAGAATAAAAAGCCCAGCAGTAGAACCACATATAGTCATATGATTGTCAACAAAAGAGAAAAAGCAATTACGTGGAGAAAGTATAGTTTTAACAAATGGTGTTAAAATAACTAGATATCCGTGAGCAAAAAAACAGACAAAAAACCCCCACAAAACCTAGACACAGACCATGTCCTGTTCACAAAAAATAACTCAAAATGGGACTTCCCTTGCAGTCCAGTGGTTAGGACTCTGTGCTTCCAATGCAGAAGACATGGGTTGAATCCCTGGTTGGGGAATAAGATCCCGCATGCTGCAAGGCATGGTCAAAAATAGAAAAAAGAAAATAACTCAAAATGGATCAAAGGCCTTAAAATACAAAGACAAAATATAAAGTTCCTAAGAGATAACATAGTAGAAAATCTAGATGACGTCAGATATAGTGATGATTTTTTAGATACAACATCAAAGACACAATGTATGATAGAAATAACTGATAAGTTGTACTTCATTAAATTTACATGTTTTTGCTGTGCAAAAGACAAAAAGTAAGAGAGTGAGATGACAAGGCACAGACTTAAAACTCAACAAGGGGATCAAACAATCCAATTTTAAAAATGGGGGACACCTGGTGGTCCAGTGGTAAAGAATCTGCCTGCCAAAGCAGGGGACAGAGGTTTGATGCCTGGTCCAAGAAGATTCCACATGTCATGGAAGAACAAACCCTGTGCACCACAACTACTGAGACTGCATTCTGGAGGCCTCCAACCACAACTACTGAAGCCTGAGTGCCTTAGATTCCATGCTTTGCAAAAACAGGAGCCACTGCAAATGAGAAGCCTGTACACCACAACTAGAGAATAGCCCCCACTCACTGCAACTGGAGAAAGTCCATGTTTAGCAATGAAAACCCAACATAGCCAAAAATAAATAAATAATAGGCCTAAGACCTTAACAGACATTTCACCAAAGAAGATACAGAGATGGCAAATGAGCAGTTGAAAAGATACTCCACATTATATGTCATCAAAGAAATGCAGATTACAACAATGAGATACTGCTACACAACTGTTGTTGTTTTAGTTGCTAAGTCGTGTCCGACTTTGCGATCCTATGGACTGCAGCCTATCTGGCTCCACTGTCCCTGGGATTTCCCAGGCAAGAATACTAGAATGGGTTGCCATTCCCTTCTTCAGGGGATCTTCCTGACCCAAGAATCAAACCCACGTTTCCTGCATGAGCTACCTGAGCTACCTGGGAATTAGAATGGTCAAAATGCAGAACACTGATAACACCAAGTGCTAAGGAGGAAGTGGAGCAACAGGAACTTTCATTCACAGCTCTTGGGAATGCAAAATGGTACAGCCAATTTGGAAGATGGTCTGGAAGTTTCTTACAAAACTTAACATACTATGTGTGTGCTGTGCTTAGTTGCTCAGTCATGTCCGACTCTTGCGACCCCATAAATTGTATGTAACCTGCCAGGTTCCCCTGTCCATGGGATTCTCCGGGCAAGAATAGTGGAGTGGGTTGCCATTTCCTTCTCCAGGTGATCTTCCCAACCCAGGAATTGAACTCAGGTCTCCTGCATTGCAGGCAGATTCTTTACCAACTGAGCTACAAGGGAAGCCCTAACATACTATATGATCCAGCAACTGTGCTCCTTGGTATTTATGCAAAGGAGTTAAAACTTGTGTCTGCATAAAAACCTGCATACAGGTGTTTATAACAGTTTTATTCATAACTACTAAAACTTGGAAGCAATCAAGATTTCTTCAGTACATGAAAGAATAAACAAGGTCTCGTATATCCAGACAATGGGATATTATTTAGCTCTTAAAAGAAATGAGCTATCAAGCCATGAAAAGACATGGAGGAACTTTATATTCATATTACCAAGTGAAAGAAGTCAATCTGAAAAGTCTACATACTGTATGATTCCAAGTATATGACATTCTGGAAAAGGCAAAACTATGGAGACAGCTAAAAGATCAGTGATTACCAAGGGTTAGTGTGGAGGGAGGAATTAGTAGAGTACAGAGAATTTTAGGGCAGTGAAAATACTGTTTATGAATACATATTGATGGATACATCTCACTATACTTTTGTCCAAATCAGCAGAATGTACAAGACCAAGAGTGAACTACAATATAAACTATGCACATTGGGTGATTACGATGTGTTAATGGAGGTTCACCAACTGTAACAAACATACCATTCTGGTGGGGGATGTTGATAATGGAGAGGCTATTAATGTGCAGGGGCATAAGACATAACAGAAAACCTTTGTATCTACCTCTCATTTTTGCTGTGAACCATAAGTTCCTCAAAGAATAGTTTTAATTTAAAAAAAAAAAAAAAACGGTAAGAGAGGTCATGATTGATAGAGCCAGTAGGTATAGGATATAGGGCACAGGAAAAAGTTAAATGTTGAAAAAGAAGGAGCTTTTCCACTAAGACAAGCCACAAGAGGTTAAAGACAGGTACTTACCAAGAACTACAGTATTACACAATAGTGGGATTCTTGTTCTGAATTAAAAAGTTACTTGATAAATTGTTCACTTAAAAACAAAGTGGTACTTTTTTTTATTATATTTTACCACAAAATATATATATATAAGTTTACATGATTTCTACCCAATTTCCATATTCTAATAAGTTAGTATTGACCACCATATTTCATGTTTAGCTTAAGTTCAGCTTTTATTTCACTAACTACTCTAGATCTTACATAAGACAAGTCCTATTTAACTTCTTGCAGCCGTTGAAAAAGAGGTATTCCACATTATATATAGTTTACCAATTTCTATTTAACAGAATAACCAAATAGCTTACCATCTGAAATACATCAGAGCCTTCATCAAAATCCACCATAGCAAAAAATATCCTGTTGGTAAATGCACTGGAGTATCGCCAGGAGTTTGCAAGGATCTGGAATTCTTCATCAGCTTGCCTGGATGCAATTAGATTTGTAAAGATAACATATAAAACATTTTTAAAAACAATCTAGTGCAAGTCAGGCTCTGTTGATAGGGTTAGGACAAACCTTGGAAAACACTGCCACTGTTTTGGCATAAGAGAAATCTTATATCAAGAGTTGGGGATTTCAACAAGACGTAGTGATTATCTGACTCTGCTTCATACTTTGTGCCTGTTTCTTATCAAAAAGCTCCTTCTAAATTCACTGGAAAAAAATCTAGCTACAATTTTTAATAGGCTAAATTACTTCTAAGAGTTCAAAGACAAAGAATTGAGATTAGTTGAAAGCTCAAGCTATATTTTACTTTTCCCTGATTTCCCATATGCTTTTAGTTCTAAGATCTGACATTTTTTCATCTGTGATTATCTTTTTTTGGTTTATCTTAAATTTGAATTTAATAGTATCATACATTTTCACTTCATAAATACGGTAACACTAACAACTGGCAATGACAGCTACAAGTTAACTGAAAGATTAAGGAGTGTAAATAGGGATCATAATATTAAATTAAGAGATGAGTAACAGTATAAGAAAAAATATTTTCAGTGAATTCTAATTGACAAGAAAATAGCTTTCCCCCTCAAAATGGAATTTACATGATTGTGAAGTAAACCTTAAAGTTTATTCTATAGTTTCCAATTGTTGTTTGTTGTTTTAGTCGCTAAGTCATGTCTGACTCTTTGCGACTGCATGGACTGTAGCCTGCCAGGCTCCTCTATCCATGAGATTACCCAGGCAAGACATCAGAGTGTGTAGCCATTTCCTTCTTCAGGGTGTGATTATCTTTTAATTCTATCCCTCCACATTTATTTTCATTGCTGTCACCTAAAGTTAGATCTTTAATATCTGACATTTGAATATTAAAATTCTTAACTCTATTTTCTCCTCCTCCAATCCTTAAACATTGCAATATACATCAATCTTTCTAAATAACTACTTTTTTGATACTCTTCCTCTTCTCAGAAACCACTGTTGCTTTTTTATTACCTTCAGAACACAATGTCCAAGCTCTTTCACTGCTTATTCAAGGTTCTTTATCATCTATTTCCAAATAATGCATCTAGCTTTTACACAACCTTCAGTCAGTTCAGTCGCTCAGTCATGTCCAACTCTTTGCGACCCCATGGACTGCAGCACACTAGGCCTCCCTGTCTATCACCAACTCCTGGAGTTAACTCAAATTCACGTCCATTGAGTCAGTGATGCCATACAACCATCTCACCTTCTGTCATCCCCTTCTCCTCCCACCTTCAATCTTTCCCAGCATCAGGGTCTTTTCAAATGACTCAGTTCTTTGCATCAGGTGGCCAAAGTATTGGAATTTCAGCTTCAGCATCAGTCCTTCCAGTGAATATTCAGGACTGATTTCCTTTAGGATGGACTGGTTGGCTCTCCTTGCAGTCCAAGGGACTCTCAAGAGTCTTCTCCAACACTACAGTTCAAAAGCATCAATTCTTTGGTGCTCAGCTTTCTTTATGGTCCAACTCTCACATCCACACATGACTACTGGAAAAACCACAGCCTTGACTAGCAGACCCTTGTTAGCAAAGTAATGTCTCTGCCTTCTAATGCCTCTGTCTAGGTTGGTATTACTCAATCTCAAACAAGATCTCTTAATTCCAGCACTTTACTCCTATCTCTGTACCTTTCCACACATCATTGCTTCTAAACAGAATATCCTACTGACATGTAAATCTGATCCATCTGTCTAGCCCTAGTACAAGTCCTACCTTCTCTATTAGGTCAAACCTAACCATTCCTGTTATATGTCCTTCCTGAAATTTTATGCATTTATTATGTACACAATTCATTTAGTACTTAATCATAAACTGTCTCATACTGACAGCTAAATTTTCATATGTGGAACTCATTTCCCTAGCCAGATGATAAGAGTGAACAGCACTCTGGGATCAAGCACTCTTATACTTCTCATCCTAAGAGCACCAACTACATAGTATTATACTAATTACTGTTGCTTAATTTTAGTTATTTGAATGAGTTTAGGAAAATGCGAGCTAATTTAAAATTTGGTCTTATAAAAAGATACTATTAAAAACATTAAGAATTCCATTAATTTGCATAATTATGAAGGACTTTGTTTTCTGACATTTTTGTATACTCATGATTGCCAGTAAGTAAACTGACTGAATTATGAGTAATTGCAGAGTTTAAGTTTATTCATAGTTAACACTTACTATTCTTTTTCCTTCTTCTACCTACTTTCCATTTATATTCAGCATAATCCCATCCCTGAAAAAGAAGAACAGCACTCTGGGACCAAATATCTGGCCTATCTCCTACCTCTGGGGAGGAAATCTTTAAGAAGTGTTATAAAGGCTTGGGGAAGCATAACACACTATTCTGAAAGAAGGCTGTCTATTTCTTCACATGGGCTCAGGCTACCAGAATTTGGAAAACCTCCCAAGATTTTACTAGTTTTTCACAGGGTAGCTGTATCATTTCCTTTAAAGTGATTTCCCAGACCACACATATGATCTAAAAATATAAGTAAACGAATAACAAAAAGCAAAAGCTATTTTATTTTTTAGTATCCACTATTTTTAATTATCTATAATGTTTTTGTTTAAAGAAATACCTTTTTTCCTAAAAGCATTCAGAAATAGTAAAATCAAATCAACTAAGCATTGTTTGATGAAAGTTTAAGTGAGATTAGTCTCCATTTCTAAGGTTTAAAATTACTACAAAATAATCTAGAAAAAAGAAATACCTCTACATCATGAATCTTTGTTTTCTTAAAAAGTTCTCCTGTAATTCCAAATTTTGGATGCAGTCACCATTATTGCGATAATAAATATCTCTAGCTTTCAGTATACCATTAAAAAAACTGGAAACTGTTTCTTCCAAAAACGAAAGATTTGTTTTACCTAACTTCTGGGACTGTTGTCATAAAACAAGAGCACACAAGTACTACATCAATGCTATCAACATGCATTTATATAACTTGATATCAATTTATGATTTTTAGATTTTCTGTTATTTCTATGATGGTTACCATGATACTTTATCCTTGCTTTTTGTCCCTCCCCCACTAATATGGACAAAGACTGGGGACTTCCCTGGTGGTCCAGTGCTTGAGAATCTCCCGTCCAATGCAGGAGAGGCAGGTTCAATTCCTGGTCAAGGAACTAAGATGCTACATGCTGCAGGGCTACCAAGCCTGCACACCACAAATAGAGAAAAGCTGGTATGCTGCAATGAAGACCCAGTGCAGCCAAAATAAATAAATAAACAAAACCTTTAAAAAAAAGACTATAAAAGAGTAGTACTATTATATGTTAGTGAGAAGGGGATGGCAACCCACTCCAGTATTCTTGCCTGGAGAATCCCCATGGACAAGGGAGCCTGATGGGCTGCAATTCATGGGGTCACAAAGAGTTGGACATGACTTAGCAACTAAGCACAGCACACTATGTGTTACTACAGACACACTAAGTAAGGTATACACATTCATTGTTTATGTACCCACTGAACTAATCTCATTCTTCTGGGATTGAAAAATGGTTAAAATATTTTGAGTTATTTAATTTTTAAAGTGTAGTTGAAAGTTCATACTTGCACACGACACATTGTCTATGAAGTTGGAGAGCAGTGAACATGACAATAACGGAGTAGTTTCTCGGTGGGGCTTTAACAAGGCGACGGAACTTGTCTCCATTCATTCTTATTACAGGCCTTTTATTGGTCCATTCCATCAGTTGACTAACCTTTTCAGACAACACCATCTAAAAAAAAGATAAAGAAAGAATGCCATTAATACTCTCAACTTGGAATTTAAAGTATTTTTTAACTAGGCAACTGAAAATCAAGAAAAATAAGCAGAGGTACACAAAAAATATAAGAGAACTAAAAATTAAATTTGGTACTTGGGCCTGATGATGATAATTATTCCTAAAATTATATTATTTCATGATGAGATTTAAACATATACTATATTTTTATGTGCATGATTTATTTCCTAATAAATAAAATAAAACCATAAAAATTTTCATTGGCCAATGATTCCAAAGTGGGAAGAGCTACTCTATCTAATTTTAAGGCTTATTATACAGCTTCAGTAAGCAAGGCAGGGTGATACTAATAAAAGGATAGATACACAGATCAATGGAACAGAAATAAGACCTTGAAACAGACCTACACAATTATGGCCAAAGGTGCAGGATCAACTCAGCCTTTTCAATAAACGGTACTGAAACAACTGGATATCCATAGTCAAAAGTAAGAACCTCAAACAGAACTTCACAACTTATTCAAAAATTAATTTAAAAATGGATCACAAAATTAAATGTAAAAATGAAAATTATTAAAAATTAGGAGAAAATATTCAGGATCAATGAGTAGGCAAAGAGCTCTTAGACTGACAACAAAAGCATGATTCAAAAAAGAAAAAAAATTGCTCTTCCGCCGCCATTTTAAATCCAGCTCCATACAACGCTCCGCCGCCGCCGCCGCTGCTGCGACTCGGTCTGCGCGCCAGCACCTTCCGGCCGACCACTCCACTGCTATGGAAGACATGAACGAGTACAGCAACATAGAGGAGTTCGCCGAGGGATCCAAGATCAACGTGAGCAAGAACCAGCAGGATGACGGTAAAATGTTTATTGGAGGCTTGAGCTGGGATACAAGCAAGAAAGATCTGACTGAATATTTGTCTTGATTTGGGGAAGTTGTGGACTGCACGATTAAAACAGATCCTGTTACTGGAAGATCACGAGGATTTGGATTTGTGCTTTTCAAGGATGCTGCTAGTGTTGATAAGGTTTTGGAACTGAAAGAACACAAACTGGATGGCAAATTGATAGACTCTAAAAGGGCCAAAGCTTTAAAGGGGAAGGAACCCCCAAAAAAGGTTTTCGTGGGTGGATTGAGCCCAGATACTTCGGAGGAACAAATTAAAGAATATTTTGGAGCCTGTGGAGAGATTGAAAATATTGAACTTCCTATGGATACAAAAACAAATGAAAGAAGAGGATTTTGCTTTGTTACATATACAGATGAGGAGCCAGTAAAGAAATTGTTAGAAAGCAGATACCATCAAATTGGTTCTGGGAAGTGTGAAATCAAAGTTGCACAACCCAAAGAGGTATATACACAGCAACAGCAACAACAAAAGGGAGGAAGAGGTGCAGCAGCTGGTGGGTGAGGTGGTACCAGGGGTCGAGGCCGAGGCCAACAGAGCACTTAGGGCAAGGCATCCCGAGGGGGTGGCAATCACCAAAACAATTACCAGCCGTATTAAAGGGGACACTGCAGAAAACAGGAAGAGATTGCTAAAGTAACCATCTTGCAGGAGGACATTGAAGATTGGTCTTCTGTTGATCTAAGATGATTATTTTGTAAAAGACTTTCTAGTGTACAAGACACAATTTGTGTCCAACTGTATATAGCCGCCAATTAGTTTTCTTTGTTTTTACTTTGTCTTTTGCTATCTGTGGTATGACTCTGTGGATTTGTGTTTATACAGACTTTATTTGTATGATTACATGTTAAACCTCAAATAAATGCTTCCTTACGTGAAAAAAAAAAAAAAAAAAAAAATGATAAACTGGACCTCATCAAAATTAAAAACTTTTGCTCTGTGAAAGACCCTGTAAGGAGGATATGAAGACAAGCAATAGAGTGGGAGAAAATATTTTGAAACTACACACCTAAAACAGATTAGTAGTTTGAATATATTTTAAAACCATCAAAATTTAGAAAAGCAAACAAAATAGACAAGACATCAAGAGACTTCATCAAAGATGATCTACAGATGACAAACACACAAAAAGATGTTCAACATCAGTCATTACTGAAATGCAAATTAAGGGCACAATGAACCATCAATACATGTCTGTTACTAAAATAAAATATAGTCACAATACCAAATGCTGGCAAGGATGTAGAGAAACTGGGTCTCTCCTACATTGGTGGTAGGACTATACCATGGTACAGTCTTTGAAAAAGAGTTTGGCAGTTTCTTTAAAAAATTAAGCAAGTGACCTGTGAAAGTGAAAGTCGTTCAGTCACGTCCGACTCTTTGCAACCCCATGGACTATACAATCCATGGATTTCTCCAGGCCAGAATACTGGAGTGGGCAGCCATTTCCTTCTCCAAGGGATCATCCCAACCCAGGGATCGAACCCAGGTCTCCTGTATTGCAGATGGATTCTTTATCAACTGAGCCACAAGGGAAGCCCCAAAATACTGGAGTGGGTAGCCTATGCCTTCTCCAGAGGATCTTCCCAACCCAGGAATCGAACCAGGGTCTCCTGCATTGCAGGCGGATTCTTTACCAACTGAGCTATCAGGGAACTAACCATATAATCCAGCAACTGCATTCCCAAACATACATCTCAGAGAAATGAAAACTTATGTCTATACAAAGAAAGCTAAGTTTTTTTTTTTTTTTTATAAGTCAGTCATCATGAGGCAATGGAAGAGAAGCATGGTTAGTCAATGAGAATTTCAGTTTGAAATAAATGAAATCATATTCATTTATCATTCCTCTCACCTCTACCTTTATGTTCAAACTTTGCAAAAGTAGTAAGAAGGGAAAAGATAAAAAAGAAGTGCAGAAGACAAGAATCTCAGTGCAGGGTTAATGCTAATTCATGGTTTTGTTCTTCTTTACAAGACAGGGGTATGTTTGTTAATGGTTGGTAAATCGTGGAGTGGTTCACTATTCAGAAGCATCTGACCAATTACATTTCCTATTATTTACACTGAACTTTGGCCAGGGCACTGGCATTCAAACTGTAAAAACAATTCCTTCCCATTAAACTCAATCATCCAGGAACAGATGTTAAGATGTGCCTTTTCACTTTGAAAGTAGATCAGGAATCTAATAGAGAAACAGCACTCTTTGAAAGACAGATGTCACTGTATGCCTGCTAAGTCACTTCAGCATATCATAAAGCAGAGACATTACTTTGCCGACAGAGGTCTATCTAGTCAAAGCTATGGTTTTTTGTTGTCATGTATGGATGTGAGAGTTAGACCATAAAGAAAGCTGAACGCTGAAGAATTGATGCTTTTGAACTGTGGTGTTGGAGAAGACTCTTGAGAGTACCTTGGGCTGCAAGGAGATCAAACCAGTCCATCCTAAAGGAAATCAGTTCTGAATATTCATTGGAGGAATGGATGCTGAAGCTGAAGCTCCAATACTTTGGCCACCTGATGGGAAGAACTGACTCATCAGAAAAGACCCTGATGCTGGGGAAGATTGAAGGCAGGAGGAGAAGGGGACGACAGAGAATGAGATGGTTGGATGGCATCACTGACTTGATGGACATGAGTTTGAGAAGTGAGTTGGTGATGGACAGGGAAGCCTGGTGCGCTGCAGTCCATGGGGTCACAAAGAATTGGACACAAGTGAGTAACTGAACTGACTGACCTTTAAAGCATGTCTGAATTCAACCAATACTGAAAAAAGTATTTATTACCTGAGTACACTTTTATGAACAATAGAGAAAGATGCATAGAAAGGTAAGTTTTGCAGCTGGGACTTCCCTGATGGTCCAGTGGTTAAAAATTTGCCTGCCAATGCAGGGGACACAAGTTCAATTTGACCCCTGGTCCAGGAAGATTCCATATGCCATGGGGCAAACCCATGCACCACAACTAGTGAAAACTGTGCACCCTAGAGTTCATGCTCCAAAAGAGAAATCAGTGCAATGAGAAGCCTGTATACCACAATGAGAAAGTAATCCCCACTTGTCACAACTAGAGAAGACCCAGTACAGTAAAAATAAATAAATTTTAATGAAAATAGTTTTGTAGCAGATAAAAGATAATTCCAGTAGCAGTCTCAAAATGAATATGTCACATGTGGAAAAATGAATATAGTCTTTAACAAGCCCACAGAGAAATATATACACTCTCAAAAGACTGGTATAACAAATAATTAACAAGACTTGTGGAACAATGAATGATACTAAGGAAACAGGCTGTGAGGGAGGGATAAAAGGGATAAAACAGGCTGTGAGGGAGGGATAGTTTTACACCTAAAACTAACACAACATTGTAAATAGACTATACTTCAATTTTTTTAAAAAAGGAAACAGGTTGGTGGTAAAGACAGTAGAAGAGAATGAAACAGAAGGCAGACAGGATAAGGAACAAGTGGTGGTGTCTAGTTAAACAATACAATTAGTTACAAAAAATTGTCAAGAACAGGATATTTGATTTAAAGTAAGGCTGCATAGATTACACTCAGTTATTCAAAACAAATGAATTGTTATTTGATACAGAATTAATGATCCTCTTAGCTGAGAGAACAATATTAGTTCACAGTTTAAAAATATGCATTCAATATTCTAAAGCAGTCATTAATTTCTTTATATTTCAAATTAAATTTGACAGTTAACAGCAAATTGAAACATAACTTGGCTATTTTATTAACTACAGATTCTATTTGGAGCTATTTTAGAAAAGAAAAAGTAAAGCAACAGCAGATATAGTTTCATATAGTCTATCTCTATTCAGTCATATAAATATATGATCATTCCAATAAAACAAATAAACGTGCTTTGAATTAGTGATAAACAGGTGGAGTCTTGTTAAACAAAATCTCAAATAGGTCTGTGCAAAATTTTGTGATATTCCTCTTTCTGATTGTTAACTAGAGGGACCAGATATCTGGCTATACAATCCCTAAGTAACTTACCAAGTAGAAGAGATTAGTTCAAAGGAATTACAAACACTTTAAAACTCTGAAGAACTACACAAGAAAGATCTTAATGACCCAGATAACCACGATGGTGTGGTCACTCACCTGGAGACGGAAAACCTGGAGTGTGGAGTCAAGTGGGCCTTAGGAAGCATTAGTACAAACAAAGCTAGTGGAGGTTATGGAATTCCAGCTGAGCTATTTCAAATCCTAAAAGATGATCCTGTGAAAGTGCTACACTCAATATATCAGCAAATTTGGGAAACTCAGCAGTGGCCACAAGACTAGAAAAGGTCAGTTTTCATTCTAATCCCAAAGAAGGACAATACCAAAGGATGTTTCAACTAGCATACAATTGCACAAATTTCACATGCTAGCAAGGTAATACTCAAAATTGTTCAAGCTAGGCTTCAGCAGTAGGTGAACCGAGAACTTCCAGATGTATAAGCTAGGTTTAAAAAGGCAGAGGAACCAGAGATAAAATTGCCAACATTCGTTGGATCATAGAGAAAGCAAAGGAATTCCAGAAAAACATCTAGTTCTGCTTCACTGACTACACTAAAGCCTTTGACTGTATGGATCATATCATAACAAACTGTGGAAAATTCTTCAAGAGATAGGAATACCAGACCACCTTACCTGTCTCCTGAGAAACCTGTATGCCAGTCGAGAAGCAACAGTTAGAACCAGACATGGAAAAACTGACTATTTCAAAATTGAAAAAGGAGTTTGTCAAGGCTGTATATTGTCATCCTGCTTATTTAACTTATACGCAGAGTACATCATGCCAAATGCTGGACTAGATTAATCACAAGCTGTAATCAAGACTGCCAGGGAAATATCAGCAACCTCAGATATGCAGATGATACCACCCTAATGGCAGAAAGCAAAGAGTAACCAAAGAGCCTCTTGATGAGGGCAAAAGAAGAGTCAAAAAGCTGGCTTGAACTCAACATTCAAAAAGTTAAGATCATGGCATCTTGTCCCATCACTTCATGGCAAATATAAGGAGAAAAGTGGAGGCAGTGACAGATTTTATTTTCTTCGGCTCTCAAATCACTGCAGATGGTGACTGCCACCATGAAATTAAAAGATGCTTGCTCCTTAGAAAGAAGGTTACGAAAAACCTAGACAGTATTAAGAAGCAGAGACATCACTTTGCCAACAAAGGTCCATCTGGTCAAAGGTATGTTTTTTTCCAGTAGTCGTGTATGGTTGTGAGAGTTGGTCCATAAAGAAGGCTGAGTGCCAAAGAATTGATGCTTTTGAACTGTGGTGCTGGAGAAGACTCTTGAGAATCCCTTGAACTGCAAGGAGATCAAACCAGTCAATCCTAAAGGAAATCAGTCCTGAATATTCATTGGAAGGACTGGTGCCAAAGCTGAAACTCCAATACTTTTGCCAACTGATGCAAAGAGCCAACTCACTGGAAGAGACCCTGATTCTGGGAAAGACTGAAGGCAAAAGGAAAAGAGGGCAACAGAGGATAAGATGGTTAGATAGCATCACCAACTCAACGGACATGAATTTGAGCAAACTCTGGGAGATAGTGGAGGACAGAGGAGTCTGGCATGCTGCAGTCCATGGGTTCCCAAAGAGTCAGACATAACTCATCGACTGAACAACAACAACAACAACAAAATGGGATTATCACCTCAAAACACTGCTTAATACAGAAGCAATTAATTACTTTCTGAGTTCATTTTTGAAAAATGAACTGAAGACAGATCACAACAAAATATGAACTAGTTTTAAACTTTTACCAAAAAAAAAAAAATAAACTTTTACCAAAAAAGTACGTAAACATAGCTTGGAGCATGATAATTAAAAGTTATAATCCTTATTCACAATGATCTAACCTTTAAAATTTTAATATGTCTTAAGGTAAACCCATCTTGAATTGGTTTTATTGAGAAAATAGAAGCTACTATTTGGAATGCCTTCCATGTATGTGTCAGGCAGCAACTTCTCTTCTTACAGAATGAATATTCAATTCAATGGGAGGCTTCCCTGGTGGCTCAGACAAGTAAAGAATCTGCCTGCAATGCAGGAGACCCAGATTCCATCCCTAGGTTGGGAAGATCCCCTGGAGAAGGGAATGGCTACCCACCACTCCAGTATTCTTGCCTGGAGAATTCCATGGACAGAGGAGCCTGGCGGGCTACAATCCATGGGGTCACAAATCCCTACAACACAATGAGGTTAAATACTCTATTTTTATTTCATTTAAATGTTGAGTAAACAGGATCAGAGAGGTTAAGTAATTTGGACAAAGTGTCACAGTTAGTAAGACACAAAGCTAGGATTCAAACAGATCATTCTAAATCAAGCAATAGCAGCATTACTAACATGTTGGACCAGGTAATTCTTTGTTGTGGGGAGCTGTCTGGCACATTGCTTATTAAGCAGCATCCCTGACCTCTACCTGTTGGATGTCTGTACCATCACCATCTACCACCAACCAAAAATGTCTCCAGACACTGCCAGGTAATCCTTGGGAAGTAAAATTCTTCACTCCCTCACTGAGAAACATTGGTCTAAACTGAAATGGATTTTAAGAGCTCAACTCAAGCTTTTATAATTTTATTATGTATTCAAACATATTTTTATTAATTACTGATCAGAACACAATGTAAAAGAAAGATTTGGTAATAAAAGTAAGTAAATTCTTCATGAAGCAAGCCCTTAGCATGATAGATAATAAATTTCCTAGGCCTGTGTTTCTCAAAGTGTGGCTAATGTAAAGCAGCCTATTAAAAGTACAGACTTCCAGGTTTCATCCTCCAATAAATCTGATTCAGTAGATCTGCATAAGCCCCACTCAAAGGATGCTGATTAGCAGGTTAGCTGATATAAAAGACCTAGCAGCATGCCTGAGTGAGACATATTGTTTGTCCAATAATGTGCTGGGTTTCCTGTCTGGTTTGGTGGGCTAAAAACACAGATGTTTTTCCGTGAACCCAATAGGAATTGAGTGTTATAAATTCATTCACTTACTTCTAAGAAACTGCTTGGTGAGCAGGCCCCTGAATTTTGTCCGGTTTATCAGTTACTGCTCTGGCTACCTCTATGGTAAGACAGCACCACCATCAGTCACTGAGACTGAGGCTTTTATTTGCCAACAAGGCATCATCCATATAGTGAATGCTTTAAACATGGAAAGGGAGAGGAACTTATGCTAAATCCTGACTCACCAACTAGTAGCAAATGGCAGAAGAGCTTCGGTACTTGCAGGGGAGACTATAAACATATATAGAAGGCCTTGCTACCTGAATATGAACCGACCTTGATCCTCACATGTCAGTAAGATGGCACAAGAAGGTGTTAGTGATGTCTAAGACTGTATACCACCTGTCATCAGACTGTGTAATGGATTTAGTTGCAGTCACAATGTCTGGGAGCAACAACTGCAATCAGCTGATAATAAGCTGCTATCAGACTTCAGTGGAGAAGGCAATGGCACCCCACTCCAGTACTTTTGCCTGGAAAATCCCATGGACGGAGGAGCCTGGTAGGCTGCAGTCCATGGGGTTGCTAGAGTCGGACACAACTGAGCAACTTCACTTTCACTTTTCACTTTCATGCACTGGAGGAGGAAATGGCAACCCACTCCAGTGTTCTTACCTGGAGAATCCCAGGGATGGGGGAGCCTGGTGGGCTGCCGTCTATGGGGTCGCACAGAGTCGGACACGACTGAAGCGACTTAGCAGCAGCAGCAGCATAAGACTTCAGTTCCTATTAGTCTTTTTTTTTTAACTGGCATTAAGGGCTGAGATACTACATCACTTACCATCTCTGATGCCTTTAAGTCTTTAATCAAAGCTGTGATTTCCCATTTTCTTTCTGGGGGAGGGGGCAGTTCTTAAGCTTCTGGTGGATTCCAAGAATATGGAGTTTTAACATGAACCCAAAGTGATTTTGTATGCATTGAAGTTTCAGTACTGCTGTTCTACATTTTAATTCTTATGAGCAAGTCATCAAGACAGTATGGTACTGGCACAAAGAAAGAAATATAGATCAATGGAACAAAATAGAAAGCCCAGAGATAAATCCACGCACATATGGACATCTTATCTTCAACAAAGGAGGCAAGAATATACAATGGCGAGAAGACAATCTCTTTAACAAGTGGTGCTGGGAAAACTGGTCAACCACTTGTAAAAGAATGAAACTAGAACACTTTCTAACACCATACACTAAAACAAACTCAAAATGGATTGAAGATCTAAACGTAAGACCAGAAACTTACTATAAAACTCCTAGAGGAGAACATAGGCAAAACACTCTCTGACATAAATCACAGCAGGATCCTCTATGACCCACCTCCCAGAATATTGGAAATAAAAGCAAAAATAAACAAATGGGACCTAATTAAAGTTAAAAGCTTCTGCACAACAAAGGAAACTATAAGCAAGGTGAAAAGACAGCCTTCAGAATGGGAGAACATAATAGCAAATGAAGCAACTGGCAAAGAATTAATCTCAAAAATATACAAGTAACTCCTGCAGCTCAATTCCAGAAAAATAAATGACCCAATCAAAAAATGGGCCAAAGAACTAAACAGACATTTCTCCAAGGAAGACATACAGATGACTAACAAACACATGAAAAGATGTTCAACATTACTCATTATCAGAGAAATGCAAATCAAAACCACTATGAGGTACCATTTCATGCCAGTCAGAATGGCTGTTATACAAAAGTCTACAAGCAATAAATGCTGGAGAGGGTGTGGAGAAAAGGGAACACTCTTACACTGTTGGTGGGAATGCAAACTAGTACAGCCACTATGGAGAACAGTGTGGAGATTCTTTAAAAAACTGGAAATAGAACTGCCATATGACCCAGCAATCCCACTACTGGGAATACACACTGAGGAAACCAGAATTCAAAGACACATGTACCCCAGTGTTCATCACAGCACTGTTTATAATAGGACATGGAAGCAACCTAGATGTCCATCGGCAGACAAATGGATAAGAAAGCTGTGGTATGTATACACAATGGAATATTACTCAGCCATTGAAAAGAATACATTTGAATCAGTTCTAATGAGGTAGATGAAACTGGAGCTTATTATACCGAGTGAAGTAAGCCAGAAAGAAAAACACCAATACAGTATACTAATGCATATATATGGAATTTAGAAAGATGGTAACAATAACCCTATATGCAAGACAGCAAAAGAGACACAGATGTATAGAACAGTCTTTTGGACTCTGTGGGAGAGGGTGAGGGTGGGATGATTTGGGAGAATGGCATTGAAACATATATCTTACCATATGTGAAATGAATCGCCAGTCCAGGTTCAATGCATGAGACAGGGTACTCAGGGCTGGTGCACTGGCATGACCCCGAGGGATGGGATGGGGAGGGAGGTGGGTTCAGGATGGGGAACACATGTATACCCGTGGTGGATTTGAGTCAATGTATGACAAAACCACTACAATATTGTAAAGAAAAGAGAAATTCTTTTACAGGCTAAAAGAATTTAGCCTGTAATTAGCCTCCAATTAAAATAAATAAATTTATATTAAAAAATTTCTTATGAGCAAGGATCCCATGTTATATAATTTTTATGCAATTATATTGGAGAAGGCAATGGCACCCCACTCCAGTACTCTTGCTGGAAAATCCCATGGACAGAGGAGCCTGGTAGGCTGCAGTCTATGGGGTCGCTAAGAGTCAGACACGACTGAGCGACTTCACTTTCACTTTTCACTTTCATGCATTGGAGAAGGAAATGGCAACCCACTCCAGTGTTCTTGCCTGGAGAATCCCAGGGACAGGGGAGCCTGGTGGGCTGTCATCTCTGGGGTCGCACAGAGTCGGACATGACTGAAGCGACTTAGCAGCAGCATGCAATTATATACAGAAATTAAATAAGCATTAAGCAATTTAAGTTATAAACAACAGGAAAAAATACACCATTCCTAAAAATAAACCTCCACATGATGTTTCTGAAATGGTTGAAGCATGTAATATATTCAAGATAACTCAAATATAACACATATAATGCCTTAATAATTCTTAGAGACTTCTTTTACTACTCCTCTCGTCTTTTCTGATTTTATAAAAGAATTTCTCTTTTCTTAATATTTGAGTTACAAGTTTTCTTCATTGGAATAAATCTCTAGCAATGAAGAAACTTCTTATTTAGGGGTGCCTCTCATCCATTGTTAGGAGCCCTTTGTTTCTGAAAGCTATGGCTCAGAAACAAAAGTTTCGTTTTCCTATAGCCTCTACATTGCCAAGTCGCTTCAGTCGTGTCCGACTCTGTGCGACCGCATGGACTGCAGCCTACCAGGCTTCTCTGTCCATGGGATTCTCCAGGCAAGAACACTGGAGTGGGTTGCCATTTTCTTCTCCAAGCCTCTACATTAAGTCCCACTAATCACTCTCTAGATATTCCTTTATCTTTCAAAGTCATAATACTCAAAAGTAAAGGGTTAAGGGGCTTTCCTAGTGGCTCAGTGGTAAAGAATCCCCCCTGGCCAATGCAGGAGGCACAGGTTTGATCTCTGGTCTGGGAAGATCCCACATGCCAGGGAGCACCTATGCCTGTGCACCACATTGAGCTTGTGCTCTAAAGTCCAGGAGCTGTAACTACTGAGTCCACTTGCCACAACTACTGAAGCCTGTGCATCCTAGAGCCTGTGCTCTGTAATGAGAAGCCACTGCAATGACAAGCCCACACACCACAACTAGAGAGCATTCCCCACTTTCCACAACTTGAGAAAAAGTCCAAGCAGCAACGAAGACTCAGTACGGCAAAAAAAAAAAAATATATATATATACACACACACACACATATATATATATTTAAAACATAAACAGTTAAAATGTCACCTGAACCCTTCAGGTCCTTCTACTTACTATTTAATACTTTAAAGTTATCAGTAAGAAACACAGTTTCCAAGGATGATAGTACATGAAGGTAAGAGATTTATCAACCGAACTCAGCAACTCAAAGTAGTAATTGATTTGGAACCAACTTTATTTCAAATATTTTTTCCACTAATTGTTTTAAAAAAACATTTGAGAAAATATATCCATCGTTTTAAAATTTGCACTGGATATATTTATTCAAAACAAAAGCTTACTATGAAAAAACACTAGATTTATTTCTCCCCTTCTTGGAGTACATTAGTTTCAAATACTCAAATAAAACAAAAAGAAGAGTGCTAATATTCACAATCAAAATATAATACCAACAAAGTTAAGTAGTAAGCTTAAAGTCTTTCTCTCCTCTTGAAACGTGTAAATTAGTATGGCCACAAAATAATCCCACTAACAGGAAGTCAATTAATATCTCTTATTCTGTTAGTAATAATCAAGTATGATAAATCTTTTAGGAGTATAAGAAATTGAAGTGACAACAGTTTAATTTTATTCTACTTCCTTGCATAATATCTCAATTAGCTCTAGCAAAGTAGATTAAGCTTTAACAATTACAAATTCTATCACTGAATATCATTTATCAAAGATAGCATATAAGAATTCACTATCACTTAAATTCTGATCCTGTCATTAAGATTACTTTTAAATTTCAGAATAAAGCTAAGCATCACCGGTCTGAATTCCTCTAAAATGCACCTCCTTTTCCCTCAAAACTTACTTCATTGTATCTGTGTTCTAGACCATCATGGTTTATTCATAAAAATTCTTGATTTTTAGCTTTCCTAATAATCCACTAGTCTACAAATGTTAGTTTAGAAAACTCCTGGTTAAGGAATAAATTTCCAATTCTATCCTTAAATTAAGAGTGAGACTGAACAGATCTGGAAACATAATTGGCAGATAATGACTGAAGGAGAAAGACAGTAAACAGAGAAGAGAGTGTTTGTAATCCTTAAATGCTATCTGCTCCATTCTCAGTTTACATATTTCCTGGATAGGGCTAAAATATTCCACTATCCCTTCTTCTTGATGTTTTATTTTTGGAGGATGTCTCAATTTGCTTGTTTTGCAATGCTTTTGAGCCTTTGGTTCTTGGTAATAAGGTATTTTCTAAGTAATTGCTGGGGTTTTGTGCATGTGACATTTGTATGTATCAGTTCTCAAAGCAATGTCAGAGAATATAGAAGTTTTTTCAGTATTGCCTGCCTTGTCAAAATATGCAGATAATTTTATTTTCTGAATAATCTTCATAAAATCTTGACACAAAAAGATCAATTGAAAAATATTTTATATTGGGATTTCCCTGGTGGTCCAGTGGTTAAGAATACACCTTGCAATGCAGGGGACGTGGGTTTGATCCCTGGTTGGGGAACTAAGACCCTACATGTTGTGGAGCAACTGGTCCCATGTGCCACAACTACTGCGCCAGCTCCCACAACTAGAGAGTCCATTTGCCTCAATGAAAGATTCCACATAATGCAATGGAGATCCCACAGGCCACAACTAAGACCCAACACAGCCAAATAAATTTTAAAAAAATGTATACTGCAGAGGAACCCAATTTTATTTTATTTTCTAATATTCATCTAATATCTTCTACATGCCAGATATATTAGGCATTTTACAGGCCCCATCTCCTTTAATTTTCACAATATGAAAAGAAATAGGCAGTTTCCCATTCTACTGATAAGGAAAATGAGACTCAGAGTAACTGGCTAAAGATCACTTGGATTGCATTAACATATATGCTCTTTAAAATTTTACACAATATTTTGAAAACTGAGAAAATGGAGGGAAAACTGTCTGTCATCCTAGCATTATTAAGACCATTTTTTAATGTTTCGGTATGCTTTGTACGTTCACTCTTTTCCAGGGAATTCCTTGGCAGCCCATAGGTTTGGATTTAGTGCTTTCACTCATGGGGCCCAGGTTCGATCCTGGTCAGGGAACTAAGATCCCACATGACTTGCAGCCAGTATAGGGAGGAGCTTGAATTGAGATGAGTCTGTGAAGAAACACATTATATAAGTTCTTTTACACTTTGCAAAATACATTTTTTTAACCTTTTGGTTTTCAGTTTTTCTCCTTACTATCTCTGGCAACACTATGAAGGATGAGTTCAAGGATGATCAGTTAGACAGATATGGCAATAAATTTGCAAGAGCAATAACAGTCTTGAACAGTGGGCATGGTGAGAGGGGTGTTAGAATCTGATTCCTTAAAATATTTTATTGACATAAAATTCACATAACATAAAATCTACCGTGTTAACAATTTTAAAGTGCACAATTCATTGCTGATCCCTTTTAAAAGTACTTTATCCCCTGCTTGTTTAGTGAGAGGTTAAATGAATAAATAATTTAATTAGTAGAAATACTTGTTATTAAAAATCTACACTTTTTTACTTAAAAAGGGTAAGTGGTGGTTATAGAAATTTAGACAATACCAGCATACAAGGCAAAAAGTTAAAGTCTTCCCCTAATGAACAATCCCAACTATCCAGAGGTAGCCACTGTTCTATATTCTTACAAAAGTTTCTTTCTACGTATACCTAACTTGTAGTTTTTTTTTTTTTTTTAACATAAAAGGTCTCCAGAATATACAACTATGTATTGCTCTACATCTTGTTTTCCACGTAAAAAATGGCTTGGCATCCTCCTTAAAAAGCCCATCAATTTCTAGTTCCAGTATAGGCGCTTGCTCATTTTGTACACTTTGTACATTGTATATTTTTAACTTCACTTTTTGCCAATCTAATAAGTAACTCGTTTTAATATGCTACCTTTTTTTATGGACTAGGACAAATACTCAGCAACAGAGAAAACAGGTTCTTTTAAAATTCAGCTCAAGTTGACAAGCATCTGAGCCGATTAAATAGCATTTTTAAAGGATGTTTGGGGCTGGTGCACTGGTATGACTCAGAGGGATGGTATGGGGAGGGAGGTGGGAGGGGGGTTCAGGATGGGGAACATGTGTACACCCGTGGTGGATTCATGTTGATGTATGGCAAAACCAATACAATATTGTAAAGTAAAATAATAATAATAATAAATGATAAAAAAAAATAAAGTGCATGTGAGATGAGGGGTCCAATACCTGGGTGGGGAAGATCCCCTGGAGGAGGGCATGGTAACCCACTCCAGTATTTCTGCCTGGAAAGTTCCATGGACAGAGGAGCCTGGTGGGCTACAGTCCATGGGGTCACAAAGAGTCAACACGACAAAAGCGACTTAAGAAGCACGCACACACAGGTATTGTGTACAAAAGGAAGCACAAAATGTATAGGAAATAGCATAAGACTAACCAAAGATCTTAGTCTTTGTTCTTCAATGGTTAACCGTGTAAGCTTAGGCCTTAGGTTTCCTCATTTATAAAATTAGAGCGCATAAACAATTGCTAGTAATTTGTAACTCTTAAGAGCAAACGGCTCTAAGTCACAAATGTTTCAAAACAATGTTAAAAATCCTCACCTTGGATTGCTTAACAGAGAGTAAAGAACATTGTATCTCCTCCACTTGTCAAAGCCAGTAAATTCCACAAGGAGGGACCTTAGTTTTGTTCACTTATGTATACTAAGTTCCCAGAACAATGGCTGGCACGCTTGATGTTTGGTAAATGGTTGCAAATGGCTTAAGAACTTCACTCCGGTAAAAAAAAAAAAAAAAAAAAAGCTGAGCCCGGAAGAATTGATGCTTTTGAACTGTGGTTTGGGAGAAGACTCTTGAGTCCCTTGGACGGCAAGGAGATCCAACCAGTCCATCCTAAAGGAAATCAGTCCTGAATATTGCAAGGACTGACGCTAAAGCTGAAACTCCAATACTTTGGCCACCTGATGCGAAGAACTGACTCAATGGAAAAGATCCTGATGCTGGGAAAGATTGAAGGCAGGAGGAGAAGGGGACGACAAAGGATGAGATGGTTGGATGGCATCACCAAATCTATGAACATGAGTTTGAGTAAGCTCCGGGAGTTGGTGATGGACACGGAAGCCTGGCATGCTGCAGTCTATGGGAGTCACAAGGAGTCGGAGGGGACTGAGCGACTGAACTGAAATTGCTTTCAATCAGTTTTTTGGACAATGATCAATCAGTTTTTTGGACAATGAAATAAATTTGGCATAGCTCCGCTCTTCTGTTTAATCCTCTCATTCCTGAAGTGAAAATGCTACATAATATAGTTCTTACGTGTCTAAAAGGAAGTTACATCTATTGACAGCAGAGTCAGATATTCTACCCCTTGAACCTAAAGTCGAACTTCCCTCCACCACCTGATGGGGCCCATATTCAAAGAAGTGTCAAAACTCGTAGCTTTGTTTATCCACAGGCCTACAGAAGCCAGGCTGTCACCTACTCCGCCCCACTCTCAGACTCGACAATCCCATAAGACAAAGTGTTACGGTTTCTTCTCTTGCGAACCCCACAATTCTAAAAACGGCAGAACTGAAGCCACCAAAGACACAGAACTGGCGGGGAAAGGGATCGGGTACAACAAAACGGATTCTCTCAAGCCCCTCTCGTTCGGAAAAGCCCATGTTGCTGGAAACAGCGTCCTCACCTCCTTCTTTCTCTGGGCAGAGGCTGAGGGAACCCCGAAAACGAGCAGCAGTGCCACCGCCATGATTGCACAGACACACCAACGCCACCAACGCGCTGCCATGTTCGCCTTCTCTCCCGCCTAGAAGGGAAACTTTCCTAGGGCTGGGTCTGAGGGTTGGTTGGGCGTGAGAAAAGGCAAACCAGCCCCCTTTCCCCTTCTCATTGGCCCAGCTCAGCCCTGTCGGTAGTCCCCTCACAAAACGTCACGACGCTGTACTGCCAAACGCCCGCTAAAAGATGGCTCACTTCTAATTGGTCTCCGTTAGCCAATACAAAAACGATAATCTGGAGGTTTTGCATTGGTCCGCTAAGGATGATGGACCACCCCTTTCGTTAAACGTAGAGATGGCGGGTGTAGGCTCTTTAAATGCGCCTGCGCAGTTGTGAATCATTGCGGCTTTTCAGTGTTGGGGATGGCTTAAGGTTACTAAAACAGGGTATTTTCTCCTCAGATCCTTTTAGAAGTCTTTGAAATCGACCGGACTTCACTGGTGGCTCAGTGGTTAAGAATTCGCCTGCCAATGCAGGGGACACGGTTTGATCTTTCCCCGTCTGGGAATATTCCACATGATGCGAGGGCAACTAAGCCCCAGGCCACAACTACTGAGCCAGAGGGCCCTAGAGTCCGTGCTCCAGAGCAATAGAGGCCACCATAATGAGAAACCAGGCACCGCAATTAGAGAATAGCCCCTGCTCCCCTCAACCAGAGAAAGCGCCCGACAACCCCGCCCTTTCCACCACCACCACCACACCTCCCCCCCTCCCCCCGCCCAGGAAGGAAGACACAAAGACTCAGCCTAGCCAAAAGTAAATAAAAACTAAATTAATTTCAAAAAAGAAAACCACCTCTTTCGTGTACTATTCTAGAAAAATTTTGCCTAGCCATATAACTGATAAGACCTATCCCAAGCCCGTGGTTTGGCCTCCAAAGTGTTTCAAATCCAAAAAAGGTAAAAGCAAGAAAGGAAAAACAATATTGCTGAAGGAGATCTTTTCTAAGACGGTGCCACGTGTGCTGAACAAAGCAGAGGTCAAAAGTTATTTTCTAAAGTCCTTATTCATGGCAATCTTTTAGATGTATGAGGCGGGCACCAACAAGGACTTAAATTTTGATTATAGACAGCAAAAGTGTGTGTGTTTTTTTTTAACTTGTCATTAGTTTGTTTGAGGGGTGGATGCCACACTAAGGTAGTAAGAAAGCACTTAGGTCTTTTAAAGTTTTTGTTTCATAATCAGTTGTCTGAAATACCCAAATCCCTTTTCTAAAAAATAACAAAAATCCTACATAGCAGAACTTTCCATTTATTTGTCTCAGTTCTGTTTATCATCAGTTCATTTCAGTTCAGTAGCTCAGTTCAGTTCACTTCAGTTCAGTCGCTCAGTCGTGTCCAACTCTTTGCGACCCCATGAATCGCAGCACACCAGGCCTCCCTGTCCATCACCAACTCCCGGAGTTCACTGAGACTCACGTCCATCGAGTCAGTGATGCCATCCAGCCATCTCATCCTCTGTCGTCCCCTTCTCCTCCTGCCCCCAATCCCTCCCAGCATCAAAGTCTTTTCCAATGAGTCAACTCTTTGCATGAGGTGGCCAAAGTACTGGAGTTTCAGCTTTAGCATCATTCCTTCCAAAGAAATCCCAGGGCTGATCTCCCTCAGAATGGACTGGTTGGATCTCCTTGCAGTCCAAGGGACTCTCAAGAGTCTTCTCCAACACCACAGTTCAAAAGCATCAATTCTTCTGCACTCAGCCTTCTTCACAGTCCAACTCTCACATCCATACATGACCACAGGAAAAACCATAGCTCACTCGTGTCCAACTTTTTGTGACCCCATGAATCACAGCACCCCACGCCTCCCTGTCCATCAACATTTCCCGGAGATCACTCAAACTCACGTCCACTGAGTCGGTGATGCCATCCAGCCATCTCATCCTCTGTCGTCCCCTTTTCCTCCTGCCCCCAGTCCCTCCCAGCATCAGAGTCTTTTCAAATGGGTCAACTCTTCGCATGAGGTGGCCAAAGTACTGGAGTTTCAGCTTTAGCATCATTCCTTCCAAAGAACACCCAGGGCTGATCTCCTTCAGAATGGACTGGTTGGATCTCTTTGCAGTCCAAGGGACTCGAAAGAGTCTTCTCCAACACCACAGTTCAAAAGCATCAATTCTTTGGTGCTCAGCTTTCTTCACAGTCCAACTCTCACATCCATACATGACCACTGGAAAAACCATAGCCTTGACTAGATGGACCTTTGTTGGCAAAGTAATGTCTCTGCTTTTCAATATGCTATCTAGGTTGGTCATAACTTTTCTTCCAAGGAGTAAGCGTCTTTTAATTTCATGGCTGCAGTCACCATGTGCGGTGACTTTGAAGCCCCCCAAAATAAAGTCTGACACTGCTTCCACTGTTTCCCCATCTATTTCCCATGAAGTGATAGGACCAGATGCCATGATCTTCATTTTCTGAATGTTGAGCTTTAAGCCAACTTTTTCACTCTCCACTTTCACTTTCATCAAGAGGCTTTTTAGTTCTTCTTCACTTTCTGCCATAAGGGTGGTGTCATCTGCACACCTGAGGTTGTTGATATTTCTCCTGGCAATCTTGATACCAGCTTGTGCTTCTTCCAGCCCAGTGTTTCTCATGATGTACTCTGCATAGAAGTTAAATAAGCAGGGTGACAATATATAGCCTTGATGAACTCCTTTTCCTATTTGGAACCAGTCTGTTGTTCCATGTCCAGTTCTAACTGTTGCTTCCTGACCTGCATATAGGTTTCTCAAGATGCAGGTCAGGTGCTCTGGTACTCCCATCTCTTGAAGAATTTTCCACAGTTTATTGTGATCCACACAGTCAAAGGCTTTGGCATAGTCAATAAAGCAGAAATAGATGTTTTTCTGGAATTCTCTTGCTTTTTCCATGATCCAGCGGATGTTGGCAATTTGATCTCTGGTTCCTCTGCCTTTTCTAAAACAAGCTTGAACATCTGGAAGTTCATGGTTCACGTATTGCTGAATCCTGGCTTGGAGAATTTTAAGCATTACTTTACTAGCATGTGAGCTGAGTGCAATTGTGTGGTAGTTTGAGCATTCTTTGGCATTGCCTTTCTTTGTGATTGGAATGAAAACTGACCTTTTCCAGTCTTGTGGCCACTGCTGAGTTTTCCAAATTTGCTGGCATATTGAGTGCAGCACTTTCACAGCATGATATTTCAGGATTTGAAATAGCTTAACTGGAATTCCATCACCTCCACTAGTTTTGTTCCTAGTGATGCTTCCTAAGGCCCACTTGACTTCACATTCAAGGATGTCTGGCTCTAGGTCAGTGATCACACCATCGTGATTATCTGGGTCGTGAAGATCTTTTTTTGTACAGTTCTTCTGTGTATTCTTGCCACCTCTTCTTAATATCTTCTGCTTCTGTTAGGTCCATACCATTTCTGTCCTTTATCAAGCCCATCTTTACATGAAATGTTCCCTTGGTATCTCTAATTTTCTTGAAGAGATCTCTAGTCTTTCCCATTCTGTTATTTCCCTCTATTTCTTTGCATTGATCACTGAGGAAGGCTTTCTTATCTCTTCTTGCTATTCTTTGGAACTCTGCATTCAGATGCTTATATCTTTCCTTTTCTCCTTTGCTTTTTGCTTCTCTTCTTTTTCACAGCTATTTGTAAGGCCTCCCCAGACAGCCATTTTGCGTTTTTGCATTTCTTTTCTATGGGGATGGTCTTGATCCCTGTCTCCTGTACAATGTCACGAACCTCTGTCCATAGCTTATCAGGCACTCTGTCTATCAGATCTAGGCCCTTAAATCTATTTCTCACTTCCACTGTATAATCATAAGGGATTTGATTTAGGTCATACCTGAATGGTCTGGTGGTTTTCCCCACTTTCTTCAATTTAAGTCTGAATTTGGCAATAAGGAGTTCGTGGTATGAGCCACAGTCAGCTCCATGTCTTGTTTTTGCTGACTGTATAGAGCTTCTCCATCTTTGGCTGCAAAGAATATAATCAATCTGATTTCGGTGTTGACCATCTGGTGATGTCCATGTGTAGAGTCTTCTCTTGTGTTGTTGGAAGAGGGTGTTTGCTATGACCAGTGCGTTCTCTTGGCAAAATTCTATTAGCCTTTGCCCTGCTTCATTCCTTATTTCAAGGCCAAATTTGCCTGTTACTCCAGGTGTTTCTTGACTTTCTACTTTTGCATTCCAGTCCCCTATAATGAAAAGGACATCTTTTTTGGGTGTTAGTTCTAAAAGGTCTTGTAGGTACCATAGTGAGTTATAAAACTGGGATGTTTTTATTGAAGAAGAATAATATATTCAAGAGGAAAAGCAGCAACAAAATCAATCGCCTGTAATTTGGATTTATTTTCATGCTTTGGAATATCATATGGCCATTCTTTTAGGGCCTGGTGGGACACACACACACAGAGGAAAATAATTTCATTAAGCTGGAGAGACAAAGAGATGGCATGAAAGGGAAAAGAGCTGGTTCTGAAGAGATTTGGTTTGATATAGAGAAGTGAAAAAAAATTAAAACGTTAAGAGACACTCATAATATGAAAAATACAAAAAAACACTTGGACATGCAATATCATTCCATTTATGTGACCGTGTAGAAAGTGAACAGATCAGTAGCTATCAGGGACTGGAGGTGGGGAGAGGGATTGACTACAAAAGGGCCACACAAGGAGATTTTTTTGTGAGGGTGCAACCTTTCTCACCTTAATTGTTGGAGTGGTTACATACTGTTTGTATTTGTCAACACTCAGAATATTACACTAAAAAAGTGAAATTTACTGCATGTAAATTTAACAAATAAAAAATTAAGGTTTTAAGGTACACAGAGGAATCTCAACTATCATTTTGGCAAAAATTCAGTAAGTGCTGTCATTGAGTCTATGAGGAAGCAGGCACCCTCAAACATTGCTGGTAGTATGCAAAATGGAGGATAACTTAACAATATCTAATACATTTATCCTTTGATTCAGCAATCCCACTTTTGGGGATCTACTTCAATAATAAGATATATGTGCACAAAATTATTTATTTCAGCACTATCTGTAATTGAATTATTCTCAAAACCACTTAAATGTTCAAATGTAGGAGAATGACTACAGAACATAAATACCTTGGAGTTTTTCACAACTCTAAGGAAAGGAAATGAGGAAGAGCTGTATAAATGATATGGATTTTCAATATCTATTGTTAAAGTGAAAAAGCCCAATGCAAAAGTATGTACATATTATGCTACATTTGTATGAAATAGAAGAGGAAATAAGAAAATATATACATGTTTTACCATTTTTGCAAAAGGAAACACAGAAAGCTTAAATCGGAAACTAATGAAATTGGTTTCCTACAGGAGTTGTAGAAAATGGATTGGAACAGTTAAGGAAGGGAATGACACTTCTCTAAGTATACCAGTTTGTATAGTTTTGACTTTTGGAATAATGTTAATCATTTTAAAATAAAATATAAGAGCAAATCATGTGGTTTTGCAAGATGAAAAAAGTATACTTGTGGCGGATTCATTTCGATATTTGGCAAAACTAATACAATATTGTAAAGTTTAAAAAAAAAAAAGTTCTGGAGACGAATGGTAGCAATAGTTGTACAACAATCTGAATGTACTTAATACCACTGAACTGTATCCTTTAAAAAGGTTAAAAGGGTAAATTTTTGTCATGTATATTTTACCACAATTAAAAATAAGTTAAACATTTAAAAATCACATGAGTAAGAATGGGTTAAAAAGCTGAAATTGAATACAAAACAGAAAAAATGGAGCACAACTCTATTTCAAAAGAAAAACAACTGCACTAAAGAAAATAGAACTAATCTGAATAATTTATGAACACACTATTTTGATTATATACTATTAGTCTAAAGAAAAAAATAACTACAAGCAAATCTTAAACTCTACTAAGTAGATTTGTTTTTCGTAGATAACAATTCTGGAAATATATTTTGTATAATGTAATATGTAAAAACATAGACGTTGAGAGCTAGGATTCTCACTGTGTAAGCAGGGAGATACAAATATGAAATAAGGAAAGGTGAAAAAGGACTTTTGGGGGTTGGACTGGAATTGGCAGTATTTGCATAAATTTATCATTCATAACATATATTTCTAGCTCTATTCACTGAAATGACTAGAAGCAATGACACTCCAGTACAAATGAGCAAACCTAATGCCAAATGTAGGTTGATAAATGCCATCCCTAAAAGAAATCAAGGCTCCTTAGGAAGATAGATTCCAGTGCTGGGGTAAAGAAAGTGCAAGATGAGCCTTGTGTCAGAAAATAAAGAAGTTCTCAAAAAAATAAAGTGATGGAGACCTAAAAGAAAAGACATATAAGCCTTACTATAGGTAAGCTTATTCTCTCCGTTTTACATATGAAGGAAGTGAGTACAATATCAAGATCAAGCAATTTGAAGCAATATGTCTTATATAAGACATATAAGTCAGAAGGGAATCCTACTGACTACATCTGAGACTACTGAGCCTTAAAATAAATCATGATAGCAATGGATTATAACCTTTGGAATCCATGAATCCAAACTGATAATAAACAAATAAATAGGGAAGAAGATAAATTTTCTCCTTGTAATAGAATACCTAGTGTTAAATATGGAAGGAATGATAGAGTTAGAAAAATCATTTTGCAACTTTCACACTAATAATTCTTTTAGGCAAAAAGCATAGTTCAGTTCAGTTGCTCAGTTGTGTCCGACTCTTTGTGACCCTGTGGACTGCAGCATGCCAGGCTTCCCTGTCCATCCCAACTCCTGAAGCTTGATCAAACTCATGTCCATCGAGTCAGTGATGCCATCCAACCACCTCACCCTCTGTTGACCCCTTCTCCCGCTTTCGATCTTTCCCAGTATCAGGGTCTTTTCCAATGAGCCAGTTCTTCACATTGGGTGGCCAAAGCATTGGAGTTTCAGCTTCAGCATCAGTCCTTCCAATGAATATTCAGGACTGATTTCCTTTAGAATTGACTGTTTGGATCTCCTTGCAGTGCAAGGGACTCTCAAGAGTCTTCTCCAACACCACAGTTCAAAATCATCAATTCTTTGGCAGTCAGCTTTCATTATAGTCCAACTCTCACACCCAAACATGACTACTGGAAAAAACATAACTTTGACTGGACATACCTCTGTTGGCAAAGAAATGTCTATGCTTTTTAGTATGCTGTGTCTAAGTTAGTCGTAGCTTTTCTTCCAAGGTGCAAGCATCTTTTAATTTCATGGCTGATGTCACCATCTTCAGTGATTTTGGAGCCCAAGAAAATAAAGTCTCTCACTGTTTACATTGTTTCCCCATCTATTTTCCATGAAGTGATGGGACCAGATGCCATGATCTTCGTTTTCTGAATGTTGAGCTTTAAGCCAGCTTTTTCACTCTCCTCTTTCACTTTCATCAAGAGGCTCTTTAGTTCTTCGCTTTCTGCCATAAGGGTGGTATCATCTGTGTATCTGAGGTTATTGATATTTCTCCTGGCAATCTTGATTCCAGATGGTGCTTCATCCAGGATGAAAAATCATCAATGAATACAAAAACTAGTGGGTGGAAGTTCGATAAAGAATAGGATATACACATAATCTCAATGTATTCTTATATTACTTATTAATCAGAAAGATAGAAACAGTAACTTTTTAGTATAGAAACTTGGAGGCCACACTTCTGACCAAATGATTAAAGCTGGCATTATCAGTAATGAGACAAGGACCTCCCAGGTAGTCCAATGGTTAAGTATCCACCTACCAATGCAGAGGACATGGATTCCATCCCTGCTTAGGGAAGATTTTACTTGCCCCTGGACAACTAAGCCAGTGCTGTACTACTGTACTGCCCTAGGGCCCTCTGCAATAAGAGAAGGCACCACAATGAGAAGCATGTGCACCGCAACTACAGAGTAGCCCCCATTCAACCTCACTCGCCGAGACTAAAGCCCACACACAGCATCAAAGATCCAGCACAGCCAAAAATTAAAAAAAAAGACAAACTAATATTATATATAGGCTTACTGATAAGTTACCCTAAGAAAACACACTTGTTATGTAGTATTTCCGTTAGAAGTGCCTTCAGTTCAGTTCAGTTCAGTCGCTCAGTTGTGTCTGACTCTTTGCAACCCCATGAATCGCAGCACGCCAGGCCTCCCTGTCCATCACCAACTCCCGGAGTTCACTCAGACTCATGTCCATCGAGTCAGAGATGCAATCCAGCCTTCTCCTCCTGCCCCCAATCCCTTCCAGCATCAGAATCTTTTCCAATGAGTTAACTCTTAAGTGCCTTAACTGAATCTAATTATAAGAAGACATCAAGTACACAAAAGTTGAGGGAACTGTTACAAAATAACTGGCCTGTACTCTTCAAATATATTACAGAGCACAAACTTGTATAGTCAGAAGGTCCATTACCTATTCTGTTGCTTAAAATTACCTAATCTTGATACTGTACTCACTTCCTTCATATGTAAAATAGAGAGAATAAGCTTACGTATAGTAAGAAAATAATGCTGTTAAAGTGCTGCACTCAATATGCCAGCAAACTTGGAAAACGCAGCAGTGGCCACAGGACTGGAAAAGGTCAGTTTTCATTCCAATCCCAAAGAAAGGCAATGCCAAGGCAAGTTCAAACTATGATACAATTGCACTCATCTCACATGCTAGCAAAGTAATGCTCCAAATCCTTCAAGCGAGGCTTCAACAGTAAGTAACTGAGAACTTTCAGGTGTTCAAGCTGGATTTAGAAAAGGCAGAGAACCAGAAGTCAAATTGCCAACATCCGTTGGATCATCGAAAAAGCAAGAGAGTTCCAGAAAGACATCTACTTCTGCTTTATTGACTACGCCAAAGCCTTTGACTGAATCACAACAAACTGTGGAAAATTCTTAAAGAGATGGGAATACCACATCACCTTACCTGCCTCCTGAGAAATGCAAGTGACGAAGCAACAGTTAGAACATGTACGTGGAACAACAGACTGGTTCCAAACTGGGAAAGGAGTACGACAAGGCTGTATATTGTCACCCTGCTTATTTAACTTATATGCAGAATAAGTGAATAAGTAAGTGTTAGTTGCTCAGTCATGTCTGACTCTTTGCAACTCCATCGACTGTAGCCCACCAGGCTCCTCTGTCCATGGAATTCTCTAGGCAAGAATACTAGAGTGGGTTCCCATTACTTTCTGCAGGGCATCTTTCTGACCCAGGGATGGAACCTGGGTCTCCTGCACTGCAGGCAGCTTCTTTACCGTCTGAGCCACCAGGGTACATCATGTGAAATGCCAGGCTGGATGAAGTACAAGCTAGAATCAAGATTGCCAGGAGAAATATCAATAACCTCAGATATGCAGATGACATTTCCCTTATAGCAGAAAGTGAAGGTGAAGAGGAACTACAGAGCCTCTTGATGAAAGTGAAAGAGAAGAATAAAAAAGCTGGCTTAAAACTCAACATTCAAAAACTAAGATCCTGGCATCCAGTCCCATCACTTCACGGAAAATAGATGGGGAAACAATGGAAACACTGAGAGACTTTATATTTTGGGGCTCCAGAATCACTGCACATGCTGACTGCAGTCATGAAATTAAAAGATGCTTTCTCCTTGGAAGAAAAGCTATGACCAAACTAGACAGCATATTAAAAAGCAGAGACGTTACTTTACCAACAAAGGCCTGTCTAGTCAAAGCTATGGTTTTTCCAGTAGTCATGTATACATGTGAGAGTTGGACCATAAAGAAAGCTGAGTGGCGAAGAATTGATGCTTTTGAACTGTAGTGTTGGAGAAGACTCTTGAGAGTCCCTTGGACTGCAAGGAGATCCAGCCAGTCTATCCTAAAGGGAATCAGTCTTCAATATTCATTGGAAGGACTGATGCGGAAGCTGAAACTCCAATGCTTTGGCCACCTGATGCAAAGAACTGACTCATTGGAAAAGACCCTGATGCTGGGAAAGATTGAAGGCAGGAGAGGGGGACAACAGAGAATGAGATGGTTGGATGACATCACCGACTCAATGGACAGGAGTTTAAGAAAGCTCTTGGAGCTGGTGATGGACAAGGAGGCCTGGCGTGCTGCAGTCCATGGGGTCGCAAGGAGTCAGACAAGACTGAGCGACTGAACTGAATTGAAAATTAAGAAAAAAAATAATACCATGAAAGACAAAGAACGGCGGAGGAACTCCTCAGTTTTATAGGAGACTAAAGGTGGCAACCGCCTGCCATGCAGGAGACATAAGAGACACGTTTTTTATAATATTTTATTATGAAAATATCCAAACATACAGAAATATTGAAATAATTAATTGTATTCTGAACACACACAGCCAAGATTCTATGATCAACAGTTTGTTAAATTTGCTTTATCATAGATTTTTCTACGTAGTAAGAATTCCTTTTACTGTTCTTGCAACGTTCCTCATAACTGGAAATCATTTCAAAATTCAAAATTAAACATATTAGTAGGTAGTAATAGGAAACAAAAAATCAAAGAAATAAACGAAGTTTGGAGGGAACAGAAAGTACTGGCTAGTGTGGAGCGAGATACAAGCTCAAGCCTCTGAACACTATCTTGAAGTTGATGCTTCTGATGACTAGTCTAAGATTAATGTCTCAGTTCTCCTCTAAAGAGCCCTAAACCTGGCTTCAAGGCAAGCGATTTTCTCATTGTTCAATAAATACCCTAAGTCATTTATAAAGCGTGAAACTACATTTCCCAAAAGGCGTGTATCTTTGCGTGCTGTAAAGAGGACGAATTCTATAGGTCTTTACAGGTCTCGCGAGAGATTTCATCAAATCTCTTTGAAGAGCGCAGCCGAGAGCCATTTTGTTTTTCAGGACTCTGCAAGGGTACTAGACGCCGAATTGCTAGAGACCAGCAGCTGTAGTTGCAGCCATTTTATGTTCAACCTCAGGATGTTTCCCTTGGCCAAAAACGCACTAAGTCGTCTGAGAGGTGAGCAAAAATTGTAAACAGATCATTTCCAATCAACTTTTATTCTTTTGTGCTCGTGGTCTCTCGTGCCCTTTCCTTCCATCTGCAGCTCGACCTTGTAATTCTAAAGGCTCGGTCTCCCGCCGCACGCTAAGTAATTGGGAAGATGTCCTTAGCATTAGCCTCATTGCACAGCGTTTCTGTTTGGTTTCCCAGCTCTCTTTCTGTTACTGGAGTCATAACCCTGCTCTGTTTCATTATATGGTAGCCTACAATTTCAAGGGGGACACTTAGTAAACACTTCTTGTTCCTTAAGTAATTTCATAAATTTTAGCTTTGGGGATACAATTTACCCGCAAAAGAGCTTCTTATCCTATTCCTGGTTTCATTGCAGTGCTGCTACCTGCTAAATGGTAGCACTTTGGCATTTATGTTTTTCGTGGATTATTAACTGAATAATTGTGGTTGTTTTTATTCTTACCTAAACGTTAGAAAAGACCCTGCTGCTGGGAGGGATTGGGGGCAGGAGGAGAAGGGGACGACAGAGGATGAGATGGCTGGATGGCATCACCGACTTGATGGACATGAGTTTGAGTAAACTCCGGGAGTTGGTGATGGACAGGGAGGCCTGGCATCCTGCGATTCATGGGGTCGCAAAGAGTCGGAGATGACTGAGCGACTGAACTGAACTGAAAAGTTAGATAAGTACAGGGAAAATTTGAAACCAGAGTTATGTATTGAGAATGCTCTAGATTAGAGAAGTAGAAGTCATTTCCATACTTCATTTGCACTGAAGGTGACCTTGAGTAACGTGAACAGTTTTACAATGAAAGTGACCTTGAGCAATTAGCATTTAGTTCTTTAGCTACCTTTTTATTTTCAGCTTATAGTCATTAGAAGTATTACTAGATTGTGTACGAAACACTGAAGCACCTTTGATAATAACAAAAAATAGTTGCCTGACTGGTTTTTCATATTCCGAAAGCCACGTCTATTCCCTTTTCACTTTGGGCGAATAATTTAACATCTCTGAACTTCATTTTCCTCTTTTGTAAAATAGGGGCTTAGTAAATATACCTACCTCATGGAGTTGTTGAGGTTTATATAAAATTATCAGTAGGTGGTAACTGAACCGTTTTTTGTCACAGAGAAGAGGTCTAAAGAAATCCACTTGTGTAGCATGAGTGTTGAGGTCATGAGGTGTTGCAGAACTGTTTGGTAATCTTATTTTCTTTGCCTTTTGAGAAGGTAGGGCCTTGGACCTTAGGGAACGGGGTTTGGGAGTTGTTACTTTCAATGCGGAATTCACATGCTCACTTTTAACTGCTCTAGAACAGAATATACTGTGAAATGTTGTAGATTTGCCCATTGGAAATGTAACCAAAGGTGAGCTAAGAACGTTCTTTCCCAAGCCCCCCAGGTGCCTCCAGAGGCAGTTTGGAAACTATTTCTACTGAAATAACGGTAATGGCAAAGTTTTAATGTTGTCATTCTGCTCAGAAACTTAGCTCTACCAAAAAAGTGGCTTCATTTCCTGCTCCTGATGTATAGGGGCTTCCCGGGTGGCGCTAGTGATTAAGAAGCCGCCTGCCAATGCAGGAGACATAAGAAACTTGGCAGTCCACTCCAGTATTCTTGCCTGGAAAACCCCTTGGACAGAGGAGCCTGGTGGGCTACAGTCCATAGGGTCGCAGAGTCAGACACAATTGAAGCGACTTAGCACACATGTACTAATCTATACAACTTATCCTTCAGACGTGATTGGTTTTATAGTACACTGGGTTTTCTGTTTCTGCTTTTTTCAGATTTCTTTTTCCCATATCTACATAACCAAATCGTACCTGCTATTCAAAGTGCTTAGCTAACATTTTACCTCCTTATATTATAATGGTTTGTGTCTGTGTATATAATAGCCTTCTCTAGACTGGAAGTTACCTGAGAACAGTGTCTATGTATTAAACTTTTCAAGTTGTTGAGCACTGCTGAGTAAACTTTTGTGAAAATCAAAATCATAAATACTCAGATTAATGAAGTAGGAGCCAAGTTCAAGGATTATACAAATACCGATTTATCATGGATGTTACTGTCATCACTTGTTCTTTGTTTTACCCACTCAAGATTGTATTGGGGAAAATTTCAGACATATTGAAAAGTTGGAATAATTGTCTAATGAACACCCACATACCCAGCATGTAGATTCTACAACTAACATTTTGCACTATTTGTTATATCACATATTATCCATTTGTCAATTCATCTTATTTGTGAAGCATTTCAAAGTATGCAACTTTGCTTTTAGATACAATGTTTTAACATTTTATTATACTGCATAATGCTATAGAGTAACTTCCTTGGCTTTTGTTAAGTGGTAATATCAATTACAAATGTTCTGTCTTCCTGATAATTGGTAGATATGCTCCTGTATTCTTTTTTTCTTTTTAAGTTCAAAGCATTCAGCAAGCAGTGGCAAGGCAGATCCATCAAAAGCGGGCACCTGATTTCCATGACAAATATGGTAATGCTGTATTAGCTAGTGGAGCCACTTTCTGTGTTGCTGTATGGGTATATGTAAGTACTATTGACTGATAATCTCTGTTTTAGATTTTTCTTATTGCCATTTAGTTTATGTATTCAAAATGTTTTCACACAGTAGTGTACATTTCTAGTTAGGAGGGGCTTTAGAGATCTTCTAACGTAATTACTCACTCATTGCAGGAACTTTTCCTCAGCACTGAGCATTAGTTCATCATCTATTCTTAACATTTCCAATAACAAGTTACTTATGGATCAAAAGGCAGTCTTTTCCATATTGTGTAGCTGTTGAAAAGATCTTATATTGAGTTAAAATAGGCCTCCTCCATATTTACCCATCATTCCATTGCAACACAAATTCTGATCATATTTCCATGTATCAGCCATTAGATACTAGAAAATTTCTATGTTTCCTGGATCTTCTCTTTCATATTGAACATTCTTAGTTCTATCAGTCATTTTGTTATATGGTTTCCGGAGTTTTCATCATCTTAAGTCACCTTTCTTTGCTTAGTCAGTCTTCTGCATTCTACCCTTGGAACTGAGTACAGTGTTTTTGATGGATGAGATATAAAATGACTTGCTTTTAATATTTTAGTTTTTTACATCTAACATTTACCAGTCTTATTTACCAGTTACTGTACTTGATGGTTCAAGTAGGAGTCTAAGTGTGTACTTAATTAGAAGAGTGAACAGATGTTGAATAAATGTGTTATCACGGACATTTTTGGAGGTGAAATGCTCCTTGATGAAGGGATATTACAAATGTCCTCCTTGGCAGTACTTAGGTAGTTGTGGTTGAGTGAAACAATATTTTGAGGAGGTAGTGTAGAAATGTGAAATATCAATATAAATTAATTAAAAAATTTTAAAAATGTACTTGCTCAGTCATGCTAGCTACATCTTAGTTGCTCACTAGCCATATGTGGCTAGTGGCTACTGTATTGGACAGTGCACATACAGAACATTTCTGTCATCTCTGGAAGTTCTGTTGAACAGCACTACCCTAGAGAATTAGAACAGCAATTAGATTTGGCCTACATGGAGAGCACTGTGTGTTTTTAACCTATAGAGCAGAATACCTTTGCCACTTTAGGAAATAATCTCCAAGGGAGCATGGACTCTGATTTAAACATAACTGATAACTGACAGCAATTTAATTCTTACAGATGGCAACACAAATTGGAATAGAGTGGAACCCATCACCTGTTGGCAGAGTCACCCCAAAGGAATGGAGAGAACAGTAATCATCCCAGCTGATTTAATACTGAATTGTTTCAAAATCAACTCATAATTAATTCCAAGTAAAAGTACTATGTACCCATTAAAATATAGCATGTTTGAAGAAATAAAGTATACTTGAAACCTTCATTGTAGGTTTGTTTGTTTCTTTTGTAAATGAAACCAAGCTTGGTTGCTTTTATTTATTTAACCTTTGTGTTAATATTAAGGTCAAAACACTGTACAATTTTTTTAATGCCCTATGCTGCCTCCTTCGTGCTGACATGAGCCTGAGCTGGAGGCCACGCTGATGCACCTCTGTATGCAGGTGAATGAGGGGACAGGGCAGCGGGGTTTGTACAACTTCTTGAATAGCTTTTCTGTCTTAGGTAGTTTGAAAGGAAAGTTTGGCTGTCACCTGGAAGTCAACTTTATGGTAGGCTGAAATTACAGTTCATGAATAACTTATCACAGAGTTACTTTGGTCATTTTTGAGTTTAAAACTTGGTGTCCATATCTTGCTTATATCTACTTTTCAGTCTTGTTTATGTTTATATTTGGAATTGCCATTATTAAGTCCTTTTAACTCCTGCCAGGAGAACGTAAGTTGTCACCAGATCCATGAGAAAACTGGTCTTATCAAATGAACTCCTAAGATGTTTGAAGACTAGCTAGCTCCTTGGCTCCCTTGGTACATTTATCTTAATAACCTTTTCAGCATATTTATTTGAGATGTTTATGATATTATTGAAGATCTGTGAGATGTGGTTTTACTTTCACTTATCTATTAGTGACCTCTGCTGTTGGCTTTCTGTAACTGTACCAACTTCTGGATTTGTGGATTGTCCTGAATTCATTATAACATTGGATTTTATGTGTAAAATAGTAACTGAATAAAGCGCAATATCTTAAACCACGTGCTGCTTTACTCCTTGTTCAAAGGCTGTGAAGTAAGCCTCTTGTAGTAGTTTGTTTATAGTGCTCAAGTAAGCAGAGAATGAAATTTGAGTTGAGTAACCTATCTGTATTGCTTAATTGTTTAGTTGCTAAGTTGCATCCAACTCTTTCGCGACCTCATGGACTGTACCCCACCAGGCTCCTCTGTCCATGGGATTTCCCAGGCAAGAATACTGAAATGGATGGTCGTTTCCTTCTCCGGGGACCTTCTCAACCCAGGGACTGAACCTGCATCTCCTGCATTGGCAGTGGATTCTTTACCACTGAGCCACCAGGGAAACCCATTGGCAAAATTAAAAGATTTCTAAAATTCACTTATAATGTAGGTTATCAGGTAAGTGACTTAGGAATCTCCAGAATTTCCTGATGTAGATAAGGATTTATATTTAAGCAAACATTTGAAGAATGTTTACTCAATATATGAAATACTAAAAGAATTGCTCTTATGGCAACATGTCCTGTTTTCTCATTAAATGTACCAAAGCCAGTAATTTCAAGTCTTAAGTAGGAAAAATTATTTGAATGTCATTTCAATAAAAGGTTCCAAGATTAGAAACTACATAGTGCCACTATTTGTTTAAATTTGAACATGTCATATTTAGAATGTAAAAAGTATTCAAATGCATGTAACCAACATTATTAAGCAAAATAAACATGTCTAAGGAACTTTCAACCTTTGTTCCTCAGTTGGCACTGAGAATTTCTAATGTATATATTTGAATCAGTTCTAATGAGGTGGATGAAACTGGAGCCAATTATACAGAGTGAAGTAAGCCAGAAAGAAAAACACCATTACAGTATACTAACGCATATATATGGAATTTAGAAAGATGGTAACGATAACCCTGATTGGGAGACAGCAAAAGAGACACAGATGTATAGAACAGTCTTTTGGACTCTGTGGGAGAGGAGGGGGGATGATTTGGGAGAATGGCATTGAAAACATGTATAATATCACATTAGAAACGAATCACCAGTCCAGGTTTGATGCAGGATGCAGGAAGCTTGGGGCTGGTGCACTGGGATGACCCAGAGGGATGGTATGGGGAGGGAGGTGGGACAGGGGTTCAGGATTGGGAACACATGTACACCCGTGGCGGATTCATGTTGATGTATGGCAAAACCAATACAATATTGTAAAGTAATTAGCCTCTAATTAAATAAAAGAATTTCTAATGTAATTTTCAGTATAATTAGTACCACTTTGTCAGATAAGTGATAATTGTCACCTGTTCTAATAGGCAAAAAGAAATAGTATGACTTTTACTAGCATGTGTTGCCTTATGTGGTAAAGTCTGATGGTGGTAGTCTGCATCTTTGAAAATACTTTTTAAAACTTAATCGTTAATCTTGGCCTGATGAGTAGTTATAAAACTACTATGGCCCCTACCAGAAATGAAGCTGTAGTTTAAATTGTTTTGTGCTATCACAATATTCTGACCTTGCGGCTTTCTTAGTGTATTCGAAGATTTATCCTCTCACAGATGCACTCATTCTGTGTGAAGGTTATCCAGTTAGTTCCCCTATAAAATATGTTTGAAGAATTTAGATAAATTAGGGTGAAGGTCATAAATGCCATTCTTAGACTCAAACTTTTAGCACACATTCTATTTTAATTAAGCTTACTTAGAACTAGGTACTGTGGCAGTTGTAGAGACACATGTTGAGTGATATCAATAACCACTTCATATGCATTTGGAGGACACCTACTGTCTGCTCAATGCCAGGAAAACTGATGTACTTAAAGACATTCCCTTCTATTTGAAAACTCAGTTTAATACAGTAATTTTGAAAGTGTTGGTATGCTCATGCAGTGATAAGGGAGATTGGGGATGATTCGTTTAGAGGTATGAAGTGTTTTAAAAGTGAGGGAAAGACCCAGTGACTTAAGGATATAGAAGATCTTGGAGTTCATAACAATAAACTTTACATAAAAAGTAGAGAGCTAATAGACTGATACTCTGATAAAGCTTTCTGGTTTCTGCCTTTCAGTAAGTTTCTTTGAAAGCTTGACACTGTTAATGAGTTACAAACCAACTTGCTAATAATTGGAAGCCCACTTAAAAGCCATCTTAATTTTGTGTAAAGTGAGTCAAGATTTTAAATTTGGGTCTGAATTTGTATCTTAATAGTTAAGGCTATGCACACTGACAACTACAAATGATAACCAGGGAGGTAAAGTCCTGAAGTGAATTTTTATGTGGATGGGTGTAGAGGGTCAAGGGCTTCCTTGGTCAACAAAAAAGAATCCACCTGTAATGCAGAAGACACAGGAGATGCAGGTTTGATCCCTGGGTCAGGAACATCCCCTGGAGGAGGAAATGATAACCCACTCCAGTATTCTTACTGGGAAAATCCCATGGATGGTGGAACCTGGTGGGCTGCAGTCCATGGGGGTCACAAAGTGGAATGTGACTGAGCATGCACACAGAGGGACAAAGAGCGATCCTTTTTGAAATAGTTAACTGTAGGCCTAAGATTTAAATGTATGGGCAGTTTTTAAAAATATTTATTTTTCATTGAAGGATAATTGTATTGATTTCTGCCATACATCAACATGAATCAGCCATGAAAGTGAAAGTGAAGTCGCTCAGTCGTGTCCGACTCTGCGACCTCATGGACTGTAGCCTATCAGGCTCCTCCGTCCATGGGATTTTCCAGGCAAGAGTGCTGGAGTGGATTGCCGTTTCCTTCTCCAGGGCATCTTCTCGACCCAGGAATTGAACCCGGGTCTCCTGCATTGCAGGCAGACGCTTTACTGTTTGAGCCACCAGGGAAGCCATATCCCCTCCCTCTTGAATCTCCCTACCACCTCCCACACCATCCCATTTCTCTAGGTTGTCACAGAGCACTAGTTTGAGCTCCCGGAGTCATAGAGCAAGTTCCCACTGGCTGGCTATTTTACATATGGTAGTGTATATGTTTCCATGCTACTCTGTCCATTTGTCCCAACGTCTCCTCCTCGCCCCTTGTCCAGAACAGAACACAAGTCTGTTCTCTATGTCTGCATCTCCATTCAGATCAGATCAGATCAGTCGCTCAGTCGTGTCAGACTCTTTGCGACCCCATGAATCGCAGCACGCCAGGCCTCCCTGTCCATCACCAACTCCTGGAGTTCACTCAGACACGTCCATCAGGTCAGTGATGCCATCCAGCCATCTCACCCTCTGTCGTCCCCTTCTCCTCCTGCCCCCAATCCCTCCCAGCATCAGAGTCTTTTCCAATGAGTCAACTCCTCGCATGAGGTGGCCAAAGTACTGGAGTTTCAGCTTTAGCATCATTCCTTCCAAAGAAATCCCAGGGCTGATCTCCTTCAGAATGGACTGGTTGGATCTCCTTGCAGTCCAAGGGACTCTCAAGAGTCTTCTCCAACACCAAAGTTCAAAAGAATCAATTCTTCGGCGCTCAGCCTTCTTCACAGTCCAACTCTCACATCCATACATGACCACAGGAAAAACCATATCCTTGACTAGACGAACCTTTGTTGGCAAAGTAATGTCTCTGCTTTTGAATGTGCTATCTAGGTTGGTCATAACTTTCCTTCCAAGGAGTAAGCGTCTTTTAATTTCATGGCTGCAGTCACCATCTGTAGTGATTTTGGAGCCCAGAAAAATAAAGTCTGACACTGTTTCCACTGTTTCCCCATCTATTTCCCATGAAGTGGTGGGACCGGATGCCATGATCTTCGTTTTCTGAATGTTGAGCTTTAAGCCAACTTTTTCACTCTCCACTTTCATCAAGAGGCTTTTGAGTTCCTCTTCACTTTCTCCATAAGGGTGGTATCATCTGCATATCTGAGGTTATTGATATTTCTCCCAGCAATCTTGATTCCAGCTTCTGTTTCTTCAAGTCCAGCGTTTCTTATGATGTACTCTGCATATAAGTTAAATAAGCAGGGTGACAATATACAGCCTTGACTAACTCCTTTTCCTATTTGGAGCCAGTCTGTTGCTCCATGTCCAGTTCTAACTGTTGCTTCCTGACCGGCATACAAATTTCTCAAGAGGCAGATCAGGTGGTCTGGTATTCCCATCTCTTTCAGAATTTTCCAGTTTATTGTGATCCACACAGTCAAAGGCTTTGGCATAGTCAATAAAGCAGAAATAGATGTTTTTCTGGAACTCTCTTGCTTTTTCCATGATCCAGCGGATGTTGGCAATTTGATCTCTGGTTCCTCTGCCTTTTCTAAAACCAGCTTGAACATCAGGAAGTTCATGGTTCACATATTGCTGAAGCCTGGCTTGGAGAATTTTGAGCATTACTTTACTAGCGTGTGAGATGAGTGCAATTGTGCGGTAGTTTGAGCATTCTTTGGCATTGCCTTTCTTTGGGATTGGACTGAAAACTGACCTTTTCCAGTCCTGTGGCCACTGCTGAGTTTTCCAAATTTGCTGGCATATTGAGTGCAGCACTTTCACAGCATCATCTTTCAGGATTTGGAATAGCTCAACTGGAATTCCATCACCTCCACTAGCTTTGTTCGTAGTGATGCTTTCTAAGGCCCACTTGACTGCACATTCCAGGATGTCTGGCTGTAGGTCAGTGATCACACCATCGTGATTATCTGGGTCGTGAAGATCTTTTTTGTACAGTTCTTCTGTGTATTCTTTCCATCTCTTCTTAATATCTTCTGCTTTTGTTAGGTCCATACCATTTCTGTCCTTTATCGAGCCCATCTTTGCATCTCCATTGCTGCCCTGCAAAAAGGTTCATCAGTACCACCTTTCTAGATGCCATATATATATGATATTTGTTTTTCTTTCTGACTTATTTCACTCTGTATAATAGGCTCTAGGACCAGAGATCAAATGGCCAGCATCTGCTGGATCATCGAAAAAGCAAGAGAATTCCAGAAAAACATCTATTTCTGCTTTATTGGCTATGCCAAAGCCTTTGACTGTGTGGATCACAATAAACTGTGGAGAATTCTGAAAGATATAGGGATACCAGAGCACCTGACCTGCTTCTTGAGAAACCTATATGCAGGTCAGGAAGCAACAGTTAGAACTGGACATGGAACAACAGACTGGTTTATCAAGGCTGTATATTGTCACCCTGCTTATTTAACTTATATGCAGAGTATGTCATGAGAAATGCTGAGCTGGAAGAAGCACAAGCTGGAATCAAGATTGCCAGGAGAAACATCAGATCAGATCAGATCAGATCAGTCGCTCAGCCGTGTCCGACTCTTTGCGACCCCGTGAATCGCAGCACGCCAGGCCTCCCTGTCCATCACCAATCCTGGAGTTCACCGAGACTCACATTCATCGAGTCAGTGATGCCATCCAGCCATCTCACCCTCTGTCGTCCCCTTCTCCTGCCCCCAATCTCTCCCAGCATCAGAGTCTTTTACAATGAGTCAACTCTTTGCATGAGGTGGCCAAAGTACTGGAGTTTCAGCTTCAGCATCATTCCTTCCAAAGAAATCCCAGGGCTGATCTTCAGAATGGACTGGTTGGATCTCCTTGCAGTCCAAGGGACTCTCAAGAGTCTTCTCCAACACCAAAGTTCAAAAGCATCAATTCTTCGGCGCTCAGCCTTCTTCACAGTCCAACTCTCACATCCATACATGACCACAGGAAAAACCATATCCTTGACTAGACGAACCTTTGTTGGCAAAGTAATGTCTCTGCTTTTGAATATGCTATCTAGGTTGGTCATAACCTTCCTTCCAAGGAGTAAGTTTCTTTTAATTTCATGGCTGCAATAACCTCAGATATGCAGATGACACCACCCTTATGGCAGAAAGTAAAGAGGAACTAAAATGCCTCTTGATGAAAGTGAAAGAGGAGAATGGAAAAGTTGGCTTACAGCTCAACATTCAGAAAACGAAGATCATGGCATCTGGCCCCATCAGTTCATGGGAAGTAGATGGGGAAAGAGTGGAAACAGTGTCAGACTTTATTTTTTTGAGCTCCAGAATCAGTGCAGATGGTGATTGCAGCATGAAATTAAAAGACGTTTACTCCTTGGAAGGAAAGTTATTACCAATCTAGATGACATATTAAAAAAGCAGAGACGTTACTTTGCCAACAAAGGTCCATCTAGTCAAGGCTATGGTTTTTCCAGTAGTCATGTATGGATGTGAGTGTTGGACTATACAGAAAGCTGAGCACTGAAGAATTGATGCTTTTGAACTGTGGTGTTGGAGAAGACTCTTGAGAGTCCCTTGGACTGCAAGGAGATCCAACGAATCCATCCTAAAGGAGATCAGTCCTGGGTGTTCATTGGAAAGACTGATGCTGAAGCTGAAACTCCAATACTTTGGCCACCTCATGTGAAGAGTTGACTCATTGGAAAAGACCCTGATGCTGGGAGGGATTGGGGGCAGGAGGAGAAGGGGACGACAGAGGATGAGATGGCTGGTTGGCATGACTGACTCGATGGACATGAGTTTGAGTGAACTCCGGGAGGCCTGGTGTGCTGAGATTCATGGGGTCGCAAAGAGTCGGACACGACTGAGCAACTGAACTGACTGAACTGAACTGAGGTTCATCCACCTCATTAGAACTGACTCAAATGTGTTCCTTTTTATGGCTGAGTAATCCTCCATTATACGTATATGTACCACAGCTTCTTTATCTGTCTATGGACATCTAGGTTGTGCTCATGTCCTAACTATTGTAAATAGTTCTGTAGTGAACATTGGGCTATATGTGTCTTTTTCAATTGTGGTTTCCTCAGTATATGTTCTGGAGAAGGCAATGGTACCCCACTCCAGTACTCTTGCCTGGAAAATCCCATGGACGGAGGAGCCTGGTAGGCTGCAGTCCATGGGTTCGCTAAGAGTCGGACACGACTGACTGACTTCACTTTCACTTTCATGCGTTGGAGAAGGAAATGGCAACCCACTCCAGTGTTCTTGCCTGGAGAATCCCAGGGACTGGGGAGCCTGGTGAGCTGCCGTCTATGTGGTCACACAGAGTTGGACATGACTGAAGCGACTTAGCAGCAGCAGCAGTATATGCTCTATTGGCAGTTTTTAAAGTATTGCCTGTCAAGGCTTAATAGGGATTTGAAACAGGATAAAAATTATTATAAACATGTAAATACAGATACTATTTGCCACTTTTACAATTTCACAATAATATTTCCATTTTGTGTACTTAGTTCTGCAACTGTTTAACTTGTTAAGTGGTTCAAGATGAAAATATAAATAATCCTGTGATTATTTTCCCCCAACATCTTATGACTGATGTTTAATGAGAGAAAGCAAGAAAAGACCACATGTTGCTTCAAAATTAGCAACACAGAGCCTCTCCCTCTTACTTTCAATATCTATAGTTTAAAAAGTTCTAGAATTTGGCTGCTTTTTAAAATGACAGATTCAGGAATAAAAAATACATTTTTTTCCTGAAATGCTTTCTGTACCACTTAAATGTAACCCTTAAAATGTATTGTTACATTTTAGCCATCTCAATACTGTCTAATCTCAGGGTGATAGATACTCTAATGTTCTTTGCATCTTTGGAGTTCTATAGATTTTTAAAATCTTGGACAAATGAATGAATAAATGGGGAAGTGGTTGAGGGCTTAGAACAGTGATATGAAGGTAGTGTGAGGTGAGATCTCTGTCCCAACTCCAAATAACGCACATGTAAAAATTATGAAACTAAAATATGAATTTTAAAAAGCTATGAAGTAAAAATTTTTGAGCTTTTTGGGGGGATATCTTTCTATTTATTTGTATTTCAAATTTCTTTCATCAGTATCTTAAAGTTTTCAGTGTACAAGGTCTTTCAACTCCTTACTTAAGTTTACTTAAGTGTTTTATATTTTCATGCTATTTTAAATGGGATTTTTAATTCCCTTTTCAGATAGTTTATTGTTTTTCTTTTCTGATTTTTATTACCACAGTTTATTTGCCTTCTTTGAACTTCATATAAATGGAATCACAGTACATGTTCTCTTTTGTTGCTGGCTTCCCTCGTGCAATACAATATTTTTGATATTCATACATGCTATTGCATGTGTCTTAAAATTTTCCTTTTATTGTCTGAATACACCATCATTTATTTATCCATTTTCCTTTTATAGATATTTGGACTTTTTCCAATTGCTATTATAAATAAAGTCACTAAACATTTTTTGTACAACATTTTGTACATTTTTTGTGGATATATATTTTTATTAATCTTTGATAAATACTTAAGAATGGGATTGCTGAGTCATATGGTAGGGTATGTTTAATTATATGAAAAATTGCCAAATAGTATTTTTTTTCAAGTCATTTGTACCATTTTTCACACAGTTGGCTGTGTTTTTTGTTTTTAAATTTTATTTATTTATTTTTTAGTTTTGGCTGTGCTGGGTCTTCATTGCTGCTTGGGCTTTTCTGTAGTGGTGCTCAGGTTTTTTCACTTTTTCACTTTTTCACTTTCAGGTGGTTTCTCTTGAAGCGGAGCTGGGGCTCTCAGGTGCACAAGCTTCAGTAGTAGCAATGCTTGGGCTTAGTAGTTGTGGTTCCTAGGCTCTAGAACACAGGCTCAAAGGTTGTGGCACACAGGCTTAGTTGCTCTGCAGCGTGTTGATCTTCCCAGACCAGGGATCAAACTTGTGTCCCCTGCATTGGCAGGCATATTCTTTTCCACTGAGCCACCAGGGAAGCCCCCAGTTGGCTGTATTTTGATTGTTATTTAATTAAATATACATATCAATTTGGGATGAACTGACATCTTAGCAATATTGAGTCTTCTCATCAATGAACATCATATGTGTCTCCATTCTCATTTTTTTTCTTTCTCTCATAAACGTTTTGTTGTTAATCAATAAATGAGATGATTCATTGTTAAAACATAGAAATGAAACTGATTTTTATAAGTTGATTTTGTAACTTGCAACTGTACTGAATTAGTGACAAAAATACACAATGGGGAATGGATAGTCTCTTGAACAAATGAGACTAGATAGCCACATACAAAAGAATGAACTTGGGCATTTATTTTAACAGCATATAGGGCTTCCCAGGTGGCACAGTGGGAAAGAATCGCCTGCTGGTGCAGGAGACGTGGGTTTGATCCCTTGATCAGGAAGATCCTCTGGAGTAGGGAATGGCAACCCACTCCAGTATTCTTGCCTGGAAAATCCCATAGACAGAGGAGTCTGGTGGCCTACAGTCCACAGGGTCTCAAAGAGTCAGATATGACTGAGTGACTGAGAATGCACAGCACACACAAAAATCAACTCAAAATGAATTAAAGACTTAAATGTAATTAACACTTGTAGAAGAAAATATAGGGGAAAAACTGCATGACATTTGTCTTGACAATGATTTTATGGATATGGTACCAAAAGTGTAAGTAACAAAAGCAATAATGAACACGTTGGACTATATCAAACGAAAAGGTTTCTGCATATCAAAGGAAACAACAGAGTGAAAAGACAATCTAAGGACTGGGAGAAAATATTTGCAAGCTATATATCTCATAAGGGGTTATGCTCCAAAATATATAATGAATTCCCACAACTCCATATTTGGGGGGGGGGAAGCAATAGCTCTATTTAAAAATGGGCTATAGCCTTGATTAGATATTTCTCAAAGATACACAAATGGCAAACAAATATATGGAAAGACATTCAACATCAGGTAAATGCAAATCAAAACCACAATATCACCTCAAACATGTTAGAATGGCTATGAACAGCAACAACAACAAACCCCCAAAAGACAGCGTGTTTGCAAGGATGTGGAGAAAGTGGAACCCTTGTATATTGTTGGTGCAAATGCTAAGGAAAACAGTAGGGAAGTTCTTCCAAAAATTAAAAATAGAACTACCATATGATGCCCTGATTCCACTTCTGAGTACTTTTCCAAAAGAATTGAAGAAATAGTAGCACTCCCATGATCACTGCAGCACTATCTGAAACAGCCAGGACGTGGAAAGCACTTAAATGCCCATCAACAGATGAATGACTAAAGAAAAAAAAAAAAATATATATATATACACACATACATACACACAATGGAATATTATTCAGACTTTAAAAAGAAGGAAATTCTGCAATATGTGGCAACATAGATGAACTTTTAGAACATTAAGTGAAATAAACCAGTCACAGAAGGACATATACTACTACATGGTTCCACTTAGCTAAGAAAACCTGAAATAGTCAAAATCCTACAAGCAGAGACTAGAACGGTTGTTGCCTGGGGCAGAGGGTAAGGGAAATGAGGAGTTGCTAATCAATGGGTATAAGGTTTCAGTTATGCAGGATGAATAAATTCTAAACAACTGCTATACAATCTGCCAGGGAATAAAACAGCTTTTCCTTGAATGCTAACAATCATGTAAGTTCACTGCTGTGTGCTGTGCTTAGTCGCTCAGTCGTGTCCAACTCTTTTGCGACCCTATGGATAGCAAGCAGCCCTCCAGGCTCCTCTGTCCATGGGGATTCTCGAGGCAAGACTACTGGAGTGGGTTGCCCTTCCCTCCTCCAGGATATTTTCCCAACCCAGGGAGCGAATCCAGGTCTTCCGCATTGCAGGTGGATTCTTAACCGTCATAACCACCAGGGAAGCCCAAGAATACTGGAGTGGGTAGCCTATCCCTTCTCCAGCAGATCTTCCCGACCCAGGAATCAAACCATGGTCTCCTGTGTTGCAGGAGGATTCTTTACCAGCGGACATACCAGGGAAGCCCACTAGTAAGTTCACTAGTTTCCTCAAAAGGAAATAGTGTGTTCTGGTTCTGTTTCTGGTTTTGCTCCAATGTTTGGGTTTTCTCCGGCCCGCCCAAGACAAACCGATTTCTCCGGAGAGCGAAACCCAAGGCTCTGCCGCCCAGCCTGACTGACTGCATTGGCATGGTGAAAAGCAGAGCAGAATCCACTTACAAGGTTTCTCAGTAGGGTGCTGAGCTGGAACAGATCCCTCCTTGTCCCCCGCATTTGTTTTGCAAGAAAGCTTTAGCTTCCTGGGCCTTACGAGTTCACATACATGTGGTATTCTCACTCAGAATCTGATATCACTCTTTCAAGCCTCAGCCATGGATTTTTTTAAACTTTTGAGGTACATTGTTCACCTTTTTGTTGGAGAAACACGGAAGTGAAGCAAAGCGAATTCCACTTCGCGCAAAGAAAGTGATTTCCCAAGGCCTAACCAGAGCGCGTACAGAGATCATTTCTCAATCGAGGGATAAGTTCATAGTTCTGACATTCACACCCGGGGTTACGCTACACAATCTGACAGGGGCACGTTAATTTCATGCTGTGAAAGGCTGAACTACCCAGAAGAAGATTTATAAGGAGGTCTAAAGTATTTCTTGGCTTCACATTAGGAAACTACGGATTTTGGTGGCGGGAGGGTGTTGTTTTGCCCTTGGCGAAATGGGAAGAGGCCTCTCAGCACCAAGAAGGAAAATTTCCAACCGAAGCTGTGTGTCAGCCTGGGAGCAGCAGGGGGCGGGAGACGCTTGACAGTCCGCTGCGCTTTTCTCCTTTCTCGTGACGCGTCCCTCCACCTCGCTGGCTGCTTCCGGTCGGGGCATCACCCGGAAGTCGAGGGGAGGGAGGGTTGGGTCAAAGCGGCGGCCTGGCGGCGTTGGGTGGAGCAAGAGAAGCAGCTGAGGGAGGAGTTGGGGCTGCCGCCGCAATCGCGGTGGTCTCCGCCGCCGTCGCCATCGCCGCCGGGGCTACGGTGACTTCTGCCGGAGTGTGAGATCGGAGTCCACGCGTGTGGATTTGTTGCCGCCACCGGCTGCGTAGCTCCGGAGGTTTAACCATAGGACAGAGAAAAATACAGGTAAGCCCTGTATCAGTCCCCTTCTATTGGAGGGGTATTCTGTACTGTCTGTCTGTACTACTGAGTGGAACAAGAATATCATTTTAATATGAGGGTGTTTCCAAACTCTCTCTTCTTCACAAGTCAGGTATTTACTACAGTCTTGTTTTACCTCCCCTAGCAGAGCATAGAGGAGGGGAGATTAGGTCCTGACCCCCTGTCGCTTTCTTGTCCCCTCCTGAGGAAGTGTCCTGGTAGTCCATAGCCCATGTTACCTAATTAATTGATGGTACAAGGTCTGTGCACTGTATTGGAAGTCACATGGACTGATCACCGTTAATGAAATAATGTAAAGAAATTGTATATCTTGCTTCTTGTCTCGTTCTGGGAGTATGCACTAAACTGGGAGAAGACTTTTGTTTCCATTTCATTTTGTTCATTCTGCCCCCTTCCCTGTAAAGCTACCCTCCATCCTTATTGTACTCTGTGGCATCTTTGTCTTTGACACTTTTTGTTGTGTATGTTGAGGTTTATCCTAAGCACTAGCAACTCTTCTATCTTTTCACAAGCCTTTTTTTTTTCAGCATCTGATATTTGTTTTAATTACAGCCTCTTCATCTACAGTAGTATGACTTTGTATTGAGAATATGTGCAGAACATTGAATTAAGTAGTATTGAGGTGTGGGGTGTGGTAGGGGTATACACAAGAAACAGGACAAAGTCCCTGGCCTAAAGAGAGTTTACATTCAATTTGAGTTCAAAAAGAGCAAGCAAAAATAACCCCAACATACCACAAGCTTTACTTCTGTGAGAGATCTAAGGCAACATATTCTTTCTTATAAATTCCTCATTGTAACTGCTTTTATCTACATATTTAAAAATGCATGGCAAACTTTCATCTAGACTTTTGACACCCCAGTGAGTGAAAATTTTCTCTTGCCAGTTGGGAAAGTAAATTGTGAGGAGAGATTTGTCTGTCATGATACAGGCATTGGCATAAATGAGAAAGATATTTGGGGGTTTTGTCTCAAAACTCCTTCTACTCATCTTTATTTAAGGGAAGTTCACCTTTTAAAGGTTTTACAGTTTTGCTTTTAAACAAATCTTTCTTAGGATATAAATCACAATGAGGGTGCAGGGTGGGAGAGAAACAGATGACAGTTGGCCTATTTCAGTTCAGTTTGTTATCCCAGCAACCATGTGTTTCATTTGTAGATCTGTCTTCAGGTGGCTTTCATATCACTTGTTTACTTAATTGCTGAGATAGTATGGCAGAAATAGTGTCACAATACTTTTGGAATGTGTTGCATTAAAGTGAAAGGGTAAGGTGTTTCTGGTTTCACAAATATGTTCCAGCACTATTAGAAAACTGATTTCATCATCTTTGTGGGCTCAAATGTGTTGATATTGGTAGATTACATCAGTTTTCAGAGATACTTCTATCTTTGAAGGAAATGAATATAAAGTAAGCCAATTAACTGTGCTTTGTCCCATGTTGCCCATCTTTTTTAGAATTATACAACTATGGCTGAAGGATTAAATTTTTTAACCTATTTTTGCTTTATAGTTCTCTAGTGTAGACATTCGGAGAAGGCAATGGCACCCCACTCCAGTACTCTTGCCTGGAAAATCCCATGGACGGAAGAGCCTGGTAGGCTGCAGTCCATGGGGTCACTAAGAGTCGGACACGACTGAGCGACTTCACTTTCACTTTTCACTTTCATGCATTGGAGAAGGAAATGGCAACCCACTCCAGTGTTCTTGCCTGGAGAATCCCAGGGACAGAGGAGCCTAGTGGGCTGCTGTCTATGGGGTCGCACAGAGTTGGACATGACTGAAGCGACAGCAGCAGCAGCAGCAGCAGTGTAGACATTTGGTTTTCTAGACCTATAATCAGGAGATTTTTCCAGACCTGTAGTCAGGGAAGCATTTTAACAATTTACTAATTGGAATAAATGGGTTATTCCACATCTTACAGAAATTATTTACCTTAGTTAATTTTGTTTCTAAACAGTTAAAGTGTTTTGTTTGATATTGTAATTGCTCCTGATCTGCTTGTGGATTTGATGTCACAACCAAAGCAGATAGGGAGGGAATAATACTGGAATTACTTCCTTCCCCTGATCCCACCTGAGTTTACAGAACACTGTATATTTCTTGAAAATGTGGAGAAAATTGTTTCCCAACTCCTGAATGTTTACTTAAAGCATGCTACCTGCCACTCAGGAGAAAAGGGCATTAAGAGGGCTTCTGTTAAGACCTAAAACACTTATCAACAAAGGTAGAAGAATGGAAAGGAAGAATTTCACAGTGGAGAGCCTGCTGAACAAAATTGTTTGGCATATTTAGGATAAATTTGTAGCTGATCTCTAGGGTCATTAGGATACTAAGAGTTGATATTGAGCTAACCAAAGCTTAGAGAGCTTAGTTGTTAAAGAGTACATGTAATTTCCTTTGTTGATCCTTTCACTTAAAATGGTAGGGAGAAAAGGTGTCTGACTTTTTTGGTAATGATAAAATTATTTTGTCTAAGAATTCTAATTGAACTACTAATCATTAATATAATAGTATTAAAATAGAAAGTATATTGTGTTGATTATTGGTAAGTATATTAATAATATTATTAAAACAGTAATATTAATATTAATTGTTTGTATACAGCTAATTTCATTTTGACCAATAAATGCTTTCCCTTATTTTACTGTTAGTTATTAATATCAATTTTTAGTCCAGATTTATAGCCATAATATCTTGGTAATAATTACTTATCATAGCTGTAAGTACCTTTTTTTTACATATTAGCAATCAAATTGGTGTCGTATGTCATTAAGTATTGCCCATCTAAAGCAAGGTATTTTATCTTGCTCATCTGTTTCTAATTAGGTAATAATAGGAAGGCAATGGCACCCCACTCCAGTACTCTTGCCTGGAAAATCCCATGGATGAAGGAGCCTGGTAGGCTGTAGTCCATGGGGCCACTAAGAGTCAGACACGACTGAGCGACTTCACTTTCACTTTTCACTTTCATGCATTGGAGAAGGAAATGGCAGCCCACTCCAGTGTTCTTGCCTGGAGAATCCCAGGGATGGGGGAGCCTGGTGGGCTTCCATCTATGGGGTCGCACAGAGTCAGACATGACTGAATCGACTTAGCAGCAGCAAGATTTATTTTAGTCATAAAAACCTTTGTAGCCTTCAGATTGTTTTAAAGCCTTAAATTCATTGTATGATGATAGATAAAGGAATAAATTAATATTTGACTTTGAATGTCACAGTATGATTAAGATTGCCTAATGAGGATGTGAAGAAAAGGAAACCCTCATACACTGTTGGTGGGAATACAAATTTGTACAGCCACTGTGAGAACAGTATAGCAGCTTCTCAAAAAATTAAAAATAGAACTACTATATGACCTGGCAGTTCTACTCCTGGGTATACACCTGAAAAAAACAAAATGACTGATTTGAAAAGATATGTGTACCCCAATGTTTATAATAGCATTGTTTGCAATTGCTGAGATATTGAAGCAGCCTAAGCATCCATCAACAGATAAATGGATAAAGCAACTGCATACACACACACACACACACACACACGATAGAATATTACGCATCTATAAAAAAGGATGAAATCCTGCCATTTGCAACAACATAGATGGACTTGGAGGGTATTATGCTAGGTGAAATAAGTCAGACAGAGAAAGACAAATACTGTATGGTATCACTTATATGTGGAGACTGAAAAATACAGCAAACTAGTGAATATAACAAAAAAGAAACAGACTCATAGATAATAGAGAACAAACTAGTGGTTACCAGTGAGAAGAGGGAAGAATGGAGGGGCAAGATACGGGTATGACATTAAGAGTACAAACAATTGCATATGAAATAAAGAAGCTATAAAGGATATATTGTACAACTCAGGAAATATAGCCAATATTTCATAAAAACTATAAAGGAATATAACCTTTAAAAATTGTGAATCACTATATTGTAATACCTGAAACCTACATAATACTGTAAATCAACTGTATCTCAGTAAAAAAAAAAAAAAAAAAGATTGCCTTAGAGTTTGTCCACTTTGTTTATGATAAAACTAACCTGTGAATTCCTGTTTCTTAACTTCAGGGCAAATGATAAGTCATGGGATTTTGAATCTTACTTTTTCTTTCTGTTGTGCATAAGTGATCCCTTCATGGATCACCACCTTGTGGTGGCGAAGGGGCTAACTCATTGAAGCTATGAGTCATGTTCTGCAGGGCCACCTATGATAGATGGGTCATAGTGAAGAGTTCTGATAAAATGGGGTCTACTAGAGAAGGAAATGGCAATCCATTCCAGTATTCTTGCTGTGAGAACCCCATAAACAGTATGAAAAGGCAAAAAGATATATGCCAGAAGCTAAGCTCCCGAGGTTGGAAGGTGTCCAGTACGCTACAGGAAGAGCAGAGGGCAATTACTAATAGCTCCAGAAAGAATGAAGTGGCTGGGCCAAAACGGAAATGACACTTAGTTGTGGATGTGTCTGGTGGTGAAAGTAAAGCCTGATGCTATAAGGAATAAACAATATTGCATAGAAACCTGGAAGATTAGGTCCATGAGTCAAGGTAAGTTGGACATCTTCAAGCAGGAGATGCCAAGAGTGAACATCGACATCTTAGGAATCCGTGAACTAAAATGGATGAGGATGGGTGAATTTAATTCAGATGACCGTTATGTCTACTACTATGGGCAAGAAACCCTTAGAAGAAATTTAGTAGCCCTCATAGTGAGCAGAACAGTCTGAAATGCAGTACTTAAATGCAATCTCCAAAATGATCTTGGTTTGTTTCCAAAGCAAACCAACATCACAGTTATCCAAGTCTATGTCCCAACCTCTAATGCCAAAGAAGCTGAAGTTGACTGATTCTATGAAAACCTACAAGACCTTCTATAACTAACACCCAAAAAAGATCCTTTTCATCATAGGGGACTGGAATGCAAAAGTAGAAAGTCAAGAGATACCTGGAATAACAGGCAAGTTTGGCCTTGGAGTACAAAGTGAAGCAGGGCAAAGACTAGCAGAGTTTTGTCAAGAGAACACACTGGTCATAGCAAACACTCTTTTCCAGCAACACAAGAGACGATTCTACACACAGATATCACCAAATGGTCAATACTGAAATCAGATTGATTATATTCTTTGTAGCTGAATCTGGAGAAACTCTATACAGTCAGCAAAAACAAGACATGGAGCTGACTGTGGGTCAAATCATGAGCTTCTTATTGCAGAGTTCAGGCTTAAATTGAAGAAAATAGGGAAAACCACTTAACCATTCAGGTATGACCTAAATCAAATCCCTTATGCTTATACAGTAGAGGAGACAAATAGATTCAAGGGATTAGATCTGGTAGGCAAAATTCTGAAGAACTATGGACAGAGATTCATAACACTATACAGAATCAGTGTTCAAAACCATCCCCAAGAAAAAGAAATGCAAGAAGGCAAAGTGGTTGTCTGAGGAGGCTTTACAAATAGCTGAGGAAAGAAGAGAAGCAAAAAGCAAGGGAGAAAGGGAAAGATATACCCAGTTAAATGCAGAGTTCCAGAGAAAAGCAAGGAGAGATAAGAAGCCCTTCTTAAATGAACACTGCAAAGAAATAGAGGAAAATAATAGAATGGGAAAGACTGAAGATCTCCTTAAGAAAATTGGAGATATCAAGGGGACATTTCATGCAAGGATGGGCATTATAAAGATCACAAATGGTTAAGTACCTAGCAGAATCATAAGAGATTAAGAAGAGGTGGCAAGAATACACAGAAGAACTATACAGAAAACATCTTATTGACCAGGTTAACCACGATGGTTTGGTCACTTGCTTAGAGCCAGACATGCTGGAGTGTGAATTCAGGTGGACCATAGTTAAAATTACTGCAAACAAAGTTGGCAGAATTTTAGCCAAGCTATTTAAAATCCTAAAAGATGATGCTGTGAAAGTGCTGCACTCAGAATGTCAGCAAATTTGGGAAACTCAGCAGGGGCCACAGGACTGGAAAAGGTCAGTTTTCATTCTAATCCCAAAGAAGGGCAATGCCAAAGAATGTTCCAATTATCATACAGTTGTGCCCATTTCATATGCTAGCAAGGTTATGCTCAAAATCATTCAAGCTAGGCTTCAACAGTAGGTGAACCAAGAACTTTAAAAAATATTTATTTGGCTGCATCAGGTCTTAGTTGTGGCATATGGGATCTAGTTCCCTAACCAGGGATTGAACCTGGGCTCCCTGCATTGGGAGCCTTGAGTTTTAGCCACTGGACCACAAGGAAGTCCCAAAAGTTTATTCTTAAATGTACAGTGGATTCCAAGACAACACTACATTCTAGCTATAGGTGGCAACAGATGTTATGACAGGGGATTCAGATATTTAAATTGGAATAAAACTAAGGATCATCATCATTGCCTCAGGCACAAGGAACAGCTTACTTGCTGCCAGATTTCTTAATTGTACCTGTGGCCAGGGGACTTTTCCCCACAGCCTTGGCTTTTAGCCTCAAGTTTCTTCTGCTCCTCCTTCTGTTTCTGCTTGAATACCGTATCTTCCTCGTCCATCTCCTTGGCTTGATTCTTGGGCTGATTCAGGGGCTTCTTGCCACCTTTGCTGCCCAATATGGTGCCTGCCAGCCCTTCCCCAGACTCTGACACTGGAAACAAACTTGTTTGTGTCATTTTTTAAAACATTGTGCATGTAAGTGATACCATATGCTGTTTGTCTTTCTCTGTCCAACTTACTTCACTTAGTGTGATAATCTCCAGGTTTATCCATGTTGTTGCACATGGCATTATTTTGTTGTTTTTAATGGCTGAGTAATATTCCATTGTGTATACGTACCACATCTTCTTTATCCATTCTTCCGTCAATGGACATTTAGGTTGTTTCTGTGTCTTGGCAATTGTAAACAGTGCTGCAATAAGAATCGGGGATCTTTAATCCATTTTGAGTTTATCTTTGTATATGGTGTTAAGAAGTGTTCTAATTTCATTCTTTTATATGTAGTTGTCCAGTTCTCCTAGCACCACTTATTGAAGAGAGTCTTTTTCCCATTGTATATTCTCGCCTCCTTTGTCAAAGATAGGGTGCCCATAGGTGTGTGGGTTTATCTCTGGGCTATCTTGTTCCATTGGAGAAGTGAGTTATTTTATCTCACAGGACACATGAGAGGGTTAGAATTTGAAGGTAAGTGGTTTTTCCTAAAAGGTAAGGAGGTGATCCAGGGCTGAAAATAAGGGAAATGTTTTAAAAACTGACAGAATGGGATTGGACCCCTTAGGTCTCTTCCCTTTCATGCTGCAGTAAGGTGATGCATCCACCTGCCCCCCCCCCTACTTCCACCCACCTTGAGTGATAGGAGACCCAGAGGAGAGTCTCTGACCTAAGTGAACCTGACAGGCTTTGAGCTCCTGGACAGGGGGCAGAGTGAAGGGCACTGAAACAAAAGGCTGAGAACAGGGAGATTGAGTGGAAGTCTTCAGACCGAGTGGTTAGCCCCTTCCCCTCACCTTGCTTTAAATTTAGTGTCCTGGTATATGCTTACCAGGCAGGAGATTGGAGAATTATTCTTCTGAAAAACAAATGACCCTATAGAAAAGAATTCCAGACACTAACATGTCAGTGTTTTACAATGAAAAAAACAAAACAAAACAAACAAACAAAAAACAGCTAGCTGCTAAAAGAATGGGGTCTAGAACTAGACTTTTTGAGTTTAAATTCAGGCTTAGCTACTTATTAGCTGTGTGACCTTGCAAAAGTTACTTAACCTATTTGTGCTTCTGTGTTCTCATTTGTAAGAGGGGAGTAATTGTACTGTTTACCTCAAGGTTATTATAAGGGTTCAATGAGTTAACACATGCTAAGTAACCACTCAATAAGTGTTAGCTGAGGAAAGAGGTGGTATTCAGGGACTTCCATCGGAGAAGGCAATGGCACCCCACTTCAGTACTTTTGCTTAGAAAATCCCATGGATGGAGGAGCCTGTTAGGCTGCCATCCATGGGGTCGCTAAGAGTCAGACACGACTGAGCGACTTCACTTTCACTTTTCACTTTCATGCATTGGAGAAGGAAATGGCAGCCCACTCCAATGTTCTTGCCTGGAGAATCCCAGGGATGGGGGAGCCTGGTGGGCTGCCGTCTATGGGGTCGCACAGAGTTGGACATGACTGAAGTGACTTAGCATAGCATAGCATAGCATAGCTGCCAAAGGCAGTTCTAGAATTTAAATGATATTCCACAGTGACCAGCAGACTTTTTTCCTTAGTGTGGAAGCTGATACCTGAACAGAGGCTTTGACCTCACAGTAGGTAACTTACCCCAGTCCCTCTCCATCATCCCCAACACTTTCTTTTAGGAACCCTTTTGAGCTATAAGACTGGCTCAGCAATGAGCTCTTCTTATTCATTTACTCTATAAATGTTTATTGGGTGCCTGCTCTATGCCAAGGACTGTTCAATCTGCTGGAATGATAGCCGTGAAGTGGGTCGATAACAATACTAGCATTTACTGAGTACTTATTGTATGGTAGGTTTTGCTAAGTGCTTTATATAAAGTCACTTAATTCTCATAAGAACTCTATGAAACAGATGCCATTAACATTCTTGTCTTACAGATAAGGAAACTGAGGCGCAGAGCTTCAGTAGCATGCTCGAGGTCACACAGCTAGAAAGCAGTAGAGACAGGAATCATATCCAGTCCCTCTGGCTCTTAACTCAGTCTTTTAACTGTTATGCCTCCCTGCTCTCATGGAGCTTACATTTTAGAAGAAGACAAACAGTAAATAGAGAAAATAAAAATCAAATAGCAATAAATGGTATGAAAAAATATAAAACAAGAAGATTGTGATCTAGCAGGATTGGCGGAGGGTAACTTTCAGTGAAGTGGTTTATGTTTATGAGCACCAGACGAGATAAGGGACAGTTCTCTAGGAACTGATTGCTTAGTGTACTGCTGTCTACAGATTTACAAAATGTCCTTCCTGTGATTTAATTCCTAATCCTACCTCAAGTTCAGTTCAGTCACTCAGTCACGTCCGACTCTTTGCGACCCCATGGACTGCAGCATGACAGGCTTTGCTATCTATCACCAACTCCTGGAGCTTTCTCAAACTCATGTCCATCGAGTCGGTGAGGTCATCCAACCATCTCATCCTCTGTTGTCCACTTCTTCTCCTGCCTTCAGTCTTTCCCAGCGTTAGGGTCTTTTCTAAGGAGTTAGTTCTTTGCATCAGGTGGCCAAAGTATTGGACCTTTAACTTCAGCATCAGTCCTTCCAATGAATGTTCAGGACTGATTTCCTTTAGGATTGACTGGTTTGATCTTGCAGTCCAAGGGACTCTTAGTAGTCTTCTCCAATAACACAGTTCAAAAGCATCAATTCTTAGGCACTCAGCTTTCTTTATGATCCAGCTCTCACATCCATACATGACTACTGGAAAAACCATAGCCTTGACTAGATGGACCTTTGTCGGCAAGGTAATGTCTCTGATTTTTAATATGCTGTCTAGGTTGGTCATAGCTTTTCTTCCAAGGAGCAAGCATCTTTTAATTTCATGGCTGCAGTCACCATCTGCAGTGATTTTGGAGCCCAAGAAAATAAATTCCGTCACTGTTTGCATTGTTTCCCCATCTATTTGCCATGAAGTGATGGGACCAGATGCCATGATCTTAGTTTTTTGAATGTTGAGTTTTAAGCTAGGTTTTTTGCTCTCCTCTTTCACTTTCATCAAGAGGATCTTCAGTTCCTTTTTGCTTTCTGCCATAAGGGTGGTGTCATTTGCATATCTGAGGTTATTGATGTTTCTCCCAGAAATCTTGATTCCAGCTTGTGCCTCATCCAGCCTGGCATTTCACATGATGTACTCTGCATATAAGTTAAATAAGCAGGGTGACAATATACAGCCTTGTTGTATTCCTTTCCCAATTTTGAACCAGTCCGTTGTTCCATGTCTAGTTCTAACTATTGCTTCTTGACCTGCATACAGATTTCTCAAGAGGCAGATAAGGTGGTCTGGTGTTCCCATCTCTTTAAGAATTTCCCATACACACACACACACAAAGAATTTTCCACAGTTTGTTGTGATCTACACAGTCAAAGGCTTTGGAGTAGTCAACAAAGCAGAAGTAGATGTTTTTCTGGAATTCTCTTGCTTTTTCTATGATGCAGCAGATGTTGGCAATTTGATCTCTGGTTCCTCTGCCTTTTTAAAATCTAACTTGAACATCTAGAAGTTCTTGGTTTATGTACCATTAAAGCCTCGCTTGGAGAATTTTGAACATTATTTTGCTAGTGTGTGAGATGAGTGCAATTGTGCAGTAGTTTGAACCTATAAATTTTGTTTTTATTTATTTTTATTTTTTTTAAGTTTAAAGTGTACAATATGTTGGTTTTCTTTTTTTTTTTTACTTTACAATATTATATTGGTTTTGCCATACATCAACATGCATCCGCCACGGGTGTACACGTGTTCCCCATCCTGAACCCCCCTCCCACCTCCCTCCCCATACCCTCTGGGTCATCCCAGTTCACCAGCCCCAAGCTTCCTGTATCCTGCATCGAACCTGGACTGGCAATTCGTTTCTTATATGATATTAAACATGTGTTAATGCCATTCTCCCAAATCATCCCCCCCTCCCTCTCCCACAGAGTCCAAAAGACTGTTCTATACATCTGTGTCTCTTTTGCTGTCTTGCATACAGGGTTGTCATTACCATCTTTCGAAATTCCATATATATGCGTTAGTAAAGAGCAACATTTCATGTGCATTGATGGCTTACTGTATACAAAGGACTGTGCTAAGCAGTTTGCACAGATTGTCTCATTTTAACCTCAGCAATGTTATTATTACTCTTATTTTTCAGCCATGGAAAACTGAAGCTTAAAGAGACAAAGTGACAGGCCTAGGGCTTTAAAGGTGGCAAGTAGCAGAACTAGGATTTAAACCAAGGTAGCCTGATTCCATGGCCATTGTTCTTAAATACTTTCCATTTTTATAGATGAAGGGATTTCTCCAAGGTAACTCTTTTTTAATAAACAATAATAGCTAACTTTTATAGAGATTCAAAATACTATTCTAAACATTACTGGGTCTTCACAATTTCAGAGAAGCTTATGCATAGTTTGGAGCTTCAAAATAGGATAAGTAACATATTTTGAGTGAATAGCTTCTAGTGCTCTATGATTTTATCAACCCCAATTAGAAAATTTATAAGAACTAATATGCATAAGTTATTTCAACACAAAGCCAGAGCCAGGATTTGATACCAAGCCATTTGACTTCAGGTGTAGTACTGTTACCCACTCCATTGCAAATAAGCAAGGTGAAAAGACAGCCTTCAGAATAGGAGAAAATAATAGCAAATGAAGCAACTGACAAAGAATTAATCTCAAAAATATGCAAGCAGCTCTTGTCACTGAGTTCCAGTAAAATAAATGACCCAATCAAAAAATGGGCCAAAGAACTAAACAGACATTTCTCCAAAGAAGTCATACAGATGGCTAACAAACACATGAGATGTTCAACATCACTCATTATCAGAGAAATGCAAATCAAAACCACAATGAGGTACCATTTCGTGCCAGTCAGAATGGCTGCTATCAAAAAGTCTACAAACAATAAATGCTGGAGAGGGTGTGGAGAAAAGGGAACCCTCTTACACTGTTGGTGGGAATGTAAACTAGTACAGTCACTATGGAGAACAGTGTGGAGATTCCTTAAAAAACTGAAACTAGAACTGCCATACGACCCAGCAATCCCACTGCTGGGCATACACACCGAAGAAACCAGAACTGAAAGAGACACGTGTACCCCAATGTTCATTGCAGCACTGTGTTCAATAGCTAGGACACGGAAGCAACCTAGATGTCCACTGGCAGACAAATGGATAAGAAAGCTGTGGTACATATACACAATGGAATATTACTCAGCTATGAAAAAGAGTGCATTTGAATCAGTTCTAATGAGGTGGATGAAACTGGAGCCTATTATACAGGATGAAGTAAGTCAGAAAGAAAAACACCTATACAGCATATTAACACATATATATGGAATTTAGAAAGATGGTAACAATGACCCTATATGTGAGACAGCAAAAGAGACACAGATACAAAGAACAGATTTTTGGATTCTGTGGAAGAAGGCAATGGTGGGATGATTTGAGAGAATAGCATTGAAGCATGTATATTACCATATGTGAAACAGATCGCCAGTCCAGGTTCAATGCATGAGACAGGGTGCTCAGGGCCAGTGCACTGGGATGGCCCTGAGGGATGGGATGGGGAGGGAGGTAGGAGGCGGAGTTCAGGATGGGGGACACATGTACATCCATGGCTGATTCCTGTCAATGTATGGCAAAACCCACTACAATATTGTAAAGTAATTAGCCTTCAATTAAATAAATATATTAAAAAAAAAAGATAGCAGATAGCTTTTCTTTTTTCAGTGTACCTTGGGAAATCAATATATTGAAATTACTGTTAACAGTTCCCAAGGAACGTTTGTTAAATTATTTGTAATTTCCTAAGACTTTTATATATCTAAAAACAAAACCTGAATAGAGACTTTTTCTTCATGGATTTGGAAACCGTATAAGGGAATGGTCTGGAGTGAGAGCACTGGTGTCAGATTGTTCTCTCATCTGCATTCCTTGATTTACTGAGTCAAACTTGAATAGACAACTTTGCCTTCCAGGCCTCAGCTCCGTTAATTGTGAAAAAAGCATAGTATAGTATCTTCCTTGTAAGTATGAGGACTAAATGAGGCAACCTTTCTATAAAGTCCTGGGCAATGTCCCTTTTGGCTGGCTACCTCTCATCCTGGAAATGGATCGTCATTCATCATCCATGTAAAGTGAAGCTTTGGTTCCATTACTTTGGTTTCACCACTGCCATACAGTGTCCATGAGCTGTAGAACAGGCACTTGCCTGACATACTGTTGCTTGATGGCAATTTTTTCTTTTTATTATGGTAAAATTATAAAACAAAACTTAACCTTTTTTTTTTCTTTTTGGCCACTTGGCATGTGAGATCTTAGTTCCCTGACCAGGGAATGAAACTGCACCCCCTGCAGTGGAAGCTCGAAGTCTTAAGTGCTGGACCACCCAGGAAGTCCCAGCTTAAACATTTTTAAGTGTACAGTTTGTTGAAATTAAATACATTCACATTGTTACGCCACCATCACCACCATCCATCTCCGGAACTTTTATCTTCCCAAAATGAAACTTTGTACCCATTTAAACAAAATTGATGGCAGTTTTTATTTGTTTTCAACTTTATGACTGAGGCTGGTAGTTAGGAGAAATATTACTCATATAAAGAAAGACATAAAGAGATGTGATTAAAAATCTATATTATCCCCAAAGCATAATCCATAAGTGAAAAAAAATGGATATATAGACTTTATTAAAATTTAAAAAAAAAACTGTGAAAGAAAATGAAAACTCAAGTCACAAACTGGGATAAAATATTTGCAAATCACATTTCTGACAGAAAGTTATATCCAGAATAAAATTTAAAAAGCCTTAAGTCAACAATGCGGGGGGGGGGGCAGGGAGGGAGGCTCTAGAGGGAGGGGATATATCTATACTCATAGTTGATCACGGTTTTGTACGGCAGAAAGTAACACAACATTTTAAAGCAATTATCCTCCAATTAAAAATAAATGTTAAAAAAACCAAGGCAAAATGATTTATAAAGAAAAAAATAATGAGAAATAATCCAATAGGCAAAAGATCTGAATAAACACCTCACCTAGATATTCAAGTAACAAATAAAAGAAATGCAAATTAAAATCATTAGAGAAATGCAAATTAAAACCACAGTGTTGATTGTAATAAATATACCAGTCTGATTCAGGATGTTCATAGTTGGGGAGGTTGCATGTTGGGGTGAAAGGAGTAAATGGGAAATCTCTGTACTTTTTGTTCAATTTTTCTCTGATCTAAAAATGCTCTGAGAAATAAAGTTAAAAAAAATCACAATGAGATACCACATTGCTCCTATTAAAATGTCAAAACAAAACCAACAATACCAAAGGTTAGCAAGTCAGAGCAACTGGAACATTGCTAGTAGGATTGAAAAATGAAATAGCCACTTTGGAAGACAATTTGTTAGTTTCCTATGAAATTAAACATTTTTATCATATGACTCAGCACTAATTTCTAGCTATCTATCCAGGAGAACTGAAAACTTATGTTCATACAAAAACCTGACATGAATATTTATAGCAGTATTATTCAGCATTAGTCACCCCAGATAGGAAAAAACTCAGTTATTTCAACTGGTGGATAAACAGGTTGTTATATATCCACACTGTGGAATACTACTCTATGATAAGAAAGGAACTACCTATTGATTCGTGCAATAACACAGGTGAATCTTAAAATGCATTTAGCTAAGTGAAAGAAGCTAGATTTAAAAGGCTACATAATGTATTATTCCATTTATATGATAATCTGAAAAAGCAAAACTATAGGAAGGGAAAGAGATTAGTGGGTGCCAGGGTTTGGGGATATAGGGAAGTGTTTATAAAGGAGCAGCATGAGAGAAGTTTGGAAGTAATGGAATGGTTCTCTCTCCCTCCCACCCCTCCCACATACCCTTCTTGCCAGTTCTCACCAAATCAATAGATACGCTGTTGGTTAGTGTTAATATTTGTTCTGAAGAAAAAGGGAACTATTTATTCTCTTAAGATGTATGTCAAGTTGGTAACATATATACTACAATTCAATTAATGAAAGTAAATGTAACTTTTTAACTCTCAAGTCATGTAGAAAGTCATAGAAATGTCCTTTTCAATTAAAAATGGGAAATCATATATTAACAAAACAAAAAAAACCTTTTCACTTCACTGGTATTTACTGATCATACCAGGAAAACTTTTACCACTGCTAGGTCATTCAGTAGACCATTTGTGTAAGGTAATGATAAATTTTTTGAGCATAGTATATCTACTTGAGCTTCTTGGACTCTTACAGAAAAGCATTTATCTTGCGCTCTAGGCAGCCCAAAATGGAAGGTGCTAACAAGAGATAAGTACTTTTCTTTCACAAGTATTCTGAAATTTTAAATATTATCGAGAGCAAGATTTTAATATACATTTTCAAAAGGCTTATTTAGTTTTAGTGCTTCTTTTTCTAATAAATTAAAATCTTCTCATAAACATCAGGAATCATATGACCATTGTAAAACAGCTTGCTAGAGCTAGACATAGCCCAGTATTCTAACAGGATTGGATTAATCAAAGTGGAATTTCAACTTCTTTGAGGAATATACATGGGCAGTGGTCTGAATTGTCTAATTCCTAGGATTTATGGGTTTGACCAGTGCTTCTCCTATGGCTCAGTGGATAAAGAATCTGTCTGCAATGCAGGAGACAGAAGAGATGCAGATTCAGTCCCTGGGTCAGGAAGATCCCCTGGAGGAGGAAATGGCAACCCACTCCAGTATTCTTGCCTAGGAAGTTCCATGGACAGAGGAACCTGGTGGTCTACAGTCCATGAGGTCACAAAGAATCAGACACGACTGAGCACATAGCACAGGCAGGCATGGGGTTGACCTCACATGGGTTGTTAGTCACTCTCTTTCAGTAAATAATATATTAACTGTAGAAAACTTCATAAAGCACAGCAAAAAATCGTAACAGTACTATCAGTATTACTACTCTCCAAGATAACTTTATATAGTCTTCCAAACTTTTTCATGTGCAAATATATACTTTGGTCTGTCTATGTCTCCTTTGAAAACAAAGACTTATTATTCAGTATACTATTGACTGTCTCTCTATGTCAGAATATTTAAACTTCATAGCTGTACAGTATTCCACTAAATACATGGATCATCATTTATTTTACTAATCCTCATTTTTTTGAGTCTTGTATCCAGGTTTTTTTTGTGTGTGTGTGAAGAATATTATGTTTATACAGTATCTTTGTTTGTCTTTCCATTTATTTCCTTACAGCTACCACTCTGACATGGCAGTACTGCTTTCAGGAATATACTGTAAGGAAATAAATGGAAAGCTTCTTTTTCATAACAGAAATAATATATATGCTCATAATAATAAAAAGTCACAGGGTGAAAAAAGTAAAATGCTCTGAATTCCCAGCCCCTCCTCAGAGAAAGTGTTAGCACTTTCTTGTGTATTCTAAAACACTTCAGTGCATTTTCAAGCCTTTGTAATACCTATTTCTGCTTTTTCCTCTTTACACACATGGGCTTATACTATACATATACTATTTTGCACTTTGCAGGTTTCATTTAGCATATCTTGTTCATCTTGTGTGAAGAAATATAGACCTACTTCATTTTAGAGAATGATTGTATGATATTTCATCATGTGGATGTGCTGTATTTTATTTAATTAGTTCCTTTTTGGTTAACATTTAAAGTTGTTTTCAGTTCTGTTCTATAATAAACAGTGCTTCAATGAATATCCTTGTATATATATCTTTATGAGCCTAACTTCTAGATTAAATTCCTAGAGGCTACCTTCTAGATAGCATATTGAAAAGCAGAGACATTACTTTGCCAACAAAGGTCCGTCTAGTCAAGGCTATGGTTTTTCCAGTAGTTATGTATGGATGTGAGAGTTGGACTGTGAAGAAAGCTGAGCACCGAAGAATTGATGCTTTTGAACTGTGGTGTTGGAGAAGACTCTTGAGAGTCCCTTGGACTGCAAGGAGATCCAACCAGTCCGTTCTGAAGATCAGCCCTGGGTATTCTTTGGAAGGAATGATGCTAAAGCTGAAAGTCCAGTACTTTGGCCGCCTCATGCGAAGAGTTGACTCATTGGAAAAGACTCTGATGCTGGGAGGGATTGGGGGCAGGAGGAGAAGGGGACGACAGAGGATGAGATGGCTGGATGGCATCACTGACTCGATGAACATGAGTCTGAGTGAACGCCGGGAGTTGGTGATGGACAGGGAGGCCTGGCGTGCTGCGATTCATGGGGTTGCAAAGAGTCGGACACAACTGAGCGACTGAACTGAACTGAACTGACCTTCTAGATAAAATTCCTAGAAGTGAAATTGCTAGATCAAAGGGCATGTGCATTCTAAATTTTGGTAAATAGTGCCAAATTGCCCTCCAGAAAAGTGGTACACATTTATACTGCCACTAACAGCATATAAAAGTGGTGAGTACTTTAAAAGACTTTTGATTCATACTGCCAAGTTGTCCTCCAGAAAAATATAATTTCATGCTTTCACTAGCAGTGTAGGAGTGTGTCTGTCTAACCATACTGGAGTGGGCAGCCTATCCCTTCTCCAGTGAATCTTCCCCATCCCGAATTGAACCAGGGTCTCCTGCAGTGCAGGTGAATTCTTTACCAGCTGAGCTATCAGGGAAACCCTGATACTTCTAACAGTATCTGCCTAAGTGTGGTTAGACAGTACTATCAGTATTATTACTCTCCAAGATAACTTTATATAGTCTTCCAAACTTTTTCTTATGCAAACATTCACTTTGGTCTGTCTGTGTCTCCTTTGAAAACAAAGACTTATTATTCAGTATACTATTGACTGTCTTTGTATGTCAGAATATTTAAACTTCCTAGCTGTACAGTATTCCACTAAATACATGGAATTGAACCTGTGCCCTCTGCAGTGGAAGTGTGGAGTCTTAATCGCTGGACTGCTTGGGAAGTCCTGATATAGAATTTAGTTTAGTTTAAGTATATTATATAGAGAATTAACTTTTATTTTTTTTCAAAGTGAGTAACTGATTGTCCCAAGGTCATTTGTTAATGAACCACTGTTTCTTCACGTACTTGAAATGCTGTCACTATTTTATATATAGTGATATAAAGTTGTATATATAGAGACACCCTCCTTATCACTCTTTCAAAATTAGTGTGTCCTCAAATATTTATTCTTTCATTTGAACCTTAGGATTATTGTGTCAGGTTCTCCCCGCCTCAAAATTCCACTGACTCTCTTAAATTTATAGACCAATTTGCAGAGAATTAACCTCTTTTAACAATATCTTCCTACACATTTCTTATTAAATTTATTACTGAGTATTTAAAATATTTTCTTCAGGGAAATGTACAGTGCTATATGAATGGATCTTTTACCATTCTACTTTCTAGTTGATTATTCTGCTACCCACTCCAGTATTCTTGGGCTTCCCTTGTGGCTCAGCTGGTAAAGAATCCTCCTGCTATGTGGGAGACCTGGGTTCGATCCCTGGCTTGGGAAGATCCCCTGGAGAAGGGAACGGCTACCCACTCCAGTATTTTGGCCTAGAGAATTCCATGGACTGTACAGTCCATGGGGTCGCAAAGAGTCAGACACGACTGAGCGACTTTCACTTTCACTTTCATTGTCAGTGTATAAGCAATTGATTTTGATATATTTAATTGTCAATCCTACTATACTCACTAATACCTCTCTATAGTAACTAAACCTTAATAAACTCTGTAGTTAGAGTTACATTTCAGGAAATCAAGTGTATCATCTAATACACATAAACTTTCTATAAAATGTATACATTTTTATGAATATATCTCCTTATTTTACTTGCTTTTTTTCATTAGATCCAAATAACAACTTTATGATACAGTTTAAGTAGCTATCATTCCCATATTATTTAGGACTATGTTTGTCAATGTATAGTCTCTGCGTTACTGTGTTAGAATCTTCAGAGGTGTTTGTTAAAAAGTGCAGATTGTTTGACATCATTTCTCTCCTAATGAATAAGATCTTTGGGTGGAGAGCTTCGAAATCCAGAATTGGATTTCTGCCTTGAAGTCTGGGAATCTTTGGAGCAAAGACTGCGACTGTGAGAGCAATTAAATGACTTCCCCAAATTTGCATAGATAATTTATTCTTGACCCCATGTTTCCTGACTCCACCTTTAGTGCTCACCACATATCTATCTGCTCTGTCTGTGTGATTCCTAAAATAATAAAAAAGTGTTCATTTGTATCCTTAGAATGTAATTCAGGAATAAGTTATTTTCACTTGTTTCCAGTTGCGTTAAAAGTTCTGTTGACTGGACATGAGAACTAACATCATGTACTATATAATTTAAATATAAAATATCTTTATATTAGGTACCTTAAAAGTTATGAGAATAAATTACTGTATTCCTTTGCTTGTAGTATATTGCACAAAGAATTTTTTTCTCCGGGAGCAATGTCAACCTGTAAGTCTCAGATAAAAATGATGTGACAGGGTAGAGATCCAGGTCTTTCAGCATTTTGAGTAGAGAGAATGTTCAGCAAAGTGTTTTATCAGTTTTATTGATCCCATTTTTAGGCAGGTTGAAATGACTAATGTTTTAATTATCAAGGCAGTATAACCTCTAAAATTATTTTTCCCAGGGCAGATTTATTGGTGTTATTTGTTGTTGTTGAGCCTAAAAACAGAAAGATTCTCTCAAAATCAAACCACCATATTATCTCCTAATGCCAAAATTTTCATTTAACATGCAACCCTCTGTAACTGCTTATTCATAGAGTTTTATAAGTACAGTCAGTCCCCTATATATGAATGAATTTCATTCGGAGAGTGCATTCAAAAGTCCAATTAAAAAATTAAGTCTGATGGAGTTAGCCTAGGTACCCAACTAATGCACTTGGCTATAAAGTACTGTACTGTAGTAGGTTTATAGTACTTTTCACAGAAATAATACATAAAACAATAATAAAACATTTAAAATTTTACAATAAATACCTTGAAAAATACAGTAGTACAGTACGACAGGGCTTTCCAGGTGGAGCCAGTGGTAAAGAACCTGTCTCCCAGTGCAGGAGACGTAAGAGACGTGGGTTTGATCCCTGGGTTGGGAAGATCCCCTGGAGGAGGGCATGGCAGTCCACTCCAGTGTTCTTGCCTGGAGAATCCCACGGATAGAGGAGCCTGGCGGGCTGCAGTCCATGGGGTCTCACAGAGTCAGACACGACTAAAGTGACTTAGCACGTATGCACATATTGTGCATACACTAATTTATAAGTGTATGCACAATACAACACCTGGTATACAGGTGCTGGCATCGAGTGAACAAGTAAGAAGAGTTACTTCCTGGAGGAAGGAGAGGAGGTGGGAGATGGTAGAGCTGAAGGACTGTCAACAATAGGAGACGAAGTGTAAGCTACAACTTCACTCACGCCTAATGCAGATGGCACAGTTTCTGGTTCCTTGCTGGATTCAATTCTGTCTACCCTCTTGAAAAGACGATCCAGTAATGTCCGGGTAGTAGCTCTTTATATCTCGTCATAGATGACATTGTTGCACTGGATTTGCATTCTGAATGGCTGCTGCAACCTTTGGGTCCTGTGCCTCAGAAACTAACAATGCCTCCTCAAAGAAAATCTTGCCATTTCCTGCATTGTGAATCTGTTTGTTTCTTCAGTTACTTCTTCTTCCTGTTGTCTCTCTTCATCTTTTCTCTCAGCCTCTGGTTTCATCAGGTCTTCATTAGTAAGCTTCTCATGTTACATGACAAGGAGTTCAGTGAAGTCATCCTTTTGCTGCTCTAGCTCATGCTTGTACACAAAAGGACAGCCACTTGTAGAGGATGCATGCATGTGACAGTGTATGCCATACATGTAAACTAATGTGATCAGACATGTGAATGGAGATTCGTATCTTTGAAAGTTTGCAACTTGAAGGTTAGTATGTAGGGGACTTAACTAATTTATATGTGTCTCATTTCTAATTTGATAGATTGTTGATATTACTAGGATTGAAGAAAACAATTCAATTTGCTTATGGAAATTTTGCAAATTCCTTTGTCCCAAATCCATCCCTAAAGTCAGATTATTAGGACATGCTGTATGTTTTCCTTGCTATTCCAAAGATTCTCAACCAGTTTGGTAACTAGTTTGTTCTTCTTTTTCTGTATGTATGTAAAATTTCCTGATCACAGTTGGATTTTTCTAGTCTTTTAAAACTAATTGTAGTGAGATTAATTGTTGTTGCTGCTTACATTCTCTGTGACTGAAGAAACCTATTTCTCAGTTTTTCTTTTTTGCTTCTCTTTTTAATTTAAGGTTAAAGCATTATATTCTGTTCATTATTTTCAGGCCCAGCACTAAAAGAATCCCTTTTCCCACACTTCTCTATCAACCATCTTTTACTATTCTTTCCTTCACTTCCTTTATTTTATACAGTCTCCTTTTTCTTTGTCACCCTTAACTTTTTTTTGTTTTCAAAAACAGGAACTGTATGTGACCTGCTTCCTCTTGTGTTTGGAAAAACGCTATCTGCAGATGTCTAAAGCTCTAGAAAAAAATAGACATATCCAGTTCAAGCAAAGAAAGTATGTTTAGCCAATTTTAGCTTTTTCCTTATTATTTTTTTCTGAATACTAAAGTAATACATGCTTATTTTAATGAGATTGTAAGTATATAAAGTAAAAAAAAAAAACAACAGAAAGTCATCCCCACAAAGGGTAATCACTTTTAATGGTTTGTCTCTTTCTAGACCTTTTTCTATTTATGGATATGGTTCCATGTCAGTATATGTAGATTTAGCTTATTATCTTTAACTGCTATGTAGTCTTCTATAGTATGAATGTATCATAATCTATTTCTTTATTGATGTTTAGAGAATCTCCAAGTTTTAACTATTTTAAGTGTGCTTATCCTATGGCTTTGAACATATGTGTACATATTTTTGTAGATTATAGTCTTTTAAGTAAAATTGCTTGGCTAAGGGTTATATACATGTGATAATCTTGATAGGCATTGCAAAACTGCCCTCCAAAAAAAGCTATAGTTGTTGGGGTCCTTTAATGGACCGGGACCTGGCGGTCCGGAGTCAACAATAAGAAAGTGAAAGAGAGAGCTGGAGGGAGGGAGAGAGAGAAAGAAAGAAAGGAAGAAAGAAAGAAAGACAGATACGGGGACCCAAACTCTGATGGAGCAAAGGTGCTTTAATGATTTTTCTGTGAGTATATATAGGCTGTGGTACAAGAAATTTCTTTTGATAATGATAAAGATCAGAAAACCAAATGTACAGCAACCGTTACCAAGGGAACAAGGGATTAATAATGGTCACAAGGTCAGGAGACAATCCATATCTCAAGAAAGGGGATCGAGACTAAGCAGTTTTGTCGTAAAGAGAATGTTTACTAAAGGAGATTCAAGCCTGTCTCACACAATGACCTCAGTTCCTGGGAGCAGCATGCTGCTCCTCTTGAAAAGAAACAAAGGACTTGTGAGAAACAGCACGTAGGAATCCTCCTGTTAAACACTCCCCGACAATAGTGATTTATACTTTTTTTTTTTTTTTCTGATTGTGCTGTGCAGCATATGGGATCTTGGTTCCCTGACCAGGGATGGAACCTGAGCCCCCTGCAGTGGAAGCATGGAGTTTTAATCATTCGACCACTAGGAAAGCCCCATAGTGTTTTATACTTGATTGACAGGATGGTAAAATATTTTTCTCATCCTTGATCATATTGAATAGATACACTGGTCTTTTAAGTTTTTGCCACCATGATAAGCAAAATATGTGATGTTACTGTTTTAGTTAATATTTAATTTGTATTTCCCAAATTTTATTTTTAGCTAGTTTAAACATCTTTTCATTGAATAACATTAATAAGTTAATAAGTAGTTTAATAACTACCCCATTTAATAACATTATTCTTTTAATAACAACCCCACAGACTACACAGTCCATGGAATTCTCCAGGCCAGAATACTAGAGTGGGTAGCCTTTCCTTTCTCCAGGGGATCTTCCCAAGCCACGGATCGAACCCAGATCTCCTGCATAGCAGGCAGATTCTTTACCAGCTGAGCCACAAGGGAAGCCCTTAATAATTACATTATATGTTAAATAAAGGATTGTAAGCATACACTATAATCGCTCAGTAAGAAAAAATGTAGGTGTTAGAAGAAATCATGCAATCTTTATCCTCTCATTTCTTGCATATGGTGGGAAAGAAGTAGTGAATGTGTGAATTTTGTATGAATTGGTCATCTGTTCAGGTGCATATATAGAAATCCCAACTGATAGATTTCAGAATGTGTTGGGCTGATGGCTTGTCTCTTTCATAGGCTGCCCTCTCACCTATTATCTCCCTGAATAGGCCACTGCTAAAGTCTGTCAGTGAGGGTGACTTAGCTTTGTGGATAGTTATGTCATTCCTGATGGTGGACTAATTTTTTTTACTTTATAGATCTTTTTTAACCTGATGACTGATTAGTTCACTTCTATTTAACATCAACCTGCTATGAGACCTGTTTATTTACTTTATGCTTATAGGCCAAAGTCCCTGTAGGTATATGCACTAAATTGACCAGAATTACACAATAAAATCACAGAGCCAAAAGACAGTAGAAGTGTAATTTGCCATATAATCTCTGTAGGTTGACACTGAAATGATAAATTGTGAGTCACTGGGATTTGTGGTCTTCATTGAAACTTCAAAAATTGGACAGATTCTTCTCTCTTCAGTGATTATATATATAACTGTGATTTTATATATATATATAATATATTATATAATTATATAATATATATTATAACACTGCCTTCACCTGAGGATTTTATTTGCTGACCTTTGTTAAGACTTCTGTGATTCTATATTGTTATATTTCTAAGGCTACAAATTTTATATATATATATATATATATATAAATATATATAAAGGACAGATACAGATTTTTTGGAAGATTCGTTTATTGATTTTTGGCTGTGCTAGGTCTTTGTTGCTGCATGAGGGCTTTCCCTAATTGTGGTGAATGGGCTTCTGGTTGCAGTGGCTCTTTGTGGAGCACGGGCTCCAGGGTGTGTGGGCTTTAGTAGTTGTGGCATGTGGGCTCAGTAGTTGTGGGACATGGGCATAAGGGATCTTCTTGGACCAGAGATCGAACCCATGTCCCCTGCATTGGCAGGTGGATTCTTAACTACTGTACCACCAAGGAAGCCCAGAACAGATATAGATTTAATTCTGACTTTTACTGTCCATCAAGAGGTGTGATTTAAAATAAATTTATAGATGTAATAAGGTGGACTGAAGTTAGCAGTTTTTTTTTCTTAAAGGTGTATTGAGGTATAATACACTTACAGCATTGTATAAGTATAAGGAGGACAGCATAAGGACTTGACTTACATGTATTGCAAAATAATTATCACAATAAGTTTAATAATATCCATCACCTCATATAGATACTAGAAAAAAGAAAAACATTTTTTTCCTTGTGATGAGAGCTTTCAGGATTTACTCTCTTAGCAACTTTCAAATATATCATACAGCAGTGTTAACTATAATCATCATTTGTACACTACATCCCTAGTACTTATTTATCTTATAACTGTAAATTTGTACCTTTTGACCACCTTCATTCAGTTTTCTTACCCTTTACTCCCTGCCTCTGGTAACCACAGCTCTGGTCTTTTTCTAAGTTTTTTTTTTTTTTTTTTAAGATTCCACATACAGTATTTATTTTTCTCTCTCTGACTTATTTCACTTAGCATAATGCAACCAAGTTCCATTCATGTTGTCCCAAATGACAGGATTTCCTTCTTTTTAATGGTGGAATAGTATTCCATCATATGTATGTGTATGTATATATATATATATATATATATATCACATTTTATTTATCTATTGATAGACACTTAGGTTGTTTCTGTGACTTGGCTATTATAAATAATGCTGCAGTGAACATGGAAGTCCAGATCTCTCTTTGACACAGTGATTTCATTTCCTGTGGATATATACCCAGAGTGGAATTGCTAGATCCTATGGTAATTCTATTTTTAATTTTTTGAGAAACTTCCTATTATTTTCCATAGTGGCTTTACCAGTTTACATCTTACCAGCAATGCATAAAGGTCCCCTCTTTTCTATGTCCTTGCCAAGATTTATTATCTCTTGTTTGTTTGATGAGTTATAATCTTGTAACTTCAAGATATGTTGATGAGTAGTTCTAACCTCTAAGGTCATCCCATATGTTCATATATGTTAAAACTTTTTTATATTAGATTTTGCATTTCAATCATGAACATATTTGTCAAAAAGATGAGGTAATCAAACTTATACTTGTATGTATTAATAGGAAAATAGTTCTGATTTATAAATCCCTGAAGACACAGGTTGTTTCTTCCCATATCCTCTAATGCCTGTGTAGAGTAAAAATTCAGTAAATGCTGAGTGAATCAGATTTATTATAAAAGCATAAATGTTAGCTATTAAAATTTGTCAGCATGTATCAAGAACTTTCAAAGTTCTTGTTTTTCATTTAGAATATCTTCCCACCCACACACAAACACAGAAAAATGGTCAAATAATCAGTACACAAGAGAAGAAAAGTGAGTGATTAATATATGTATAAAAAGATAACCAACCTCATTAATAATCTAAGAAACATGTAAAGAATGAAATATTTTCACCTGTTATATTGCTAAACATTAAAAAGAATACTTGGGTATACAATTACCTGTTGTGAGTCCTTGCTTTCAGTTCTTCTGGATATAGACCTAGAAGCAGAATTTCTGAATCATATGGTAATTCTATGTTTAACTCTTTGAGAACTGCTGCTAAACTTTTCCACAGCGAGTGCAGTATCTTATTTAATTTAATTTAATTTATTTATTAGAATGGTTTATTATACATTATATATAATTTATTTATTTAATTTTATTTTATTCATTTATTAGAATGGTTTATTATACATTATGCACATTATTATATACATTATAAATTATACAAGTTTATTATACATTTTATTTTTTGTATTATTTGTGTTATTTTTAATTGGAGTATAATTGCTTTGGGCTTCTCGGGTAGCTCAAACGGTCAAGAATCTACCTGCAATGCAGGAGACCCAGGTTCCATCTCTGGGCCAGGAAGATCCATTGAAGAAGGGCATGGCAAGCCACTCCAATATTCTTGCCTGGAGAATTTCATAGACAGAAGAGCCTGGCTGGCTACAGTCCATGGGATTGCAAAGAGTTGGACACGACTGAGCGACTTAACACACACACATAATTGCTTTACAATATTGTGTTAGTTTCTGCTGTACAGCAATGTGAATCAGCAATATGTATACATATATCCCTCCTCTCTTGAGCCTCTCTCCCACCTCAACCTCATCCCATTCCTCTAGGTCATCACAGAGCACAGAGCTGAGCTCCCTGCACTATATAGTAGCTAAAGTACACCATTTTGCATTCCTACCAGCAAAGCACAAGCATCCCAATTTCTCCACATCTTCACCAATGCTTTTTGTTTTAATTATAGTCATCCTCAGTAGGTATGATGTGGTATCTCCTTGAGGTTTTGATTTACATTTCCCTAATGGCTGAAATGTTGAAATCTTTTCATGTATTGTTTTGCCATTTATCTTTTTTGGAGAAATGTTTATTCAGGTCCTTTGCCCATTTTTCAACTGATTTTTTGTTGTTGAGTTGTACCATTTATTTATATATTCTAAAAATACAATCTCTTATCAGATAACCACTCTGTAAATATTTTCTTCCATTGTAAGTGTTGTCTTTTCACTCTCTTGACAGTGTCCTTTGATGCATGAAAGTTTTTCATTGGAATCTGGTCCCATCACTTCATGGGAAATAGATGGGGAAACAATCAGTTCAGTTCAGTCACTCAGTCATGTCCGACTCTTTGCAACCCCATGTACCGCAGCACACCAGGCCCCCCTGTCCATCACAACTCCCAGAGTTCACTCAAACTCACGTCCATCGAGTCGGTGATGCCATCCAGCCATCTCATCCTCTGTCATCCCCTTCTCCTCCTGCCCCCAATCCCTCCCAGCATCAGAGTCTTTTCCAATGAGTCAACTCTTCACATGAGGTGGCCAAAGTACTGGAGTTTCAGCTTCAGCATCAGTCCTTCCAAAGAACACCCAGGACTGATCTCCTTTAGAATGGACTGGTTGGATCTCCTTGCAGTCCAAGGGACTCTCAAGAGTCTTCTCCAATACCACAGTTTAAAAGCATCAATTCTTCAGCGCTCAGCTTTCTTCACAGTCCAACTCTCACATCCATACATGACCACAGGAAAAACCAAAGCCTTGACTAGACGGACCTTTGTTGGCAAAGTAATGTCTCTGCTTTTGAATATGCTGTCTAGGTTGGTCAAAACTTTCCTTCAAAGGAGTAAGCGTCTTTTAATTTCATGGCTGCAGTCACCATCTGCAGTGGTTTTGGAGCCCCAAAAAAGTCTAACACTGTTTCCATTGTTTCCCCATCTATTTCCCATGAAGTGATGGGACCAGATGCCATGATCTTCGTTTTCTGAATGTTGAGCTTTTTTTTTTTTTTAATTTTATTTTATTTTTAAACTTTACATAATTGTATTAGTTTTGCCAAATATCAAAATGTTGAGCTTTAAGCCAACTTTTTCACTCTCCTCTTTCATCAAGAGGCTTTTTAGTTCCTCTTCACTTCCTGCCATAAGGGTGGTGTCATCTGCATATCTGAGGTTATTGATATTTCTCCTGGCAATCTTGATTCCAGCTTGTGCTTCTTCCAGTCCAGCATTTCTCATGATGTAGTCTGCATATGAGTTAAATGAGCAGAGTGACAATATACAGCCTTGATGTACTCCTTTTCCTATTTGGAACCAGTCTGTTGTTCCATGTCTGGTTCTAACTATTGCTTCCTGACCTGCATACAAATTTCTCAAGAGGCAGATTAGGTAGTCTGGTATTCCCATCTGTTTCAGAATTTTCTGAAATGTTGTTGAGTTAATCTATGACATAGGAGGCAAGAATATACAATGGGGAAAAATAGTGTCTTCAGTAAGTGGTATTGGGAAAGTTTGACAGCTGCATAAAAAGAATGAAACTTGAACATTTCCTCACATCATATTCAAAAATAAGCCCCAAATGGATTAAAGACCTAAACATAAGATGTGAAGCCATTGTTGTTGTTCAGTCGCCCAGTCATGTCCAACTGTTTGCAGTGCCATGGATTGCAGCATGCCAGGTGTCCTTGTCCTTCACTGTCTCCTGGAGTTTGCTCAAACTCATATCTAATGAGTCGGTGATGCCATCCAACCATCTGTCTTCCCCTTCTCCTTGGCCTTCAATCTTTTCTAGCATCAGGGTCTTTTCTAGTGAGTTGGCTCTTTGCATCAGGTGGCCAAAGTACTAGAGCTTCAGCTTCAGCAATCAGTCCTTCCAATGAACATTCAGGGTTGATTTCCTTTAGGATTGACTGGTTTGATCTCCTTGCTGTCCAAGGGACTCTCAAAAATCTTCTCCAGCACCACAGTTGAAAGGCATCAATTCTTAAGTGCTCAGCCTTTTCTATTATCCAGCTTTCACATCTGTACATGACTACTGGAAAAACCATAGCATTGACTATGCAGCTACCCACTCCAATATTCTGGCCTAGAGAATTCCATGGACTGTATAGTCCATGGGCTTGCTAAGTATTGGACATGACTGAGCAACTTTCACTTTGACTATATGGACCTTTGTAGGCAAAGTAATATCTGTTTTAATATTGTGTCTAGTTTGTCATTGCTTTTCCAAGGAGCAAGCGTCTTTTAATCTCATGGCTGTAGTCATCATTCACAGTGACTTTGGAGTCCAAGAAAAGAAAGTCTGTTACTGTTGCCATTTATTCCCCATTTATTTGCCATGAAGTGATGGGACTAGATGCCATGATCTTCGTTTTCTCAGTGTTGAGTTTTAAGCCAGCTTTTTCACTGTCCTTTTCAGCTTCATCAAGAGGTTCTGTAATTCCTCTTTGCTTTTTGCCTTAAGGGTGGAGTCATCTGAAACCATAGAACTCCTAAAAGAAAACATAGGCACCATCGTCTTTGACATTGATCTTATGAATAGTTTTTGCATTTGTCTTCTCAGACAAGAGAAACAAAAGCAAGCATTTAAACATGAGAGTTAATCAGACTTAAAAACTTTTGCACAGCAAAGGAAACCATCAACAAAATGAAGAAACAACCTTGAATGGAAGAAGAAATTTGCAAACAATATGTCTGATGAGTTAAATCCAAAATATATAAGGAAATCATACAACTCAATATTAAAAAAAAGTTTGATTAAAAAATGGGCAGAGGACCTGAATAGGCGTTTCTTCCCAAAGAACACATACAGATGGCCAGCAGATGTATGAAAAGATGCTGAATATCACTAACCATCACAGAAATCAAAACCACAATGAAATATCGCCTCATACCTGTCATAATGGCTATTATCAAAAAGACAAGAAATAAATATTGGCAAGGATGTGGAGAAAAGGGGGCCTTCATATACTGCTGGTGGGCATGTAACTTGGTACAACCACTATAGAAAGCAATATAAAAGTTCCTTAAAATATAGAACTACCATGTGATCCATCAGTGCTGCTTCAAGGTATTTATCCAAAGAAAATGAAAACACCAATAATAATAATAATAATAATATATATATATATATATATATATATATATGTGCACCTCAATGTTGTTTGTAGCTTTATTTGCAGTTAGCAAAGATATTGAAGCAACCTAAGTGGCCATCAGCAGATGAATGGATACTGAAGTTGTCGTTGTATATATGTGTGTATATATATATATATATGTGTGTGTGTATATATATATGTGTGTGTGTATATATATATATATGTATGTGTATATATATGTGTATATATATATATACATATATACACACACATACACACACACACAATGGAATATTCTCAGCCATTGAAAATGAAATTTTGCCATTTGTGACAACATGGATGGACCTGGAGTATATTATGCTTAGTGAAATGACTCAGAGAGAAAGACAGATATTGTATATTTTAACGTTATTTGGAATCCAAAAAACAAAATACAGAAACAAATAGAACAGAAACAAATAACATAGATACAGGGAACAAACTAGTGTCTACCAGAGGGAGAAGTGTGGGAGGAGGGGCAAAAGAGCTGAAGGGTGTTTTCATTTTCTTTGGATAAATACCTTGAAGCAGCACTGCTGGATCACATGGTAGTTCTATATTTTAAGGAACTTTTATATTGCTTTCTATAGTGGTTGTACCAAGTTACATGCCCACCAGCAGTGTATGAAGGCCCCCTTTTCTCCACAGAGGCACAGACTACTAGCTATAAAGTAAATAAGTTCGAAGATGTAATGTATAGCACAGGGAACATAATATTTTATGATATTTTTATGGAATATATTCTATGAAAATATCAAATTACTGTATTACCTGAAACTAATATATTATAAATCAACTACAATTTAAAATGTAGTTAAAATGATCAATTTATGTATATTTTACCACACACACACACACACACACAAACTTTTACGAAGTATCTGCCTTTATCAGGAAATAGTAATTTTTCTAAGCCCATAAATACTTCTAGAGGAAAAAGAAATGCCATATAAAACTATGTGAGGAAAATCATCTCTGGCTTCCATTGAGGATTCTGAATGGAAACAAAAAATAGCATAATGTATTGGACATAGCTATTGTAATAGACAGTTGTAACATTTCATGCCTTTAGAGGACAAACAGGACATTCATAATGGGAAGAAAATTCTTTAAAGTCTCAATTTCAGTGATGTCCTTGTTAGGGATATACTCTCTGAAACCTACCTTGTTATTTAACTATTTATAAAATTTTTAGTCAAGGCTGAAAATGAAAACTATTAGGGCCCTTTAAAACAAAATGGAATCAGATATTTTTTCCTCTTTGTTCTATGGTATATCCTAGAGACTTCCTCACAGAAGTTGGAAATAACGATAGAAACTCCTAAACCATCCAGTGGTTTGTCAGTTGAAGAAAGGAACCGTAGTAACTATGTATATGTAGCCTGTTGATTTTGTAAAAACCTGGAACATATAGTCATTCATCCCCCAATATTTATATGTAGGCCCAAGGCTTTTTGTTTGTATATGGGTCTTTTGAAATCCTCCTTTTCTTTCTAGTATAGCCATATCCATATTGTTTCATTCCAGGTTTCCAAATTTCCAGTTTCTAGTTTGCTTTCATGAAAGTAGGGAACAGAATTTTTAGATTTTTGTGATCTCCACCCCCCATTCTATTAAAGTTGCTTCATGTACAGCTATTTTGGCAGTTACTGTTCACCTTTATTGAATGTTTCTAAAGCATTCACCTTTGTTTTCATAGAAATAATAACTGACTTTTATACTCACATTTCATCAGTTTACATAATATTTAATTAAGTCACATTAAAGAAAGGTCAGTGGGCATACACAGGCTTGGGAACAATACAGTTGAAACTAAGCATGTCAACACTGCTGATGGGACAAAGAGTGCACTTAAGCTTGCTGTGGGCATCTGAATATTTTAGTGATAGAATGGAGACTATCAGTTAATCCACTGATGGTTGGTTAAGAGAACTTTTTGCAGAGTGAAAATTTGCTTTTTCTTACTTAATGTATTCTGTATTTTCCCATCAGTAAATGGAGATCTACATCATTGTTTTTAATGGCCACATGGTATTTATTGTACATGTATTATGATGAGTTTTTGCTGGCAAGCGACATGAAACAGCTTGACTCACTTAACCAGACAAGGAATTAATTGGTAGGCTATTAAGACTGTTTATAGAGTCAACAGGAAAGATGATCAGCCAGGCTTGGAAAAATGGGCAGAAGCCCAGGGAGGCTAAAACAGCCAAGGTCACAGTCCCCATGACAGTCTGGTAGTCGTCTGCCTTGGCACTAGCTTTCTCAGGACTTCTGCCACCACCACTGCTAGCATCTTGACTGTGTTGCTGCAGCTGCTGCAAATTCTTTTAAATTATCACTGTGTATTTGTGTCACTTTCTCAGAATTCAAATCCCTGGGCAGAAGCATCTGCCCAGTCAGATCTAGACTTATTTAGCAGCGTCTCAGCTTCAAGGATGAAGGGAAAAGGAATATCTCCTCCTCCAAACTTTGGCTTCAGTAGTCAGGGCCCAGTCCTACTGCCTATCACCAAGACTCTCTCACAGCAGGGGATTTCCTTAACCTAGAGTGTGTGTTTGGATACTGGGTAGCCAAAAATATGACAACCATCTGTAAAAGTGTGAATATACTAGAGTTTATTTAACCAGTGCCCTACTGTAAAAAAAAATGTGGGTTGTTTCCTATTTTGCTGATTTAAGCTACATGGTAATAGACACATTTTACTAATCCAGTAGGTAGAAAACATTATATCTTAGTTGTTTTAATTTATAGCTTTAAATAGTTATATATAATAACTATTATTTATAACTAATATAAAAGTTATATATAATATAATTATTATTTATAATTAATATAAAATTATATATGATATAACTATTTTTATAACTAATATAAAATTTATATATAATAGTTTCATATGTTTATTGGAATTTTGGATTTCTTTGTTGTTTTTTTTTTTTTTAATTTTATTTTGAATTAGAGGATAATTACTTTACCAGATTGTGATGGTTTTGCCATATATCAACTTGAATCAGCCATAGGTATACATATGTCCCCTACCTCTTGAACCCCCCTGCCACCTCGCTCCCTGTCCCACCCCTCTAGATTGTCACACAGCAACGACTTTGGATGCCCTGCGTCACACAGCAAACTCCCACTGGCTATATGTTTTACATATGGTATTGTATATGTTTCAGTGCTATTCTCTCCAATCATCCCACCCTTTCCTTCCCCCACTGTGTGTAAAACTCTGTTCTTTATGTCTATGTCTCTTTTGCTGCCCTGCAAGTAGGATCATCAATACTGACCTTCTAGATTCCATATATATGCATTAATATACAATATTTGTCTTTCTCTTTCTGACTTAATTCCCTCTGTATAATAGGCCCTAGCTTCATCCACCTCATTAGAACTGACTCAAGTGCATGCCTTTTTATGTCTGAGTCATATTCCATTGTGTATATATGTACCAAAGCCTCTTTATCCGTTTATCTGTTGACGGACGTCTAGATTGCTTCCATGTCCTAGCTATTGTAAATGGTGCTTCAATGAAAATTGAGGTACGTGTATCTTTTTCAATTATGGTTTCCTGAGGGTATATGCTCAATGGTGGGTTTATTGGGTCATATGGTATATTTATTCCTAATTTTTAAAGGAATCTCCATACTGTTTGTTGTCCATAGAGGCTGTATCAGTTTGCATTACCACCAACAGTGCAAGAGGGTTCCCTTTTCTCCACACTCTCTCCAGCATTTATTGTTTGTAGACTTTTTGGTGATAGCCATTCTGACCTGTATGAGATGATATCTTATTGTAGTTTAGATTTGAGTTTCTCTAATATTAAGCAGTGTTGAGCATCTTTTCATGTGTTTATTAGCTATCAGTATGTCTTCTTTGGAGAAATGTCTATTTAGGTCTTCTGCCCACTTTTTTGACTGGGCTGTTTTTCTGGTATTGAGTAGCATGAGCTGCTTGTATATTTTGGAGATTAATTCTTAGTCAGTTGTTTTGTTTGCTATTATTTTCTCCTATTCTGAGGGTTGTCTTTTCACCTTGCCCATAGTTTCCTTAGTTGTGCAAAAGCTTTTGAGTTTAATTAGGTCCCATTTGTTTATTTTTGTTTTGATTTCCATTACTCTCAGAGGTGGGTCATAGAGGATCTCATATATGGAGGCTGGGGAGATATCCAAAGATCTGCAAAGGGTCCCCCTTGAGTCTTCAGTGGGGAACAAATCAATGCATCAATTCAGTGGTTTATGTCAGAGAGTGTTCTGCCTATGTTTTTCTCTAAGAGTTTTATGGTTTCTGGTCTTACATTTAGAAATCAAAGACCACACAAACAGATGGACAGATATACCATGTTCTTGGTTTGGAAGAATCAATATAGTGAAAATGACTGTACTACTGAAAGCAATCTATAGAGTCAATGCAATCCCTATCAGACTACCAATGGTATTCTTCACAGAACTAGAACAAATAATTTCACAATTTGTATCGAAACACTGAAGACCCTGAATCACCAAAGTGGTCTTGGTAAAGAAGAATGGAACGGGAGGAACTGGAGGAATCAACTTTCCTAACTTTAGACTATACTACAAAGCCACAGTCATCAAGACAGTATGGTACTGGCACAAAAACAGAAATATAGTCCAATGGAACAAGATAAACAGCATGGAAATAAATCCATTTACCTTTGGGCATCTTATCTTTGACAAAGGAGGCAAAAATATACAATGGAGAAAAGACAATCTTTTCAACAAGTGGTGCTGGTAAAACTGGTTAACTACATATAATGAAATTAGAACACTTCCTAATACTGTCCACAAAAATAACGTCAAAATGGATTAAAGACCTCAACATAAGACCAGAAACTATAAAACTTATTTTGTTAATTACCTGACATATATTACATATATGGGATTTTTTGAAATATAATTTAGATGTCATAAAATTCACTATAATTTTATATGTGTAATTCTGGTGTTTTTAGTGTATTCACAGACTTGTGCAAACATTACTACTACCTAATTCCAGAACATCACTCCAGAAAGAAACCCCATGCATATATATTTTTGTAATTTGCTTACATGGATATTTTTTCTTTTATTTTTAAAAACCTTTTAAAAATTATTTTTTTAATTGAAGTAGAATTGTGTTGGTTTCTGCCAATCATCAACATGAATCAACACATGGTTTGTTTTTTTTTTTTTGCCACATGACATTTTTAAAATTCATAGAAGTTTAAAAATCTTTTCTATCTGCTTTTGGCTGAGGCTTAGAAAGGCCTTCCCACCCCAAATTTTGTTTTTGCTGTTGTTGTTAATTATTATCTACTTTTTTATAGCATTAATTTTTTTTTTACAGTTTAGTCTTTAATTCATTTAGGATTAATTTTGGAATAATATGGAGTCTAAACATGTTTACCTCACATGGTTAGCATGTTATAGCAACACCACTTATTTCTCCATTAATTTGAATATTTTCCTTATTATGTACTAAATTCTTATATATACACACGTCTGTTTCTGGTACTTTCTGTTTTGTTACCAAGAATCTGTCTGTTCTGACATTAGTAGTATTGTACACATGAAACTTATATAATGTTATAAACCAATTTAAAAAATAAAACTTCTAAAAACATTTTAATGTTCCGTAGGGTAATTAGCATTATTATCCTTTTAGTGATGGTTTTTATAAAATTAATGACGTACTTGGAAAGTTTAGTCATACTGAATTGTCATTTTCAACCTCATCAAACCTTTATCATTTATTTTATGGTTTATGTTTTCTTAATCAGTTTTAGCAAATATAAAATAAGTGCTTTTTCAACTTACTGTATCTAGTGTTTAAATACTGTCAGTTGTTTTTCTTTTTCATAGGTATTAATGTTATTTCATTGGTGGTTTGGGGCACAGTTTTGTCTTAGAACTAAAATTAGAAGATGGATTTTTCCTTGCAAAAAGAGCTATAGCATTACAAGTGGACCATGACTTACCTACAGATTATATCTGAGAAGCTTGGAACAGGTGATTGTTTTTATGGGGGAAAAAAGCATTCCAGCTACTAAATAATCTTAGAAACTAAGTTAGATTACTGCACCTAGACCATATTTAACCCATAATGTGATTGAAAAGTAGTTGACACATTTTGATGTCAAATTGTTGAAAACTACTTGCCTCTACTTTTTCTGGGATAAAAATGGCCTTGTCTGAGGCAAGAAGAGTTTCACCCGAAAACATTTTCCTCTAGTCTATTATTGACAAGGCAGCAAATGTTCAGTTCCTGGTAGAAAGGCAGATAGTAACTTGAGGTCTGTTTCTCAGTTTCTGAGTAACTTGTCCCCTCACCTGTGTTCATTGCAGGGTAACTATTTTTTCAAGCATTTTCCTCAATTCCAAAGATGGGAGCATCTTTGTCTGGTTTTATTTTATGCCTTTTGCAGACGTTACCCTATTAAGTTAATTCCTTTGAGGCTATTGTTAGCTCTAGACTCTAGCTTGAATTGGCTGTATGAGCATAGGTAAGTCTGAGTATACTCAGTGAAGCTATGAGCCATGTTGTACAGGGCCACCCAAAATGGACAGATCATAATGGAGAGTTCTGACAAAATGTGATCCACTGGAGGAGGGGATAGCTCTTGAGAGTCCCTTGGACTGCAAGGAGATCAAACCAGTCAATCCTAAAGGAAATCAACCCTGAATATTCATTGGAAGGACTGATGCTGAAGCTCCATTACTTCAGCCACCTGATGTGAAGAGCCTACTCATTGGAAAAGACCCTGATGCTGGGAAAGACTGACAGCAGGAGGGGAAGGGGGCGACAGAGGATGAGATGGTTGGATGACATCATCGATTCAATAATCATGAGTTTGAGTAAACTCCAGGAGATAGTGAAGGACAGGGAAGCCTGGCATGCTATAGTCCATGAGGTTGCAAAGAGTCAGACACGACTTATTGACTGAACAACAACAACAAAGTCTGAGTATTAGCTTCCTTAAAATAAAAGGAGGCTACTACCTTATTTATATTGCAGGATTGTTGTGAAATTATGTATATGAAAGTTTTGTCAACTATGCAATGCTATAGGACTGTGAAATATCTGTAGTTATCCAAAGGATAACACTCTTTTAAGAGGCAGTGATTTGTCTAGGAGTCACAAAAATAGCCAGCAGAGCACATTGCCTTTTCCTAATTTGAATGTTTTGATCTTTTTTGACCTTAACTAATATGTCTGAAGTCCTGACTCCTAATCTTTTGTGCATGTGTGCTAAGTTGCTTTAGTTGTGTCTGATTCTTTGTGACCCTATGGACTGTAGCGTGCCAGGCTCCTCTTTCCATGGGATTCTCCATGCAGAATACTAGAGTGGGTTGCCATTTCCTTCTCCAGGGGTCCTCCTGACCCAGTCATCGAACCCATGTCTCTTACATCTCCTACATTGGCAGGCGGGTTCTTTATCATTAGCGTCAATTTTGGGAATCATCAATTGAGTAGAACAACTATGTTTTGAAACATACATTTGTCTACTCCACCTGTTTCATCTGGAATCTTAGTCTTCTGTTTGTATAATGACAATTGTCTGATGAAAGAGATTAGACACTCGATATTTTGAAAACAAGTTAAGGAGTAAGATGTGTTCATTTTAAATGTTCAAGCAATTTAAACAAGATGTGTTATATAAAATAATAAAGAAGCCAATACTTTCTCCCTTTTGTTTTCAATTTAGAGGTAGTGGATTTTAAATAAAAGCAAATAGGAAAAAACTAAATAAAAAATTTGATTTAGCAATATATACTCTAGAGACAGCTAGTTCAATGTTGTTTGCATAGCTAAAAATTATCAGTTTGCTTGACAAAATAGGGGTATTTTTTATAGCCCTGGTGTAATAGACTGGGTAATTTATGCCTGTTTATATGTTTCAGTTTATTATTAGTCTCACTTATTGAATTATTTCAATTTTGGTAACTTTTCTCTTAATTGCTGCACATTCCCTACATTTTTTCTTCTTTATTTCCCCCTAAAGTGGGCTGTGTTTTTAAAGAATCTTTTTTCCTCCATCTTTATTGAGGTATAATTGACAAATAGAAACTGTTGATATATAAGTTGTACAATTCGATGCTTTGATATACATACACATTGTGATATGATTACTGCAATCAAGCTCATTATCATATACATCACCTCACATAGTTACCGTTTTTTGTTGTTGAGAACAGTTAAAATCTCTTTTTAGCAAATTTCAAATAAACAGTACAGTATTATTAACTGTAGTCATCACGCTGTGTTTTGGATTTCCAGAATTTATTCATCCTGCATCATTTCCCCAACTCCCCAGCTTCTGATAACCACAATTCTAGTCTCTGCTTCTAAGACTCAGACTTCAGATTCCACATGTGAGATCATGCAGTTTTTGTCTTTCTGTGTCTGTCTTATTTCACTTAGCATAATGTTCTCCTGGTTTATTCATTTATTTTCCTTTTAGAAATTCTTATAATGAAATAACTTAGACCTACAAAGAGTATAGGAAACCCTATAACATATGTGTGTATCCTCTTCTTAGCCTAAGAAATTAAACATTACATATGTAGTTGAAGTTTCCCTTTGTGCTCCAATTGCATCCCTTCCCCGCTCCCCAAACTTCTGAGTTTGGAGTTTATTATTCCCATGCATATTTTAATATTTTAACTAACACTACTATATATGAATATATACAAAACCAATATTTGGTATTATTTTACATTTTTAGGCTTTTGTATCCTTCTGAAACTTTTTATTTCCTCAACTATGTTTATGAGATTTTTCCATGTTGCTACTTATAGCCCTAGTTTTCAGTTTCTCAATCTCTGTTTTGTTGCCATTTGTTGCTATTTCTTTGTTGTGAGGCCCTTTCTTGTCCTTTATAGGAAGTTTAGCGATATCCCAGTAGCACTTTCCCCTCCACTCCCCACCCCAGTTGTGATAACCAAAAATGTCTCCAGACATTGCCGATGTCCCTTTCATGGCAAAATCTCCCTTTTCCCAGTGAGAACCATTATTTTACTTCATTCATTTTAACTACTCTGTCATGCTTCATGATGTATATATCACCACTTATTTTTCCATTTTCCAGTTGATAGGCATTTAGATTATTTCTAAAGTTTTTTTTTTTCTGCAGTGAATATTTTTGTTCATGTTTTCTTACACAATGTGAGATTTTCTGTAGGGTAATAGGCTTAGGAGTGAAAATGTTGAGTTCTAATATATGCATATCTTTAACTCTACCAGATATTGCCAACCATGTTCTATAATAGTTGTATTAATTTACACTCTCACCAGCTGAATAAGGGAGATCCTGTTGCTCCACAGTCTCATTAACACTTTGGTATTGTCAGATTTTGAAATTTTTGTCTACCTGATAGGTGTAAATGATATTCATTGTAGTTTTAATTTGCATTTTCTTGATTACTGTAGTGATCAAAAATTATGCAGGTGGAGCTGTATCCAACAAAATTAACATTACCATATAATTTATTAAGAATCCAGAAACCTTTCTCAAATTATGAGGACTCATTATTTTAGGTGGATTTAAAAATAATGTTTGAGCTTCTTTGATCAGCTTTAAGAAGTGGTTTTGAGCCATCAGACTTCATACATGTCATGCTTGTTTGTACTCAACTTATACAGTTTCTGTTTCCAAACCAGAGATGATGATCTAGTCATAATACTCTTCTTCCTCTTACAAAATGTTATTACTGATAGTGATTACCATCTGTGTTTAGGGAGTGGTTGAAAATACTTTAATAACTAGAAGTTATTTCCCTCAATGTTGTTGGATGCTCTTTTTCTCAGTCACCTCATTACTAATAGCTGCGTGCCAGATTTGTTTCTTTGATATTGACACTGTATGCAATTATTTATATTGTTACTTTGTTTTTTGAGTCATTCTGCTAAATGCAGTGAGAGTTACAAAAGATGTTCTTGACTTTGTATCTATTTTTGAGACATTTAAAATTCAAAAGATGGGCATAGCATATATTTACAAAATCAGTGAGTTGTGTGTTATATATTACATATAAATATATGTACAATATATGAAAAAATAAAATAGTATGTAAGGGATAGAATTCCTCAGGTTTTGAGTGTGAGGCCCACTTTAAATACAGTTTTGGAGAAAAATGCAGGTGAATTATGAAGGCAAGGGAAATATATGTTATTCATAGATGATTTGATATGCTTAAATTAGGATGTAGTGGGAAAAGTGGCTGTATTAATGTAATTTTCATTCATGCTCAGAATTTCTTTGCTCCCTAATACATATTTCCGGGACTTCCCTGGTGGCTCAGATGATTAAGAATCTGCTTGCAATGCAAGAGACTTGGGTTCGATCCCTGGGTCAGGAAGACCTCTTGGAGAAGGAAATGGCTTGACACTCAAGTATTCTTGCCTGGAGAATCCCATGGACAGAGGAGCCTAGTGGGGAAAATTCCACAGGGTTGCAAAGAGTTGGACACGACTAAGTGACTAACGCACACACACACACCCACATACACACATTTCCAGGGTAAATAATCCAGTCACTTTAAAAAGTACTTTGCTGCTTAACTAGTCTCTATCAGTTCCTCTTTGGCCTGGGACATAGCCCAAAATAAAACTGTATTTCAGTTTTACATTCCTAACTAACCAGGTAAACTAGCCTTCATATGCTGAGTATATTGTATTCCAAAAGTTTGTTACCAATTCTGTTTTTTGAACTTGACAGTTGCTTATAAAACAATTGAGTCAGTTTTGGTAATGTACCTGGATGAGCCCTGAAAAGCTCTATTTTGACCCATAACATATCTGAGCCATATAGGTACTAAGTGTGAATGTTTTGACCTAGAGGCAGGCAGCCATGTGCTACAAGAGGAAGTGTACTCTTTTTGAAGGATAAGACTAATGGTAGGCAAAATTTTGATAAAATCTGTTTGTTTTAGACATTATTCTACTTACCTTTTCATATATATTAGTGCTTCCCAGTGACCCTCTCCCTAGTGGTAGCCCTAATGCCTTCATGCTTGCCTTAAGTACCTCACCTTGGACTTTTAACCTGGGCCTACGAATTCCCTATATCCCAAGAATTCTTTGTTCACAATTACCTGCCTTTCCTGTTCCATTTGGGCTTCTGTTCTATTGTAGTAATTGATCTTACCTAGTTTTTAGGAGATGTAATTCCAGCTGTCAGTATCTTAAACTCTCAAAGAGGAGTTTATATTTTAGAAAGAGGATACAATGTCTCAGACAGCTGACCTAGGTTCTTCAAAAAGTTACTTACCAGGAAAGAGATATGGGAGAGAGGCTGTTCTAGATTAAATGAGACAAAAGAGATACATCCAAATGCAGAGTGTGAACTTTGTCTGGATCCTGATTTGGAAAAATATAAAAGCTGTAAAGAAAGCTGAGCACGGAAGAATTGATGCTTTTGAACTGTGGTGTTGGAGAAGACTCTTGAGAGTCCCTTGGACTGCAAGGAGATCCAACCAGTCCATCCTAAAGGAGATCAGCCCTAGGTATTCATTGGAAGGACTGATGTTGAAGCTGAAACTCCAATATTTTGGCCACCTGATGCAAAGAGCTGACTCATTGCAAAAGACCCTGATGCTCAGAAAGATTGAGAGCAGGAGGAGAAGGGGACGACAGAGGATGAGATGGTTGGATGGCATCATGGACTCAATGGACATGGATTTGGGTAGACTCCAGGAGTTGGTGATGGACAGGGAGGCCTGGTGTGCTGCAGTTCATGGGGTCACAAGGAGTCAGACATGACTGAGCAACTGAACTGAACTAAATGGATGTTCTTGGGACATTTGGGACAGTTTAAATAGAAAATTTGTATTAAAGGATGTACAACGATTTATTTTCTTTTTATTTATTTAATATAAATTTATTTATTTTAATTGAAGGTTAATTACTTTACAATATTGTATTGGTTTTACCATACATCAACATGAAAACGCCACGGGTATACACATGTTCCCCATCCTGAAACCCCCTCCCACCTCCCTCCCTGTACCATCATCCCTCTGGGTCATCCCAGTGCACCAGCCCCAAGCATCCAGTATCATGCATTGAACCTGGACTGGCGATTCATTTCATATATGATATTACACATGTTTCAGTGCCATTCTCCCAAATCATCCCACCCTCTCCCTCTCCCACAGAGTCCAAAAGACATTTCTATGCATCTGTGTCTCTTTTGCTGTCTCGCATACAAGGTTATCGTTACCATCTTTCTAAATTCCATATATATGAGTTAGTATACTGCATTGGTGTTTTTCTTTCTGGCTTACTTCACCCTGTATAATAGGCTCCAGTTTCATCCACCTCATTAGAACTGATTCAAATGTATTCTTTTTAATGGCTGAGAATCACTACAGATGGTGACTGCAGCCATGAAATTAAAAGATGCATATTCCTTGGAAGGAAAGATATGACCAACCTAGATAGCATATTCAAAAGCAGAGACACTACTTTGCCAACAAAGGTCCGGCTAGTCAAGACTATGGTTTTTTCTGTGGTCATGTATGGATGTGAGAGTTGGACTGTGAAGAAGGCTGAGCGCCGAAGAATTGATGCTTTTGAACTGTGGTGTTGGAGAAGACTCTTGAGAGTCCCTTGGACTGCAAGGAGATCCAGCCAGTCCATTCTGAAGGAGCTCAGCCCTGGGATTTCTTTGGAAGGAATGATGCTAAAGCTGAAACTCCAGTACTTTGGCCACCTCATGCAAAGAGTTGACTCATTGGAAAAGACTCTGATGCTGGGAGGGGTTGGGGGCAGGAGGAGAAGGGGACGACAGAGGATGAGATGGCTGGATGGCATCACTGACTCGATGGACGTGAGTCTGAGTGAACTCCGGGAGTTGGTGATGGATAGGGAGGCCTGGCGTGCTGTGATTCATGGGGTCTGAAAGAGTCGGACACGACTGAGCGACTGATCTGATCTGATCTGATCTGATTTTCTCATTATTAGTGTATAGGAATGCAAGGGATTTCTGTGTGTTGATTTTATATCCTTCAACTTTACTATATTCATTGATTAGTTCTAGTAATTTTCTGGTGGGATCTTTAGGGTTTTCTATGTAGAGGATCATGTCATCTGCAAACAATGAGAGTTTTACTTCTTTTCCAATTTGGATTCCTTTTATTTCTTTTTCTGCTCTGATTGCTGTGGCCAATACTTCCAAAACTCTGTTTAATAGTAGTGGTGAGAGTGGGCACCCTTGTCTTATTCCTGACTTTAGGGGAAATGCTTTCAGTGTTTCACCATTGAGGATAATGTTTACTGTGGGTTTGTCATATATAGCTTTTATAATGTTGAGGAATGTTCCTTCTATTCCTGCTTTCTGGAGAGTTTTTATCATAAATGGATGTTGAATTTTGTCAAAGGCTTTCTCTGCATCTATTGAAATGATCATATGGCTTTTATTTTTCAATTTGTTAATGTGGTGTATTACAGTGATTGATTTGCGGATATTGAAGAATCCTTGCATCCCTGGGATAAAGCCTACTTGGTCATGGTGTATGATCTTTTTAATGTGTTGTTGGATTCTGATTGCTAGAATTTTGTTAAGGATTTTTGCATCTATGTTCCTCAGTGATATTGGCCTGTACTTTTCTTTTTTTGTGGCATCTTTGTCAGGTTTTTGTATTAGGGTGGTGGTGGCCTCATAGAATGAGTTTGGAAGTTTACCTTCCTCTGCAATTTTCTGGAAGAGTTTGAGTAGAATAGGTGTTAGCTCTTCTCTAAATTTTTGGTAGAATTCAGCTGTGAAGCGATCTGGACCTGGGCTTTTGTTTGCTGGAAGATTTCTGATTACGCTTTCAATTTCCGTGCTTGTGGTGGGTCTGTTAAGATTTTCTATTTCTTCCTGGTTCAGTTTTGGAAGGTTGTACTTTTCTAAGAATTTGTCCATTTCTTCCATGTTGTCCATTTTATTGGCATATGATTGCTGATAGTAGTCTCTTATGATCCTTTGTATTTCTGTGTTGTCTGTTGTGATCTCTCCATTTTCATTTCTAATTTTATTGATTTGATTTTTCTCCCTTTGTTTCTTGATGAATCTGGCTAATGGTTTGTCAATTTTATTTATCCTTTTGAAGAACCAGCTTTTGGCTTTGTTGATTTTTGCTATGATCTCTTTTGTTTCTTTTGCATTTATTTCGGCCCTAATTTTTAAGATTTCTTTCCTTCTGCTAACCCTGGGGTTCTTCATTTCTTCCTTTTCTAGTTGCTTTAGGTGTAGAGTTAGGTTATTTATTTGACTTTTTTCTTGTTTCTTTAGGTATGCCTGTATTGCTATGAACCTTCCCCTTAGAACTGCTTTTACAGTGTCCCACAGGTTTAGGGTTGTTGTGTTTTCATTTTCATTCGTTTCTATGCATATTTTGATTTCTTTTTTTATTTCTTCTGTGATTTGTTAGTTATTCAGCAGCGTGTTGTTCAGTCTCCATATGTTGGAATTTTAAGTAGTTTTTCTCCTGTAATTGAGATCTAATCTTACTGCATTGTGGTCAGAAAAGATGCTTGGAATGATTTCAATTTTTTTGAGTTTACCAAGGCTAGATTTATGGTGCAGGATGTGACCTATCCCGGAGAAGTTTCCATGTGCGCTTGAAAAAAAGGTGAAATTCATTGTTTTGGGGTGAAATGTCCTATAGATATAAATTAGGTCTAACTGGTCTGTTGTATCATTTAAAGTTTGTGTTTCCTTGTTAATTTTCTGTTTAGTTGATCTATCCATAGGTGTGAGTGGGGTATTAAAGTCTCCCACTAGTATTGTGTTATTGTTAATTTCCCCTTTCATACTTGTTAGCATTTGTCTTATATATTGTGGTGCTCCTATGTTGGGTGCATATATATTTATGATTGTTATATCTTCTTCTTGGATTGATCCTTTGATCATTATGTAGTGTCCTTCTTTGTCTCTTTTCACAGCCTTTGTTTTAAAGTATATTTTATCTGATATGAGTATTGCTACTCCTGCTTTCTTTTGGTCTCTATTTGCGTGGTATATCTTTTTCCAGCCCTTGACTTTCAGTCTGTATGTGTCCCCTGTTTTGAGGTGGGTTTCTTGTAGACAACATATATAGGGGTCTTGTTTTTGTATCCATTCAGCCAGTCTTTGTCTTTTGGTTGGGGCATTCAACCCATTTACTTTTAAGGTAATTATTGATAAGTATGATCCCGTTGCCATTTACTTTATTGTTTTGGGTTCGAGTTTATACACCCTTGTTGTGTTTCCTGTCTAGATAATATCCTTTCGCATTTGTTAGAGAGCTGGTTTGGTGGTGCTGAATTCTCTCAGTTTTTGCTTGTCTGTAAAGCTTTTGATTTCTCCTTCATATTTGAATGAGATCCTTGCGGTACAGTAATCTGGGCTGTAGGTTATTTTCTTTCATCACTTTAAATATGTCCTGTCATTGTCTTCTGGCCTGAAGAGTTTCTATTGAAAGATCAGCTGTTATCCTTATGGGAATCCCCTTGTGTGTTATTTGTTTTTCCCTTGCTTCTTCTATATTTGTTCTTTGTGTTTGATCTTTGTTAATTTGATTAATATGTGTTTTGGGGTGTTTCACATTGGATTTATCCTGTTTGGGACTCTCTGGGTTTCTTGGACTTGGATGATTATTTCCTTCCCCATTTTAGGGAAGTTTTCAACTATTATCTCCTCAAGTATTTTCTCATGGTCTTTCTTTTTGTCTTCTTCTTCTGGGACTCCTATGATTCGAATGTTGGGGCATTTAACATGGTCCTGGAGGTCTCTGAGATTGTCCTCATTTCTTTTAATTCATTTTTTTTTCCTCTCTGATTCATTTATTTCTACTATTCTGTCTTCTACTTCACTAATCCTATCCTCTGCCTCCGTTATTGTACTATTTGTTCCCTCCAGAGTGTTTTTGATCTCATTTATTGCTTTATTCATTATATACTGACTCTTTTTTATTTCTTCTGGGTCCTTGTTAAACCTTTCTTGCATCTTCTCAATCCTTGGCTCCAGGCTATTTATCTGTGATTCCATTTTGATTTCAAGATTTTGGATCATTTTCACTATCATTATTCAGAATTCTTTGTCAGGTAGATTCCCTATCTCTTCCTCTTTTGTTTGGTTTGGTGGGCATTTATCCTGTTCCTTTACCTGCTGGGTATTCATCTGTCTCTTCATCCTGTTTATATTGCCGTGTTTGGGGTGGCCTTTCTGTATTCTGGCAGTTTGTGGAGTTCACTTTATGTGGAGTTTCCTTGCTGTGGGTGGGGTTGTACGGATGGCTTGTCAAGGTTTCCTGGTTAGGGAAGCTTGTGTCAGTGTTCTGGTGGGTGGAGCTGGATTTCTTGTCTCTGGAGTGCAATGAAGTGTCCAGTAATGAGTTATGAGATGTCAGTGGGTTTGGAGTGACTTTGGGCAGCCTGTATATTGAAGCTCAGAGCTGTGTTCCTGTATTGCTGGAGAATTTGCGTGGTATGTCTTGCTCTGGAACTTCTTGGCCCTTGTGTGGTGCTTGGTTTCAGTGTAGGTATGGAGGCGTTTGATGAGTTCCTGTCGATTAGTGTTCCCCGGAGTCAGGAGTTCTCTGGTGTTCTCAGGATTTGGACTTAAGCCTCCTGCTTCTGGTTTTCAGTCTTATTCTTACAGTAGCCTTAAGACTTCTCCATCTATACAGCACCGTTGATAAAACATCTAGGTTAAAGATGAAAAGTTTCTTTACAGTGAGGGACACCCAGAGAGGTTCACAGAGTTACATGGAGAAGAGAAGAGGGAGGAGGGAGTTAGAGGTGACCCGAATGAGATGAGGTGGAATCAAAAGAGGAGAGAGCAAGCTAGCCAGTAATAACTTCCTTATGTGTGCTCCATAGTCTGGACTGCTCAGAGATGTTCAAGGAGTTATACAGAGAAGAGAAGAGGGAGGAAGGAGACAGAGGTGGCCAGGAGGATAAATGGGGGAATCAAAAGGAGAGAGACAGATCCAGTCAGTAATTAGTTCCCTAAGTGTTCTCCACTGTCTGGAACACACAAAGAGATTCACAGAGTTGGGTAGAGAAGAGAAGAGGGAGGGAGGAGATAGAGGTGACCTGGTGGAGAAAAAGGAGAGTCCAAAGGGGAGAGAGCAGTCAAGCCAGTAATCTCACTCCCATGTAAAAATGGGTATTGAAGATTGGGTTCTTAAAGGTACAAGATTGATAACAAATACCAAAAAGCAAAGATTAAAAATCTAGAGAAGAAGTTGGATTTTCAAAAATACAATGTTAAAGAAGAGAAAAAAAGAAAAACAAAGTCACAAAAGTTATAAAATATATAATTATTAAATAGTGTCTCTTTTTTTTTTTGCAAAGTAATAGTAGGTTATAAAAATGAAAATTAGAGTAATAGAGGACTTAAAATTTTTTAAAAATTTAAAAAATGATAGTAAAAATATATCTAGGACTTTCTCTGGTGTGGTTGTGGGCAGTGTTGGGTCAGTTCATTTTCAGCTAGTTCCTTGGTCTGGCTTATATTTCTCAAGATCTATAGGCCCCCCCCCATGTAGTCAGTACTAACTTCAGGGTTTTGATCTGTTGCACTTGTCACTTCCAAGACGGTTCCCTCTGTTTTAGCTTCTTTTGTTTGCTGGTCTCTTCAGTGTCTGATTTCCGCCCTGACACAAGGGGACGGTGGTGGACACTTTTTTAGGCTCACTTGTTCATTTGCTGTGGGGAGGGAGGGACACTGCAAACAAATAACACTGGCGTGTGCTCGCAGTGTCTCAGCCACACTGGGCCTGTTCCCGCCCACGCTGCTCAGGCTCTAGGTTGCTCCACCGGGAACCGTCCGAGGCCACCTGGGCTGCATGCACCTCCCAGGTCTAAGCTGCTCAGGTTCAGGTACTCGGGTAGTCCTCAGAGGCGCAGACTCGGTTGGGCCTGCATTTTGTGGCCTTCCCAGGTCTGAGCTGCTCAGGTGATGAGATGTTTGGCGAGCGCGGTTGCTGCGACTTATCTCCTCCCCTGTCCCTGCCACTCGGTTTTCTGGGTGTACAACCAATGCACCTTTTCAGGTGGATGTTGACCATCCAGAACCTCAAGAAGTCTTGTTTAGCAAAGAAGCCTGCTTGCAGTGTGGTAGATAATGCCTCTCTGGGGCTGTGATTGCCCCCTTCCGGCTCTGGCTGCCTGTCACTGGAGGGGGATGGTCTGCAGTCGGCTGTCTTTGTTCAGTCTTTTGTTCTGTGAGGGTACCTGACGGTGTCTCAGGTTAGGGCTTTTCGCGTGGTAGCTATCCCACAGTCTGGTTTGCTAGCCCAAGTTAGTTCTTTCAGATTGGCCTTGGGGCATTCAGGCCCAGTCCTTACTCTAAGCAATGCAGACCGTGCCTCCCTGCCCAGCCCCCACTTGCTAGTGGCGGGTGCAGGCATCTCCGCTGCGAGTTACCTATGGGCACGTAATCTGTGGGTTTTAATTAATTATTTATTTTTCCTCCCAGTTATGTTGCCCTCTGAGGTTCCAAGGCTCACCACAGACTCGGCAGTGAGAGTGTTTCCTGGTGTTTGTTAACTTCTCTCTTTTTAAGACTCCCTTCCTGGAACGAAGCTCCGTCCCTACCTCTTTTGTCTCTCTTTTTGCTTTTTATATTTTTTCCTACCTCCTTTCGAAGACAATGGACTGCTTTTCTGGGTGCCTGATGTCCTCTGCCGGCATTCAGAAGTTGTTTTGTGGAATTTACTCAGCGTTTAAATGTTCTTTTGATGAATTCGTTGGGGAGAAAGTGGTCTCACTGTCCTATTCCTCTGCCATCTTAGGACTGCCTCCGATTAATTTTCTTAGCTGTGGTCATAGTATTGTGGTTATGCAGCAGTCCTTAATTCTTTGGAAATGTGTGCTGAAGTATTATGATCTCTAAAGCTTAGATTAGAAAAATAAAGCAAATACAGCAAAATGTTAGCAGTTGTTGAATTCACGTGGAGGATATACAGATAGATGTTCATTGTACTATTTCAGGTGTTATGCGTAGTTGAAATTTTTCATAATAAAGATTTGGAAAACAGGAAAGCTATTCATTAATACAATAATATTTAAATTGTAAATTTCATGCAATGGAGAATTCAGACAGCATGAAGAACTTCTTGAGCTGGAGTAGCTAGTTCTAGATCCTCTAAATTTCTACTGTTGTTTAGTCACTAAGTTGTGTCCAACTCTTTTGTGACGTCGTGGACTGTAACTCGCCAGACTCCTCTGTCCATGGGCTTTCCCAGGTAAGAATATTGTAGTGTGTTGCCATTTCCTTCTTCAGGGCATCTTCATGACCCAGGGATTAAACCCACTTCTCCCACTTTGGCAGGCGGATTCTTTATCACTGAGCCACCAGGGAAGCCCTCATTTCTACTGCTTCTTCCCTATTCCACTTACCATTCATTCAAAGATTCAGATTTTGTCCTATTGACAGCAGCTGCTCAAGCTAGAGGAAGGACGATGAAGTTTCTCAGGGTGATGACAGCTTATTTTTACATATAGATTATAAGTCATAGATTACCAGAATGTGAGTATCACTGGTAGTGTGGTTCATTAGAGATTGTTGTTGTTGTTTTTTTTTTTACTTTGAATAAAGGCTGTTTCAAGTAATTAAAAACAAAGTTAGATAAACTGTATTCTTTTATATTGAATGGATATTATAATCTATGTAAAAATTGATAATACTAACTGCATAAGAAGAATTAGTGGACATAACTGAATTGTTAAGTGTTGCATTTGGAATAACTGTGGCTCTAACTTTAAATAACAAAAATAGGCTATTTCAGATCAAATCACACTATAAAGTACAGTTCCATAATTAGTGCTAGTTGAAATTAAGACTGAGAAAGATGCAGCTAGTGTTGAATTTTTCTTTCAGCTTTGTGAAAATTTTTACATTTAAAAAATGGATATGGAAAACAGTATAGATGTTCTAAAAAATTAATAAGCAGAATTATCATATGATCTACTAACTCCTGGGTATTTATCAAAGGGAAATGAAATCATTATCTCAAAGATAGTTGCACCCCCATATTCATTGCAGCATTATTTGCAACAGTCAACACGTCAAAACAACCAATGCCCGTCTGTGGATGAATAGATAAAGAAAATGTGATATACATATACATATTATTCAGCCATAAAACTGAAGAAAATCCTACCACTTGTGATAACATGGATGGACCTTGAGGGCATTATGCTAAGTGAAATAAGTCAGTCAGAGAAAGACAAATATTGTATGAACTCACTTATATGTGGAATCTGAAAAAACCTGAACTCATAGACACAGAGAACAGGTTGATGGGTTGGTTACCAGAGGTAGGGGGTGGGGAGTGGGCGAAATGGATGAAGGTGGTTAAAAGATGTAAACTCCTAGCTATAAGATAAATAAGTCCTGAGGATAAAATGTACAGCATGGTGACTATAGTTAGCAATATTCTATTGTATTTTTGAAGGTCACTAAGACAGTAGATGGAGAAGGCAGTGGCACCCCACTCCAGTACTCTTGCCTGGAAAATCCCATGGGTGGAGGAGCCTGGTAGGCTGCAGTTCATGGGGTCGCTAAGAGTCGGACGCGACTGAGCGACTTCACTTTCACTTTTCACTTTCATGCATTGGAGAAGGAAATGGCACCCCAGTCCAGTATTCTTGCCTGGAGAATCCCTTGGATGGGGGAGCCTGGTGGGCTGCCATCTATGGGGTCGCACAGAGTTGGACACAACTGAAGCAACTTAGCAGCAAGACAGTAGACCTTAAAAGTTCTCATCACAAGAAAAAATTGTAACTATGTGTGGTGATGGATGTTAACTTTTGGTGGTACTTTTGCAGTATATACACGTATCAAATCATTGTATTGTACACTTAAAACTAATATGTTATATATCAATTATATCAATAAAATGGAAATTTCATGTGATTCAAACTAATTATCAATGGGAAAAAAAAGACTCCTGCCTTCATAGAATTTTCATTTTAATGAGGAGTTTATTACAGTATAACATATTATTCCAAAATTTAGTGGCTTAAAAAAACCAACAATTATTATCTCACAGTTTCTGTGGGTCATGAATTTGGGAGTGGTATAGATGGGTGGTTCTGGCCCACGATCTCTCATGAGGTTGTAAGTCTGTATGTCAGCTGAGGCTGCAGGCATCTAAAGACATAACTGAGTCTGAAGAATCAGCATCCAAGACAGTTCACTCACCTGTTTATTGGCAGGGGGCCTTATGTCTTTGCTGGTTATTGATTGTAGGCCTCAATTTCTCACCATGTCAGCCTCTCCATAATGCTGCTTGAGTGTCCTCATGACACCTGCTAAGGTGGCTTCCCCTAGATGGGGTGATTGAAGAGAGAGGACAAGGAGCAAGCCACAATGACTTTTTCCCCCAACTGCAGTGCCTTTTATCTTGGAAATCATACATTGTCACTTCCACTAGTGATTTGGAAGCAAGTCACTGAATTGAGGCCACATGCGATTTGATCTCTTGATCAAATTTGATATCTTGAACGAAGGAGTTGTTAAATTTGATCTCTTGAATGAAGGAGTGACAAAGAATTCATGAACACATTTTAAAACAACAACAGGAAGATAGATAATAAGCAATAAACATAGCAAGTAAATTAATGGAGCTTATTAGAAGGTTTTAAGTTCTATGAAAATAAGAAAAAAAGAGGGCAGAAATAAGGGGAATTAAAGTATGTGTGTGTGTGGAAGGGATGTAGGTTGCAATTTTCAACAAGGTGGTCAGTGTAAGACTCGTTAGGAAGATTAGATTTGAGTAAACACTTGAAAGAGATGAAGAAGTTAGCTAAGCAGATATCTAAGAGAAGAAAGCACTAAATCAAAGGAATAGGTGACCTAAAAGTGCTGGGATGGGAGTAAAATGAGGCGAGAGAAAAGAATGCTAACCGTAGTATATTAGTAGTGTATTTTCAGTTGGGCAGGTGGGAATGTTGAAGGATTCTTTTTTCTTTTTCTTTTAACTTAAAGTTTTTTTTTTTAAGTTTTTATTCTATATTAGAGCATACTTGATTAGCAATTTTGTGTTAGTTTCAGGTATATAGCTAAGTGATTGAGTTATACATATACATGTATGTATTCTTTTTTCAAATTCTTTTCCCGTTTAGGTTATTACAGACGCTCCCTGTGCTATACAGTAGGTCCCTATTGGTTATCTATTTTAAATATAGTAGTGTATATGTTGGAGAAGGAAATGGCAACCCACTCCAGTGTTCTTGCCTGGAGAATCCCAGAGACGGGGGAGCCTGATGGGCTGCCGTCTATGGCTTTGCACAGAGTCGGACATGACTGAAGTGACTTAGCAGCTTAGCAGTGTATATGTGACAGTCCCAAATTCCCAATCTATCCCTGCTTCCCACCTTCCCCCCCAAAACCATAAGTTCCTTTTCTAAGTCTGTGAGTCTGCTTCTGGCTTTGTAAATAAGTTCATTTGTATCATTTTTGTAGATGCCACATATAAATTATATCATATGATATTTGTCTTTCTCTGTCTGACTTATTTCACTTTGTATGATAATCTCTAGGTCCATCCATGTTGCAAATGGCATGGTTCATTCTTTTTTATGGCCAAGTAATATTCCACTGTATGTACCACATCTTTATCCATTCATCTTTTGGTGAATATTTAGGTTGTTTCCATGTCTTGGCTATTGTAAACAGCACTGCAATGAACACTGGGGTACATGTAAGAGGAAGGGTTATTTCCATGGCTGATATTAATAAGTTTATTGTTTCTAATAGGAATGTAAAGAAGAAATCAAAATGGATCTGAGTATGAGTGTGAATTCTGTCACCATCTCTGTTGAGGGAATGACATGTAGTTCCTGTGTTTGGACCATTGAACAGCAGATTGGAAAACTGAATGGTGTACATCATATTAAAGTAAGTTACTCCTTGGAAATCAGTGCTGTTGACTGGAATTCTTCTGGGAAATTATACTTCTAACACTGAAATAGATGCAGAAACACTAACATGTATGACATAAAGACGGTCATACTTCAAACCGTGAAGCTGAGTAAGTTTTCTTTGGCCCATTAACTTATTTCCTTGTTAAAGGCAATAATAAATTATATATTTTTAAAATTTAAAAACATCTGAAGATTGAGTCTTGATGTTATGGTTGTATCAGTTTATATTTTATAAGTATAGGTGCTGACATGAGTTTGAACAAACTCTATACTGGTGTGCAAAGAGTCAGACAAGACTTATCGACTGAACAACAACAACAGTATTTTTTATTACTGTTGATGTCATATTAAACTAAAATACATGTTCTCAAAGGAAGGATCATGGGGTTTCTTTCTCTTTTATATCATGACAGTTAGTATGTTTAGTAATAATGTAGTCTTCCTTAAGAACATGCATACAAAGTGTAACTCATTTTCTAAACATTTCACTTTAGTTTTTAATTGCAAAACTAAAATAGACTTTTGTTAGACAATCTTAACAAATTCCTGCTGTAATTCATCTCAGAGTCCTACTTAGTGAAAAAGAGTGATTTATCATATATTATAGTTTCTTTGTGCTGCTACTGCTAAGTCGCTTCAGTCATGTCCGACTCTGTGCGACCCCGTAGACAGCAGCCCACCAGGCTCCCCTGTCCCTGGGATTCTTCAGGCAAGAACACTGGAGTGGGTTGCCATTTCCTTCTCCAATGCATGAAAGTGAAAAATGAAAGTGAAGTCGCTCAGTCATGTCCGACTCTTCGTGACCCCATAGCTTTTCTTACTTATGTATAATAATTATAATAACAATTCATGTTCACTACAGAGAAACCAGAGAAGGCGATGGGACCCCACTCCAGTACTCTTGCCTGGAAAATCCCATGGATGGAGGAGCCTGGTAGGCTGCAGTCCATGGGGTCACTAGGAGTCAGGCACAACTGAAACAACTTAGCAGCAGCAGCAGTAGCAAGCTTTGTTTAACACCTTTTAAACACAAAAGCCAAAAGTAGCAAAGTCAGCGCAGGACTACCCCAAAGGAAACAAAATGATACCATGCCCCCTATATCCTGTAAAAAATGTCTTTTAATGTTTCCTGTGCTCGTTTTTTTTTTTTTTTTTTGACATAGACATAGTGTGTTAAAGCTGCAAGTGGTCTTAGATATGACTTAAGTAGTCTAACCCCCTCATTTTACACATGGACAGACTGAAGCCCAGATAAGGAAGTGATTTGTGCTAAATTACACAGCTACCTAATACCAGATAAAACTAGAACTCAAGTTCCATGATTCCTGGGCCAGAATGTTTTCTGGTCATACAGTGTTTACAGATGCATTTTAATTTGCATATGGTTCTCAAACTTGTGATCTCCAATTTATTCTGTCACATAACTTCCAAAAAAAAAAAGCCTGGTATTTTCATCATCAACTTGCTTCCTACCACAAAATTGCTGTTTTAGCTCTGTGTCACTATTCTCTATATAAATTCTTCTCAGAATAATTCTAATATTCTTGGCATGAGATACCTTGAATTATATTTTATGTGTCACTGTCTTTTTAATTTTTCTATTTCCATGTTCATAAAGGTGTCTTTGATGTTAAAGCCTTTGGAGTTAAAAATATGTTTTGATGAAGTCCAACTTTCTCAGTTTCAGCACTGTTGACATTTTGGGCCGGATAACTCTTTGTCTTAGGAGAGTGCTTTGAAGGATGTTTAGCAACATCCCTGGCCTCTAACCATGAGATGCCAGTAGCCTCTCCTTCCACTTGTGACAACCAAAAATGTCTCCAGACATTGCCACTGTTCCCTAGGGATGAAATTGCCCTTGGTTGAAGATCACTCCTGTAGTCCCTTCTCAGAGAACCTCTGTTATATACCTTTTGGCTCTTTAGTTATTGTTTGATGATGGTAAATTGATTTTCAAACAGGCTCATGTGCCCCTTTCTCTTCATATTAGCTTCTTATGGTTCTTTTTTGCCAGTGACGGGTATAGTGAACAGTGTTTCTCAAACCACAGCATGAGAATCACCTGTAAGGCTTATAAAACATAGATTGCTTTAAAACATAAAACACCCAGAGTTTCTGTTTTAGTAGTAGATCTGAATGGGGCCTAAGAACTTAACTATATCTGTGGTTCTGGGACCACAGTTTAAGAACCATTGTATTGCATGAGTTATACTTACACTAAAGATTATTTGTCATTTGTTTGAAATTTAATTTAACTGGGTCTGTCCTATATTTTCATTTACTAAATCTAGTTGGTAACCTACTTTGAAATCATTCTCCTTTACTTTTAGACCCTCATAAGCACTGATTTATTTATTGTTCCTATAGCTTTAATTTTTAAAAACTACCATATAAATGGAATCATATAATATATAGTCTTTTGAGCCTGGCATCTTTCATTTAACATTGTGCATCTGAGATTCATCCATGTTGTTGCATGTATCACTGGCTCTTTCCTTTTTGTTTCTGAGACATTATTCTCTTGTGTGGATTGTACCAAAGTTTGTTTACCCATTCATCTATTGAGAGACATTGCATTGTTTTCACTTTCTTTTGTGATTATGAAAAATCCTCTGAATGTTCACATCCAAATCTTTGTGTGGACATAAGTTTTAATTTCTCTTAGGCAGATTCCTAGGATTGGATTTGTTCTATCATGTGGTAAGTGTATGTTCAACTTTTTGAGACACTGGCAAATGATTTACCATAGTGGCTATACTATTTTATGTTCCCACCACCAATGTTTGAGGATTCCACTTTTCTCACATTCTCTACAACACTTTGTATTACCAGTCCTTTTAGTTTCAGACATTCTCGTGGGTATGTAGTGGTATCTCAATTCTCATTCTCTTAATGGATAATGATATTGAGTATCTTTTTTTGTGCTTCTTAGGCATTTGTATATCTTGTATACCTTCTCTGTGAAATGTCTGTCTCTGTGAAATTTTTAGCTGCATGTTTTGTTATTGTTCAATTTTGATTGTTTTCTATATATTCTGAATATGTCTTCTCTTAGATATGTGTCTTCCAATTTTTTCCCCAGTCCGTGGGTTGACTTTTTAATCTTTTAAAAGTGTCTTTCCCAGAGCAGCAGTTTTTACTTTTGTTGAATTCCAATTTATCCACTTTTTTTATGGAGCATGCTTTTGGTGTCATTGCTAAGAAATCTTGACCTTACCCAAGATCACAAAGATTTTACACCTGTGTCTTCTAAAAGATTTTACATTTAGATCTATGATCCATTTTAATTAATTAATCCATAATCTGTATACATTATGAAGTATGAGTTGAGGTTAATTGTCTTAAATATGGATGTCCAGTTTGCTAAGCAGCTCTATTTGTTGAAAAGTTTATTTTTTCCCCATTGAATTGCCTTTGCACCTTTGTTGAAGCTCAATTTACCATATACTTATGGATATATTTCTGTATACTCTGTTCTGGTCTATTGATCTGTGTGTCTGTCCTGTAAATATCACACAATCTTGATTATTGTAGCTTTGTAATGAACCTTAAAATAAAGTAGTATAATTTCTCAACTTTGTTATTTTTCATAATTGTTTTGGCTATTCTATTTTCTTTCCCTGTACACATAAATTTTAGAATCAGTATATAGGTTTCTACAAAAATATAGCCTGGGATTTTGACTGTGACTGTGTTGATTCTATAGATCTATTTGGATAGAATTAACATCTTAATAATATTAAGTATTCAAACCTTTGTACATGATATAGCTCTCCATTTATTTAGGTATTCCTTATCAGGGATCTGTAGTTTTCATTGTACAGATCCTGCATATATTTTATTAAACTTACATTAAATATTTTCTGTTTTTAGATGATGTTTAAATGGTACTTTTTAAAAAATTTTAATTTCAGTTGTTCATTACAAACATACAGAAATGCGGTTGGTTTTTGTATGTTGACTTTGTATCCTGAACTTTGCTAAACTGTCATTAAATCTGTTAGCTTCTCTGTAGATTCTTTGAGATTTTCCACATAAGCAATTATATCATCAGGGCATAAAAATAGTTTTATTTCTTCCTTTCTAGTCTGTATGTCTTTTATTCATTTTCTGTCTAGAACTTCCATTACAATTTTTAATAGGAGTGTTGAAAGTGAACATTTGTGTCTTGTTCCTGATTAAGGGGGAAAACATTGTCCTTCACCTTTAAGTATTGTATTAGTGTAGGGTTTTGTAGATGCCCTGTATCAGGTTAAGGAAATTCTTTCCTCTTCCTGGTTTTCTGAGAGCTTTTATTTGTAATCATGAATAGATGTTGAATTTTTTCAAGTGCTTTTTCTACATCTAGAGGTGATCATATTGTTTTTCTTCCTTAAGGCTGTTAATATGGTGAATTACATTGATTGATTTTCAAATGTTATACTAGCCATGCATTCCCAGGATAAGCCCAACTTGGTCAAATAATAGTTTTAATGAAAAATTTCAAACATACACAGAAGTACAACTTGTACCTGTCACCCACAGAATTCCTTGCTCTTTATTTTCATGACAGCATCATTTGATTTTGATAATGTATTTTGCTGATGCTTTTGAAGATTTGTTCTGGGCCTTCCTGCCTGTTGTACTTTGTTTAAGGTAGAGGTCCCTGACTCTGCTTAGTCGCTCAGTCATGCCCAATTCTTTGCGACCCCATGGACTGCAGCATGCCAGGCTCCTCTGTTCATGGGTATGTTCCAGGCAAGAATACTGGATGGGTTGCCATGCCCTCCTCTGGGGATCTTCCCAATTCAGGGACCGAACCTAGGTCTCCCACACTGTGGAAGGATTCTTTACCGTCTGAGCCACCAGGAAATCCCTGACTAATGGATTGGAAATTCCTAGTATATCTCCATGCCATTTTCAAGCCTTTTTGCTGCCCCCTGTCCATTTCCTTTTTTCTTGTCACTCTTCAGAATTCTCAGCATTGTTTGGAGCATAATTTCAGCAGTCTTTCCCATGCTTCATTCAGTTTGGTTCCCCACTTGTTCTCTCCTATTTCTCTTCAACTTGTATCCCAGGGCCCAAAGACGTTAACAATATCTCCTTGCCAAAAGTTTGGGGATTTCTACTATAATGATGTTAATATATGGAGGCTTTTTCTTAAATATACTGTGAAATGCTGACTCTTCAACATGTTTATTTTTATTTCCAGGGCTTAATGAGTCAATGTGTAATTTTAACTGAGTTGTGTCTTCATTTGTATAATGTACTTATTGTTTTAATATATTGTTTAAGCTTTCATCATCATTAAAACAACTTTATATTGGTTGTGGTTCTATTTACTGGAAGTTTTCTGTAATTTTTCCTTTATTCAGTATTCATTACAATGATGACAGAAAGTTAATGCAACTTTGGAATTTGATCAGCTTGCATCAGTCCTAAAAAGGTTTTTCTTTGACTAGTTCAGATCCATATGCAAAAGATAAATTTTAGACATGCTGCCCAGAATAGATGTAAATATTCTAAAGGGAACTTTATCTAACTGGACATCAGATTTACTGCAGGATTTAGAATTAGGAATCTGATGGATTCTAATAATAAGAAGCTCATTACATATTTTAAATGCTCGAATCATTAAATTCGAGCATACACCAGAATGCTTTGTGTATCTCCAGATCAAATACTTATGGGAGTTCTTTCTTTTAATCTTAATCTAAACATTAAGTTTTTACCCCTTCTTCAGAGATTTCAGATGGATTTTAGCTTTTCAGTGAAGTACGGGATTCATGCTTTCTTGTCCTTACAGTGTTCTTGTCTGTGATTCATACGTCTCATAAGATCTTAAGCAAATTAGCTTCAGTTTGCCTTGTTTTTATTACCAAAAAATTGGCTAATTGGCACATAGTGATATTTCATGGAATTTGATACAAAATTTCACCACATGTTGTGCTGCCAATATGTTGACAGTTATTTTCTACATCTGAAACTCTACGTGTTTTTTTCCATGTCTAAATCTTATATTCATCTTGGCCAGAGAGGACAAAGTAAACTGTATCCATTTTACTATTTGGGAAGAAAGTACTGTTTCTCATTTGCTTACTAAACTACACACTCTGGTCAGATGAGACTATGTTGATGGTTGTGGCAGGAAAATCTTTCTTTACATAGTGTAATATGCTTTTTGCTGAGTTTTCTGTCCTGTAGGTATCCATGTGAATACTTAGTTTTCACTTTCACATGCTCCAAATGTAGGGTTTCCTCTGATTCTCCAGGCAAGGATACTGGAGTGGGTTGCCATGCCCTCCTTCAGGGGATCGTTCTGACCCAAGAGTCAAACCAGTGTCTCTTACATCTCCTGCATTGGCAGGCAGGTTCTTTACCACTAATGCCACCTGGGAAGCCTCATTTACCATCTACCTTGGCATAACTACAATCTTAGAGGCTTTCTGATTGCCTCCTCCCCTCCTCCCTGGCCTAAGGACATGGCTGCCTTTAATTTGTTTTGAAGAGAGAGCCAAGTTGGAAAAGCTGAGAGATGACAGGTAACTTTTATTAACTCTACTACAGGTTTTCTCCAAAGTGTTTGTATTCAAAATACTCAAATTTATAAAAATATTTTGCAATTTTTCACTAATTGTAACTGTCCAAAAATCAGACAGATATTTTTGCAATTTGTTAATTAGAAAAGAGGATGGAAAAAATAGCTCTGCAACCTTCGGTCTCAAAACTTTAAAAATGAATAATTTAATTTCAGTGAATAAGTATGACATCTGTACCTGACTTATCCTCAAGTGAAATCAATTAAACTTCTCCACTTGAGCTGAAATGGCTGGTGCTAGGGGCCAGGAAAGATATAAGCATCTGAATGGAGAGTTCCAAAGAATAGCAAGGAGAGATAAGAAAGCCTTCCTCAGCGATCAATGCAAAGAAATAGAGGAAAACAACAGATGGGAAAGACTAGAGATCTCTTCAAGAAAATTAGAGATACCAAGGGAACATTTCATGCAAAAATGGGCTCGATAAAGGACAGAAATGGTATGGACCTAAGAGAAGCAGAAGATATTAAGAAGAGGTGGCAAGAATACACAGAAGAACTGTACAAAAAAGATCTTCACGACCCAGATAATCCTGATGGTGTGATCACTGACCTAGAGCCAGACATCCTGGAATGTGCAGTCAAGTGGGCCTTAGAAAGCATCACTACAAACAAAGCTAGTGGAGGTGATGGAATTCCAGTTGAGCTATTCCAAATCCTGAAAGATGATGCTGTGAAAGTGCTGCACTCAATATGCCAGCAAATTTGGAAAACTCAGCAGTGGCCACAGGACTGGAAAAGGTCAGTTTTCATTCCAATCCCAAAGAAAGGCAATGCCAAAGAATGCTCAAACTACTGCACAATTGCACTCATCTCACACGCGGTAAAGTAATGCTCAAAATTCTCCAAGCCAGGCTTCAGCAATATGTGAACCGTGAACTTCCAGATGTTCAAGCTTGTTTTAGAAAAGGCAGAGGAACCAGAGATTAAATTGCCAACATCCGTGGGATCATGGAAAAAGCAAGAGAGTTCCAGAAAAACATCTATTTCTGCTTTATTGACTATGCCAAAGCCTTTGACTGTGTGGATCACAATAAACTGTGGAAAATTCTGAAAGAGATGGGAGTACCAGAGCACCTGACCTGCCTCTTGAGAAACCTATATGCAGGTCAGGAAGCAACAGTTAGAACTGGACATGGAACAACAGACTGGTTCCAAATAGGAAAAGGAGTACGTCAAGGCTGTATATTGTCACCCTGCTTATTTAACTTCTATGCAGAGTACATCATGAGAAACGCTGGACTGGAAGAAGCACAGGCTGGAATCAAGATTGCTGGGAGAAATATCAGTAACCTCAGATATGCAGATGATACCACCCTTATGGCAGAAAGTGAAGAGGAACTAAAAAGCCTCTTGATGAAAGTGAAAGTGGAGAGTGAAAAAGTTGGCTTAAAGCTCAACATTCAGAAAACGAAGATCATGGCATCTGGTCCCATCACTTCATGGGAAAACAGTGGAAACAGTGTCAGACTTTATTTTTTGGGGCTCCAAAATCACTCCAGATGCTGATTGCAGCCATGAAATTAAAAGACGCTTACTCCTTGGAAGAAAAGTTATGACTAACCTAGACAGCATATTGCAAAGCAGAGACATTACTTTGCCAACAAAGGTCCGTCTAGTCAAGGCTATGGTTTTTCCAATAGTCATGTATGGATGTGAGAGTTGGACTGTGAAGAAGGCTGAGGGCCGAAGAATTGATGCTTTTGAACTGTGGTGTTGGAGAAGACTCTTGAGAGTCCCTTGGACTGCAAGGAGATCCAACCAGTCCATTCCGAAGGAGATCAGCCCTGGGATTTCTTTGGAAGGAATGATGCTAAAGCTGAAACTCCAGTACTTTGGCCACCTGATGCGAAGAGTTGACTCATTGGAAAAGACTCTGATGCTGGGAGGGATTGGGGGCAGGAGGAGAAGGGGATGACAGAGGATGAGATGGCTGGATGGCATCACTGACTCGATGGACATGAGTCTGAGTGAACTCCGAGAGTTGGTGATGGACAGGGAGGCCTGGCGTGCTGCGATTCATGGGGTCGCAGAGAGTCAGACACGATTGAGCAACTGAACTGAACTGAGGGGCAGAATAGAAGCTAGGTCTTACTAATTAAGTGTGTGCTAATTTCAGTAAAGCTGTTTTAACCATCTAGAAACTAGTTCACATAGTTTTTCTCCAAATTACTTAGGTTCTTATTGTCTACTGCCAACTAATGTATTTTCCAAAACCCTCAACTCTCTGACAAACTGGTTTAGATTATTAAATTTTCCCTGTTATCTATGTAAAGCTAAAGGATGACATTCTCTTTGACATTTGCATGTACATTCCTGTATAAATTTTCCCCTAGAGACTTATTGCACCCCACTCATATGTAAGGCTGCTACGTTTACTGCATCTTCCCAGAATTCACCTCTGCTTAATATGACCTATCTAAAGTCAGAAAAATGCAATTAAATTGAATTATGCTGTACAAGAAAAGTAGCAGAAGTATAACATGAAAGCACTTTGTGTTATCAACAGTGATTTATATGGATCCTAGTGACAGATACTTAAGGCTGTACTTTCCTGAGTACATTCATAATTTGTTTGCTAAAAATGAAGGTAGACATGCTTTTTCTGCCTTTTCCAGCTCTGCCTCTACAGTCAAAAGCCCATATGATAGAGTATACTAGTAATCCTTCTTCTTTTCTCCTTCCTTTAAAAAGTATATTACTAAGTGTTGCTTTCTAGGCCCAGAGACAGATTTATGGTGAAGTTAAGCTTAAGTGTCAGAGCCTGCCACTTGCATCTTCCCCTTCTAAGACCTGGAAGGAATTGTAGCAGTGTTCCCATGGTTATCTGTTTTTGTGAAAGTAAAATAATTTAACCACAATCTTTTAAATCCATTGTCTACTTCCACTTCGACCCACCTCTTTTAGACTTCCCTTTTATGTAAGTAGTATTGGATGTGCCATAGGCATTTTGGGGATCTGATTAATAGGCTGAATTGAGGATATGTTTAGTTTGGGGTTAGTAAAATATTTGGCTGTAAGGGGCTTCCCAGGTGGTGCTAGTGGTAAAGAATCTGCCTGCCAATGCAGGAGACACATGAGATGCAGGAGACATGGGTTCGATCCCTGGGTCAGGAAGAAGGGAATGGAGAAGGGAATGGCTACCCACTCCAGTATTCTTGCCTGGAGAATTTAATGGACAGAGGAGCTGGGCAGGCTACAATCCATGGGGTCGCAAAGAGTCAGACGTGACTGAGCATGCGTGCGCACATGGGCATGCACGCACATACACACACGGTTCTTAGTTGCTTCTGTGTATAATGAAATTTGTGCTACGGGTTCTGGTAGGATAATGTCCTTACCACCCATGATGCCAACTCACCAGGGTCATGGCACAAAGGAGTTAGGGCCTAGTGTAAAAGTGATAAATGAGTGTTATCAATTCAAAGAGTATTTAAAACTAGTTCACTGCACAAGTAAACTTTTCTGAAATGCCCTGAGATCTTATTGTTCATATATGAAAGAAACTTGATAGTTTTCCCAAATTTGACAATCATATATAAAATGATTTTACAAAATCACTGTTAAATGAAGCAGCAGAGTACATATATAGCCAAACATGTAGAAAGAGAAAATATTATACAGGTGTAGGAGGTATTATTAATAAAAAAGTTACTTTAGTGGATTTTATGGTATTTGGTAAGTTTCAAAACTTTATAACTTGTAATTTTGTTACTCATTTAGAATATTTACATTTGTACAGATGTTTTTTCATTTATAGTTTTGTGCTATTTTCCTTAATGAAGGTCCCTCAAAATGCTTACATTTCAGAGGCCACAAAAGGTGGATTCACCTCTTTCTAGGCACTGTATGGAGAATTGTCCTTGTCCGAACATAATTTATGGTCAGAATGCAGCTTAAGATGTTAACACATAAATATTGGTCACTTCTCAAAGACTGTTAAGGTTTAAATTTTCTGGATCATAGTTTCTGAGATTATAATTAAGACTAATGTGTAATCAATTCAGGAGAAGGCAATGGCACCCCACTCCAGTACTCTTGCCTGGAAAATCCCATGGATGGAGGAGCCTGGTGGGCTGCAGTCCATGGGGTCTCGAGGAGTCGGACACGACTGAGCGATGTCACTTTCACTTTTCACTTTCCTGCATTGGAGAAGGAAATGGCAACCCACTCCAGTGTTCTTGCCTGGAGAATCCCAGGGACTGGGGAGCCTGGTGGGCTGCCATCTATGGGGTCGCACAGAGTCGGACACGACTGAAGTGACTTAGCAGCAGCAGCAGCAGTAGTCAGTTCAGAAACCAGATTTAAAGAGGACATTGTTTCAGCTAAGTCTTGGAGCTGTTTGTTGTATTTGGAATAAAACTCTGATATGAATTAATAAAGTTATGATGTTAAAGTCAAAGAGATGTTTGTTGTGTTTGGAATAAAACTCTGATATGAATTAATATAATTGTGATATTAAATTGAGTATGATTGTTTTATTTAAAAAATGTTGCAGTGGAACAGATTAGAGATTTAATTAACAGGATTCAAGGCAAGTGAATAGTCAAGAAGTCTCTAATTTTGAAATAAGTAGAATGAATATGATTATACCTCTTTGCAGCTTCAGCATTTAAATATATTTGGGGTATTATGTCTTAAATTGCAAAGTTTATAAATGAGTGTTATACTTTTGTTCTGCCAAGACTGTAGACTTTAAAGAGATTAACTTGAAGCTTTATTTAATCACCCCAGTGGTCTGTTCAGGGGGAAAATAAAATGGGTAGATAATGTGAAGGTCTTTCTCTGAGATTGGCCTTTTTGAAAGTGGTAATGTAACATTAAATTTAGTTAGATATAAGCACCAAATGACTCTAAAGGTTAATTCCTTATTAACAGATTACTTTGTCCTTGAAACTTAACTGCATTTTGTGTGCTTTTTCCTTTACTCAGATAAAGGCTGCAGTCCATTTTCCTAAAACAGACTATCCTTTAAAAAAATGACCACTTAGGTAATTCCCTGGCAATTCAGTGGTTAGGACTCACTGCTGAGGGCCTGGGTTTAATCCCTGGCCAGGGAACTAAGATCCCACAAGCTGCACAGTGTGGCCAAAAAAAACCAATCTAGATGCTAGCTGTTACCAAGTTCATCCTGTGGATCAATACATTCCTTGCTCCCCTTAATATTAACTATTTTTTTTAATTATTGGAAAAGTAACATATGTCCAGAGTAAAATCCCCTTCCCAAAAGAAACCAGTTATCAATTTCCTATGTATGAATTCTCCTAGAAATAGACTGAATATAAGATGAATAACATTTGTAGATCTATATGCTGACTTGAACAACCTAGGTTTGAACTGCACGGGTCCACTTATACACATTTTTTCAATAAATATGTGTTATAGTACTACACGATCTGTGGTTGGTTGAATCCGAGAGTGTGAAACTGAGGATATGGAGGGCCAAATGTAAAGTTATACATGAGGTGGGTGCCCACATCCCCATCTCCTTGTTGTTTAAGGGTTAACTGTGTATATATGTGTGTGTATATCTCCTTTTTATATAAATGGAAGCATACTGTATACATACTGTTCTAACCTTGCTTTTTTTCACCTAGCAAATACATCTTATTGTTTCCTGTCAGCATACAGAAATCCGTCTTTATTTCTATTTGGAACTTTTTCCCTCTAACATTTGGTATGGCAAATGATGATAGTCCATTGAACATTTCTTTTTTTCAAATGCTGTATTACAGTAATATAGGCATTTTGCCTTGTATAAATTCTTAGGTAATAAATGGCCATCCATGAAGATGTAGAATCAGTTATTCAAACAGGCTTAGGTTTCTGATTTAGTTGAACCAAGGATCAAAGAAATATCAAATCCAAGGTTAAAAACTAGCAGTAAAGGAATCATGTAAAGAAGGACTTTTACTATTTCCTTTCTTTGTATATAAATTTTTATAATGAATAATCATTCATTAGTTACATAATTTTTGAAGAAAATGAAATTATATTAGTAATGAAAATTCAGACAAAACACTCAATTTACAGAAAAACAATACTACAACTTAAACTAACAAAATCTCCACATCTTTTTCATTTTAAAACATTTGACCTTTGAATTTTTAGAGTGGTTTTGGGCTGTTGTCTTAGTCTCTAAGAATTGTCTTTTGCTAGTTCATACATTGATTTAAAATTTTTAAGTTGTAACTTTTATTTAGGTTGGTCAAATTGGATAAAATCAATAGAACTCGATGTCTTCCTCTTATACTTTAATTTTCAGTATCCTTTATTGAAACATCAGAGTGTTACTCAGTTAAAATATATATATTATTCTTTCAGCAAACAGTAATAAAATTTGTATTGTGACATATGTAATATAAATGGGATTCCTATTATGTATTTTATATAGTATTTAGTTGGCCAAATATATTGTGCAAGAAGAATCAGATATATTAGAAATTCAAGATTATTGATAAATCATTTTACTTTTCTGAGTTTAGTCTCTGTAGAAGGACAGGATCCTTTCAAGCTCCCGCAAAACCTCTGAGTCCCTCTATATTGAGTTGTTATGAAAATGTTAGCAAATAGGCTTTAAACCATTTGAGGATTTCCCCACTGGCTTAGAAGCATGCTAATCTGAATTTATTATGTTGACGTATCAATTAACTCCTGGGGGGATAAAAAGGAATTTCAGTGTGCTAAAGCAAAGTACCTTTCCCAAAGTGACTTTTAAAAATGGGGAAATGTTAGAATATACTAATTGTCAAATCTTGGTAAAAACCTAAAGAAATACATTCTCTTAGTCATTTTTTTATTTAAACTGGTATGGGAGAAGATATGAAATGTAGAGGGGAAAAGTAAACATAGAACTAAAATTTAGTTCACACACTAGAAATATTTCATACTTATCAGGTATTTTTATTTATAAGTCACAAATTGCTCAAATCACACACATAGAATTTTGGTTTTTTAAGGAGATCAAAGATCATCTAGCCTCATCATTTATAAATGGAAAGAGTATGGACTTTGGAGTTACAGAGACATACATTTGAATTCTAGCTCTTTAATTTTCTTGCTGAGTTTCTTGGGCAATTTATTCAGTGTCCTAGCCTTCAGATAGGAAATTGGATCACCTTTTATTATCAGATGAGAAGGAATACACAAAAGAAAATATACTAATGACAACCCAAGAAGTGGTAATAACACAGTTTTTAGCTTTTGTAGAAAATTAGAACTCAAAAGAACTGTCTTTCAAGAAACTTAAGCCCTTAGATTTGTCTTAAGTTTCTTACTTGAGAATAGATGATGCAGCCTTTTTATATTTATGCAAATTATACAGAAATTACATACAGATAAAGTATACGATGCTTGAATTTCATGTTTTAGACATTTCAGTAGACAAATAACTCCTTATGCATTAAAATAATGGATCTTCACAATATCTATGGACAGCACCCTCTACACCTCTGTAAATACTGTTGAGGACACAGAGCGTGTTTGGTTTCTTTTCTTCTTTCACTCCTGTTGCTGCTGCTAAGTTGCTCCAGTCGAGTCCAACTCTGTGCGACCCCAGAGATGGCAGCCCACCAGGGTCCCCCGTCCCTGGGATTCTCCAGGCAAGAACACTGGAGTGGGTTGCCATTTCCTTCTCCAATGCAGGAAAGTGAAAAGTGCAAGTGAAGTCGCTCAGTCGTGTCCGACTCCTAGCAACCCCATGGACTGCAGCCTACCAGGCTCCTCCGTCCATGGGATTTTCCAGGCAAGAGTACTGGAGTGGGGTGCCATCGCCTTCTCCGTCTTTCACTTCTACCTTCATCTAAATATAGCGAACAGTGCACCATCTTGAGTCCTTCATAAGAGCCACATTTATAGATTATAGATTTTAGACTTGGATGTTTATTTTCAGGGGAACTATTGATAAAATAGAAACATAGTTCCTCTGGGAAAAAGCAAAACAACATTGATTCCTAGTGAAAGATTCTGAGAAGAAAAACAAGCAGTTGAAACTTCAGAGCACTGTGGGGAATAGGCAAAGGTGGTTTGCGTTGGTGGTGATCAAGGAGAGTGGCACAGACCCAGAATCAGACAGATTGCTCCCAGCAATTTCCAGTTCTTTGGAGTCTGTGCTTGCTTTTACTCACCATTGGATCCCTAGCAGCTAGCACGTAATAGGTATTCAGTAAATGTTTGTTAAGTAAATCAGTGCTATTTTAGCTTCCTGCTCAAGGATTTGGCATCCAGAATAGTATTGTGATAAACACTTTGTGAATTTCCTCTTACACAAAGGTGCTGCCTGTTTTTGTTTCCTTTGAGACTTTGGGCTTGAAAAATCTCTTTGATATCTAACATTCAGAGGAAAAGTCAAGTGCTGTTATCCCAAAGGGGAACATTTTTTTGTGCTAGGTATGGTTGACCTGGCCTTAAAAAACACAAATAGAAGTTACTAAATAAGGAAGTGTTTTCTGGTTTGCAGCATGAAAACAACATAGGATAATACAACTTTTTTGTATAGTATTTTATATACATAGTTTCATTGGTTTTTTTTATGTCTTTTATATCTAGAAGACAGGCTATGGCAATAAAAAGTATAGCAAATCATCGGGTGATAAAGTGATTTTTGCTTTTAAAAATCAATTTCACAACACTTCCTCATTGGGTATGTTGGTAAATTGAAATTTGGCAGGGGGAGTGGGGGATTAGCTCAAAATCAGGACTTGTTTATGAGATACCAGATATATTTAAGCCTAGAGGGGGGAAAATTCCCCTTCCCTTTTTTAAAAGTTTGGCACTTGATCAGAAGTAGAGTAGTACATAGAGCAGTACTGTCCAATGGAACATTCTGTAATGATGAAAATGTTCTGTATTTACTCTGTCCCTTGTGGCAGCAACATTGGCCATTGAACACTAGAAATGTGGCTAATGCAATTGAGGAACTGAATTTTTTAATCTTTTCATTTTTGTTTTTAAAATTATACCCCCATATTGACTTCTTTTTGGCATACAGTTCTGTGAATTTTTTGTTTGTTTGCTTGCTTGCTTTTTTAAGGTTTGGTTAATTTTAACACATGTATAGATTAATTTGGAGAAGTAAATGGCAACCCACTCCAGTACTCTTGCCTGGAGAATCCCATGGACAGAGGAGCCTGGCGGGCTACAATCCATGGGGTCACAAAGAGTCGGACACGACTGAGCGACTAACACACATAGATTAATTTAACTACCCCAAGCCAGGACAGCACAGTTCTATCACCCACGTCACTCCAAAATGATTCTTCTCTAAATGCAAATATAACTATGTCATTCCCCTGCTTAACTTTTCCATGACTCTCTATTACCTATAGAATAAAGTACAGATGATTATTGGCATACAAGAGCCCCCATGATAAAGCAGTTACCTAATTATGCAGCCTTTCATTTTTCTCTAATTTTGTGTTTACATTTGTCATGAGTTCCCTGCTTCAAATGTCCTTGCTAATTTCTGTTATTCCTTTAACATTCAGGTATTATCTCCCCTAAGAAGCTTTTTTGACACACATTCCCAGGGATGAATGGGTGTTCATTTTCTCTGTCCTCTGTTCTAGCATTGCTCCCTGTGACTATGTCATGATCAGCTTTGTATCATGAGAATCTTAGTTCCTGGCACATATAATAAGTGTTTGATAAATATTGGTTTTTCAGTGTTTACTTTTATATGACTTACTGCTTCAAAGAACTACTTTCCTGTTTACTCATATGATCCTTATAATAACCCTGGAAGATAGTAGAGCACATTTCTTCATTTTTATGATGGTAGGGCTAGTGAGTGTGGTTAACTAATAAGTGGAGAATTGACACTGGAGCTCAAATCTTCTGACTCTCAACCCAGTTTTGTGTGTGTGTGTGTGTGTGTGTGTATGTATGTATGACTACTTCATAAATCTTTATAACCCATATGTTACCCAAAGAGATGCAGGGTAAGATGTCCAGGTAGTAGTTAAATTATATTCAGTTGCTGAGCTTTAAGAATACAATCATTATTTTAATAATCAAATCAGGAAAAATTATATATTCTTATTTTGCACAAAAGTAATACTGGACTATAGTGACTTAGAAGGTTATAGAAATACTTGCTACGAAACCCTATGAATATTGCCTTCATAAACCAGCATGTTTATACCTTTTCTTGCAACAAGTTTATCTTAATTGAACATTTTAAAACTTTAAACTTGATTTCCAATTTGTTTTATGTAGCTGATCCTCTTTCCTGAAATTATCTTTTGAATTGGTAGAATGCTAAGTGTTGGAATACTTTGTGAAAGGAGATGAAGAGTAGTTTGTTCTCTGTTATGAAATTCTAGGGTGTGTTTGTCTGTGCACGTTTCAAATGCCTAATCATTACCTGAGTCAAGTACACCTACATAGAGCTTTACCATTCCTGTAGGTACATAAGACATTTTGTGCTGCTTTCTAAAGTGACTAGGAAAGATGAGAACTAATAAAGAAACTCTATTTGATTTAATTATTTGTTTCATTCTTTACGGTGGTGTAATGATTGATAATTTTAAGTTCCATATCATAAAATTTAATTAAAATGACTTCTGCAATTTCCTTCCAAAAGGTTTCACTGGAAGAAAAAAATGCAACTGTTATTTATGACCCAAAACTACAAACTCCAAAGACCCTGCAGGAAGCTATTGATGACATGGGCTTTGATGCTATTCTCCACAATCCTAAGCCTCTCCCTGTTTTAACTGAAACTGTGTTTCTGACTGTTACTGCTTCACTGGTTCCGCCATGGGACCATATCCAAAGCACATTGCTCAAGACCAAGGGTGTGACAGATATTAAAATTTCCCCTCAGCAGAGAACTGCAGTGGTGACAATAATCCCTTCTATAGTGAATGCCAATCAGATAGTAGAGCTGGTTCCTGATCTCAGTTTAGATACTGGAACTCTGGAAAAAAAGTCAGGAACTTGCGAAGATTATAGTATGGCTCAACCAGGTGAAGTCATGCTGAAGATGAAGGTGGAAGGGATGACCTGCCATTCATGTACTAGCACCATTGAAGGAAAAATTGGGAAACTGCAAGGTGTTCAGCGAATTAAAGGTAATATGACTGATATTGTTTATTTGATTGCTTTGTATGGCTTGGTTTGCTGTTTTGGTCTTTGAACTTTAGCATTTTCCTTTAAGCATGGGTTTTGAATCTCTGGGACTAGAATGTTGCTGCTTCACTGAAGTCTGAGAAACAGTGTATTCCCAGAATTAGTGTCAAGTAAAGTTAATGATTATAATTAAAAGTTACATGAATCTTGAACTAGCATAAATGGCAGCCAAGGTGGCATTCATGGAGTTCAGGGTTCTTAATGCAACATACCTAGGATCCTCTTGACCTCTGTTTCTATTCAGGCATGCAGAAACTTGGAGACCGCAGATACAGTGGTCACATCTTTTGCTTTTTTCTAGTCCACATCAGTAAAATTTTCTGAAAAGAACAGAATTATTTTAAGAAAGGATAATGACAACAATGAGAGAGAAACAATTATGTGTGGTATTAATTTGGTCTACAGAATGTTTTCTGAAGTGGCCCAGGAATAACTGAATTAAATGTTTTTCTTTTTATTAACTAGTTTCCTTGGACAATCAAGAAGCTACTGTTGTTTATCAACCCCATCTTATCACAGCAGAGGAAATAAAAAAGCAGATTGAAGTTGTGGGCTTTACAGCATTCATCAAAAAACAGCCCAAGTACCTCAAATTGGGAGCTATTGACATAGAACGTCTAAAGAACACACCAGTCAAATCCTCAGAAGGATCACAGCAAAAGAGTCCATCATACACCAGTAATTCAACAGTCATTTTCACCATAGATGGCATGCATTGTAAATCATGTGTGTCAAATATTGAAAGTGCTTTATCTACACTCCAACATATAAGCAGTGTAGTAGTTTCTTTAGAGAATAAATCTGCCATAGTAAAGTACAATGCAAGTTTAGTCACTCCAGAAACACTGAGAAAAGCAATAGAGGCCATATCACAAGGGCAATATAGAGTTAGTAGTGCAAGTGAAATTGAGAGTACCTCAAACTCTCCCTCCAGCTCATCTCTTCAAAAGAGTCCTTTGAACATAGTTAGCCAGCCTCTAACTCAAGAAACTGTGATAAACATTGATGGCATGACTTGTAATTCGTGTGTGCAGTCTATTGAAGGTGTCATATCAAAAAAGGCAGGTGTAAAATCCATACAAGTATCACTTGCAAATGGCAAAGGGACTGTTGAGTATGATCCTTTACTAACCTCTCCAGAAACCTTGAGAGAAGCAATAGAAAACATGGGATTTGATGCTTCCTTGTCAGGTAATTATCATTTTTTTTCTTTGATTCCTCTAATGTTCTTTTATTTATACTTTGCTAATTCTTTTGGCTTTTATCAGTGAAAAATAAGTACTAGGCACTGCAGTTCTACTTTTTGAAAATATGACATGTCAGCAGCATATATGAAGCATATATAAAGATGCATAATGATGTTTGCATAATTATATAGAAACTAGAAACATTAAATAAAGCATGATACCTCCATATGAGGAAATGCTCTGAAGCCATAAAAATTATGGTGTTGAAGATACTTAATGCCACGGGAAAGTGAGATATTTTGTTAAATGAAAAAGCAAGTGAAAAAGTCATGGTCAAAATTTTATAAACACATGTATAAGGATTTATGCTATGTATATGTTATTTATGTATATGACTAAAATTCCTGGTAGAATATGAACAAAATTTTAATCGTAGTTATTTTTGAGTGGTAGGATAAAGGTGATAATTTGTTTTCATTGTGCTTTCCTATGTATTTTAAGTGTTTTGTGACAGGGTTATATGTATATTTGTATGTATTTATGTATATATAAAATGGGAGAAGCAAATGTTATTTTAAAAGAAAAAATAGAGCTTCAAATGTAGAAAACAAACTTATGGTTACCAGGGGATAAGGGGAGGAGGGATAAATTGGGAGATTTGGTTGACATATACACACTATTATATATAAAACAGATAACTAATAAGCACCTGCTGTGTAGCCCAGGGAACTCTACTCAATGCTCCGTAATGGCCTATATGGGAAAAGAATCTTAAAAAAAAAAAAAGAGTGGATATATGTATATGTATAGCTGATTCACTATGCTGTACACTTGAAACTAACATTGTAAATCAACTATATTGCAAACAAAAATTTTAAAAAGAAAATGAAAATAGTAGAGATAAATAGTAGAATTTAAGCTGTGGTTTCAAATTTAGGCATTCTAATTAACCTGACTCTAGAACTGGCCCAAAGTCTTCCTGTTTTCTGGCAGCTCTTACCTTGAACTGAAACCAGAGATGTATATCCAATGGAATTTGCCCATGTGAACTTGTTTTGAACTAGAATTGAACCTAGCCTCTAATTAAACTGGAAATTCCCTAAATGAAATTTCTTGCTCTGAATATTAATAGAAAAGTTGAATAACTAATTTCTAGACAGTGTCATTGGACTTCCCCGGTGTCTCAGCGGTAAAGAATCCACTTGCAGTGCAAGAGACATGGGTTCAGTTGCAGTGTCAGGCAGATCCTTTGGATGAGGGCATGGCAACCCACTCCAGTATTCTTGCCTGGGAAATCCCATGGACAGAAGAGCATGGTAGGCTACAGTTCATGGGGTTGCAAAAGAGTCAGACATGACTTAGAGACTAAGCAGCAACAATAACAAACATGTTAAAAGCCATGATGAATAGGTAGAAAACCTTGGCAAAGTGATTGTGACCGTAAAATAACTTATGAATTGTGACTACAGTAACCCATATTATTGGGATAAAAAGTTAATATCAATTGACTGCATTGTGTGTTTCTGCTATAGATCAATCAGAGTTTAAGATGCCACCAGAATTGTGGCTGCCCATTTTCTGAATGCTAGTGTCAACTCTGGTCCAGGCTTCATAGTCTACCACTCTGAAACCTGTTCCTATAGACTTAGAGGGATCATTGCATTTCACCTTCATGTCATACCAGTCCTGGGTGGACCATAAATGTTAATAAAGGAAATAGAAATATAGGAGGTGCTTTTTATCATGACCATCAATATCGTCGTTATCGTGAAAAGATATATATGAAGTTGTCTTCACTAACCAATTAAACAAAATACTCAATTAAATTCCTTTTCCTTTTTTGTAACTTTTTAATCTTTAATTTCAAACTTACAGAAAAACTGCAAGAATAGTACAAAGAATTCCTGTTTACCAGTTTTACTTGGATTCCATTGTTAACACTGTTGCCGCATTTGTTTTATCATTCTTTTTCTCTATCGACAGATAGACATATTTTCAAACACACAATACACACACACGTGTAGCTATCTTTTTCTGAATCATTTGAGAGTAAGTTGCAGACATGATGTTTATAGTTAAACATAAACATAGTTGTTTTTAAGCCATTTTCTGATTATATATTTATTCATATTACTTTAGACTAAACCTGCCAGTTTTGAGGATCAGACTTGAAACCCTTTCTTGAAATTTTTGGATTCTTTTCTGATTGTTGCCTCACATGCAGGAGAGTCAGTCTTCTTTTGAATTCATTTATGGATAAGTAGTGTTGCAGTATTCTTGCCTGGAAAATCCCATGGACGGAGGAGCCTGGTAGGCTGCAGTCCATGGGGTCACTAAGAGTCGGACACAACTAAGGCCTTCACTTTCACTTTTCACTTTCCTGCATTGGAGAAGGAAATGGCAACGCACTCCAGTGTTCTTGCCTGGAGAATCCCAGGGATGGGGGAGCCTGGTGGGCTGCCGTCTATGGGGTCGCACAGAGTCGGACACGACTGAAGCAACTTAGCAGCAGCAGTGTTGCTACAGTTTATAGAAAAGCCAGTTTAAAGAAACTAGCCATTTAATTCACTGTGGCTTTTTAACACCTGTACTGCCTCTGTGAAAGATGGAAGCATTTGCTCTTCTTGCCACATTCACTGGGGTAAAGGTCAAAATTTTTTGAATCTTTGTTGAGAAATCATGCCATTGTAACTAAAAGGGGTTACCTCTATGACTTATTTTAATTCAATACTGTACTTCTAGAGTGTGAAATTGCAGATGGTGTTTTAGTTACTTCTGGTACCTGAAATGGAGAAGGCAATGGCACCCCACTCCAGTACTCTTGCCTAGAAAATCCCATGGATAGAGGAGCCTGCTAGGCTGCAGTCCGTGGGGTCGCTGAGGGTCGGACACGACTGAGCAACTTCATTTTCACTTTTCACTTTCATGCATTGGAGAAGGAAATGGCAACCCACTCCAGTGTTCTTGCCTGGAGAATCCCAGGAACGGGGGAGCCTGGTGGGCTGCCGTCTATGGGGTTGCACAGAGTCGGACACGACTGAAGCGACTTAGCAGCAGCAGCAGCAGGTACCTGAAATAACTAAATTACTCTGGAATAAGACTTAAAGTAATTAGTAATATAAACTTTCTTTTCATTGTCCAAGTTCAAAATTTTAAATCTTCATTATAATTATGATAGAATGAATAAGCTCCTGGCTAGACTAAAATAATGTTTTTTCCCCCACGCCAAAGCTATTTCCTTTGGACAAATGAGCCTCCTTTTTGAATTTTTGGTACTATTTGGTAAATTTTATCCTCTTTGTTCTAAATAATACTCTCGTAATCTGAATGAATATCATTTTCTGAATTGATTCACATATAAGATCAGAGACTGTCTAATTTTGGAATTAGGAGAATCTCATCCTTTGCTATTAAAGTGTCCTTTGCTATACCCAGACTGGCAGTACTGCCATCACTTGGAAGCTTATTGGAACAGAATTTCAGGCCTCACCCTCAATGTACTGAATCAGAATCTGCATTTTAACAAGATCCCCCAGGTGATTGTATGTCAAAATTTAAAAGCCTTTGTTATAACTGATTTGAGAAGTCAGGCTTTTGTTATGAAAGTGGTCAGGCTTTTGTTAAAGTTTCTTCAAAAGATGCCTTTTTTCCGTATCCTAAAAACCAGCTCTGCTATGAAGGGTTTCCTCTATGGACTAGCCAAATAGACTTGAATCAGTTTTTCGCCAAAGGGAAAGAAGTAACACGTAGGTGGAAATTTCCACATCACTTCTTTTCCTCCTTATCTCTGCAGTAGAGATGAAAATCTTTAGCTTTTTTGCAGGTACATGGATGTGCTAAAAAGAATACTTTCTCCCTTCTTGGGAGATGATTAATACTGAAATGGATAAACTAAGTCTCCGCTAAGACTGCAGGGGAGCTTCTGGGATGACAGATGCTTTCCACTGTTTCACAGTCCATAAACATTCTACAGAAAAATTCTCTGATTACTTTGTGAAAAATTAAGATTATTGCTGACTTACTCCTTGCCTCTTCTTCCATTGTCCACCAAAGACATTTTAATTTAAAAAACACTATGTATTATTGTTAAAATTCAAGCATACAGCAGTGTCTATAGAGGAAATTTGTTCATCTTTCTGTTATTCTATTCCTGCTATAACCTCATTCCCCAGAAATAGCCTCTACTAGTAGTTTGCTATGTACCTTCCTAGGCTTCCTTATGCATGTTTTCGTGTATGCACTCTAACAATTTTTAAATGACATTGTACTGCATTGCTGTTTTGCAGATTGCTTTTTGTCCCACTTACACGAATTGCTTTACTGCCAGTATTTAAATCATTAACATAATGATAGAAATTCATTATAAAACAAAGAGCTTTCTATTAATAAACCACTGTCTACTGGAGTTTGAGGTAGAGATAATGGGCTTGAAGATCTTGACATAAAGTTCTGTTTATTCAGCTGGTTCCGATTTTCCCAAGAATTGGGATGGGCAGTGTTGAACTTGGAAGTCACATCCTGGAAAGTGTAAAGATAGCATTGCACAGGGCTCTAGGTCCATGACAGTTTTAAAGGAGTGGATTGACAGTGCCTGGAGAAGGAAATGGCAAGCCACTCCAGTATTCTTGCCTGGAGAATCCTGTGGACAGAGGAGCCTGGTGGGCTGCTGTCCATGGAGTCGCACAGAGTTGGACACGACTGAAGTGACTTAGTATGCATGCATGCATTGGAGAAGGAAATGGCTACCCACTCCAGTATTCTTGCCTGGAGAATCCCAGGGACAGAGGAGCCTGGTGGGCTGCTGTCTGTGGGATCACACAGTGTCGGACACGACTGAAACGACTTAGCAGCAGCAGCTGCAGCAGCGTTGACAGTGCCGGGAAGTGTGTGTGGATCGTGATAAATGACAAGGGTGCAGCTGGAGAATACTTCAAATGAAAAGAATCTTTCCCTGTCCACCAGATACAAATGAGCCATTGGTAGTAATAGCTCAGCCCTCATCAGAAATGCCACTTTTGACCTCAACTAATGAATTTCACACCAAAATGATGACACCAATTCATGACAAGGAGGAGCCAAAGACTTCATCCAAGTGTTATATACAGGTCACTGGTATGACTTGTGCTTCCTGTGTAGCAAACATTGAACGGAATTTAAGACGAGAAGAAGGTAAGACACTCTTAAACTTGCTATTTTATGTACTAATTTGAGAACTCTGTCCTTTTTGTCCTCTTATGTGTTTTGTAACCATGTTTATGATTATTGCCAAGGCCTCATAAAGACTTATCAGTGATTTATAGGACAACCTTGACTTGCTGATAGCCAGTTTTTGTTAGTGTTTTTGTTCCCTTAGATATAGTTCCTGTCTCATTAATCTCATGGCTGCATTTTAATATCGGTGAAATTTGTAGTCAAAGAGCAGAAGGAAAGGAGAAGGCACTGGCACCCCACTCCAGTGCTCTTGCCTAGAAAATCCCATGGATGGAGGAGCCTGGTAGGCTGCAGTCCATGGGGTCGCTAAGAGTCGGACACGACTGAGCGACTTCACTTTCACTTTTCACTTTCCTGCATTGGAGAAGGAAATGGCAACCCACTCCAGTGTTCTTGCCTGGAGAATCCCAGGGACAGGGGAGCCTGGTGGGCTGCCGTCTATGGGGTCACACAGAGTTGGACACGATTGAAGCAACTTAGCAGCAGCAGCAGCAGAAGGAAATACATAAGATTACTATTCTTTATGGACCTTGGCTGCAGTGGATTTTAAGAAACATAAATTTTCTGATAAAGCTATGCTTAAAACTAACAGCTAGAATCCATAATTTTCAGTGTTACTATACCCAGGACAAGCACTGGACCAAAGCCAAGTTTTAGAATTATTCTCTTCCAGCAGTTTGATTACTGATCTTTACTTGTAGTAAGAGTGTTCAAAAGTTACTCAATATTGTGTACAAGTTTTCATTTTTGGTTACAAATTCTTAGAAAATCTGCAATATGTTTTTTTATTTAGTCACACTCAGATGTTTTAGCTTTTAATTTTGCACTCACATTAATGGACTTCATTGCATAGTGTAGTAGATTTGTTAACCATAGAGATAGGTGGTTATGTTTAATGAGCCTGAAGTCATAGGTTTGGTAAGTAGCCCTAGCCCCAGGTATCTTACTGATAGTCACAAGGGCTGAATAAATATGATTAATATAAGCTTATCATCACTATTGGGGAAATAAAGTATATAGAATAATAATACAGACCTATGGCTAGTAAACTCAACTTATATGTAAAGATCAGAACATTATTGTAACAAAATGTGTTGTTATATACTAGAGCCATCTTAAGTTCAATATTACCTTGTCCACATTCTATCATTTCAACATCCTTCATTTCATCTGGCATTATATCTAGTTAGAGTGCAGTCTGGGCTAAATTATACTTTGCATGATTAAGAAGAACAGGAGGAAGGTTGCAAGAAAATGAAAGCAAAAAGAAATTTCCAAGGGGCTTGTTTAACTTTAGAACCAACTATTTTAGGAGCAGTTCAGATATAGACTTTCTCATGAGACAAGCAATGGCTACTACAGATAACAATTACAGATTTTTTTTTAATCCCTAAAACTGATTGTTTCAATTACTTTCTATTGCTCCTTTACCACCTTTTAACCTAGTTAGAAATATCTTTGGCCTAGCTGGGTTCAACGTTCACTGCATTCACAATCTAACTATATTCACTTCTCTTTTTTTTTAATTAAGTGGCACTCGTCTTCCCTCAGTTTCATCTGCATTATGTTTTTAAAAATGAATAGAAAAAAGTTCTAATTGTATTTTGAAGTAAAAATTTAAAAATTGTCCATAATTTATATAAGTATAAAATGTTTTTGAAACTTGAAAAAACAGATTTTCTGTTTCTTTTTGACTATAGATTACATTCAACAGAAGTGAAAAGATATTTTTCCTTTCCCTATACCCTTCTCTTATCACCGATACTCTCCTATGATCCAATCCTCTGAATTATTTGGTACTCACAAAGCCCATGTGTAACTACCTTTTTCTCCAAAGAAAAGAGTACTTTTTTTGGTAGCCAATTTCATATAGAAAGCTTAGATTATATTAGATAGTTTATTTTCATATTAAAAACTATTATTAAATTAGCAGAATACGGTAGGAACCTGAAACGTCTTGAAGTTGTCTGAAGAGTCTTCAATCACTATGTCAGCGACACAGATATTTCTCTTTCTTCATATGATGAAGATCAGGGATCTAAACTTATCCGAAAAGCTAGAGAGGCACCATTTGTCCCCATTGGAATGGCAGGTTTTGCAGCAATTGTTGCATATGGATTATATAGATTGAAGAGCAGGGGACATACTAAAATGTCTGTTCACCTGATCCACATGCGTGTGGCAGCCCAAGGCTTTGTTGTGGGGAGCAATGACTCTTGGTATGGGCTATTCCTGTATCAAGAATTCTGGGGGAAACCTAAACCTTAGAAGAGGAGATGCTGTCTTGGTCGTCTTGGTGGTGCTTGCTTTAGTTAGACATCTCATATTGAGGTTATATGTTTATGCTGAAAATAAATTGTTTGGGTCAGACAAGAACATGGTAATTTGAAAATTGGCCTCCTTTCTTGCAGGCTTGATTTGCCTGGTGACCAAGTTACTGGTGACTAGTTCACTAGCTAGGTCATTCAGGGGAGTCAGACCAGCACAAAAGAAACATGTCACTTTTAAATACACTTGATAGTGGTACCTGTCCACCTTCTTAAACTCTTCTGTTGAAATTAGTTCTAAAGAAGACAACATGGCAATCCTGAAAATGCTCCCAGTTGCTGCAGAATATCATATGCTTTTGATGTAATGTAGGAATCCTATTTACCCAGTTAATGTAACTTTCTGACGGCCTTGTGGACTGAGTACTGTTTTAAGGGCTGGTTGGCTCTTGAGGAACCCTTTCAGAACAGTGCATGGAATACAACATTATAAACCTCCCTGCAAGTCTGTGTGTGTTTTTAAACCAAAACTAAAAAGCTGGTAACAGAGCCACTTTGAAGTAGTATTTATTTTAGAATCATAAACATGAGAGTAACTTAACTTGTGGATCCTTTTAGCTCTTTAGTAATTGTAGAATTATATTTTGCTGCTGTTATATTAGAATAATTTTAAATTATTTTGAAACATGTATTTTAAGTGCTAATGCAAAGGTAAATGAAAAACACTTTTTAAATGTGTGCAGTATGTTTATTTTCTCCAAAAGTATCATCAACTAAATAAAATCCCTACAATGGAAGTCATTGATGAGCAAGCTGGTTTGGTCAGACATTATACAAACTTTGGTATATCACAGAATGCTTTGTTGTACTTGTGAATTCTCGTCTAACCTGAATTTACATTCCATGGTGATAACATGGTAAATGTAGTGTTATTAAAGTAAATGAACACATCAAAAAAAAAAAAAACACTATTATTAAATTAGTATTTGGATATTTTTTTCTTTTTATCAAACCCCAGAGCTGACCTATGGACTGTTGATTCCTATTCCCTGTCAGGTAGCCACCAAGTGCCACAGATTCCCAGAAGGAACTGCTATTTCTGCTGCATGTTATTAATTTTCTTCCTGGAAATGACAGCAATAGCTGACCTAGAGAAGTGGATTGGTTGTTAACAAAATGCTGATACCAGAGAACAGCATGACTGCCATAAATGAACTGCTTTGTTAAGCTGTGTGGCACTTTTTGGAGGGGGGGGGAGTAAGAGCATTTTAGATTAGTGTGTGTCAGGCAATACAATTTGAGAGAGAAATGACTGTTATTTTATAATATTATAATGTGTATGTTGGTATATTCTTAGATTGTTTGCTACAATTACATTGATTTCCTAAGTAAATGAGTTCTTTTCTCTAGGACTCTATCTCACAGGTTTCTAAAAATACTTTATATTCATTTCCTAAAAATACTTTATATTTGGATTGCAATTCAAACAGTGTTAAACAGTTCTAAGACAGTTGTGGAAATGTGAATATTGCCTGGATGTTTGATGATATTGAAGAATTATTTTAGGTTTGATAATGGTATTATGATTATTTCTTTAAAGAAAAGAGTCTTTTTTAAAGGTTATTTATTTATTTTGTCTGTGCTGGGTTTTCAATTTTTGCTATATGTGGGCTGTCTCTAGTTGTGGTGAGCGGGGCTTCTCTCTAGTTGCAGTGCGAGGGCTTCTCATTGTGGTGGCCTCTCTTGTTGTGAAGCATGAGCTCTAGGCACACAGGCTTCAGTAGTGCGGCTCACAGGCTCAGTAGTTGTGGTACATGGGCTTAGTTGCCCTGTAGCATATGGGATCCTCGTGGATCAGGGATTGAACCCATGTCCTCTGCATTGGCAAGTGGATTCTTAACCACTGGACCACCAGGGAAGTCCAAGAAAAAGAGTCTTATCTTTTAGAGATACATATTTAAAATTTTACATATTATATGATATCTGGGATTTGCTTCAGAATAATCAGGGTAGAGGGTAGGGATGAGTGGGTAGGAATATATATATATGAAACTTGAGCAGCCCAGTATTATTGACAGTTATTGAAGCTGAGAGATGGGTACATTGAGTTTATTATGTTGTTCTGTCTTGAGTGTGTGTGTGTGTGTGTGTGTGTGTGTGTGTGTGTATTTGAAATTTTCCATAATAAAAAGTTTTTAAAAATGAGGCCAAGTTTTCACATAGTTTTATTTGGGTTCAAGATTGTATAAAAGTGAAGAAATAAATTTTTCTAGATTCACTTAACCCTTTCATAGTTAAATGAAAAGAAAACTATTATAAAATTATTCTTGGGAACTTCCCTGGTGGGTCAGTGGCTAACACTCAATGCTGTAAATTCAGGTGACCTGGGTTCAATTCCCAGTGAGGGAATTAGATCCCACCTGCGGCAAATAAGACCTGGCACAGTCAAATAAATAAATATTGTTTAAAAGATTACTCTTTTTATGAGAAATGTTATCTGACTTGTTTTTCTTATCAATATTCCTAGGAATATATTCCGTACTTGTGGCTCTGATGGCTGGCAAGGCAGAAGTGAGGTATAACCCTGCTTTCATACAACCCCCAGTGATAGCCGAGTTAATCCGAGAGCTTGGATTTGGATCCACTGTGATAGAAAATGCTGATGAAGGAGATGGTGTTTTGGAACTTGTTGTAAGTAAGAAGGTTTATGTGGTTAATAGAATATCCAGGAAAAACTTGGCGAGAATTCAGAAAAGAGATCCAAAAATAATTAAAATGTTGGGAAAGTAAAACATAAAATGAAAATGAAGGAAACTGGAAAGATATTGACAATGGTGACCTTCAAGTGCAGAATGTAAAAGATAATCATCACTTCTATTAAGAACCAATAAACAGGAATTGGGTTTGAATGAATAAATGAAAATTACTTTAAAAATATAGTATGATTCCTACCTAGTAGCATGTAAAAGAATAAATTCTAGATGCATTAAAGACTTAAATTTTATAAATAAAGTCATAAAGCTAGGTATGTTATTGGTGTAGGTATTGGTTTAAAATGACATTATTGCCAACCCAGAAAATATTTTATTTTTTTTTTTGTTGTTTTGTTGTTTTTTAAATTTGTATAACTTAAATAATTAAAACAAAAAATTTAACCTTGTACCAAAGTTCCAGCTCAGACAAAAATTTGAATGTAAAAAAAATGGAACCATGAAATTACTAGAAGACATATTTAGAGTTTTTTTTTTCAATATTTTATTATAAAAATTTCAGACATTGGAAAAGTCAAAAGAATTGTGCAGTTGAACACTCTCAAACACACTGCATGTATTCTACAATTAACGTTTTACTCTATTTGTTTTATCAGTCTATTGTGGAAATAATTTTAAAATCACAAAGAAGTTGCAAAAATAGTACAGAGGATTTCCTTGTAGCCACTACCTAGCTTTTCCCAATGATAACACCTAATTTAACATTTAAAAAATAATATTAGAGTAGGAAGAATCTTATTAAGTGTCATATAAAATCCATAAAAGACAAGATTGATAAATTCAGGTACATAAAAATTTCATGTTTGGAGAAAAAACCATAAACAAAGTCAAAAGGCAAGTAATGTTAAGAGTAGGCACCCTTGTCTTGTTCCTGATTTTAGAGGAAATGCTTTCAGTTTTTCACCACTGAGGATAATATTTGCTATGAGTTTGCTGTATATGGCTTTTATTATGTTGAGATATGTTCCTTCTGTGCCTACTTTCTGGAGAGTTTTTATCATAAATGTCTGTTGAATTTTGTCAAAGACTTTCTCTGCATCTATTGAAACAATCATATGGTTTTTATCTTTTAATTTGTTTATATGGTGTATCACATTGATTGATTTTCATATATTGAATAATCCTTGCATTCCTGGAATAAAGCCCACCTGATTATGATGTATGGTCTTTTTAATGTTATTGGATTCTGTTTGCTAGAATTTTGTTGAGGATTTTTGCATCTATGTTCATCAGTGATATTGGCCTGTAGTTTTCTTTTTTTGTGCCATCTTTGTCTTGTTTTGGTATTAAGGTGATGGTGGCCTCATAGAATGAGTTTGGGAGTTTGCCTTCCTCTGCAGTTTCCTGGAAGAGTTTGAGTAGGATAGGTGTTAGCTCTTCTGTAAACTTTTGGTAGAGTTGACCTGTGAAGCCATCTGGTCCTGGGCTTTTGTTTGTTGGAAGATTTTTGATTACAGTTTCAATTTCTGTGCTTGTGATTGGTCTGTTCAAATTTTCTATTTCTTCCTGGTTCAGTTTTGGAAGGTCGTACTTTTATAAGAATTTGTCCATTTCTTTAAAGTTGTCCATTTTATTGGCATATAGTTGCTCATAGTAGTCTCTTATGATCTTTTGTATTTCTGTGTTGTCTGTTGTAACATCTCCTTTTTCATTTCTAATTTTACTGATTTGAGTCTTCTCCCTTTTTTTCTTGATCAATCTTGCTAATGGTTTATCTATTTTGTTTATCTTCTCAAAGAACCAGCTTTTAATTTTATTGATCTTTGCTATAGTCTTCTTCATTTCTTTTTCATTTATTTCTGCTCTGATCTTTATGATTTCTTTCCTTCTTCTAACTTTGGCGGGTTTTTGTTCATCTTTTTCTAGTTGCTTTGGGTGTTAGGTTAGGTTGTGTATTTGATGTCTCTCTTGTTTCTTGAGGTAGGTTTGTACTGCTATGAACTTCCCTCTTAGTACCACTTGTACTGAATCCCATAGATTTGGGGTTGTCATGTTTTCATTGTCATTTGTTTCTAGGTATATTTTAATTTCCTTTTTGATTTCTTCAGTGATCTGTTGGTTGTTCAGAAGCGTGTTGTTTAGCCTCCATATGTTTGTGTTTTTTATAGATTTTCCCTGTAGTTGATTTTTAATCTTACAGCATTGTGATCAGAAAAGGTGCTTGAAATGACTTCAATTTTTAAAAACTTTACCAAGGCTTGATTTGTGGCCCAGGATGTGATCTGTCCTGGAGAGTGTTTCATGTGCTCCTGAGAAAAGGTGAAATCCATTGTTTGGGGGTGAAATGCTCTGTTGATATCAATTAGGTCCAACTGGTCCAAGGTATCGTTTAAAACTTGTGTTTCCTTATTAATTTTTCATCTGGATGACCTGTCCATTGGTGTGAGTGGGGTATTAAAGTCCCCCACGATTATTGTGTTACTGTCAATTTCCCCTTTAACAGTAGTTAGGATTTGCCTTGTGTGTTGAGGTATTCCTATGTTGGGTGCATATGTATTAATAATTGTTATGTCCTCTTGGATTGATCGCTTGATCATTATGTAGTGTCCTTAGGGCTTCTCTGATAGCTAAGTTGGTAAAGAATCCGCCTGCAATGCAGGAGACCCTGGGTTGATTCTTGGGTCAGGAAGATCCACTGGAGAAGGGATTGGCTACCCACTCCAGTATTCTTGGGCTACCCTTGTGGCTCAACTGGTAAAGAATCTACCTGCAATGCGAGAGACCTGGGTTCGATCCCTGGGTTGGGAAGATCCCCTGGAGAAGGGAAACGCTACCCACTCCAGTATTCAGGCCTAGAGAATTCCATGAACTGTATGGTCCATGGAGCTGCAAAGAGTCAGACACGACTGAGCAACTTTGTCTTGTTCACTTCACTTCTTTGTCTCTTATAGATGGTCTTTATTTTAAAGCCTATTTTATCTGATAAAACTATTGCTACTCCCACTTTCTTTTGATCTCTGTCTGCATGAAACAGCTTTTTTCAGCCCCTCACTTTCAGTCTGTATGTGTCCCTAGGTTTGAGGTGAGTCTCTGGTAGACAGTATAAATAGGGATCTTGTTTTTGTATACATTTGGCCAGTCTTTGTCTTTTGGTTGGAGCTTTTAATCCATTTACATCAAGGTGATTATTGATAAGTATGATCCCGTTAATATTTATTTTATTGTTTTGGATTTGATTTTATAGGCCTTTTCTGTGTTTCCTATCTAGAGAAGGACCTTTAGCATTTGTTGAAGAGCTGGATTGGTGCTGCTGAATTCTCTTAGCTTTTGCTTGTCTTATAGAGCTTTTGATTTCTCCTTCAAATCTGAATGAGATTCTTGCTGGGTAGAGTAATCTTGATTGTAGGTTTTTTCCTTTCATCACTTTAAGTATATCCTGCCACTCCTTTCTGGCCTGCAGAGTTTCTGTTGAAAGATTGGCTATTAGCCTTATGGCTTGTTGTTTGTTGTTATTTGTCATTGTTATTGTTTTTTTAGTGATTTCTGAGCTGATTATATAAAGTCAATGTTCTTTGTTCTGTGTGTCCACTGAAGTCTCTGTTTGGTTAGCTCAGTAGTCAGCTAACAATTCCACAGTGATTTCCTTAAATATTTGGAACCAATAAGTATCCCAGTCCTTAGGAATAAAACCACCATATGATGCAGCAATCCCACTCCTAGGCATATACCCTGAGGAAACCAAAATTGAAAAACTGCTTGTACCCCAATGTTTGTTGCAGCACTGTTTACAATAACTAGAACATAGAAGCAACCTAGATGTCCATCAACAGATGAATGGATAAAGAAGTTATGGCACATACATACAATGGAATATTATTCAGCCATAAAAAGGGATGTATTTGAGTCAGTTCTAATGAGGTGGATGAACCAAGAGCCTATTATACAGAGTGAAATAAGTCAGAAAGATAAATAGCTATACTAATGCATACATATGGAATCTAGAAAGATGGTACTGAAGAATTTATTTGCAGGGCAGCAATGGAGAAACAGACATAGAGAACAGACTTATGGACATGGGGAGAGGGGAGGAGAGAGGGTGAGATGTATGAAGAGAGTAACATGGAAACTTACATTACTATATGTAAAATAGATAGCCAATGGGAATTTGCTGTATGTCTCAGGGGACTCAAACAGGGGCTCTGTATCAATCTAGAGGGGTGGGATGGGGAGGGAGATGGGATGGAGGTTCAGGAGGGAGCAGACATATAGGTATATATGTATACCTATGGCTGATTCATGTTGAGGTTTGACAGAAATCAACAAAATTCTGTAAAGCAATTACCTTCAATTAAAAAATAAATAAATTAAAAAAAAAAAGTATCCAAGTCTTTGCTAAAGAGCTCTTTGTAAATGTTGAGGCATGCCTTGAACACTCAGCCAAGCAGTTGTCAGTTTTGCCTTAACCTTTAATTCCTGCTTCTACAGAGCCTAAAGGTCAGCCTGAGTTGAGAACTTAGGGCTCTTTCAGTTCTTCTCTGAAGATACACACAGCCCTGGACATATGCATAGCCCTATGCATGTGCATGGTCTTCTAGATTCCTAGGAATGTGCTGGAACTCTTATGGACATCTTCCTTCCCAGCTTTTTCCCTTTTAGGGTCTTTTGTTAGTCTACTGTTTTCCCCAGCTGTTATCCATTGGCTCAGGCACCCATAAGGTTAAATAATTTCCCCTAATTGTTTTGACAAATTCTCCTGGAGAAAAGGCTTTTTGTATGCACTGAGATCGTCAGGAACAGACAGACAGCTTTGCAAGTGGAATATTTGAGAGAACCATCAGACAGGTCAAATAATGACAGTTCTATGGGAATGAGACTTTGAAGACATGCCAATCCTTTTTTTTCTCTCTGGTGGCTCCCCTGATGCTGTTTTTCACCATGACTGTGGCCTGTTGGTCCTCATAGCTATCACCGAGCTGGAGGAGAGGGGATGGGAATACAGCAAAATGTAACGCCACATAGCTTACTGTTTTACTGGAATTTATCTGATTGTCTTGAATAAATGCTTCCTGCGTTGCTGTAAACTTTTAATTTCCAAATTTCTTTTTTAATCAGTTTTTTAAAATTGAGGTGTAGTTGAGTTACAATATTATATTAGTTTCAGGTATACAGCATAGTGATTCAGAATTCTTACAGATTATATTCTGTTTAAAGTTATTATAAAATATTGGCTCTATATCCTGTGCTGTACAATATATATTTATAGCTTATTTTGTACATAGTAGTTTGTTCCTTTTTATCCCTACCCCTATATTGTCCCCCTTCCCTACTTTCTCCCCATTGATAACCACTAATTTGTTCTCTATGAGTCTGTTCCTGTTCATTATATTCATTTGTTTTATTTTTTAGATTCCACATATACATGATAAGATACAGTATTCATCTTTCTCTGACTTATTTTGCTAAGCATGATATCCTCCAACTCCATTCATGCTGTTGCAAATGGCAAATTTTCATTCTTTTTGTGGTTGAGTAGTATTCCCCTGTGTGTGTGTATATATATATACACATATACATACATACAACATCTTCATCCATTCGTCTATTGATGGAACTTAGGTTGCTTCCATATCTTGGCTATTGTAAATAATGCTGCTATGAACATTCAGATACTCATATCTTTGTGAACTAGTGTTTTTGCTTTCTTTAGATTTGTACCCAAAAGTGAAATTGCTGGATCATATGGTAGTTGTATTTTTAGTTTTTGAGGAAGATCCATCCTGTTTTCCATAGTGGCTGCAGCAATTTTCATTCCCACCAACTTTCTAACTTTTCTGAAAAAGTTGGTGCTGACAACTTTTGCAGATTTTCTCATTGCTTTTAGGGAGGGGAGAATTTTCAGAAATCCTTCCTCTACTGTTAATGATGTTCTTTTAGTAGATATTCTTGAGTAAATACTTTGTAAGTTGTTGTATAATCCTTTTGGTTACTTCTCATAATATTTCAGTGGTTGGTTTTTGAAACTTTTATCCAATGATTAAACTTTTGCAGTTTAATCATTGCCATTTGGGGCAAGGATTTGCTGAACTCCTTGCACAGTCATTCCAGAAGTCCCGCCCTTCCACTGTAGAATTTATGTGTAAATGAAGTATAACTTCACTCAAGACATAGGGCAAAATACATTTTTGGACAAAGGTAGAACACTTTTGTCATTAGAAGTAATGACACATTTGTCACTAGAAGTAATACTAACAGAGAAGGCAGTGGCAACCCACTCCAGTACTGTTGCCTGGAAAGTCCCATGGACGGAGGAGCCTGGTAGGCTGCAGTCCATGGGGTCACTAAGAGTCAGACACAACTGAGCGACTTCACTTTCACTTTTCACTTTCATGCATTGGAGAAGGAAATGGCAACCCACTCCAGTGTTCTTGCCTGGAGAATCCCAGGGACGGGGGTAACCCTAGTGGGCTGCTGTCTATGGGGTCACACAGAGTCGGACATGACTGAAGCGACTTATTAGAAGTAATACTAAAGGATAAATATGAACGTACATTCATATATATGTACATACATATCTACATACATACATATGCTTTAGCAGGGTGGTCCACTGGAGAAGGAAATGGCAAACCACTTCAGTATTGTTGCCTTGAGAACCCCATGAACAGTATGAAAAGGCAAAAGGATAGGAAACAGAAAGATGAACTTCCCAGGCTGGTAGGTGCCCAATACGCTACTGGAGAACAGTGGAGAAATAACTCCAGAAAGAAAGAAGAGACAGAGCCAAAGCAAAAATAACACCCTGTTTTGATTGTGACTAGTGGTAGAAGTAAATTCCGAGCTGTAAAGAACAATAATGCCTAGGAACCTGGAATGTAAGGTCCATGAATCGAGGTAAATTGGAAGTGGTCAAACAGGAGATGGCAAGAGTGAACATCAACATTTTAGGAATCAGCGAGCTAAAATGGACTGAAATTGGTTAATATAACTCAGATGGCCATTATATCTACTACTGTGAGCAAGAATCCCTTAGAAGAAATGGAGTAGCCCTCATAGTCAACAAAAGAGTCCAAAATGCAGTGAAAGAAAAGAAAGTAAAGTCACTCAGTCGTGTCTGACTTTTTGTGACCCCATGGACTGTAACCTGCCAGGCTCCTCCGTCCATGGGATTCTGCAGGCAAGAATACTGGAGTGGGTTGCCATTTCCTTCTCCAGGGGGTCTTCCTGACCCAGGGATTGAATCCGGGTCTCCTGCATTGCAGGCAGATACTTTACCCTCTGTACCACGAGGGAAATGGCAGTACTTGGATGCAATCTCAAAAACGATAGAATGAACTCTGTTCATTTCTAATGCAAACCATTCAATACCACAGTAATTCAAGTCTATGCCCCAACAACTAATGCTGAAGAACCTGAAGTTGAACAGTTCTGTGTTGAGCTACAAGACTTTGTAGAACTAACACAAAAAACAGATGTCTCCTTTTCATTATAGGCGACTGGAATGCAAAAGTAGGAAGTCAAGCAATACCTTGGAGTATCAGGCAAATTTGGCCTTTGAGTACAAAATACAGCAGGGCAAAGGCTAATAGAATTTTGCCAAGAAAACGCACTGGTCTTAGCAAGCACCGTCTTCCAACAACACAAGAGAAGACTCTGCATATGGGCATCACCAGATGGTCAATACCAAAATCAGATTGATTATAGTCTTTGCAGAAAGATGGAGAAGCTCTATACAGTCACCAAAAACAAGACTGGGAGCAGACTGTGGCTCAAATCATGAACTCCTTATTGCCAAGTTCAGATTTAAATTGAAGAAAGTAGGGAAAACCACTAGACCATTCAGGTATGACCTAAATCAAATCCCTTACACTGGAAGTGACAAACAGATTCAAGGAATTAGATCTGATAGACAGAGTGCCTGAAGAACTATGGACGGAGGTTTGTAACATTGTAGAGGAGACAGGGATCAAGACCATCTTCAAGAAAAAGAAATGCAAAAAGGAAAAATGGCTGTCTGAGGAGGCGTTACAAATAGCTGTGAAAAGAGAAGTGAAAGGCAAAGGAGAAAAGGAAAGATATACCCATTTGAATGCAGAGTTCCAAAGCGTAGAAGGGAGAGATAAGAAAGCCTTCCTCAGCAATCAGTGCAAAGAAATAGAGGAAACCAATAGAATGGGAAAGACTAGAGATCTCTTCAAGAAAATCAGAGATACCAAGGGAACATTTCATGCAAAGTAGGGCACAATAAAGGACAGAAATGGTATGGACCTAACAGAAGCAGAAGATATTAAGAAGAGGTGGCAAGAATACACAGAAGAACTATACAAAGAAGATCTTCATGACCCAGATATTCACGATGGTGTGATCACTTACCTAGAGCCAGACATCCTGGAATGTGAAGTCAAGTGGGCCTTAGGAAGCATCACTATGAACAAAGCTAGTGGAGGTGATGGAATTCCATCAATTCTTTGGAATTCAAAAGAATTCCATTTGAAATTTGAGCTATTTCAAATCCTGAAAGATGACTCTGTGCAAGTGCTGCACTCAATATGCCAGCAAATTTGGAAAACTCAGCAGTGCCCACAGGACTGGAAAAGGTCAGTTTTCAGTCCAATCCCAAAGAAAGGCAATGCCAAAGAATGCTCAAGCTACCGCACAATTGCACTCATCTCACATGCTAGCAAAGTAATGCTCAAAATTCTCCAAGTCAGGCTTCAATAGTATGTGAACCCTGAACTTCCAGATGTTCAAGCTGGATTTAGAACAGATAGAGCAACCAGAGATCAAATTGCCAACATTCGTTGGATCATCGAAAAAGCAAGAGAATTACAGAAAAACATCTGCTTCATTGACTACACTAGAGCCTTTGACTTTGTGGATCACAACAAACTGTGGAAAATTCTTAAAGAAATGGGAGTACCAGACCACCTGACCTGCCTCTTGAGAAATCTGTATGCAGGTCAAGAAGCAACAATTAGAACTGGACATGGAACAACAGACTGGTTCCAAATAGGAAAAGGAGTACACCAAGGCTGTATATTGTCACTCTGCTTATTTAACTTTTATGCAGAGTACATCATGAGAAATGCTGGCTGGATGAAGCATAAGCTGGAATCAAGATTGTTGGGGGAAATATCAATAACCTCAGATATGCAGATGACACCACTCTTATGGCAGAAAGTGAAGAAGAACTTAAGAGCCTCTTGATGAAAGTGAAAGAGTAGAGTGAAAAAGTTGACTTAAAGCTTAATATTCAGAAAACTAAGGTCATGGCATCTGGTCCCATTACTTCAGGACAAATAGATGGGGAAACAATGGAAATTGTGAGAGACTTTATTTTCTTGGGCTCCAAAATCACTGCAGATAGTGACTGCACCCATGAAATTAAAAGACACTTGCTCCTTGGAAGAAAAGCTATGACCAACCTAGACAGCATATTAAAAAGCAGAGACATTACTTTGCCAACAAAGGTCCGTCTAGTCAAAGCTATGGTTTTTCCAATAGTCATGTGTGGATGTGAGAGTTGGACTACAGAGAAAGCTGAGCGCCAAAGAATTGATGCTTTTGAACTGTGGTGTTGGTGAAGACTCTTGAGAGTCCCTTGGACTGCAGGGAGATCCAACCAGTCCATCTGAAGGAAATCAGTTCTGAATATTCATTGGAAGGAGTGATGCTGAAGCTGAAACTCCAATTCTTTGGCTGCTTGATGGGAAGAACTGACTCATTTGAAAATACCCTGATGCTGGGAAAGATTGAAGGCAGGAGGAGAAGGGGACGATAGAGGATGAGATGGTTGGATGACATCACCAATTCGATGGACATGAGTTTGAATAAGCTCCCAGAAATGGTGATGGACAGGGAAGCCTGGCGTGCTGTAGTCCATGGGGTCTCAAACAGTTGGATATGAGTGAGTCACTGAATTGAGCTGAACTGAGCAGGGTGAGAAAAATTTAGAGGGAAACAAGGCACAGAATACAAGAAACTGTGATAGTTGTCAAATCCTCTATTACTGAGTGTAACAGGAAGAGGGATACTTTTAATGAGATCCTCTTCTGTTTAACCTGTTGCTAACTAAGTCATTTCAGTCACATCTGACTCTCTGCGACCCCATGAACTGTAGCCCACCAGGCTCCTCTGTCCATGGGATTCTCCAGGCAAGAAAACTGGAGTGAGGTGCTATTTCCTTTTCCAGGGGATCTTCTCAACCCAGGGTTGAAACCTGCATCTTTTTCATCTGCATTGGCAGCCAGGTTCTTTTACCACTAGCGCCACCTGGGAAGCCCTTTTACTTTTTGTAGCTGGGACCATATCTTTGTTCAATGTGGTATAAAAACAGTGATCTAATGGTCATATCTAAAGCATATTAATAGTGCAGATAAGATTTTGTGTGTTTATACTGTGTTATAGGATTTCTTTCAGTTTAAAGTAATAACACGTTTAATGGAAGGAAATAAGCGCATTTCTGAATAACAAAGCCTTTGTCTTTAACAGGTGAGAGGAATGACATGTGCCTCCTGTGTCCATAAAATAGAGTCTACCCTCACAAAACACAGAGGGATCTTCTACTGCTCTGTGGCCCTGGCAACCAACAAAGCACATATTAAATATGATCCAGAAATTATTGGTCCCAGAGATATTATTCATACAATTGAAGTAAGTGCCAAGACTTTACATTTCCATGTTTTTACCTATCCAGTCAGCACTCCCTCAGATCACTTCTGGTTTATATCAGAAAGAAATGATGAAAAAAATCTGATTCCTTTGTTTAATTGTCTCAAAATATAATAAGCATTTTACCATTTTATTTTTTATTTTTTGGACTTTGTCAGGAGGAATTAGCTAAAGGCACATTGATAGTATTAATCAGGATGGGACTTGAAGTAGAACCTCAGGTCATTTGAAATGTTTAGAAAATATAAGTAAAGGATAATTTCTTTTGAGTTAAATTCATATTAATCATTACAAAAGTGGAATATCCTGCTAGATGCTATATTGTTTAAGTCAAAGCTTTAACTACTACCTTAGTTAAAGTAAGAAATATAAAAGACCAAACCTTTTTCATTGTGACAAATTCATCCTGTATTCTTCAGTAGCTCGTAAATGGTAGTACATGGTGAAGTATCGCATGTATTGTTTCCGTGTGGTGTAGCATTGTTGTTCTAATGACCTAAAAAGCATATTAATCATTTAGATAAGATCCTGTTAATGTAGACAGTAGTACCATTAACATATTTGTGAAACTAGCATTTTCGAGTATCTTCTATGTGCCAGTTATGCAAATTGCAAAGCTTCAGTTCTTGATTTAATTCTCAGAACAGTACTGTCGTCTTCATTTTGTAGGTGAGGAAACTCAGGTTATGAGATGTTAAGTTACTTCCCAAAGTCACATAAGCTAGTAAGTGTCATGCCAGGGATTTGAGCCTAATCTTCCTGACTCCAGTGTTCATGCTTGCTCTTTTCTCTGTGCTACACTGTCAAGAAATATAAGAAGGCAGCATTTTCCCTAGCAGCTGAAAATATAGTGTATGTTACTGTCTATGTTCATATGAATCTTATTTAGGTATAATTTTCTTTCAGTACTTTATTTTATTGAGGAAAATTTTCATTCTTGTTATTTATTCCTGCTAGAACAAGAGTAAAGACTACATATGCAAAACCTTGAATAATATGTTTAGCATGGTGCTAACTTTTATGGCCTCTCATTCAGTTTTCTGTGCTCTCGGGGATGTATGGATGGATAGATAGATGTCAAAACTAAAAGTAAAAATAAACTGATTAATATACATCAGTACTAGTAGGTGCTTGTCAAAGTGTAAGATTTATGATTTTACTGCTGAATTCTGTTGTTATTAGATCATCATACAGTCTGTCAGCTTGACTAAGCAATATATTTCTGCTTTTTTTCCAAAATTACTTACTAGAGGCTTTAGTTTACTTCTTGATAGAAGAACCTCTACTGAGGACAACTACGCTTGAATTAAATCAATAATTTGGAAATAGTAGGAATAGATATTAACTAGAATTGAGGAAACATTTATTTCTTTGATGAAAGACTAGAAACAAAGATAATTAAGAGAAGGAATGGAGAAGGAAATGGCAACCCACTCCAGTATTCTGGCCTGGAGAATTCCATGGACAGAGGAGCCTGGTGGCTATAGTCTGAGGTATCAAAACAGTCAGACACGACTGAGCATGCAAGAGAAGGAAGCACATCTTCATCTTTATATTCCCCATAGTGATTTGCACTTGAATTATTCTTAATGACAATACCACAGCTTAAAATTTCTGTACATAATGTTTATACATTCAGAGAAATAATTGTTTTTTCATGAATTTCCTTAGAGCTTGGGTTTTGAAGCTTCTTTGGTCAAGAAGGACCGGTCAGCAAGCCACCTAGACCATAAACGGGAAATAAGACAGTAAGTACTTTTGGAGTGTCAATAAAAACCATATTTTGATTTGTGTTTACAAATTTAACATACTGTTAGCATGTCAGTTATTTTTTCAATAGCATCCTTACACTGGGTGGAAATTGGTCACAAGTTATATTTCGCTATGGTACACAGAATCTTTAACCATTAGATGTTTACTCAGATGATCTTTCTTTTCTATATTAGGTGGCGACGGGCCTTTCTTGTGAGCCTGTTTTTCTGTATACCTGTAATGGGACTGATGATATATATGATGGTTATAGACCACCATCTTGCAAGTCTTCACCATAATCAGAACATGAGCCAAGAAGAAATGATCAACATTCATTCTTCTATGTTCCTGGAGCGCCAGATCCTGCCAGGATTGTCCATTATGAATTTGCTATCTTTTTTATTGTGTGTTCCTGTACAGGCAAGTGAAATGTTAGCAAGTATATTTGTCAATAATGAAACCTAGTCAAAACTAGTAGGTGAGGCTATTTTCAGTTGTATGACAAACACTGGCCAGAAGTATGATCATTTTATGCTGTATGCTTTAGAAAAATAATTTTAAACTGAGGATTAAAGTAGATAATGAATTTCATTTTAATCCCTAAAGGATATTGTTTAATGACAGAGGAAATAATAAGAGTTCAATTCGTATTTAGATATGAATTTGGCATTCATATCTGCTACTCTGTACAACTTCATATTTAGTTATTATAATAATAAAATGTTATTTTATTTCTTTATATTTTCATTAAACTATTTTATATGATATATTTTAGCATATTTACTATTTATTCTATTAAATAATCATAACAGTGATATTATTTTTATTATTTCTCCATGGCACTTAAGTTTATTATTCTCTGTATGTTTTCAACTCTTCTTTTCAGATAAGTTTTTCCTGTGGAACACTTCTAATAGATTTATCCCTTTTTCTGATCCTCATAAAAAACAATAATGATTTTTAAAACACCCTAGTATGTTTCTCTAACTAATGAAAAATAAGCTTTTCAGTTATGTATTCTAATGAAAACAGTGGACGGATCCAGTAGCTTGTGATGTACCATTCAGGTTGAATTTTGAAAAGAAGGCGAGTTTTATATAAAAAATCATTGTCAATGTAATTCTTTCCCTAGTTCTTGTTTTTGCTAGCTTCAAAAGAAAAATCCAAGAATCATTTTACTTCCTTTATATTATGGAATATTCATTAAATCATTGAGGATGGCTGCCAAGGGCTTTACAGCAATTTGAATCCCTATACACATGTATCTGCTAAACTACAAACACTTTTGTTTCAGCTTTAAAAAAGCTCTAGGGGAATTTCTCCATGGCCTGGGTTCTGTCCCTGATAGGGGAACTAAGGTTCCCACAAGCCACGTGGTGTGGCTAAAAAAAAATTCTCCTTAGTTGTTTATGGATTAGATAAAAGCCGAAGGAAGTTAACGTTGATATTTTATCTTAGTTATTGAGGTATAAATGTGAATGTCAGCTTTTTTTAAAAAAGCACTGATCACTGTTTCTGTATTACAGTTTTTTGGAGGCTGGCACTTCTATATTCAGGCCTACAAAGCACTGAAGCATAAAACTGCAAATATGGATGTATTGATTGTGCTGGCAACAACCATTGCATTTGCTTACTCTTTGGTTATTCTTCTGGTTGCAATGTATGAGAGAGCCAAAGTGAACCCTGTTACTTTCTTTGACACACCTCCTATGCTATTTGTGTTTATCGCACTAGGCCGGTGGCTGGAACATGTAGCAAAGGTAAAGTAAAAAAGGGTGACGTTTGTTAAAAATCTTGGGTAGATAAATTATTATAATATTTTCTAGACCAATTATTGGAAATATACATTGATTTATGTTGTTAACCATGTACTAAAAGAAATATTCTTATTTTAGCAATATTTTAGGTTAAGTATTCCTTTGGGGGGCTTCCTGGTGGGTCAGTGGTAAAGAATCTGCCTGCCAATGGTTTGATCCCTGGGTCAGGAAGATCCCCTGCAGTAAGGCACAGCAGCCTACCAGTATTCTTGCCTGGGAAATCCCACGGACAGAAGAGCCTGATGGGCTATAGTCCAAAGGGTCGAAAGAGTTGGACATGACTGAACAAACTAAACACAAGCACAACACAAGCACATTTTACTTACACCACATTATTAATGGAAAAATTGATGTGGCCACAAGATTTAAAATAAAAATGGGAAAAAATTTACCCACAGTCCCATGCTATAATGGAAATAACTTTCCAATCCTATTCCATATTCATTTATATTTTACAGAGTGGCAAATATGGTGTATATACCACTTTGTACCCTTAACATTTTAAAGTTTTCCCCCTATTTTTGCAGTCTAGATAATTATCCAGTATTTCTAAATAATACTCTCTCAAGTCTTTGTACTATAATTTACTAAACCATTCTGCTTTTGTCCTAAGTTAGATTGTTTCCAGTGTTTAATTTTAGATAATCCTGTGTTAAACATATTCATGTTTAATAGTTATTTATGTTGAATTAATATCTTAGGATAAATTACAAAAGATATGGTTAAAGGACATAAATTTTTCTATGGCTCATGCTATTAATCTTAACAATTTTTGCCATCAAGAGTATGTAAGTAGTTTTACTACAACTTCATCAGCACCAATTCCTATCTAAATTTTTGCCAAGTTAGTAGGTATTAAATGGTATCATAGAGTTGCTCTAGTTTTCATTTCTTCTATTAGTATCAGTAATAAACATTATTCTACACATCAGGTATTATATTTCTTCTTAAATGAATTGCTTATTTATGTCCTTTGCCTTTGTACCTATTGGGTTCTGATGTTTTTCTTATTAATTTACATTATTTTTATATGAATTATACCTAATATATTTTATATCTTGTGTACTTTTTATTTTCGAAGTCAGACATCTGATATGAACTAATTAACATTCCTAAAGTGATCTCTTAGGTAAATGTTAAAGATTGTGTCTTTATTTTACATAAGACTTTTTCTTCCTTGGCATTGTTTACATGTGTGTTTTAATTTATAGGGCAAAACATCAGAGGCTCTTGCCAAACTAATTTCACTACAAGCTACAGAAGCAACTATTGTAACTCTTGACTCTGATAATATCCTCTTGAGGTATTTATCTTCATTATTCCTCTTCTTTTTTAACTTTTAGGAAAGATATTGAATATACACAGAAGTAGAGAGAAGGGTGGGGCTTCACTGGTGGCTCAGTGGTAAAGAATCTGCCTGCAATGAAGGAGACATGGGTTCTATCCCTGGGTTGGGAAGGTCTGCTGGAATAGGAAATGGCAACCCACTCCACTATTCTTGCCTGGAAAATTCCATGGACAGAGGAGCCTGGTGGGCTACAGTCCATGGGGTCACAAAGAGTTGAACATGACTTGGTGACTGAGCACACACCAGAGAGAAGGGTATAATGAACCCACATAATCTTTCTCCAAGATTTAACAATTATTCATATTTTACCACACTTTACTTCATCTGTATGATCTATCTTTCTTTTGTTGTAGTAGAATTTTAAAGTAAATCCCAGTCATATGGTTTTACCGCCAATATTCCTGTTGTATCTTTAAAAAAAGACATATTCTTATATAATTATAATACCATATTGCATCTAAGAAAATGAACAATAATTCTTTAATATGGTCTAATACACAGTCCTTATTAACATTTCTCCTGTTGTCTCCAAAATGTTTTGAGTTTCTTTGTTTAAAATGGAATTCAAAGTCCATGTGTTATTGCATTTGACTAACATGTATTTTTTTATTTTTAATTGAGTTATAGTTGATGTATGATATTATGTGTTACAAGTATATAGTATAGTGACTCACAATTTAAAAGGTTATATACCCCATTTGTAGTTATTATAAAATACTGGCTATATTCTCCGTATTGAACAATATATACTTGTAGGTTTTTTTGTATCTAATGATTTGTACCTCTTAATCCTTTACCCATGTTGCTCTTCACCCTTCCCTCTTCCCACTGATAACCCCTAGTTTGTTCTCTGTATCCATGAATCTGATTCTTTTTTATTATATTCACTAGTTTGTTGTATTTTTTAGATTCCACATATATAATAAGTGATATCATACAGTATAAAACTTGTGGTGCAGTGGCAAAGATCACAGGGAGTTGGGCATGACTGAGTGAATAAGCACAGCACAGCCAGTACAGGAGATGTGGGTTTGATCCCTAGGTCAGGAAGATCCCCTGGAGAAGGAAATGGCTACCTACTCCAGTATTCTTGTCCAGAGAATCCCATGCACAGAGGAGCCTGGCAAGCTACAGACCATGGGGTCACAAAGAATCGATCACAACTGAGCACATACACACACGCACACACATCATACAGTTTGTCTTTCTCCTGACATGTTTGTTTTAATCTAGAACAACTCCTCTCTCCAGTTCTCCCTCCCTCATTTCTTGCTGCTCCTCCCTCTTTCCATACACTTAACTTGTTAAAGAAACATCTGTCAGTTGTCCTGAAAATATCCCACAGTCCATTTGTCTCTGTTTCCTTCTGGAATCATTTAACTTGTTCTATAACTCCTATATTACCTGTAAACTGAAAGTTAGAGCTAAAGACTTGATTAGATTTCATTCTTTTGTATTTCTCATTTCTGCCCTTATAAAATTGTGTAAATAAGTTGTTTTGTTAAATAAAACCTATTACTTTATTTCTAAGGCTTTCATGTATTTGTTCAATGACTATTCAACAAATATTTAGAGTGCTACTTTGTGCCAGGTACTGAGCTATTCCCCAACAATGAAAAGGACTGACTGACATTGTAGTTCCTAACTTAAGTGTTGGTTCTAACTTGCATTGGTAGTAGTTAATGGGGCCACAAGCATGATGTGAACTATAAAGCTTGCATGGAAAGATCAGAGGGAGAAGCAGATTTTCATAGTGCTTTTTATTTTAACTCATATGTAGTGAAGAGCAAGTGGATGTGGAACTTGTACAACGTGGAGACATTATTAAAGTGGTTCCAGGAGGCAAATTTCCAGTGGATGGGCGTGTTATTGAAGGACATTCTATGGTAGATGAGTCCCTCATCACAGGTATGATCTTTGAGAGGATCATAACATGAAGGTGAAGTGAATCCAAAGTATTAATTAAAAATTGCATGAAACGTGAAGAGCTTTTTATAGAAACTGTGGACTGAATAAATAATAAGCAAAGAGAATATGAGTTCTTTTTAAGACCATATTAAATCAATTTCTGCAGATTTACTTTGTGATTTTACTTATGGTACTGAAGGCTCTTTTTCACTGAGGATTGTTAATTACTAGAATGTATAACCAGAAGAAGTTGTCATATCCTGCTGTAGAGCCCAATAGACTTTGGCAAATTTTCCTGAGTTCTTGCCCTAAAGACCCATCTAGTCTTAGCTGGGATAGGACTCCAGGTTTTCAACATCAGGGTCAGCTCTAAAAAGAATAGACCTAGAGTAGTTTTGGAGATCTTAGATAACTAAGGCCAATCTAAAGTAGAACCAAACTAACACCTTTCCTACCTCAGTCCTTATCATAGTACCAGAAGAGGCTCAGTTTATGAACTGCGTGTGAAAATAATTTAGGATTCTTCATTTCTCAGTAGGGGTACTATTGCTCATTTGGATGGGACAGTTCTTAGTTCTGTCTGACTATCCTGTACATTATGGTACATTTAATATCCCTGATCCTGACCCACTAAGTTGGAGTAGCAGTACCCTGTGCCCCATCTGTAGTTATTACAGACAAGAACTCTCTTCTTATATTTATAAATGCTTCTTGGGAACAGGTTGAGAACCAATGATCTAAGACTAGTGTGGAGTTCCAAAAGTACCTACCAAAAGAGTTAGCACATTAGGTTTTTCCAGTTTAAGATATATATCCCTGGGGTTTGGCCCAGAACTGGCATAAGGAAAAAGTCAGGCAATTTTCTCCTAGGTGTTTGTCCAGATTCTGTTGCATGAAGGAAGAATCTCCTTTCTAGATGATTTTTTGATGATTAACAAATAATGGTGTGTTTCAAGATAGTATTTACTTATGCTCCCTAAATCTATCTTTTTTCCTTACATAGGAGAGGCAATGCCTGTGGCAAAGAAATCTGGAAGCACAGTGATTGCTGGTTCCATTAACCAGAATGGGTCACTCCTTATCCGTGCAACCCATGTTGGAGCAGACACAACCCTTTCTCAAATTGTCAAACTTGTAGAGGAGGCACAAACATCAAAGGTAACTTAACTCCCTAGAAACAGAAAGTATTTTCATTAAAGCCCACTCAGTATAAATCTTGGTCTAGTTTTAATAGGTTCCTTTGTTTAATTCCAGTTGTATTAATATGGAGTTTATTAAAATATTTCTGCTCAGTACTACATATACTCTGTATTCATTATCAAAACAAGAGACTTTCACATACATATCATTATTATTATTTTTTAATTGTAGGCTCCTATCCAGCAGTTTGCAGACAAACTCAGTGGCTACTTTGTTCCTTTTATTGTTATTGTTTCCATTGCTACCCTTTTGGTTTGGATTATAATTGGATTTCTGAATTTTGAAATCGTGGAAACCTACTTTCCCGTGAGTGACTTATAAACATCTCTTTATCATATATAAAACAGTTTGTGAATCTTTTGCATAAGTAATTAATTTGAAAATAATTTTAATAATTACTGGTATCTTTAACAGATTGGAGTGAGAAGCTGATAAGAATAACATTTACATTTCTGTAGACATAAAAGATTTCCTTTTGGAAAGATTTTTTTCATTATAACTTGTGATTTTCCAAAAGCAAGTATAGGCATACCTTGTTTTAGTGCATTTTGCTTTATTGTGCTTTGCAGATATTGTGTTTTTTACAGATTGAAGGTTTGTGTCAACCCTGTGTTGAACAAGTCTATTGATGCCATTTTTACAACAGCATTACTTTTTAAATAAGGTATATACATATTTCTTTGGCCTTTTTGGGGCTTCCCTGGTAGTTCAGTCTGTAAAGAAACTGCCTGCAGTGCAGGAGACCTGGGTTCAATCCCTGGGTCAGGAAGATCCCTTGGAGAAGGAAATGGCAACCCGCTCCAGTATTCTTGCCTGGAAAATTCTCTAGACACAGGAGCCTGGTGGGCTACAGTCTATGGGGTCGCAAGAGTCGGATACAACTTAGTGACTAAACCAACACCAAATGTATTTCTTTAGAGATAATGATATTTCATACTTAATAGACTACAATATAGTATACAGTATGGGCTTCCCTGGTGGCTGGGTTGGTAAAGAATCTGCCTGAAATGCAGGAGACCTGAGTTTGATCCCTGGATAAGGAAGATACCCTGGAGAAGGGAATGGCAACCCACTACAATATTCTTGCCTGGAGAGTCCCATGGACAGAAGAGCCTGGTGAGCTACTGTCATGGGGTCGCAGAATCAGACATGACTGAGAGGCTAACACACACAGTGTATAGTATAGTATAAACATAACTTTTACCTTCTTTGAGAATTCAAAAATTCTTGTGACTCACTTTATTTTGGTGGTCCAAAACTGAACTCACAGTATCTCTGAGGTATGCCTATAATGAGGTTACTGATATCATTATCAATAACCTCAGATAGGCAGATGATACCACCCTTATGGCAGAAAGCGAAGAACTAAAGAGCCTTTTAATGAAAGTGAAAGAAGAGAGTGTAAATAGCTGGCTTAAAACTCAACATTCAAAAAGTGAAGATCATGGCATCTGGTCCCATCACTTCGTGGCAAATAGATGGGGAAACAGTGGAAACAGTGACAGACTGTCTTTTCTTGGGCTCCAAAATCACTGCAGATGGTGATTGCACCCAAGAAATTAAAAGACCCTTGCACCCTGGAAGAAAAGCTATGACCAACCTAGGCAGCATATTAAAAAGCAGAGACATTACTTTGCCGACAAAGGTTCATCTAATCAAACTGTGGTTTTTCCAGTAGTCATGTATTTATGTGACAGTTGGACCATAAAGAAAGCTGAGTGCTGAAGAACTGGTGCTTTTTAACTGTGGTGTTGGTGAAGACTCTTGAGAGTCTCTTGGACTGCTAGGAGATCCAACCAGTCCATCCTAAAGGAAATCAGTCCTGAATATTCATTGGAAGGACTGATGCTGAAGCTCCAATACTTTGGCCACCTGATGTGAAAAACCAACTCATTAGAAAAGACCCCGATGCTGGAAAAGATTGAAGGCAGGAGGAGAAGGGGACGACAGAGGATGAGATGGTTGGATGGCATCACCGACTCAATGGACATGAATTTGAGCAAGCTCCGGGAGATGATGATGGACAGGGAAGCCTTGCGTGCTGCAGTCCATGGGGTTGTAAAGTATCGGACACAACTGAGTGACTGAACTCAATCAATGCCTATACTGACCTTTCACATTTTATACATAGTCTCAATCCTAGCATGATTTTGCTTTCACAAAGGACTATGGATATATTGAGGAAAACCTTGAAATCTCAGCTATGTCAGAATCAGTGTGATCTGAGGTCAATTTAATTTCTCTTTGAGCTTCAGTTTCCTCAAGTGAAATTTTAATAATACTCATCCAACATAACTTGCAGTTATCATAAAAGTTAAATAATATATTAGAAACTCTTTGTAATTTATTGAACTCTTTATAAATATAAGGTAATATTCAATTCAGTTCAGTTGCTCAATTGTGTCCGACTCCTTGTGACCCCGTGAATTGCAGCACACCAGGCCTCCCAGTCCATCCCCAACTCCCAGAGTTCACTTAAACTCATGTCCATCGAGTCGGTGATGCCATCCAGCCATCTCATCCTCTGTCGTCCCCTTTTCCTCCTGCCCCCAATCCCAATATTAAAGTAATATTAATGTCTGCTTCTCTCAAAGTCTATGATAGTCTCTAGGTATGGTGTTATAAAGTGGCATAGTAAACCTGGACTGTGCCTCATGTTAGAGATATAACCTTTAATTCACTTAACTTCTCTTATCTTCAGTTTTGTCATCTGTAACATAGTGATAATAATACCTAAATTTCAGGATTGGAATTAGTGTATATATTTAAGACATATATGAAAGCATAAGCTTAGATGTCTATGAAAATACCTTCCAGTTCTCTCTCTATATAACTCTTAGACCATCACTTAGTTTAAGTATTTGAGAACTTAGTAAGAATCAATTCAGTTCAGTTCAGTCGCTCAGTCGTGTCCGACTCTTTGCGACCCCATGAATTGCAGCACGCCAGGCCTCCCTGTCCATCACCAACTCCCGGAGTTCACTCAGACTCATGTCCATCGAGTCAGTGATGCCATCCAGCCATCTCATCCTCTGTCATCCCCTTCTCCTCCTGCCCTCAATCCCTCCCAGCATCAGAGTCTTTTCCAATGAGTCAGCTCTTTGCATGAGGTGGCCAAAGTACTGGAGTTTCAGCCTTAGCATCATTCCTTCCAAAGAAATCCCAGGGCTGATCTCCTTCAGAATGGACTTTGGATCTCCTTGCAGTCCAAGGGACTCTCAAGAGTCTTCTCCAACACCACAGTTCAGAAGCATCAATTCTTCAGCGCTCAGCTTTCTTCACAGTCCGACTCTCACATCCATACATAACCACTGGAAAAACCATAGCCTTGACTAGATGGCCCTTTGTTGGCAAAGTAATGTCTCTGCTTTTCAATAAGCTATCTAGGTTGATCATAACTTTTCTTCCAAGGAGTAAGCGTCTTTTAATTTCATGGCTGCAGTCACCATCTGCAGTGATTTTGGAGCCCCCCAAAATGAAGTCTGACACTGTTTCCACTGTTTCCCCATCTATTTCCCATGAAGTGATGGGACCAGATGCCATGATCTTCGTTTTCTGAATGTTGAGCTTTAAGCCAACTTTTTCACTCTCCACTTTCACTTTCATCAAGAGGCTTTTTAGTTCCTCTTCACTTTCTGCCATAAGGGTGGTGTCATCTGCATATCTGAGGTTACTGATATTTCTCCCGGCAATCTTGATTCCAGCTTGTGCTTCTTCCAGCCCAGCATTTCTCATGATGTACTCTGCATAGAAGTTAAATAAGCAGGGTGACAATATACAGCCTTGATGTACTCCTTTTCCTATTTGGAACCAGTCTGTTGTTCCATGTCCAGTACTAACTGTTGCTTCCTGACCTGCATATAGGTTTCTCAAGAGGCAGGTCAGGTGATCTGGTATTCCCATCTCTTTCAGAATTTTCCACAGTTTATTGTGATCCACACAGTCAAAGGCTTTGGCATAGTCAATAAAGCAGAAATAGATGTTTTTCTGGAACTCTCTTGCTTTTTTGATGATCCAGCAGATGTTGGCAATTTAATCTCTGGTTCCTCTGCCTTTTTTAAAACCAGCTTGAATATCTGGAAGTTCATGGTTCATGTATTGCTGAATCTTGGCTTGGAGAATTTTGAGCATTACTTTACTAGCGTGTGAGATGAGTGTAATTGTGCAGTAGTTTGAGCATTCTTTGGCATTGCCTTTCTTTGGGATTGGACTGAAAACTGACCTTTTCCAGTCCTGTGGCCACTGCTGAGTTTTCCAAATTTGCTGGTATATTGCGTGCAGCACTTTCACAGCATCATCTTTCAGGATTTGAACTAGCTCAACTGGAATTCCATCAACTCCACTAGCTTTGTTCGTATTGATGCTTTCTAAGGCCCACTTGTCTTCACATTCCAGGATGTCTGGCTCTTGGTGAGTGATCACACCATCGTGATAATCTTGGTCGTGAAGATTTTTTTTGCATAGTTCTTCTGGGTATTCTTGCCACCTCTTCTTAATATCTTCTGCTTCTCTTAGGTCCATACCATTTCTGTCCTTTATTGAGCCCATCTTTGCATGAAATGTTCCCTTGGTATCTCTAATTTTCTTGAAGAGATCTCTAGTCTTTCCCATTCTGTTGTTTTCCTCTATTTCTTTGCATTGATCGCTGAAGAAGGCTTTCTTATCTCTTCTTGCTATTCTTTGGAACTCTGCATTCAGATGCTTATATCTTTCCTTTTCTCCTTTGCTTTTTGTTTCTCTTCTTTTCACAGCTATTTGTAAGGCCTCCCCAGACAGCCATTTTGCTTTTTTGCATTTCTTTTCCATGGGGATGGTCTTGATCCCTGTCTCCTGTACAGTGTCACAAACCTCCGTCCATAGTTCATCAGGCACTCTATCTATCAGATCTAGTCCCTTAAATCTATTTCTCACTTCCACTGTATAATCATAAGGGATTTGATTTAGGTCATACAGCACTCTAAAACCATTATTACTGAGAAGATCTTTGTTGTGTTTTTTCTTTTAAAAATGCCATGCTATATATACATTGTTTCATAGTGTTTGTCCCTTCAATTAAAGAACTGGTAGAATCAGAACATCTATTCCATCATGTGATCATTACTATAATATTAAAATGTTTCTTGCAATGATTCATATTGGTTAAATTGGAGAAGGCAATGGCAACCCACTCCAGTATTCTTGCCTGAAGAATCCCATGGACTGTAGCCTATCAGGCTCCTCTGTCCATGGGGTCGCAAAGGTTGGACATGACTTAGTGATGAAACCACCACCCATTGCTTAAATGCTCACTAAACAAGAGGATTGCTGAGAAGTATTTTGGAATGTGTTTCCTTCAGGAATTTTTCTCATGAGTTCAGAGGGTCTTAGGAGATTTCTCATAATACTATCAATCATTTTTACTCATGGAAGCACATACTCAATGTCAATAAGAGCTATACTACCAGATATACTCATTAATATTGCTTTGTCCAAAAGAATTTTATTGAGATGTAATTAAGAAACCTTTGCAAACTGAGTGATTTTTTCATTGTCTTCAAAGAATAGTATGAAAGACAGTTTTATGGTCTTAGTATACAGGAGGACAGAATTATTTTTGTTTTGGATCAAATTTCTTGAGAATTAGGTCTCATGTTTGCAGCTATTTCTGAAAGTGCCTAGTAAAAAACTTATTCTCAATATGGGGAGTGGAGAAGCTTACTTTTCTTGTTTTTTATATTCATTCCATAGTGTGTAACTCTGGAATCAGCAAAATTGAAATCTTGAATTTTAGAACTGTAACTTGTTTACAGTTATGTCAATAATTTCTTATATTCATAAAAGAAAAAAAGTGTTTTCTTACTAGTAATTAAAACATGTTGGTAGCTAAGTAGGATTATGTGTTACTCCAGAGTTGTGGTTTTATTTAGAGTTATGCTTTGTTGTTTTTGTTTTATTCAGCTCTAAATCAGTAATCAAAATTCATGTTTCTTCTCAAGGGCTACAACAGAAGTATCTCCCGAACAGAAACAGTAATACGCTTTGCTTTCCAAGCCTCTATCACAGTTCTGTGCATTGCATGCCCCTGTTCCCTGGGACTGGCCACTCCAACTGCTGTGATGGTGGGTACAGGAGTAGGTGCTCAAAATGGCATACTAATCAAAGGTGGTGAGCCATTGGAGATGGCTCATAAGGTAAGATAGTCCCTAAAACTGCGAGTTGTCTCATCCAAACTGGCAATAGCACCCCTACTGAAAAACAGATTCTTAAATTATTTCTACATTGCCCATAAGCTGAGCTTCTTCTGGTATTGTCCCGAGGGTGGAGGTAGAAAAGGTGTTATTTTGGTTCTGCTCTGAATTGGCAGAGTGTATAAGATCTCTACTCCAGACCTACTCTCTTTAGAGTATACCCTCGTGTGGAAAACCTAGAGTCCTGTCCCAACTCATTCTAGACTGGTCATTAGGGCAGGAAGATATATATCATAGATATTTGCTGAGGCAATTTGCCCAAGTCTGTCAGGCTTCTCACCTATTTGTGTGTGACTCCATGTTCGTGCTGTTCAACATTTGATAGTGCTTGCCCTTACTTTCATCTTTGCTGCCACCAGCTGACAGTTTGCAACTATGATTTCAGGAATATATAATCCTGTCCCTGATCTCTCTCATGTTAGAATTTCCGTTACAATCTCAATCAAAGCCACTTGACTTCAACTAAAACCATGTTCCTTCTAGTATATTCTTATTATGAGGATATAAATTATATACACATGCATGTACTAAACACAGAACACAACTTAGAACAGCTTTGGAACTTCATCTAGCCAGTGAATACAAGCTACTAATTTTTATAGTAATTTTAAATTTTGATATAATTTCAAACTTATATAAAATTTGCAAGAATAGTATAAAGAAATCTCACATACCCTTTACTGAAGATATCAGGCTCCTTTCCTAAGAACAAGGACAGTCTCTTACATAAACATAGTACAAAGATGAAAATCAACAAGCTAATACTGATAAAATACTGTGGTCTAATCTCTTGTCCATATTCCAGTTTCCTCAGTTGACTCCATAATCCTTTATAGTTATTATTTTCTTTTGTCTGGAATCATGCTTTGTATTTAGTTGTCATATCTCTTTTCAAGTAACCAGCAAATTTGGCCTTGGAGTACAGAATGAAGCAGGGCAAAGTCTAATAGAGTTTTGCCAAGAGAACGCACTGGTCATAGCAAACACCCTCTTGGAACAACACAAGAGAAGACTCTACACATGGGCATCGCCAGAGACTCAATACTGAAGTCAGATTGATTACATTCTTTGCAGCCAAGATGGAGAAGCTCCATACAGTCAGCAAAAACAAGACTGGGAGGTGACTGTGGCATGTGACAGATCATGAACTCCTTATTGCCAAATTCAGACTTAAATTGAAGAAACTAGGGAAAACACTAGACCATTCAGGTATGACCTAAATAAAATCCCTTATGATTTTACAGTGGAAGTGACAAATAGATTCAAGGGATTAGATCTGATAGAGTACCTGAAGAACTATGGACAGAGGTTCATGACATTGCAAAGGAGGCAGTGATCAAGACCATCCCCAAGAAAAAGGCAAAATGGTTGTCTGAGGAGGCCTTACAAATAGCTGTGAAAAGAAGACAAGCGACAGGCAAAGAAAAAAAGGAAAGATATACCCATTTGAATGCAGAGTTCCAGAGAACAGCAAGGAGAGATAAGAAAGCCTTCCTCAGCGATCAGTGAAAAGAAATAGAGGAAAACAATAGAATGGGAAAGACTAAAGATCTCTTCAAGAAAATTAGAGATACCAAGGGAACATTTCATGCAAAGATGGGCACAATAAAGGACAGAAATGGTATGGACCTAACAGAAGCAGAAGATATTAAGAAGAGGTGGCAAGAATACCCAGAAGAACTATACAAAAAAGACCTTCACGACCCAGATATTCACGATGGTATGATCACTCACCTAGAGCCAGACATCTTGGAATATGAAGTCAAGTGGGCCTTAGGAAGCATCACTACAAACAAAGCTAGTGGAGGTGATGGAATTCCAGTTGAGCTATTTTAGATCCTAAAAGATGATGCTATGAAAGTGCTACACTCAATATGCTAGCGAATTTGGAAAACTCAGCAGTGGCCACAGGACTGGAAAAGGTCAGTTTTCATTCTAATCCCAAAGGCAATGCCATAGAATGCTCAAACTACTACACAATTGCACTCATCTCACATGCTAGGAAAGTAATGCTCAAAGTTCTCCAAGTCAGGCTTCAACAGTATGTGAACCGTGAACTTTCAGATATTCAAGCTGGATTTAGAAAAGGCAGAGGAACCATAGATCAAATTGCCAACACCCATTGCATCATCGAAAAAGCAAGAGAGTTGCCAAAAAAAATCTACTTTTTCTTGACTGACTATGCCAAAGCCTTTGACTGTGTGGGTCACAACAAACTGTGGAAAATTCTTAGAGAGATGGGAGTACCAGAACACCTGACCTACCTCCTGAGAAATCTGTATGCAGGTCAAGAAGCAACAGTCAGAACTGGACATGGAACAACAGACTGGTTCCAAATCAGGAAGGACTATGTCAAGGCTGTATATTGTCAGCCTGCTTATTTAACTTCTATGCAGAGTACATCGTGAGAAATGCTGGGCTGGATGAAGCACAAGCTGGAATCAAGATTTCCGGGAGAAATATCAATAACTTCAGATATACAGATGACACCACACTTTACAGCAGAAAGCGAAGAAGAACTAAAGAGCCTCTTGATGAAAGTGAAAGAGGAGAGTGCGAAAGTTGGCTTAAAACTCAACATCAGAAAACTAAAATCATGGCATCTCGTCCCATCACTTCATGGCAAATAGGTGGGGAAACAGGGGAAACAGTGACAGATTTTATTTTGGGGGGCTCCAAAATCAATGCATATGGTGACTGCAGCCATGAAATTAAAAGACGTTTGCTCCTTGGAGGAAAAGGTATGACCAACCTAGACAGCATATTAAAAAGCAGAGACATTACTTGCCAGCATAGATCCATCTAGTCAAAGCTATGGTTTTTCCAGTAGTCATGTATGGATGTGAGAATTGGACTATAAAGAAAGCTGAGCACCAAAGAATTGATGGTTTTGAACTGTGGTGTTGAGGAAGACTCTTGAGAGTCCGTTGGACTGCAAGGAGATCCAACCAGTCCATCCTCAAGGAAATCAGTCCTGAATGTTCATTGGAAGGACTGATGCTGAAGCTGAAAGTCCAATAGTTTGGCTACCTGTTGCAAAGAACTGACTCATTTGAAAATACCCTGATCCTGGGAAAGATTGAAGGTGGGAGGAGAAGGGGACGAGAGAGGATGAGATGGTTGGATGGCATCACCGACTCAATGAACATGAGTTTGAGTAAGCTCCAGGAGTAATGATGCACAGGAAGGCCTGGCGTGCTACAGTGCATGGGATCGCAAATATTTGGACACGACTGAGTGACTGAACTGAACTGAACTGATCTCTTCTCATCTTGGTTCCTCAAGCTATTCATTTCTCAAGGTTCATTGAGTGTACTGTGAGGCAACTATGTTCTCTAGTTCCAGATTATTCTTCCTTCCTGCCTGATCTGAGGTTCCCTCGTTGATTTCCTGAGCTGTATTCTCTGGCCAAGCTTCTCATTTAGTCTCGATAAAGTCAAAGCAACCCAGAAGGTTTTAGCTGGTGCACACTTCAAATTAATTACTCAATTGTAATTATTTACCTACTGCCCAGATTTTTTCCCCTACAGATCTAAAATTCATTAGTATTGAAAGTCTTTTTCTTTCCCTAGAGGCACTAGAGGCATCTCTAAGTTACCTATTAACAGTCAACTCTTAACAGGTAGTTCTAGCTATTTAATACATGTTCACAGCACCCTGAACATTTGCAAGGGAGGGTTATTAGGTGTAAATAATGATATTTCTTCCCTTATTCTCCCTTCTTTTTAGTCTCCCAAAGACCATTTAGGTCCAATTAAATCAAAGTCAGTTTATTAAGAAACAAAATAGTAATGTGTTTGTCACAGTAAACCTTTTTTCTCATTTCTGGAATGCTGATACTAAGAATTATCAAGTCAAAAAAAAAAAAGAATTATCAAGTCATACAGTGCATTCTGTTTTGATTTTCTTACAGGTAAAGGTAGTGGTATTTGATAAAACTGGAACCATTACCCATGGAACCCCAGTAGTGAATCAAGTAAAGGTTCTAGTGGAAAGTAATAGAATATCACGCAATAAGATCCTGGCTATTGTGGGAACTGCTGAAAGTAACAGTGAACACCCTCTGGGAGCAGCCATAACGAAATACTGCAAGCAGGTACAATTTTTCCCTTGTTTATTCATGATTTACATATATAATTGGTATGAAACTAGAAAGACTTGTGTTTTCTCATTTTATTTTGTATGTCTTAATTTATTCATACAGAAAAGTATAAAGATGAAAATGAAAATTAACTGTAACCCTACAGCACAGATAACCTCAGTCAACTAAGAAATAAAATAGAAATAATACATATTTATGGGAGGAAATTTTAGATAGTTCAGCATTACATAATGAAAAAGGAAAGCCTCATTCCCTGCCCCTTTCCATAATTCCTCTCTCCAAAGTTTAACGAGTATTAACCTGTTAATAGGCTTTTTGAACAACAGCTTTATTGAGATAAAATTTACATATTCTAATAGAAGTTCACCCTTGTAAAGTGTACAAGTCAATAATTTTTAGTATATTTACAAAAGTGTACATCTGTTAACCATTTTTAGTGTATATACTGACATTTGTTATTTTTAAACTTTACATTGAAAGGTGATAATACAATGACCAGTCTTTGGTATTTTTTTAAAAAATTGTATTAAGTGATTTTTTCCTTATCAGGGCACACAGATTTGCTTCATTGTTTTTAATGCCTATATTATATTCCATTGTATGATTGGCTTTTTGGCTCTTAAAACCTGAAGTTAACATCCTTGTCAGCTTTTGCAAGTTTATCTCTAATGTTTAATGCCTATCAATGTAATTGCTGGATCAAAGGATAGGAACAGTTAAATTTTGATCAATGTTGCCAATGCTTAAATGGCAAATGTTATCAACACCCACACAAAAAGGTATACCAGTTTATACTTTCACCAGAAGTTGAATGACATTTGCCCACATTTTCACTAACACTTAATTTTTTCCAATTCAGTAAGTAAAAAATATTTATTTGTTGACTGTTTACTTTGCATTGTCTTAATTGTGAATAAGGTTGAGCATCTTTCCACATGCGTATTGGTCATTTGCATTTCTTTCTATACCCTGTTTACTTGTATCTGTTGCCTATTTTTTTCATAAGATCGTTTACCTTGTCTTATTGATTTGTATGAGTTCTTTGTAAATTATCTCACATAATTTTTCAGTTAAAATGTGGCAGTTTCACCATTGATGTTGCCATTTCTTTATTTGTTCTTTCCTTTTTACCTATTAACTATTACTGACCTGGCTTCTATACACCCAAATCAAACAATGGAGAGGACAAAGATATAAAGAGCCAGGAAACAGTGATGGTCACCAGAATTCTTTGGCTTACTAAGGACACAGAATCATACTAGAGAGGCCCTCTGGTAACTAAAGGCTCTGTTCTTTGTTACCCTTTGCCCTGTACTAAATAGAAAATCTAACTTGACAATAGAATTAAATATTTAACTTGTAATTCTCTACTGGAAAGGACAGAGAATATTGATAAACCTTCCACATTTTCTTCCCCTAAATTTGGTATAAATCTTATGGAGTGGGATTTTTTAAAAGGATTATGAGGTTCTCCTGTAACTTTGAACATTATACTCAATGCTCTGTTCCTTTGTCCTTATCAAAACCCACTGTCAAATAGGCAATGATAAGTGACAATTTTATTCTAAACATTTAGAATTAACCAGGCCTGTAGATTGTATCTAAACATTTAGAATTAACCAGCAGTAATTTTTGATCTTGCTAATGATGACCTTGGATTGTTAGAACAGCAGAGGAAATCCTTCTGTTTCTATTTGTTAGGAGCTGGATACTGAAACCTTGGGTACCTGCATAGATTTCCAGGTTGTGCCAGGCTGTGGCATTAACTGTAAAGTCACCAATATCGAAGCCTTGCTACACAAGAATAACTGGAAGATAGAGGAAAATAATATTAAAAATGCATCCCTGGTTCAAATAGATGAGAGTAATGAACAGTCATCAACTTCGTCTTCCATGATTATTGATGCTCAGTTCTCAAGTAAGCTAATTTTCTTTGTAGTACCAATTATGGGACAGTTATTAACAGGTATCTAACCTTATAAATTGAACTGTTACATAAGAAACAAAGATTGACATCATGGTTTCATTCTTGTAAATCAGTTTCACCACAGGCCTTCTAATTATTTCACTGAGTTGCTGAAGAACGTTTTTCAACTTCACTCCTTGATTACAGTAGAGGGTGACAACCCCTAGCTCTAGCTGATCTTCCATCTTACTTCAGCTGTCTTTATCTCTCACCACAGCTGCTCCAGACCTTTGGTATCTTTCACAAGCTCTTATGGGCTTCTCCCTAGTTCTCTAAGCAAATTGTCTGGCTTATTTTTCACACAAAAATTTAAGATTCTCAGACATGTGTTCTTTCAGTTTTTTTTTTTTTGCCCAGAATGTTTCCATTTTCAGAGAAAGAAGTATGCCTCTTCTTACCTAATGAATCCCCTCATCTTTGCTCCAGATCTCACCCTCTCTTGATTCCTCAAGGACCTCACACTCTGTTATAGTATATCCCCTTGCTTCTTTTTTTTCCAACTCTTTGTCATAGCTCCTTCTCCTAAACATAGAAACATTTCTCCCATCGAAATCACTGTATTCCCATCTAGATTTTTGTCCCATCTGTCTGTCTTTTCGTTAATATACAAGCTTCTAGAAGGACTAGTCTAAGCTGGCTAAATTCAATGCACAGTCTGGCTTCTGCCCCATCCATACTAGTGAAACTATTTAAGTTTGTTTAGTCCCCTCTCCAGTAGTCAGTTTTCAGTCTTCATTGCTGCCTGATTTCGCTAAGGCATTTGACAATGTTGACCATTTCTTCTGTCCTAAATTTTTTTTCTCCCATGATTCCATGACCCTGCTTTCTCTAGAGTCTCCTCTCACCAATTTGGCTGTTCTTTTAAATCCTCACCTGATTGCTCTTTTCTCCTGCTCTCAAATGTTGGGTGTCCTCAGAGTTTTGGTCTTTTGTCTTTTGCTGATTTTACATATTCTCTCTGTATAATCTCATTCATGCTTATTGCTTATTCTACCATCTGTAGGGTTTCCACTGCCACTCTAAAATCCGTATCTGCAGCAACGCCACTTTACCGAGTTTCTTGTTGGTCTATCCATCTGACCAAAACCAAGATATACATACCTAAGTGTACTTGCCACCTCCCCACCCATTTGTACTTGAGTAATTTTGCTAACATTCAAACCTGATTATATCACTTTCTGACTAATACCTTTTATTGCAGTGGTTTATAACCTATTTTTGAGTCACAAACCTTTAGAGAAATGAGATAAAAGCTATTCCCACTACTCAGAAAATTTCTGTTTTGGACATCTGTATATATCCCTAAGCCCCTCCATGGAAATCTGTTAAGGATCCTGGCTTTATAGGCTCTCCATCTCTGACAGGACAAAGTCCAGTCTCTCTGTGTTTTGTTCAAGATATATTTCCCATGATATGTCTCCTGCCTCCCTGCACCACCCATCTTGTGTTTTTCCACTGTCACGCATGTACCCTGTGTTTCATTCTTATGGAACTACTTAAAGTTTCTCTGTACATCGTGTCATTTCATGCCTGTTAGATCACTTAATTTACTATTTTCTCATCTTTGAAGACTCAGCTCACATCTCTCTTTAGTGAAGCCTCCACTGACTGACATACATAGGCAGAGATATTTGCTTTTCCTTTTTAGGCATAACTATACTTAATCTGGCACACTGCATGATAATTCTTTATCTGCCTGATTCTACTAAGTTGTGATTTCTTTATTATTTGTCTATGAATTCATAGTATCAAGCACACTGACACATAGTGATTTCGTTCATCTGACAGGTTTTATAAACACTGTTCAAGATACTAAAGAATCAGCAATGAGCAGAATAGACAAAGACCCTATCTCATGGAGTTTACATTCCTGGTGAAAGAACACTAGACAGTGTGCAAATAAATAAGCAAGTAGAGTCTATCTGATGGATAGTGCTATGAAGAAAATGAAGAAGAGCAAGTGGTATTGGGCATACTAGGGAATGCTATTTTATATAGGCTGATCGGGGTAGGCCTTATTGAGAAGGTGCTGTTTGAGCAAAAACCTAAGGCGAGGGAGGGAGAAAGTTACGTGAATATCTGTGACAAAAGCATTCCAGTTAGGAGGAATGTTGAATACAGAAGCCTTAAGTGTGCTTGACTAGTTTGAGGAACCCTGTGGCTAGAACAGAGTAAATGATTGGGAACTTTGTACGGACTTTGGTTTTTACTGTGAGGTGGAAAGCCGTTGGAGAGTTTTGAGCATAGGAATGACAGAATCTGACTTAATATTTTAAAAGTATTACTTGGGCTTCTCTGGTAAAAATACACTGTTTCTGTGGGTAGGGACAAGGACAGAATCAAGGGGATAAGTTAGTGGGCTGTTGCCATAATCTAGGTAAAAGATGATGGCTTGGACCAATGTAATACAGTAGAGGTTGTAAGAAGTGGGCAAATTCTGGATGTATCTTCTTTTTTTTTTTTTTTGACCATGCCACGTGGCTTGTGGGATCTTAGTTCCTCCACCAGGAATCAAACCTGTGCCCCTTGCAATGGAAGTCCTAACCACTGAACTGCCAGGGACTTCCCCAGGATGTATCTTGAAGGGAGAGATGACTGACATATCTTGCATATTGGAAATGGGGTATGAGAGAAACAAGCGTCAAGAATTAGGCCAAAGTTTGCAGCCTAACCAATTTAGAAGGATGGAGTTACCATTTAAACAAGATAGAGATCACAGGAGAGATAATGTTGAGGAAAAGTGATTAGGAGTTCAGTTTTTGACGTGTTAAGTTTGAGTGCTTGTTACGTATTCAAGTGGAGATGTTGTGTAAATATTCTATCAAGGAAGCAGGTGGCTGTACAAGTCTGTAGACTTGGGAGTCATCCATTTATAGATCTGTGCTCTCCGGTGTGGTAGCCACTAGTTTCATGTGACTATTTAAATTAATTAAAATTTAGTTTAAAACTCAGCCCTTCAGCCATACTAGTCACATTTCAGTGCTCAATAGCCTCATGTTGTTAGTGGCTACTGTATTAAACAGCAGATGTAGAACATTTCTGTCATCACAGAAAGTTCTGTTGGACAGTGCTGATATAGGTGGTCTTTAAAGTGATGAGACTGCATAAAATCTTCAAAGAGTTGGGAATTCCCTGGTGGTCCAGTGGTTAGGGGGCTTCCACAGTGGCTCAGCAGTAAAGAATCCACCTGCAATGCAGGAGATGTGGGTTCGATCCCTGGGTCAGGAAGATCTCTTAGAGGAGGGCATGGCAACCCACTCCAGTATTGCCTGGAGAATCCCATGGATGGAGGAGCCTGGTAGACTACAGTTCGTGGGGTCTCAAAGAGTTGGACATGAATGAAGCAACTGAGTATTCACACATGCCAATGATTAGGACTAGGCACTTTGACTGCCATGGGCCTGGGTTTGATCCCTGGTCAGAGAACTAAGATTCTGTAAGCCATGAGGTGAGCCCCTGCAAAAAATCAGGAAGTGAGAGTAGATTGGTGGGGAAGAGGTTTAAGGATTAAGCCCTGAAACACTACAAATTAAGAGATCAGGGAGATGAAGAATGATCAGTAAAGAAAACAGAAGTGGTAGGAGGTAACTCATAAGAATGTGGTGCTCTAGAAGCCAAATGAAGAAAGTATTTCAAGGAGAGAAAGTCAACTGTGTTAAATGCTAATAGAGCAAGTAAGATGAGGACTAAGAATTACCCTTTACATTTATTAAAGATCACTGGTGTACCATATGAACAATTCTTTGGCATAAGAGAGACAAAAGTTCTATTTGAACAGGTTCACAGGAGAATGGGAAGCTGATACAGACAACACTTTGTAGGAGTTTTGCTATGAACAGAAGCAAAGAAATGGGGCAGTAGCTAGAGAGATAAATGAGATCTGTTTTGTTTTCTTTTTTAAAAATAGGACTGTGTGCAGCAGAAGTAGAAAATATGATGATGCAGAAGAGAGAGGAGAGAATTGTTGGAGAGATGTTCTGAAATAGACAAAGGAGAGGGATCTATTTATGCAAGTGGAGAAGTTGGCCTTAAATAGGAGTTGGGGCTGTTTATAGTAACAGAAAATAAACTAGATCAGTATGTACAGAGGCTTAGGTAGTTGGGTATATATGGCAATGAGAGCTTCTGAAAGTTCTTTTCTGATTGCTTTTATTTTCTTCCTGAAGTAGGAAGCGCATCATCATCTGGTATGAGAATGGGAGAAAAAAAGGTATAAAATAGCCATCTAGAAGGAATGGAGAATGAATGGACTAGGGAAATACAGTAGAATTGCCAGAAAGCACTAAGGGCCCACTTAAAGTTAGTAAGATATCACTGTAGTTCTGTGTTCTTATCTAACCATTGATGGTTGTACTGATGTACACTAAATATTTTTAACTTTATTCAATTGCCATGGAAGATCATAAGGAAATGTTGAATGGAAAGCATCACCAAGAAAGTAATGCTTGAACTAGCTTCTAAGGAATATGATGCAATTTGGTATTTGGAGAGGAGTGATGAGGACCTCCAGGTGGAGGCAGCAACATGTGCAAAGGCCCAGAGGCATAGAAGAGTAGAGTATGTTCCTTGAACATTTGGAAATCACTGTCATAGGCTATGTTCTACCAAAAAAACCGATGTAGTAACTGCAAGCTTAGAGAGGAAGAATGTCCCTTAAGGGTTGTTGTAAATATTAAACAAGTTCACTAAATGTTTCTTCTGTACTTTCTTTCAGATGCTCTTAATGCTCAGCAGTACAAAGTTCTCATTGGCAACCGGGAGTGGATGATTAGAAATGGTCTTGCCATTAATAACAGTGTAAATGATTCCATGACTGAACATGAGAGAAGAGGTCGGACTGCTGTACTGGTAGCAGTTGATGGTAAGGTTTTCCTTAAGTACACTGTGACTCAGTGTTGTGATCTCAATTGTTTTCTGTATATTTTTGAGAGATATCTGAACTATGAGGGTTATTCAAAAGGAGCCTGAATGCAAAATAAAAATGTCAGCAATACATAATTGTTACTGATTAATTTAAAATTCTCTTGCATTTGCCTGGCTTTTATTAAATTATTTCTTAGGGTAAGTTTGTAGCTGTGAGATTAATTAGTTAACATTTATAATCTTTGCTAAGTATGAAGGCAATATCTTACTATGGCCTTTTTAGGTCCAGGGAAAAGCAGAAAATACCATTTACTTTCATTTTTGAAATAAAATAGCTACTGCAGTGATTTTTTCCTCCCAGTATAAAATGCCAGTTTTGAAGAAGGTATTGGGTTTCAGTTTCATTTGCCTTTAAATTAGCTGAAGTGTTTGGAGCTCTTGGCAATACTTCTCTAAAGGAAGAATGTAAGTCTTTTAGTATCCAGTAAAGTTTATTTTCATTTTCCTATTATTACCTTCATTAGTAACCCCTACCTCACTCTGAGATTTTCACAGCCAAGAATAGAGGCTTACTGTGGGGTTACTGTGGGGTTTGTGGTATTTTCACAACCAAGAATAGAGGCTTACTGTGGGGTTGTGTGGGCTTAGGGGTATTTGGAGTTAAGCTAAGCCCTGAACAACTTTGTTTAACAAAAATCATTTCTTTCTGAAATTTTAAGTCAGACTATTATTCTGCTTTCACCATATTCCAAATTCTATTTTCTGGTGCTCTTACATTAGATGAGCTGTGCGGTTTGATAGCTATTGCTGATACAGTGAAGCCTGAAGCAGAACTGGCTGTCCATATTCTGAAATCTATGGGCTTAGAAGTAGTTCTGATGACTGGAGACAACAGTAAAACAGCTAGATCTATTGCTTCTCAGGTAATGGGTTTACTTAGTAGTTGGGGTGGGAGTATGTGTTAACTTCTAAGTCTTCACATACATTTTCTTTCTTCCCTTCAGGTGCTAAAGAATTGGTACTACCTATTATTTTCATTATCCCTGAGTAGCCATACCTGGTTCCTTAAAAAAGAATTGACATACTGTCTGCGCAGGAAGGGCTTTGCACTTTTTTCTGAAACTGTTATAAGTAAAAAGCTATTTGCTTAATTCATGAGGTGCTTAGTGACATTGTACACAGTTTCTGTTGATGCTTCCTTTGAAATGTTGCTCGTAGTCTCTACCAGTGCTGCCAGCCTAAGCTAGGCTCTCATCCTCTCATGCCTAAAGTACAGCAGTAGCTCCATGCATGGCCCTCTCTAGTCCATCCTGGATACCACTGGTAGAACGAACCAGCTCTTCCGTGGCATTTTCCTGCTACTGATCCCCCACCTTTGCCTTCCCTCTAAAACTTTTCTCATGTTAGTCTTTTCTACTTTGGAATGCCTTCTCCCCTCTTCTATTGACTAATAGAAGTAATATATAAATACTGTCTTGTATAAAAAGATACAGAAGGATATAAAGTAAAAAGTTTGTCACCCTTTTCCCAAGCTTCCTGTCCAGCCCTCGCCCCTTACACTTTCTTATGTACTTATTGTTCATATACAGATGTATAGTTCTGGTATTTTCAACATAAACTGGATCATTTTTGTACAAATTGTTTAGCAGTTTACTTTCTTTCAGATAATAATATATATGCCTTGTCCATGTCCATGGAGCTTTGTCCATGTCTGAACATATAAAGTTACTTCATTCTTTCTACATCGTTGCATTGAATTCCATGGTGTGAATGTATCATAATTGGCTTAACCATTCCTCTAATAAAAAATAATAATTTATGTGCTTTTGAAAATTTTGTTGTTACAACTAAGGCAGTAATATACATCCTTGGGCATACATCTTTTATACATGTATAAGAATGTCCAAAATATAGCTAGGAATGGAATTCCTTAACCAAATGACATGCACACTTTGATAGATGCTGGTACATGCCCTCCAAAATGACAGTACACATTTACACACCCACCAACAGTATCTAAGAGAGCTCATTTCCCTGTAGTCTTACTATCCCTAGATATTACTAATATTTTAAAATCTGGACATCTGGTAGGTGGAAAATGCAGGCACCTCATCATATAAAATGATGAACCATCATTGTTATGTATATAAAATCACTATATAAAATAATAAATATTTTATATAAAATATAACAGTTATATTTTAGGCTTTGTTGTTTTTGTTATTTAGTTGCTCAGTCATGTCTGACTCTTTTTTACCCCATGGACTGTAGCCCATCAGGCTTCTCTGTCCATGAAATTTCCCAGACAAGACCAGGGGTCGAACCTGCATCTCCTGCATTGGCAGACAGATTCTTTACCACTGAACCACCAGGGAAGCCCTATATTTCATGTACTCAGTAATATTTCTTGAAATGAGTGGAGTTTGTTTTTCCTCATGTAGGTTGGCATTACTAAAGTGTTTGCTGAAGTTCTACCTTCCCACAAGGTTGCTAAGGTGAAGCAACTTCAAGAGGAGGGGAAACGGGTAGCAATGGTAGGAGATGGAATCAATGACTCCCCAGCTCTGGCGATGGCTAATGTTGGAATTGCTATTGGCACAGGCACAGATGTAGCCATTGAAGCAGCTGATGTGGTTTTAATAAGGGTAAGTCTGGTGGCCTGACCTTTCAGGAGTGTGAGACTGCTCTGCATGGTCAGAGATGATGTTGTATATTGAACACAATGACTCTGTCCTTCTAATTTCCATCCTCCTGGCCTTTGAGAAAGGGAGAATTCAGGATGGGAGTATGAGAAGTCTTAGTAATTACTTTCATACTTTCTCAATTCAGGGGAGCAAATGAGAATGACAAACTTCTAAATGAATTAAATTTAGGAATATACATAGAACACAATTATCTTCAGCAAGTACTTGCTGAAGTTATTTTAGTGGGGTTTAGTCCCTGTACCAGCATACAACTCTAAAAGTGTTTTCAGAACCCTGAGAAAAAAATTCTGAAAAACCTCTTCCAAGACTGACTCAAATTTTTAGCAGTATCTGAGATTTGAGTTAATTCACATATTTCCCTAAGATACACATCATCTTTGTCATACATGGTATCAAATACAAGTTATTAGTTAAGTTAGAATCTATTGCTAATATCATAAAAATTTCTGTTCTCAGAATGATCTTCTGGATGTAGTGGCAAGTATTGATTTATCAAGGAAGACAGTCAAGAGGATTCGGATAAATTTTGTCTTTGCTCTAATTTATAATCTGATTGGAATTCCTATAGCTGCTGGTATGTGATGGTTAACTTGTGTTGCTTTTTTCCTGAAGTCATTAGATGTCTACCATATTGGAAGTTTTAGTCTTCTTCTTACTGGTTTTGAGCCCAGTTTTGTATGTAGCCTGCTGGTATGGTGAGAGATAATATTAAAGTGAAAGTGAAAGTCACTCAGTCATGTCCAACTCTTTGCGACCCCATAGACTATACAGTCCATGGAATTCTCCAGGCCAGAATACTGGAGTGGGTAGCCTTTCCCTTCTCCAGGGGATCTTCCCAACCCAGGGATCAAACCCAAGTGTCCTGCATTGCAGGCGGATTCTTTACCAGCTGAGCCACAAGGGAAGCCCAAGAATACTGAAGTGGGTAGCCTATCCCTTCTCCAGTGGATCTTCCCCACCAAGGAATTAAACCAGGGTCTCCTGCATTGCAGGCAGATTCTTTACCAACTGAGCTATCAGGGAAAATCAGTAATTTAAATTTTCAGCATTTTCATTATGCCTTAAAATGTATTATCATTCAGACAGGTTTATTTTATTTTACCTTTTTTTCCCCTCCAACTTTGTATTTTGAAATTTTCAAACCTACAAAAATAAGGGAAAAAATGATATAATAAAATCTGTGTACCCTTCGCCTAAATTCACAGTTAATATATCTTGCCACATTGCTTCATCTCTTTCTCCATATGTACTTATTTACTTGGTCATTTATTTTTTTTTGCTGAAGAGAATAAATTTACCTTTAATCTCACTACCCAAATACAACTATTGTTGGTATTTTAGTTTGTACATATCTTTCTGATCTTTTTTACTCTGTATCAGTTTTTATCTTGTTTCATTGTTGTAATTATAACACATAGAGAATGTTCGTAATGTTTTAAGATACCAACAGTTTTTTAGGTTGGGGAGCCAGGGGTGTGTGTATGTGTGTGAGAGAGAGAGAGATTGAACAAAAGAATATGACCCCCCCCAAAAAAAGAATATGAACCTCCAAAAAGCAGGTTAGAGTTATTTAATAAGCATCTGATCATCCCTGTTACCTAGGGGCTTGGTAGGTGTTAACAATAACATGAGAAAAATAGTTATCAGACTTCCCTGGTGGTCCAGTGATTAAGAATCCTCCTGCCAATTCAGGAGACACGGGTTGAATCTTCCCTGGTCTGGGAAGATCCCAGATGCTGTGGAGCAACTAAGCCCATGAGCCATAACTACTGGAGCCCACGCTTCTCGACTACTGAAGCCATCACAGTGAGAAGCCTGCACACTGCAGTGAAGAGTAGCCCCTGCTTGTTGCAACTAGAGAAAGCCCATGTACAGCAATGAAGACCCAGCACAGCCAAAAATAAATAAAAATTAAATATTTTTTTTTAAAAAGAAAGAAAAATAGTTATCACATTTTGTTCTCTCTGGTTAGAGAGCCAAAGATGAACATGAAGAACATGAGAACAATTACAAAGCTGGTTATCAACAGGGAAACACAGATACAGAGAAGACACAGTAGAACAATCAAAGTCCAGGGAGATTAATTCATGGAGCAAATTATTTTTGAAAAATTATACAAGTAATATATGGTCACTGTAGAAAAAGTACAAAAATACAGATTAGCACATAAAAAAACTACAAGTGCAGTAAGTCTATCTCATCTCTATCATTTGAACAAATTTTAAAATGTCTGTCAAAACCAAGTGTAGATAAGTTTGTAGAATATGAACTCTAATACACTACTGGGGGGTTTGTGATCTGGTATAGCCACTTTGGAGAACAACTGAGAAGCATCTACCTAAAGTTGAAGGTGTGCCCATGTTATAATCCAGCTGTTTCACCTCTAGGTATGTACCCTAGGGAAGTTCTCAAACAGGGGGACATGTACAAGAATGTTCACAGCAACACTCTGTTAGTGAAAAATCAGCAACGACATAAATCTGTACCAACAGGAGGATAAATTGCTGATTAAATATTGAGGAAGGAAATGATTTGTATATATGTATTAGGAACACATTGGCAATGTGTTTAGTACTGTCTGCTCTAATTAATCCAAACTTATTTTCTAGGAGTTTTTATGCCCATTGGTTTGGTTTTGCAACCCTGGATGGGATCTGCTGCAATGGCTGCTTCATCTGTTTCAGTAGTACTTTCTTCACTCTTCCTTAAACTGTAAGTATAATGGCTTGCTCACGCTTCTCTTTTGTATTCCTTTTATCACCCACAGTCAGTCTTGCTAGGTTTTATTCTTGTATTGATTAATGATAAGCCCAAACTGTTTTTAATAATAAATATTAATTTTATGTAATTATCACCTTGTGTAGTCTATACAGAGCAACCACAAGCACTGCGGGGTGTAAAATCTAGTGCACTGGCTCTGAGAAGTAGGATTCTGATCATGTGACCTCACACAACTCCTTTTGAGCTAAATTCGTAGCAGGGGCCACCTTTATACATTTCATACTATCCAAATCTCTTTTCATTTTTGAATGTAACAAGCACCTGGTTCACATTTGATTATTTCAAACTAGTATACTTTTGCATCTTTCCAGTTACAGGAAACCAACTTATGAGAATTATGAACTACATGCCCGAAACCAAATGGGACAGAAAAGTCCTTCAGAAATAAGTGTTCATGTTGGAATAGATGATACCTCAAGAAATTCTCCTAAACTGGGTTTGCTGGACCGAATTGTTAATTACAGCAGAGCCTCCATAAATTCACTACTGTCTGATAAACGATCACTAAACAGCGTTGGTACCAGTGAACCTGACAAGCACTCACTCCTGGTCGGAGACTGCAGGGAAGATGACGACAGTGCGTTGTAACAGACCACAGAGAATGCTGCTAGATGATGTTGTCCTGCACTGACACAGTATTCATGATCACCTTAGCTTTTTAAAATATTGCAAGGCTTTATGTTGGTCTCATGCTCTCATTTTAGGGAACCTATTTGAATTGCATTTGTCTGATGGCAAAAATATCTTTTTCAGGGCATCAGCTCAGAACCTAGCTTTATTGAAAATGAAATTCCAGTATTTTTTGTTTTCACTAGCAACAGATAAGGTAGAGCAGTGAGGTTTACAAGTCCTACAGCTGAAGATGCTGAATTGCTGCTGAAGTCATAAATAATTTTTTATTTGACTAAAAGTTCAAGAAAAGATAATTAAACATTGTAAAATTTGAGTGCATAATCTTGAGATTCTTGAGCCCTTCTCCCTGCCTGCCAGATTGGGGAGCAGTGGCTTTCAAAGCACTGTATAAAACATCTAGTTTTTGAAGAAAAACAGTAGAAATTGTTTAAAAATAGACGTGCCTTATTTATTACAGGCTTTCTTCCCCTCTTATTCTCCCTGCATCTTGGTCTTTGTGGTTGCTTTCTTAGATGCCCCAGTGTGTTTACTTTTGTTATGTTCTTTCAAGTGAGCTAGTGTAGATAGCTTCTCATTGACAAAAGTAACTGACAACTTTTCCAGTACCTTCTTTGTTTCTTTGTCTTGTAGCTCAAAGACCTTAAGGGCCTATATAGTTCCCTGCTTCCCATCTTTCCACTATTAAAAAAAATAGATCAGATTCTTCCTTCAGTGACTCCTTAGCTCTGTGTAATCTTTCAGTTCATTCCTGCTGAGTTCAGCTATAAGTTCTTAGTATTGTCTGTCAGCCTTGGTTCAGAAACTTAAGATTTTGTGCCACTTCTACAATTGATTTTTTTCCCAAAGATTGACACTACCATCTTTAACATATACTGGTCATAAAGTTACCTTGTTGTTATTCTTGCTGTTCTTCAGTCACTCAGTCACATCTAACTCTATGCCACCCCATGGATTGCAGCATGCCAGATTTCACTGTCCTTCACCATCTCCCAGAGCTTGCTCAAACTCATGTCTATTAAGTCGGTGATGTCATCCAACCATCTCATCCTCTGTCGTCCTCTTCTCTTCCTGCCATGAATCTTTCCCAGCATCAGGGTCTTTTCCAGTGAGTCATTTCTTTGCATCAGATGGCCAAAGTATTGGAGCTTCAGCTTCAGCATCCATCCTTCCAATGAATATTCAGGACTGATTTCCTTTAGGATTGACTGGTTTGATCTTGCAGTCCAAGGGACTCTCAAGAGTCTTCTCAAACACCACAGTTCAAAAGCATCAATTCTTCGGTGCTTAGCCTTGTTTATGTCCAACTCTCACATCCATACGTGACTACTGGAAAAACCACAGCTTTGACTATATGGACCTTTGTTGGCAAAGTCATATCTCTGCTTTTTAATATGCTGTCTAGGTTGGTCATAGCTTTTCTTCTAAGGAACAAGCTATGGTCACAGTCTGTGACTGGAACCCAAAAAAATAAAGTCTGTCACTCTTTCCATGTATTCCCCATCTATTTGCCCTGAAGTGATAGGACTAGATGCCATGATACTCATTTTTTGAACATTGAGTTTTTTTTTTTTTTAGAAACAGTTTATTTTCCATCAACCAAATTTCCATTTTGGTGGAAGTTTGTGGAAGTTCTACAAGTGTCTGGAAGAACAGCTTACTACCACTCAGTGGTGGTTCCTACCCATTCCGTGGCCTGGGTGGTGGGGGCTGCAGACCAGTCTTCAGTGGAAGGCTGAGCACTCCGTTGAGTTTTAAGTCAGCTTTTTCACTGTCCACATCTAGAGGCTCTTTAGTTCCTAATCACTTTCTACCATAAGTGTGGTGTCATCTGCATATCTGAGGTTGTTGATATTTCTCCTGTCAGTCTTGATTCCAGTTGTGCTTCATCCAGCCTGGCATTTTGCATGATGTACTCTGCATATAAGTTAAACAAGCAGGGTGACAATATATAGCCTTGATATACTCCTTTCCCAACTTGGAACCAGTCTATTGTTCCTTGTCTGGTTCTAACTGTTGCTTCTTGACCTGCATACAGGTTTCACAGGAGGCAGGTGAGGTGGTCTGGTACTCCCATTTCTTTAAGAATTTTCCACAGTTTGTTGTGATCACAAAGTCAAAGGCTTTAGTGTAGTCAATGAAGCAAAAGTAGATGTTTTTCTAGAATTCCCTTGCTTTTTCTTTGATCCAATGGATATTGGCAATTTGATCTCTGAGTTCCTCTGCCTGTTCTAAATCCAGCTTGAACATCTGGAAGTTCTTGGTCCACATACTGTTGAAGCCTGGTGTGGAGAATTTTGAGCATTACTTTGCTAGCATGTGAAATGAGTGCAGTTGTGTGGTAGGTTGAACATTCTTTGGCATTACCCTTCTTTGGGATTGGAATGAAAGCCTGGATTCACTAAATCTGTCCTTTTTGGAAAGAATACAAGACATTAGCTGATATTTATAATTTAATAGATTTTAATTGTCTTATTGTTTTAGATAATCTCTCAAAATGACTTTAAAATAATGCCATTACACTAAGCTGCTTTTTCCAAAAACTATAGTAAATTGTAATACAAATTGTAATACAGAAATAAGAATTTCCCTAGATTGTGATACGTTTTAGCCAAATCTATATTTGTCTGTAGTTTAAAATATTTGCACTTGCTAGTTAGTGTGATTGGCAGATTTATAGGCTTCTCATTGGCATATAAATTTAGAAATTGCCCTGTGAGTGCCTGGGAGTTAATACATTGGTCAGAGGTATGGTACTTGTATGACTATTTAAACTAATTTGTTATCTGCAAGGTGGATTTCAGATGCAGAATATGTAAGTGAAAAAAACTCGTAAGTTCCTAAAATCTATTCCCATTGTCACATGTAAAGCTACTAACTCAATGCCTAGCACATAAGATTTATACTCAGTAAATATTAATTATTATATTAAAAATTGTTTTTACAGAGCAGAGTCAAATCATGTGGGAGTAGGGGATGGGTTTCTTCTTCCCCAACTTCCTTTTTCTCTTGTTCTTTCATACAGACTCAAAAAGTTTACAACATAATTCTATATTGACTTATTTTTTTTTACATTGACTTTTAAGATTTGGAAAAGATCTCATTTTTATCTCATCTATCTTGAAAAGAGAACTAAAATGTGATGAAGGTGCTTTTAATCTAGAAAAGCAAACCAATTTTAATGAAATATGAATGAATTTGTATGTCTAGGCTCTTTTTAGACCAATGCCTATGCCATCTTCCATGCTTTCAATTTGAATTTTAATACTTGTTTCTTATTTCAATTCCAGTGGTCCATCATACCATAACTTGTTTCTTCTAGAAGAAATAGCTAATACAAAAAAATGTATAATAGAGACTTTTGAAAAAAGAGACAGCTTTCCCCTCATTCTCATTCCTATCTCCCTGAAGCACTTGAACATAGCCAGTTACTACGTTTATTTCATGTGTGTGTTAGAGTTGTCCATTTGGCCCCACATGCCAAGAGATGCACGTCATAGGTCAATGAGAAGAGAGCCTATATAATCTGAGAAAAATCAAGAATATAATTTAGCCTTTTGTACAGGAATAGAAAACATGCCATTTCGAAAGAATCCTGCTTTAAATATCTGTCACTATCTTTGAATTCTCTTCCGCAAGTCTCTTGCAATTCTGAGCTCCCATTAGCTTCATAGAGCATATGTAGTCACCAAACAGAGAGGTGATATATGGAGGGGATCAAAAACCCTGCTTTTAGTTAGCAACTAGCTTTAGGTAATTATTTACTAATGAGAACAAACTTTATAAATGTGTGCATATGCGTCTGTGTTTACTCGTATCATACATGTATACACATGTTACCATATAGAAGGAAATGGATTTATATTTGAATTTGATATTAGAATATTTGAAGTTCGTTTTTTGTTGTTCCTTCGTCACTCTTCTGTATTCATTCAGCAACCATGCCCTCAGTCTGATGATAACAAGGATGTTTTCATATTCAGTGCTGATTCAGACTCAACTAAGGGGCATCTTTTATCTTAAATACCCAAAGATGCCTTTTAAATTTCAAAGGTTAAAGCATAACTATTTAGTGTCATAGTCTAAAGAAGTATGGTTGTCAGTTGTGACAATAGAAGTGTTATTTTTCCTAGTTTAGTATCAACATTTTAGAGTATTAGATTTGATGCCTTGTGAACAAATAATTTTATACTTTGCTTTAACTTTTTAAAAGTTATTCTATTGGATGTATTCCTTGTTAAGAATACTTAAAATTGCATTGTAGACAAAATGTTTCCAAAAATTTAAATGTCCATATCTTTTATATACACAGCTTAAAAATCAAAAATGTGTGCTCTTAGAGAATTTATTCTATTACTTGTGAATCTTGCTTTTAAAATTATTTTCCTTAATATTTATTTTACTCTATTTTGTTATTTCCTTTGGGTGAGGCATCTGGTTACTGGTTGTTTTAATAAGAATAAAAACATTTCTGGACTCACTCCTTTTAGATTTTTTTGTTTATTTTCTATATTTTAAAAATACTGTTTTACCAAATATAAAATATTTAGATTCATGCCAAATTATTAGCTATTTTTACACTAACTTTCTGTAGTCTTTCTGAAAGTTTATCTGGTATGGGTAACCAGATAAAATACAAAAGCATGAATTCTTGTTCTTCAGTGAAAAGAGCTTCTGTAATGGCATTGATAATAAATGCCTTTTATAGCCAAAACCAGGCGTCTCAATCTTATGCTTTTAAAGAAATGTTTAATTAACCATTGTTGGTTAATACCCAAAACATCAGTGGACAATGTTGTGCAATAATCATCTTCTGTAGTCAAGATATTCAGTGGTTTGTTTTTCCATAAGCATGCAATTGATCATATTTCTGCCAAGGATGTGCCTTCAACTTTACAATTATAGTATTCTAAAAAAAAAGAATTTTTTTGTCAGTGTCTGTTTTGTTATATCATCCAACTCCTCTACCAGAAGTTCCAAACTACCTTGTGGTTTTAGGTGTTTTTTTTTTTTTTTTTAATCAACAATGGGGCAGGATTGGAGGCAGTACCACACATTCACTAAGAGTGAGAGGGAAGAAATCTGTTTCCCTTCAGACTTCACTCCTCTTGCTGTATCTTTTAGTGAGGATAAGAAACAAAGGAATATAATTGTCCTCTTTTCCTTCATAGCCTGTAATACTTTCTTTATAGATTGTCTAACCTAAATGAGCTAAATGGAGACAAGAGCTTTTCTAGCAACTGGGAAGTCCTATACAACAGTGTGTATGAGGATCCCGCTGAAAATATATTCCCATACCTAAACACTTATTCAAGTTAAGAAGGGTTTTAAACTTATTTGTAAGGAAAAACTAAGTTTTATTTCCCTCTCAAATCCTTGGGATTATTCAGGGTATGAAAATAAGATTAAAAATGAAAATAGAAGAAAAAAATCACTGAGGTATCTGCTTGGCTGGCCAGCCCTCTTTCTTACTGGAGTCTTGACTGACCTCTGAGAAAGACGTGCAGTCAGGTTTCAAAACCTTCCAGACAAAACCAAAGCAAAACAAAGAAGCCAGAAACCTTCTGTTGGGGGAGGCTTTAAAGGCCCTGCTAAAATTCAAATAGAGATGAGAGAGATTGGGCTGCTGCTTTCACAAATTTGACTAGAGCCAGTGAGCCCTAGTCAAATTTGTGAATTGCTTAATGCTTCCTTTTCATAGATGTGACCACTAGTTGTGGAAATGAGTGATGAGTAAGGTGTGAAAGGCAAGGTTCTTGAGGACAAGGTTTAAATGAAATTGCTAGTATAAATAGGATCTCATGCAATTTAAATCTGAAAACTTCTATGCAGGCAGTTCTCTGAAAAAGTTTGAAATAGTCTTTGGCATATTGTATCTATTGCCCTTGAATGGCCCCCAGCTTTTCATTGTCAAAGCCCTTCCCCCAGCCCCCAGGCCTGTCTGTAAACTGAAGTGCTGCCATTACTTGAGCATTATTTGCTTCTCCCTCACCCAATCAAAATTTCAGTTTCTTCATTGCAGTTATTAGCATCACATAATAAAAAACTGAGATGAATTCATTCTAAAGTACTAATGACCTTTAGATCTAGCCAGAAGTATTAGCAATTACTTGAAAAGATTATTTTAAATCCAAATAACTTTATAAGTATTGAAATGAAAAACAACAGGCCATGTAGAAGAGGTCATATTGTAGAACACAGAATCAGTTCTAAGCTCTTCTTCCTTCTTGTAGCTTTTTACCTTTCACTTTGCATCCACTGTTTCTTTTCTTTAATATTTATGTATTTATGGCTGCACTGGGTCTTTGTTGCTGCATGCGGGCTTTCTCCAGTTGTGGCAAGTGGGACCTACTCTCTAATTACAGTGCACATGCTTCTCATTGTGGTGGCTTTTGTTGCAGAGCATGGGCTCTAGGGCATGTGGGCTCAGTAGTTGCAGCACCAGGCTTAATTGCCCCATGGAATGTGGGATCTTCCAGGATCAGGGACCAAACCCGTGTTCCCCTGCATTAGCAGGTGGATTCTTACCCACTGCACAACCAGGGAAGTCCCATCCACCATTTCTTTAAAAGCACCACATCTCCATAGTGATAGAAAGAGCATTGATTTTGGAGTCCACCAGACCTATTTGCAATATTCCAGTTCTGTTGTATACCAGCTGGGTGACTGTATTATTTAATAGTTTCCTATTGCTGGTATAACAGATTATAATAAATTTTGTATCTTTAATTTTTATTTTATATGATAGTTGGTTTGCAATATTGTGTTAGTTTCAGGTGTATAGTACAGTGATTCAGTTATACATATATCCATTCTTTTTCAGATTATTTCCCACTATAAGTTATTATAAAATATTGAGTAGGTCCTTGTTGATTATCTATTTTATATGTAGTAATGTATATATGTTAATCCCATATTCCTAATTTATCCCTCCCCTGCCCTTTTGTCTTTGGTAGCTGTAAATTTTTTTTCTATGTCTGTGGGTCTATTTCTATTCTGTAAATAAGTTCATTTGTATTTTTTAATTAATTAATGTATTTTAATTGGAGGCTAATTACTTTATAATATTGCAGTGGTTTTGCCATTCATTGACATGAATCAGCCATGGGTGTACATGTGTCCCCTATCCAGAATCCCCCTCCCACCTCCATCCCCATCCCATCTCTCAGGGTCATCCCAGTGCACCAGCCCCGAGCACCCTGTCTCATCGAACCTGGACTAGTGATCTATTTCACACATGATAATATACATGTTTCAATGCTATCTCTCAAATCATCCCACCCTTGCCTTCTCCCACAGAGTCCAAAAGTCTGTTCTTTACATCTGTGTCTCTTTTGCTGTCTCGCATATAGAGACATCTATATGTCTCTCATCGTTACCATCTTTTTTAAATACCATATGTATGCATTAATATACTGTATTGGTTTTTTTCTTTCTGACTTACTTCACTCTGTATAATAGGCTCCAGTTTCATCCACCTTGTTAGAACTGATTCAAATGCATTCTTTTTAATAGCTGAGTACTATTCCATTGTGTATATGTACCACAGCTATTTTATCCATTCTCATTTGTATTTTTTAAAGCTTTCACATATAAGTGATATCATATGATATTTGTCTTTGTTTACTTCACTTAATATGATAATCTCTAGTTGCATCCATGTTGCTGCAAATGGTAATTTCATTCTTTTTTTCTTTTTATGGCTGAATAGTATTCCATTGTATATATGTACCACATCTCCTAAGTATAAAGGAGATATATTATGTCACACAGCAAGAAGTCCTGAGAGGGGCAGTTCCAAAGTTCATTACCACTGACATAATCAAAGACAAGATGGCTATAGCAGCTCCTGGAATCACAGCTTCACTTAATAACATCCAAAAACCTTGTGTCCCAGGTTTTTAAAAACTTCTTATTTAAAAAAAAATTAGGACTTCCCTGGTGGTCCAGTGATTAAGAATCTACCTTCCAATGCAGGGGATGCAGGTTCAATCCCTGATCAGGGAATTAAGATCCCACATGCCATGGGGCAACTAAGCCTGTGAGGCACAACTAGAGAGAGAAGCCTACACCCTGCAAGGAAGAGCCTGTGGGTCATAGCTAAGACCTGATGCAGCCAAATTAATTATTTTTTTTTACTTTGAACATACAATAAAATTGGTTCTTTCTTTTGGTATACAGTTCTGTAAGCTATAGTACATGTAAACACCACAGTAGTCAGTATACAGAAGAGTTCTACTACCCACCAAAACTCAACTCATGTTATCCCTTTGCCACATTTTCCCTTCATTCCTAACTTCTGGCAACCACTGATCTACCTTTTTGTCCTTATAATTTTGACTTTTCAAGAATGCCATATAAATGGAACCATACATTGTGTAACATTTTGAGATTGACTTTCACTCAGCATAATAACTTTGAGGTCCATTAAATTTAATGTGTATATTAATGACTTTATTTATTTTTTTTTTTTTTTTGCTCTAGTGGTAGTACTACATTGCATGGACTTAGCATTGTTTTCTTATTCCTTTCTCCATTGAAGGGTATTTGGGTTGTTCTAGTTTTTGGCAGTTGTGAATAAGACACTCATGAACATTTGGGTTTAGGTATTTGCATGAACTTGGGTTTGCATGGACTTAAGTTTCATTTCTCTAGCAATGTGGTTCTCAAATGGGGGCTATTTTGCAATCCCAAGGGATATCTGACAATATATGTTTGGAGACATTTTGGAGACAAAATGGAGACATTTTGTTTGTCTCATCTTGGTGGAAGGGGGTACTACTTGCATCACTGGAAAGCACAAATCAGGGATGCTGCTAAACATCCTCCAAAGGATAGAACAACCTGCTTCCCACCACCCAATCAAGAATTAGCTGGCCTGATATGTCAATAGTGCCAGGGTTGAGAAATCCTGGTCTAGGGTAAATGCTCAGGAGTTTGTTTGCTGGGTCATATGATGAGTGTCTGTTTGTAAGAAATAACCAAACTCCTCTAGACTGGTTGTGCCATCTTACATTCCTGCCAGTATTATAGGAGAGTTCCAGCTATTCTTGCATTCATGGATCACAGCCTTGTGGCAAAGGGGCTTGTATAACTCAATGACGCTATGAGCCATGTCGTACAGGGCCATCCAAGACAAATGGGTCATAGTGAAGAGTTCCTACAAAATGTGGTCCACTGGAGAAGGAAAGGGCAACCCACTCCAGTATTCTTGCTCTGAGAACCCCATAAATAGTATGAAAACACAAAAATATATGACACCAGAATATGAGCCCCACAAGTAGGAAGGGGTCCAATATGCTACTGGTGAAGAAGGGAGGGCAATTACTAATAGCTCCAGAAAGAATGAAGTGGCTGGGCCAAAGTGGAAATGACGCTCTGCTGAGGATATGTCTGTGGTCAAAGTAAAGTTTGATGCTGTAAAGAACAATATTGCATAGGAACCTGCCAAGGATATTGCATAGGAATAGTTAGATCCATGTATCAACCCAGTTCACCAGCAGAAAGTATAGGGATTAAGAGAAGCCACATGGTCCTGGGTAAACAGTGATACCATCACAGCTCTGTTCCTTACTGGCTAGGTGACCTTGGACTACTTATTTTTCTGTGTCTGTTTCCTTATCTAAAAACTGGAATAATGATATTTACTTCATAGAGTTACTTGTTACCCGAGTAAATACATGTAAAATACTAATTACACCTGGCACATGATAAATTATTTCTATTTATTTATTATTTATTGGCTGCATTGAGTCTTAGCTGAGGCACATGGGATCTTTCCTTGTGGCACAGAGGCTTCTCCCTAGTTGTGGTGCACAGGTTTAGTTGCCCCAAGGCATGTGGGATCTTATGTCCCTGACCAGGGATCAAACCCACGTCCCCTGCATTGGAAGGCGTATTCTTAACCACTGGACCACGAGGGAAGTTGCCATTACCTATTTTTATTCGAAAACAAAAGAGGATACATAGAATAGGTGAGAGTTTTGTAAAAGCCAAAAAGGGGTCCTTTCCTCCCAAAAAAGGCATTGCTACAAACCTCAGGGATCTTGCTAGGGAATGTCTCCTGACTCACAAAAAAAATATGTTGTCCAGGGGTTAACCCCCCTCCCCATTATGATGTTTTTGCAAAACATACTATTCTGCTTTTATCTCTTTTTTTCTGAGAAACACCTCTACTGAAACCTTGTAGTTTCAGTACTTAAAAGTGAGAAGGACTGGGCTCTCAAAGGAAGGTTTCTCAAAGGAGTGTGACACACGTGGTAGAAAATCTTGGCCCCAGATACTCTAGAGGTGTATGAAGGAGAGAGTACTAAGGTTAAAACTACTAAGACCTGGCTAGAAGTTTCTCAGTTCTGCCAAGAATTGGCCCTGTAAATGGGTTTTTGTGATGTTTCTTCCTCCCACCCTTTAGTAATGGTTTCAAGTTAGTTCTTGATCATGTTGTAGGTTCAGAATTCAGTCTCTTTACAGGCTGCCGGGGTCCAGCCCCAGCAGGATCCAGGGGTACCCTCAGGATGACGGCCTAGGTGATAAGGATAGCAAAGCGGAGAGATCAGAGGCTTCATCTTCCTTGATTAATACAGAAAGCCAATAAAGCGCCTGTGTTCCAAGGAGTCATCCTGAAAGAAGAACAGAGAGAGAAAAGGAGAGAAAAGGGAAAAAAAGAACAACAAGGGGAGACCAGGCTTCGGTGAGCGAGGCCCATAACTTTATTTTCAAAAGGAACTTTTATACCTTGACTTGTACATAGAGGGAAATGAAAGATGCAAAGTCATAGAGTCAGCCCAAACGTTACATCCGTTTTGTCTTTACCAAAACCAGGATTTTTTCTGCATGCCTTTCTCATAAACAATGTTGTGTACATTACCTTCTGGCCTTGGAGGCCTGTGGACATTTTATGACCCTTTTTTGATAAAGGCTGATCAGCCAGAAAACTTGTTTTCCCTTAAAGTGTTTCTTCTTTATTTCTCCCAGCCTCAGAATGTACTGAACAGAGTTACATTCTCATGGAGCAAAGGTCCAGTGGGTCACAACAAAGAAAGAACCAATTAGCTCAAAGGTCTGATGTGGTTAATTCCAAGGCTGCTACTTGTTTTTCCTACATTCCAACTATGTTAACCAATGAAATCCCAGGTACACAATGGATAAGGGATATGGGAACTTGGCAGCAAGCATTGGCCCAATAATGAAGCCCTTTACCAGTACTATCTATTCTAATAATTTTTCATCCCTTAAAGGACTCTATGCTCATTAGGACTTTTGGAATGTTTTGGCTTCCTGTGCCTTACAAGGCTGGGGAGTTGTGAACAATCATGTGTGTTAATTGCAAGAGTATGGATAAACCTGTCAGGCAAGCTAGAATGCCAACAGAGGGGTTAAAATAGAAATATTCCTTTCATGCCCAGGAGACTTATTAGTTAAAGCCCTAAGTTGACTTTTTTCAGAGAAAGGTGCTCAGGGATAGCCCCCTGTTAATGTCAGAAGAGTTGGTGAAAGGCATAATATAATAAACAGTAGACAGATTGTGGTTTTGGGGTAGATGCTCGAGCAGATTCAGGGGGTCCCTTGAGGCCTGATCCGCCTTTGCCTGTCAGGTCTCTTCCGCATGACCTTTGTCATGGGTGGGATCTCCCCTGGTGGCTCCCGGCAACAGGCTTCTCTTGGGCATCATTAGGAGAAAGTAACAAATTCTGCACTTCAAACCAAAGAAAATATAAGACAACACAGGCAATACTGTCAAACTGGCAGCCAAGTTTGTGGTAGAAAGGAGTCACAGGGGAAGGAAGCAGGATGAGACAGCCTGACCACAATGCTCAGACACAGCTGAGATCCGGATGAAGATGAAGCACACCCAATCCATATGTGCAATTCTAGACATTTTGGTTAGAATTTCTCTCAACGCAGGGCTTGAACCAGCAGAGTAACCCCAAGAGCTCCAAGGGAGGAAGAAATCTGGAGAAACTTGTTGGGGGCAGAAGGTGAAATCTTCTCACTAAAAATGTTTGTTTCATAACACATGTCAAGCAGGATTTGAAACTCCCTTAGTTCCTGGAAAAAAAAAAAAGATGAGATCCAAAGAGGAAGAAAATGCTTTTAGCTTGGTCACATGTCCTAAGACCTCAGCAATCATCTTGAGGTTTTGAAGATTCCCAAGAGAAAAGTTTCTCATTTTAGAGAAAGTCTGATTACAGAAACATGAGCAGTGGGAATATGTACCAAGAGCTTCTCACAGGTATTTTGTTTTCCTTGACCCTTGGTTGCATCTCAGCAATATACAGGGAATTATGGGAAGAAATCCTCCCAGAATGGTAGCAAGAGATAGATAGCAGTATTAGAGACTGGAGGATCAAGAAAATAATGTTTTTTCAAAGTAATTTGTTCACAAATTCCACTATAGACAGTGGCATTACATGGAGGCGGCATAGCATTTCTTTTCATATCACTCAACAAGCCTTATTTCCTACTGCTTATTTCCTACCTTTCCACCTGTACCCGATGACCTGAGAAACTCTAAGAATTTGGGACCTGAAGAGATATCTGCACCTCCATGTTCACTGCAGTACTATTCACAATAGCAAAGATCTGGAAATAAATGTCCAACAGCGGATGAATGGATAAAGAAAATGTGGTATGTATATGCAGGGAATAAAATTCATCCATAAAAAATAGGGAAATCTTGCCACTTGCAACAATATGGATACACTTTGAGAGCACTATGCTAAGTGAAATAAGTCAGAGAAAGACAAATACTATATAAGCTCGCTCTTATGTGGAATCTAAAACACCAAATTCATAGAAACAGAGACCAGATTTGTGGTTGCCAGAGGCAGGAGGTGAGGGTAGGGCAATTGGGTGAAGGTGTTCAAAAGGTACAAGCTTCCGGTTATAAGATAAATAAGTTCTGAGGATCTAATGTACAGCATGATGACTGTAACTAAAAGTACCATTTTGTATATTTGAAAATTGCTAAAAACAGTAGGTCTTAACAGTTCTCTTCACAAGGAAAAAATTTTTTGTAACTATGTGAGGTGATGGATTTTAGCTAAACTTATTGTGATAATCATTTTTCAACATATACAAATATCACATCATTGTGTTGTATACCTTACACAATTTTATGTGTCAATTATATAACAATATAACAATAAAACTGGAATAAAAGAATTTGGGATCCCCAAGTACATCCTAAATTAGGTGCTGCTGTAACTACTGGGCAGAATATACTTTCTAACTTTTCACAGTCCTTTAAAAATGCACTTGTTAGTCTAATAAACTCACTAAGATTACATATGCAAGTTTAGAGCTAATTTTGATTTTGACTACCACAGTGATTCTTGACTGGGTTTCACAACACCTCAGAAGTATCAAGAGTAAGCATTTAAAAGAAAAGAATAGAATCCTAGATAGCATTCTGGGCCCATGTCACCCTCAGTCCCTTCAGCAGTACTTGGAGAGCAGGTGTCAAGATCTGTTTGCACCACCTGTGCTGGGGTGGTAAGAGCACTGGAGTGGAGGTCAAGAGGACTGGATTTGTTATGTATTGAAGTATAGCTGATTTACAATGTTGTATTAGTTTCTGGTGTACAGCAAAGTGATTCAGTTATACATATACATATTCTTTTCCATTGTAGGTTATTACAAGATGTTGAATATAGTTCCCTGTGCTATACAGTGGAACCTTGTTGTTTATCTATCCTATATATAGTGGTTTGTATCTACTAATTCCAAACTCCTAATTTATCCTTCCCCATCTCTGCTTCAATCACCCTAATTTTGTTTTATATGTCTAAGAGACTGTTTCTATTTTGTAAGTAACTTCATCTGTATCATTTTTTAGATCACACATTTAAGTAATATCATGATATTCATCTTTCTTGAACTTACTTCACTCAGTATAATAATCTCTATGTCCATCCATGTTATTGCAAATGGCACAGCTTCATTCTTGTTTATGTCTCAGCAATATTCCATTGTCTATATGTACCACATCTTCTTTATCCTTTCCTCTGTTGATGGACATCTAAGTTGTTTTCATGTCCTGGCTATTGTAAAGAGTGCTGCAATGAACTCTGGCGTGCATGTATCTTTTTTTTTTTTCTTTCATTTTTTGAAAAATTTTATTTTATTTTTAAACTTTACAATATTGTATTAGTTTTGCCAAATATCAAATGAATCCACCACAGGTATACCTGTGTTCCCCATCCTGAACCCCCTCCTCCTCCTCCCCATACCTCCCTCTGGGTCGTCCCAGTGCACCAGCCCCAAGCATCCAGTATTGTGCATTGAACCTGGACTGGCGACTCGTTTCATATATGATATTATACATGTTTCAATGCTATTCTCCCAAATCTCCCCACCCTCTCCCTCTCCCACAGAGTCCATAAGACTGATCTATACATCAGTGTCTCTTTTACTGTCTCGTACACAGGGTTATTGTTACCATCTTTCTAAATTCCATATATATGCGTTAGTATACTGTATTGGTGTTTTTCTTTCTGGCTTACTTCACTCTGTATAATATGTTCCAGTTTCATCCATCTCATTAGAACTGATTAAAATGTATTCTTTTTAGTGGCTGAGTAATACTCCATTGTGTATAGGTACCATAGCTTTCTTATCCATTCATCTGCTGATGGGCATCTAGGTTGCTTCCATGTCCTGGCTATGGCTTTCTCTGGGTATATTCCTGGGAGTGGGATTGGTGGGTCATATGATAGCTCTATTTTTAGTTTTTTTCTAAGGAAATGCCATACTGTTTTCCACAGTGGCTATACCAATTTACATTCCCACCAACAGTGTAGGAGGGTTCCCTTTCTCTGCACCAAGAGGCCTGGATTTGAGTCTCAACCCCATGAAATCAGTTACTAGCTGAGTGCAAAGTCATGCTACTTGTCTTGGTCTCCTTTCCTTTCCTGTAAAATTTCGCAGGGAAATATGTGACAGAACTGTAAATTGGAAAGAGCTAATTCCAGACTGTCTTTTTCTGGGTGTCAGGCCCATAGACTCCTCAAAGTAGAGCATGAAGTATGGATCATCTCTGCTCTCATCTCCCCTATCCTCAGCTGAGTTTTCAAGTCATAATGCTGTCAAGAAACTTTCAAGAATTGAAATAAAAGCATCCACTCTTTCCAATTTCACAGAGAAAGCATAGAATATTAAAAAAAATAATAGTAATAACAAGATATAAACAGTTTAATTTGTGGCAGACTTTCAGCCAATACTGTTAGAATGCCTGTTTGCAGATGAGTTCAGTTCAGTCGCTCAGTTGTGTCCAACTCTTTGCGGCCCCATGAGCCTCAGCACGCCAGGCCTCCCTGTCCATCACCAACTCCCGGAGTCTACCCAAACTTATGTCCATTGAGTCGGTGATACCATCCAACCATCTCATCCTCTGTCATCCCCTTCTCCTCCTGCCCTCAATCTTTCCCAGCATCAGGGTCTTTTCAAATAAGTCAGCTCTTCGCATCAGGTGGCCAAAGTATTGGAGTTTCGGCTTCAAAATCAGTCCTACCAATGAACACGCAGGACTGATCTCCTTTAGGATGGACTGGTTGGATCTCCTTGCAGTCCAAGGGACTCTCAAGAGTCTTCTCCAACACCACAGTTCAAAAACATAAATTCTTCAGTGCTCAGCTTTCTTTCTAGTCCAACACTCACATCCATACATGACTACTGGGAAAACCATAGCCTTGATTAGACAGACCTTTGTTGACAAAGTAATGTCTCTGCTTTTTAATATGCTGTCTAGGTTGGTCATAACTTTCCTTCCAAGGAATAGATGAAAGAGTGTCATACTCTCAGGTTCTGTGTGAGTCATGAAACTGTGTTTTCTAAAAACTTTCACTAGGACCTTACCCACATTTTAGAGGGAAAATTCCTTTGGTCCTTTCCTCTTTCTACAAGTTTAAGAATGTCTCTGAAGTGATGGCTTATGGTGAGTGGTGTCAGATTTGTGATCTCTGAAGAAGAGAATTTTGATTCAGAACCAGAGAGTCAGCTTCAGGCACTCAGAGCTTCATGTGGGAAGTTTTATTACAGTGAAAAAGGGATAGAAAAAGCTTCTGGCATAGACATCAGAAGGGGGCAGAGAGTGTCCCACTCACTAGTTTGTGTAGGGCTTTATATATTTTGGGGCTTCCCTGGCGACTCAGATGGTAAACTGTCTGTCTGCAATGCAGGAGACCTGGGTTTGATCCCTGGGTTGGGAAGATCCCCTGCAGAAGGAAATGGCAGCCCACTCCAGTACTCTTGCCTGGAAAATCCCATGAACGGAGGAGTCTGGTAGGCTACAGTCCACGGGGTCTCAAAGAGTTGGACATGACTGAGCAACTTCAATTTCACTTTATATACTTTTTCAATTGGTTACTAACAATGGAAAGGTCTTACTAGACCCACTCACACAACATACATCTTAAGATAACAGGATAGTCAGAAGGTTCTTGTTAAGGAGAAACATGTCCTAGATCACGATATATTGTTGTTATATAATCATTAGCATAGAGCTTAGGAAAAACATACCCTTGAGCAAGATATGCACCTGAACGGCGGCCACGTGGCACGGGAGCGACTTCGAGGAGATACCCCACGTCCAAGGGCAAAGAAGTCTTGTGTGCAATAGGACCCAGAGACCCCACAGAGACTGAGAACTTATTTGAGTGTCTCCTTTGGAGATAAGGGTCAGTAGTGGACTTCTGCAGGGGCAGGGGCTCTGGGTGCAGCAGACTTGGGTATGGCATAAGCCCTCTTGGAGGAGGTCACCATTAACCCCACCATAGAGCTGCAAGAACTTACAAAGGACTGGGAAATAGACTGTTGAAGGGCACAAACAGAACCTTGTGTGCACCAGGACCCAGGAGAAAGGAGCAGTAACCCCACAAGAGATTGACCTAGACTTGCCCAGGAGTGTCAAGGACTATCCAGTGGAGGCGGGGGTCGGCGGTGGCCTGTTGCAGGGTTGGGGGCACTGAGTATAGCAGTACATGCAGGGGACATTTTGAAGGAGGTGGCCATTATCTTCATTACCTCCACCATAGTTTGAAGGAAGTCACTTAGTCGTGTCCGACTCTTTGTGACCCCCATGGACTGTAGCCCACCAGGCTCCTCCGTCCATAGGAAGAATACTGGAGTGGGTTGCCATTTCCTTCTCTAGGGGATCTTCCTGACTCAGGGATTGAACCCAGGTCTCCCACATTGCAGGCAGATGCTTTAACCTCTGAGCCAGGGATGATGAATAGTATGGCCCCAGGTAAATAACAGGGAGGGAACACAGCTCCATCCATCAACAGAAAATTGGATTAAAGATTTACTGATCATGGCCCTGCCCATCAGAACAAGACCCAGTTTGCCCCTCAGTCAGTCTCTCCTATCAGGAAGCTTCCATAAGCCTCTTATCCTTTTCCATCAGAGGGCAGACAGACTGAAAATTACAATCACAGAAAACTAACCAATCTGATCACATGCACCACAGCCTTCTCTAACTCAATGAAACTGTGAGCCATGCCGTGTAGGGCCACCCAAGATGGATGGGTCATGGTGGAGAGCTCTGACAAACGTGGCCCACTGGAGAAGGGAATAGCGAACCACTTCAGTACTCTTGCCTTGAAAACCACATGAACAGTATGATAAGGCAAAAATATAAGACACTGAAAGATGAACTCCCCAAGTCAGTAGATGCCCAACATGCTACTGGAGATCAGTGGAGAACTAACTCCAAAAAGAATGAAAGACGGAGCCAAAGCAGAAACAACACCCAGTTGTGGATATGACTGGTGATAGAAGCAAAGTCTGATGCTGTAAAGAGCAATATTGCATAGGAACTTGGAATGTTAGGTCCATGAATCAAGGCAATTGGAAGTGGTCAAACAGGAGATCGCAAGAGTGAACGTCAACATTTTAGGAATCAGCAAACTAAAATGGACTGGAATGGGTGAATTTAACTCAGATGACCATTATATCTACTACTGTGGGCAAGAATCCCTTAGAAGAAATGAAGTAGCCATCATAGTAAACAAAAGAGTTCGAAAAGCAGTACTTGGATGCAATCTCAAAAACAACAGAATGATCTCTGTTCATTTCCAAGGCAAACAATTCAATATCACAGTAATCCAAGTCTATGCCCCGACCAATAATGCTGAAGAAGCTGAAGTTGAATGGTTCTATGAAGACCTACAAGACCTTCTAGAACTAACACCCCAAAAAGATGTCCTTTTCATTATAGGGGACTGGAATGCAAAAGTAGGAATTCAAGAAATACCTGGAGTAACAGGCAAATTTGGCCTTGGAGTACAAAATGAAGCAGGGCAAAAGCTAACAGAGTTTTGCCAAGAGAACACACTGGTCATAGCAAACAAACTCTTCCAACAACACAAGAGAAGACTCTACACGGACATTACCAGATAGTCAACACCAAAATCAGAATGATTATGTTCTTTGCAGCCAAAGATGGAGAAGCTCTATACAGTCTGCAAAAACAAGACCAGGAGCTGACTATGGCTCAGATCATGAACTCCTTATTGCCAAATGCAGACTTAAATTGAAGAAAGTAGGGAAAACCACTAGACCATTCAGGTATGACCTAAATCAAATCCCTTATGATTATACAGTGAAAGTGAAAAACAGATTCAAGGGATTAGATCTGAGAGACAGAGTGCCTGAAGAACTATGGATGGAGGTTTGTGACATTGTACAGGAGACAGGGATCAAGACCATCCCCAAGAAGAAGAAATGCAAAAAAGCAAAATGGCTGTCTGAGGAGGCCTTACAAATAGCTGTGAAAAGAAGAGAAGTGAAAAGCAAAGGAGAAAAGGAAAGACACCATTTGAATGCAGAGTTCCGAAGAACAGCAAGGAGAGATAAGAAAGCCTCCCTCAGTGATCAGTGCAAAGAAATAGAGGAAAACAATAGAATGGGAAAGACTAGAGATCTCTTCAAGGAAATTAGAGATATCAAGGGAACATTTCATGCAAAATGGGCACAATAAAGCACAGAAATGCTATGGACCTAACAGAAGCAGAAGATATTAAGAACAGATGGCAAGAATAAACAGAAGAACTATACAAGAAAAATCTACATGACCCAGATAATCAGGATGGTGTGATCACTCACCTAGAGCCAGACATCCTGGAATGTGAAGTTAAGTGGGCCTTAGGAAGCATCATTACAAGCAAAGCTAGTGGAGGTGATGGAATTCCAGTTAAGCTATTTCAAATCCTAAAAGATGATGCTGTGAAAGTACTGCACTCAATATGCCAGCAAATTTGGAAAACTCAGCAGTGGCCACAGGACTAGAAAAGGTCAGTTTTCATTCCAATCCCAAGGAAAGGCAATGCCAAAGAATGCTCAAACTACCACACAATTGCACTCATCTCACATGCTAGCAAAGTAATGCTCAAAATTCTCCAAGCCAGGCTTCAACGGTACATGAACTGTGAATTTCCAGATGTTCAATCTGGATGGAGAAAAGGCAGAAGAACCAGAGATCAAACTGCCAACATCTGTTGGATCATTGAAAAAGCAAGGGAGTTCCAGAACAACATCTACTTATATTTTATTGACTATGCCAAAGCCTTTGACTTTGTGGATCACAACAAACTGTGGAAAATTCTTAAAGAAATGGGAGTATCAGAACACCTGACCTGCCTCCTGAGAAATCTGTATGCAGGTCAAGAAGCAATAGTTAGAACTGGACATGGAACAACAGACTGGTTCCAAATTGGGAAAGGAGTACGTCAAGGCTGTATATTGTCACCCTGCTTATTTAACTTCTATGCAGAGTACATCATGAGAAACGCTGGGCTGGAGGAAGTACAAGCTGGAATCAAGATTTCTGGGAGAAATATCAATAACCTCAGATATGCAAATGACACCATACTTAAGGCAGAAACGAAGAAGAATTAAAGTGCCTCTTGACGAAAGTGAAAGAGGAGAGTGAAAAGTCGGCTTAAAACGCAACATTTAGAAAACTAAGATCATGGCTTCTGGTCCCATCTCTTCATGGCAAATAGAAACAGTGGAAACATGGGAAACAGTGGAAACAGTGACAGACTTTATTTTTGGGGGCTCAAAAATCACTACAGATGGTGACTGCAGCCATGAAATTAAAAGACTCTTGCTCCTTGGAAGAAAAGCTATGCCCAAGCTAGACAGCATGTTAAAAAGCAGAGACATTGCTTTGCCAGCATAGGTCTGTCTAGTCAAAGCTATGGTTTTTCCAGTAGTCATGTATGCATGTGACAACTGGACTAGAAAGAAACCTGAGCACTGAAGAATTGATGGTTTTGAACTGTGGTGTTGAAGAAGACTCTTGAGAGTCCCTTGAACTGCAAGGAGATCCAACCAGTCCATCCTAAAGGAAATCAGTTCTGAATATTCATTGGAAGGACTGATGCTGAAGCTGAAACTTCAATAATTTGGCCACCAGATGTGAAGAACTGACTCATTTGAAGAGACTCTGATGCTGGGAAAGACTGAAGGTGGGAGGAGAAGGGACAACAGAGTATGATAGTTGGATGGCATCACTGAGTCAATGACCATGAGTTGGAGTAAACTCCGGGAGTTGGTGATGGACAGGGAAGCCTGGCGTGCTGTAGTCCATGGGGTCGCAGAGAGTTGGACACAACTGAGCAACTGAACTGAACTGAATTGTGCAAGGTATGTCGTTTTGTTGTGTAATCATTAGCTCTGGGCTTAAAGAAAGTTCGTCTTAGAACAAATATTTTTTTGCCATAATAACTCAGAGCTTAAGAAAAAAAAAAAAAAGTCTTATGTGACTAAGAGGAAAGAATGTAGTTAGAAAAAAAAGTTTTTCCCTTTCTCCTCCTCAAGGGCCCCATATCCTTTTCTCCTCCCCGAGGACCCCAGACTCCTTATCAGCCTACCTATGAATTAACTTTCTCAGAAGGACACAGAGCAGTGTTATATATAAGCAATAGGGTCATCAGCTTTGGAAAAGAACCTCAAGAATTCTCCTGAGGCATGATAATCCTTGTAAATGTGACAAGTTTTGTCTTCTGTTCTCAGACTTATGCTTATCTCCTGCTAGGAAATGTCTTGATTTATCTGCACAGTGATTTACTTCCCCAAGTTGCTCTCTGTTTTAGGTGAGCCCCAATGAGACTATGATGTCAGAGACTGCTGTTCCCTGCTGGGCTAGCCCTTTCCTTCAGGATCCAGGAGGTGTTAGGGGGAAATTTTACATTATGAATCGGATGGCTTGAGGTCCATGAATGTGTGCTTAGCCCAGGAGATCTTGGCAGTGTTGTGAGCTGATTGTTTTCTGTAGTGGTCCACAGAGTAGGTAGAGATTGACTTGATAACTGAGGGTTTGGGCTGGTTCAATTTTCCTCAGCACTTGTTTGGTACAAGGATCACCTGAGGAAGAGGCCATGAGAACTGCTTGAATTGATTTCAAACTCAGATAAAGAGGCAATGCCAGTTGCTCACAAGAGTGTGATCCCTGGACCAGTAACAACACCATCTGGGAACTTGAGGAAAATTCAAATTCTTGGGCCCCTCTCCAGACCAAATAAATCTAAAACTCTGGGAGTGGGGCCCAGCAATCCATGTTTTAAAAAGCTATTCAAGTGATTCTGACTCATGTTCAAACTTGAAAACTATAGGATTAAGGGCTTCTCATCCCTGGCTGCACACCTGAGGCATTTGTTTAAAATACAGTGTTTGGAGCAGGGCCCAGAAAATCCCTGTTTTTAATCCCTGCATGATACTGTTGCTCAGGCATTTGAGAACCACAAGTGCGTTTTATCCTTAAGAACAAGTTTCTCGAGATTGTACAGAGTTTTTGTCATGGGCTTTCCAATCCATTGTCTGGACTATAGGTTGTAGGATTAGACAGCATTTCCTGGCTAAGGGCCTGTCTCTGTGATGGAATCAAGGCCTAGGCAGAGTGAATCCTGTGTTTCTTGGTAAGGAAGCTAGAGTGCCTCTGCCCACTGGTCCCCTCTCTTCTTCCTTAAAGGTCTAGAAAAAGCAATTTGCCGTATAGGGTTCCTGTATAGAGGCCTAGAATAAGAGGTTCTGCAGAAAATAGTGACTGGGGACAGTGGTTGCTAAAATACAGCTACTGTAAAGTCCACGAATATTCTTTATTTCAAACTAGACATCTCTAGTCCCTTCATTTCTTTCATTATCCCCCCATTACTCCCAACTCCCCTAGTTACAAAGTCTTATGATCTCAGATCGGGCACTTCTTTTGCTTTCATTTCTCCATTTGAGAAAGTTGGACTAATGCCCCTCATCACTCAAAGCATGAAGGGGGCAGGCAGGGTGGAGAGAAGGACCACCCACATTTGACAACATATTAAATGCACAGTACAGTGAAACCACCTCCATTACACAGTGAAATTTTTATGGGGAAAAGTCTGTACTCATCATACTTACATAAAAAGTGGTTTTTAGGGGCAAAAATTATTTCATACATGTAACTATTGAATCCTGGAGCAGCAGTGAGATAATATGAACTTCTGTTTGAGGTTAAGTCAGTCTATTATTTTATATCTTCTCTTGGCTTACTGTTATAATAAAGGTGTATAGAAACAGAGTAATGTTTACCTACATGTGGGGGAATGCATGTTGCACAGGGGCAATTATGGTTACATTAATTGAGGGTCTATGTCAATTTATTTATAATCACCATATTTGATCCTTTCAATAATCTTGTAAGATTCTTACTTCCTTCTACAGAAAAGACTGAACTTATATGACCTGATTCCCAAAGGAGACACAATGTCAAGCAGGATTTGAATGCAGGTATGTCTGATTTGCAGAAGCTTTTTTCCTTTTACAATCACCAGACTTGCTGTCATTTCCCTAAGCTTCACAGTAATGTGGTTGTTTAAGAAGCAAGCCAGGCTGAAGTGAACCCTTACTGATAGGTTTTGATCCAGGGGCGGTATAAGATTTGTTCCAGATGATTGAACAAGTTAAGACCAAAATCTAAGTTTTCTGTCTGCCAAACCAGAAAGTGTATCTTATGTCCAAAAGATAAGCCATCCCTTCTTGCTTGTTTGCCCTCAACCGCAATGCCAACATGACCAAGACATCAAGAAAGGTGCTAGGTTGTCCTTACTACTCCCTGGGTTCTGAAATAGCATCCTGACATTATAGATTGACAAAAGAAGGTCCTTGGAGATCTACTCAAAAGGCAAGCATGATATGCAAGTCACATTGTCAGATATATATATCAGTTCAGTTCAGTTGCTCAGTCGTACACATACACAAAGTGAAGGGGCAGAAAATTTATTGAAAAAAACATTTGTATGTTTTTTACTCTGTGCCAGGTGCTGGTACGTGCCATATATTAACTCATTTAATCTTTAATAACTTAATGTGGAAGGTACAATTATTGTCCCAGTTTTACAGATGAAGAAATTGAGACTCTGAGAAATTAAATATTTGCTCAAGTCCACAAAGTCAATAGTCAGGAGTTAAACTTTGGCAGTCTGGTTCCAGACTTCATACTCTCAATCACTGTATTGTATTGCCTCTCAAGGCTGCAAGCAAATTTCTAAAACAATAGCCTCCAAGTTGGAAAGGTCATTAAAGGGCTTTCAGTCCAACCTTCCAACCAACACAAGGACCCCTCTATGTACTTCCTGCCCTGCTTGAACATGTTCAATACCTGGAGCTTAGTATCTCAAAGGTCCAATATGGACCATCTCTGACAGTTGAGAAGTTTATCTTTACAGTGTACTGATCAACTCAGTGCAAATAAGCTGAGCCAAAAGTATGTTTAAACCACTCTATTTTGTACATACAAAGATAAGGAAAATAGAGTCCTCGTCCATTACAGATTTTTAAGACAAACATGCATACAATGGCAGAATGTGGTATCTGCCATAATATAAATACTATAACATTTATATTACATGCTATAACATAGGTAATATAATACAAATAAAATAAATATAAAGATGACCTGCTGGAGTACAGAAGAGGTGAAACCAATTCCAAAGATGGGAGTTAGGGAAGGCATCATAGAGAACTTAACTGAACTGAATGTATCTACTTGTATAGATATGTTGTAGATACAGTGTCTACTTAGCCCTAGACCCTGTATCTCCTTGTGCTTAACTGATGTCAGTCCTGTTCATTACCTTTATGATCTGGGGATGCATATTTACACTCTCAGAGACTCAGCTTCCTCATTCACAAAATGGGAATAATAATATAACACCTATATTACAAGGTTGTAATAAGGATTAAGTGAAATCTTGCATGAAAAATATTCAGTTCAGTTAAGTTCAGTCGCTCAGTCATGTCCGACTCTTTGTGACCCCATGAATTGCAGCACGCCAGGCCTCCCTGTCCATCACCAACTCCCGGAGTTCACTCAAACTCAACGTCCGTCGACTTGGTGATGCCATCCAGCCATCTCATCATCTGTCGTCCCCTTTTCCTCCTGCCCCCAATCCCTCCCAGCATCAGAGTCTTTTCCAATGAGTCAACTTTTCGTATGAGGTGGCCAAAGTACTGGAGTTTCAGCTTTAGCATCATTCCTTCCAATGAACACCCAGGACTGATCTCCTTTAGAATGGACTGGTTGGATCTCCTTGCAGTCCAAGGGACTCTCAGGAGTATTCTCAAACATCCCAGTTCAAAAGCATCAATTCTTCGGCACTCAGCTTTCTTCACAGTCCAACTCTCACATCCATACATGACTACTGGAAAAACCATAGCCTTGACTAGATGGACCTTTGTTGGCAAAGTAATGTCTCTGCTTTTGAATATGCTATCTAGGTTGGTCATAAATTTCCTTCCAATGAGTAAGCGTCTTAATTTCATGGCTGCAATCACCATCTGCAGTGACAAATATTAGGACACAATAAATGGCACTAATAAATATTAGCTATACATATGTAGGGTAACCATAAAATTTATCATTCAACCTGAATACCTTGGAGAGTGGGAGGGGATAATAATTGAATATAATGACAGCAATAGGCATAAATCAAGACATAATGGTCACTATATATATAGTGACTCTCTCTCTCTTTCTCTAAGATTCCCAGGTGGCTCAGTGGTAAAGAATCTGCCTACCAATGCGGGAGACGCAAGAGACTTGGGTTTAGTCCCTGGGTTGGGAAGATCCCCTGGAGAAGGAAATGGCAACCCACTCCAGTATTCTTGCCAGGACAAGCCCACAAACTGAGAAGCCTGGTGGGCTACAGTCCATGCAGTCACAAAGAGTCAGACACGACTGAAGTGACTTAGCACACACACGTACATTTCTTTTACAGATACCTTAACTATCTTGGCATTCAGCTCCCTCTTAGTCATATTTATTCTATCCTTTCCAACTTGAAAATGTTGATTGCTGGTGTTTTGACTTGGAAGCTATAAATAAAATATAATTGAGTAATTTGAGTTTCTTTTTGTTATCTTAGATATGTTATTTTATTTCATTATTTTTAAATTTTATTTGTATTTTTTGACTGGGCTGGATCTTCATTGCTGTGCACGGGCTTTCTCTAGTTGTGGTTAGTGGGAGCTACTCTCTAGTTGCAGTGTGCTGGCTTATTGTGGTGGCTTCTCTTGTTACGGGGCATGGGTGCTAGGGTATGTAGGCTTCAGTAGTTGCAACTTGTGGGCTTAGCAGTTAGTGAGGGCTCAGTAGTTGTGGCGCATGGACTTCGTTGCCCGGCACCACATGGAATCTTCCTGGACCAGGGGTCGAACCAGTGACCCCTGCATTGGCAGGTAGATTCTCACCACTAGACTACCAGGGAAGTCCAGGTGTGTTATCTTATATTCAAGGGGACCAGATGTTTCAGTCTGCTACAGCTCAATTAGTGCCTATTGTGTTTAATGCCACTTTCACTTTCAAAAGTGTCCTAATTTGGTTGATAAATTATATGTAGTCATCTTTTTTATGTCATGTCCCTTTTTTCTTTCTGTTCAGAACATAACTGAAGAATTCCTTAGGTTGTCCTGTTGTCCCCAGTATATCTTATTTTATAGGCATGTTTCTTTTTTACATTTATCCTAGCTAGGTACTGTGTGCTATAGCTTCTCTTCACTTCTAGAAAGTCCAATAAAAAGGAATAAATTTAAACTGCAGAGAATAAGGCTGGAAGATCAGGACTATAAGGAACCACTAAACAAATACTTGTATATGTAAACTGAGAAGGTTGCGGACTCTCCTTTCCTGGACTTTGACAAATTGGCTCAGAATTCATCTGTTGTGTATTATGTATGCAGAGGCCTGTTTGATGGTCTTTGGAAGTCCCTCCCAGTCCTGAAATTCTCTACTTAAAAAAAAAATTATTTATTTATTTGAGTGCATCGAGCCTTAGTTGCTTCTCTCTGGAGGTAGCATGCAGGCTTGGTTCCCCACAGCACATGGGATCTTAGTTCCCTTACCAGGGTTCAAACCCACATCCCTTGAACTGCAAGGCAGATCCTTAACTACTGGGCCACCAGGGAAGTCCCTCTAACTACTTTTTAAAGCTAGATTAGCAATAAAGGTCAGTTAGCTATATCTGGAGCTAGGATCTGCAGATGATCCCAGGATGGATTAAGCCATAGGGCAAGAAAATCTCTCTTGGGAAAGGAGCAGATTGGTGGCAGTCTAGACATCTCTTAGTGAAATTTCTAGGTCCATCTATCTAAAGCTGGTTCCTAACCTCATCCACAGAAGTCAAGGGCAGTGTAGCCTGTACCCTATTCTGCCTAAGTCATACTTCTACTCCTCATTTTTCCATTTAACAGCACCTGGCTTATGGGGGGAAGGATGGGGGGAAGGGATAGTTAGGGAGTTTGAAATGGACATGTACACACTGCTATATTTAAAATAGATAACCAACAAAGACCTATTGTATAGCACTGGGAACTCTGCTCGAAGTTATGTGGCAGTCTGGATGGGAGGGGTGTTTGAGGGAGAATGGATACATGTATATGTACGGCTGAATCCCTTCACAACTTGAAACTATCACAACACATTTGTTAATCGTCTATACCGCAATACAAAATAAAAATTTTTTTTTAAGTACAAAAAAAAAAAAAAAAAAAGAGCAGCCAGCTTAGCTTCTTGCATGGGAGAGGCCAGAGTGCCCAAAGCCCCATCTGCTCTGAAAGCTCTCTGGTGACTGGAGACTAAGTAAACCACAGTTTTCTGAATCAGCCTCTTGCATAACTTTGTTATTTAAGGTCAAACTTTACCAGTGTTAGTGAGTTACAACTTCCCTCCCAACCCCCATGCTACCTCTACTTTCATTTCCAACTCCACCCAGTGCTGGTTCCTGTTGCCCAAACAAAATAATGCTTCTGTGGAGTACACAGTAGCCTTCAGCCCCTTCTTGGGTTTTGCTGAAATGGCCCAGGAATTCAGACATGGTTCTAGACCCACCCCACCCCCCCAGCATGGTCAAGAGGATATTTGCAGCCCCTTTAGCAACACAGAATATTTCTTCCTATGCCCCTCTCCATTGGGCTCCTTGGCCCCTCTGTTCAGTTCTGCTTTTCTCCAGGAGGAACTCCAGTTGATGGGTAACATACAGAGAGACCATGGGCTGACCAGAAGCCTGGTTGCTCAGTGCTCCACAACAAGCTTTTGGCCTGAGTTACAATGGATATTAGGCCACTGATTGACTTCTAGATTATAGATGAGGAAACCAAGACTGAAGCAAGTATATAATTTGAGCATAGCTGGTAAGTGACAGAGCTGGAACTTGAAGCCAGATTTTCCAGATTTCAAAGCTGAGTCTACTTCTAGTCAGGTCAGCCCAAGAACTTCCCACCTCTTTTTCTTACTTCCCAGGAATGAGATGGGTTGAGACGATAAGGTGCTCCCTGTAAGATTTTTAAATGGGTTTTAGAGAATGCAAAGGCTTCAGGCTTCTTACGGTCCAGGCAATGAACAATCAGTTAACAATCTGTCTTGCTGAGAGACGCACTGGAAATCAACTTGTATTAGGCTTGTATAAACTGTTAAAATTAGGTCCTCTTATGGTATAGTCTTGGCACAGAGTCAAAGCACAAATCCAACTTCAACAACTTTTTCTTAAACTCTTTTCTGTAGATTTTCTTAAAGATACATGGGTTTACATAGCATGTCAAACAGTAAGGCTTGATAAAATTCCCCTTCTCTTGTCCATCTCCACAGCCACAGTTCAAATATCTTTCTGCCACTTCCTCTTCACTCTTTCTTTCCCACTCCATGTTGCTCTCTCTACTTCTTCCTTTTCAACACAAGTAAAAACTTGTTCTCTTTGCCTTCTGGCTTCTAGGACACAGGTAATGTCCTGGGACATCTAATCTGTCTCTTGCTCTGGATGTTGTTCTGCTGCAGGGAGCAGCCCCACTCTTAATTCTGGTGAATACTGAATTCTGGTTTCCTTCTTGTTAAACCTGTGTGATGTAGAAATGATCATTATGTTATACAAATCCTGAAAAACTGATGGTATTATCAATAAACATAATATTCTTACTATTTCGGGCCTAAAAACACTTAGACTTGTCTTTTACAGTCTTCTTGTATCTGAGATATCAAAAAGGCCTCGTTATTCAGTTGCTCAGTCATTTTTGACTCTTTGTTATCCCGTGGACTGCAGCACATCAGGCTTCCCTATCCTTCACCATCTCCTGGAGTTTGCTAAAACTCCTGTCCATTGAGTCAGGGATGCCACCCAACTATCTTGTCCTCTGCTGTCCCCTTCTCTTCCTGTCTTCAATCTTTCCCAGCATTAGGGTCTTCTCTAGTGAACTGGCTCTTCATTTCAGGTAGCAAAAGTATTGGAGCTTCAGTTTCAAAATCAGTCCTTTCAAGGAATATGCAGAGTTGATTTCCTTTAGGATTGACTGGTTTGATCTCCCTGCAGTCCAAGGGACTCTCAATAGTCTTCTCCAACATCACGATTCAAAAGCATCAATTCTTTGACGTTCAGCCTTCTTTATGGTCCAATTCTTACATCTATACAAAACTACTGGAAAAACCATAGCTTTGACTATACAGACCTTTGTCAGCAAAGTGACGTCTCTGCTTTTTAATACGCTGTCTAGGTTTGTCATAGCTTTTCTTCCAAGGTGCATGCATCTTTTAATTTCATGGCTGTAGTCATCATCTGCAGTGATTTTGGAGCCCAAGAAAATAAAGTCTGTCAGTGTTTTCATTTATTCCCATCTATCTGCCATGAAATGATGAGACCAGATGCCATGATCTTCGTTTTTTGAATGTTGAGTTTTAAGCCAGCGTTTTCACTCTACTCTTTCACCTCCATCAAGAGGCTCTTTAGTTCCTCTTCGTTTTCTGCCAAAATGGTTGTATCATCTGCATATCTGAAGTTATTGATATTTCTCCTGCCAATCTTGATTCCAGCTTGTGCTTCATCCAGCCCAGCATTTTGTATGATGTACTCTGCATGAGTTAAATAAGTAGGGTGACAACATACAGCCTTGCCATATTTCTTTCCTAATTTTGAGCCTGTCTGTTGTTCCATATCTGGTTCTTTTTTTTTTTTACATTTTTAAATATCAGCTTTATTTTTTCCTCATTGATACAGAACATAGCTTACTGTAACATCAAGTCTTAGGGGGAAAAAAAAAAAAAGAAAATCAGAAAGCAAAACCAGCCCCAAACAAAGGTAACACATAACCATGACATAATTTGGCAACAATCTAGGCTTAGAACTTTAAAAAGCTTGGAAGAGGAATAAAATATTCCTCTTTTGTTAGTTGTGTCCTTGGACTTAAAAGACTATTTGGTATAAAAACTTTGTTATAAGCTGATGGTTGTACTATTTAAGAGTACAGGGAGATACAAAGAGGAGCCTAGTTCATCAAGAGAGACGCATTACTGATTAAGAGAGAGGAGCTCATGTACACTTGGCAAGACCAAAAAATTTTTGTCTGTAAACTGTGTTTATATGATGGCTAATGACATATACTTATTCCTTTCATTCATAAATATAGAGGCAGGGCTATTATGGTCTCATCTACTCTGTACAACTCATACATTGTGGACATTAGAATAAGTGTGCAGAATGACAAAGGTGCTCCAGTTGAGGAAGCCTCCTACTGAGCCATGGCTATACCAGATCTGCAGCTTGCACCTGTGCCCAACAAAGCTTCTAGAAAGTTCTGTCGGTGCTTAAAAGGCACAAAGGAAAGAAAACCTTTCCTCACTGTTCTAACTGTTGCTTCTTGACCTACATACAGGTTTTGCAGGAGGCAAGTAAGGTGATCTGGTATTCCCATCTCTTTAAGAATTTTCCACAGTTTGTTGTGATCCACACAGTCAAAGGCTTTACAGTAGTCAATGAAGCAGAAGTATATGTTTTTCTGGAATTCTCTTGCTTTTTCTAAGATGCAACAGTTGGCAAAGCCTAAGTTCCTGCTTATCAATAATTGACATTTATTAAGCACATATGATCTTCCAGGCCCTGTGCTAGCCAACTTCATCCATGTTATCATATATAAACTTTGCTATGTGTGGTGTGGATTTTTAACTCATTTTATAAATGTTTCAGAATTAAGGTTCTCAAGGATTAAGTTCAGTGTTACACAGAGCAAAGGTTGAAATCTGATTCTGAAACCCATATCCTTTCCACTGTATCAAATTACCTCTTATAGGAGAAGTGAGATGAAACAATATAATAAGTTACTTGATGCCTAAAAATATTTCAGAATGTTTCCTAATTCTACTCTGTAATTATTAAACATATTTTTGCCACTGAATAAAGACAATTTAATCATAGACAAATTTGGTGTTCTCTACACCACGAATCATAAAGTACAAAGCTAGTACATTTTTTTATTATAAATACTTGACTAATCTACAGATATGCTATCTTTTTAATAAAAAAAAAGATTCTTAAGTTTTCCCTTTTGGAAAAAGTTTTCTAAACTTTTTGGTCAATGGAGATGTTGCTGAGAATATGATTGGATCAGCATTAAATATATGTCATGTGGCAATGATATTGTTAGGATAGAATTATCCCTTTGTTTTATTTTACTGTTCTTATCTTAAAGGAAACATTGTATTCCTGTTTGTGAGCTAGCGATCCATCTAGCAAAATAACATCATTTCTAGTAGGACTTTCATAGCCCTTTCTGCCATCTGTGGGACTGGAACTTACATGGACAACCTGATGGAAGATAAAATTATCTTAAAATCGGGAAACTTGGGTTCTTCTCATGGCTTTTCTTTTGACAAGTCACTTCATCTCTCCAAATGTATTATTTTTTAAGGATTTATGCTGAGTCACGATTAAGATGGGCTAGTCTTCCACACAAATGGTTTGGCAAGTTAATTCAGTATATGTGAAATTCTTTCATATCATTTGTCTTTCTTAATCAAAAAAGCTAAGTTTAAAAGTGAATTAGTATTTATACCTGAGTGTATAGTGACAGAGGGGATGGAGTCAAGGTGGTGGAGTAGGAGGTCGCAAAGTTTGCATCTTCTCACAAGTAGGGCATCTACTGGATGCTTGTGGGGGACTTCCACACCTAAGGGGACAGGAGGAGCCCTCAAGTGACTGGGTAGGACATGTGGGAGCAAGGAGGGAGAAGAAATGGAAGCAGGATGGGACTAGTGCCCTTGAAGGGCAGTTGGGGAATGGGAGGGGTTCCTACCTCTGGAGGGGCCCACTCACTGTGAAAGGATCAATGGGGAAGGGGAGAAGACCCTTGGGAGATAAGGGGGAACTCTGCTAGCATTTCCCCTCACACACTTGGGCCCCTGTGAGCTTACTGAAATTCTGGGCCTGATCCTCCACCCTCCAAGGCCAGAGGCAATCTGGGGCCCCCTCTGGCAGTGCTGACCCTAAGCTCTGCCCCAGCCTCCACCCCCCAAGGCCTTGTCCAGCCTCCTAGATCCTGAGCATAGGCCCCACCCCTGCCTAAATCCCACTTCATCTAAGGTCTGTGCCCTACAGCCAAGGCCTTTTCTGGAATTTTTTGTTCTTTTGCTATTATGGTTTTGTTTTACCTTGTTGTTTCATTTATATTTTAATTTTTCTAACATATCTGTTATTTTTCTAATTTTATTTTATTTTTTGTTATTGTTCTGCTCTGTTTTTTTTTTTTTGCCTCACAATAGCACTTGCAGGATCTTGCTTCATGCACCAGGGGTTGGGCCCAAGCTCCTGTGGTGAGAGCACCAAGTCCAAACCACTGGACTAACAGAACCTCAGACCCCAGAGAATATCAATCAGAGTAAGATCTCCTGTAGTTCCTCATCTTGGCACCAAGACCCAACTCTACTCAACTGCCTGCAAACTCCGCTGCTGGAAGCTTCAGGCCAAACAACCAGTAAGACAGGAACACAGTCTCACCCATCAAAAAAAAAAATGAGATGACAAAAAATATATAGATGAAGGAACAACTTAAAAACCCACCAGATGAAATAAATGAAGAGTAAGTAGGTAACCTACCTGAAAAAGAATTCAAAATAATGACAATAAAAATGATCCAAAATCTTGGAAATTGAATGGAGGCACAGATTGAGAAAATACAAGAAATGTTTAACAAAGACCTGGAAGAACTAAAGAACAAACAGAAATGAAGAACACAATAACTGAAATGAAAATACACTAGAAGGAATCAATAGCAGAATAACTGAGGCAGAAGAACAAATAAGTGAACTGGAAGATAGAATGGTGGAAATAATTGCTGAGAAACAAAATAAAGAAGAAAGAATTGAGAACAGTCTCATAGACCTCTGGGACAACATTAAATGCACCAACATTTGAATTTATAGAGTTCTCATATGAAGAAGAGAAAAAGAAAGGGCCTGAGAAAATATTTGAAAAGATTATAGTCAAAAACTTCCCTAACATGGGAAGGGAAATAGTCACTCAAGTGCAGGAAGTGCAGAGAGTCCCATACAAGATAAACTCTAGGAGAAACAAATCAAGACACATATTAATCAAACTAAGAAAAATTAAATTCAAAAAAAAAATATTAAAAGGATCAAGAAAAAAGCAACAGATAACATACAAGGCAATCCCCATAAGGTTATCTGCTGACTTTTGGCAGAAACTCTGCAGGCCAGAAGGGAGTGGCAGGATATACTTAAAATGATTAAAAGCAAAAACCTACAACCAAGATTACCTAGTAAGGATCTCACTCATATTTGACAGAGAAATCAAAAGCAGACATAAAAGCAAAAGCTAAGAGAATTCAGCACCACCAAACCAGCGTTATAACAAATGCTAAAGGAACTTCTTTAGGCAGGAAACACAATAGAAGAAAAAGGCCCACAAAAACAAACCCAAAACAATTAAGAAAATGATAATAGAAACATACATATTGATAACTACCTTAATTGTAAATGGATAAAATGCTCCAACCAAAAGACACAGACTGGCTGAATGAATACAAAAACAAGACCCACATATGTGCTGTCTACAAGAGATCCACTTCAGACCTAGGGACATATACCAACAGAAAGTGAGGGGATAGAGAAAGATACTCCATGCAAATGTAAACCATTAAAAAGTTGGAATAGCAATACACATCAGATAAAATGGACTTTAAAATAAAGACTGTTATAAGGGATAAGGAAGGACACTACATAATGATCAAGTGACAAATCCAAGAAGATACAGATTATAAATATTTATGCACTCAACATAGGAGCACCTCAATACACAAGGCAAATGCTAACAGCCATAACAGGGGAGATCGGCAGTAACACAATAATAGTGGGGGGCTTTAACAACCCACTTACATCAATGGACAGACTGTTCAGACAGAAAATAAATAAGGTAACTCAAGCTTTAAATGAGACAATAGACCAGATAGATTTAATTGATATTTATAAGGCATTCCATCCAAAAGTGGCAGAATACACTTTCTGTTCAAGCACACATAGAATATTCTCCAGGATAGATCACATCTTGGGTCACAAATCAAGCGTTGGAAAATTTAAGAAAATTGAAATCATATCAAGCATCTTTTCTGACCACAACAGTATGAGATTAGAAATCAATTAGAAGAAAAATAATGTAAAAAAACACAAACACATGGAGGCTAAACAGTGTGATGTGAAATAACCAAGATATCACTTAATAAATAAAATAGGAAATAAAAAATACATAGAAACAAATGACAATGAAAACATGATGACCCAAAACCTATGAGATGCAGTAAAAGCAGTTCTAAGAGGGAAGTTTATAGCAATTCAATCTCACCTCAACAACCAAGAAAAATCTCAAATAAACAACCTAACCTTATACCTAAAGCAACTAGAGAAAGAAGAACAAAGAAAATCCAAAGTCAGTAGAAGGAAAGAAATAATAAAGATTAGAGCAGAAATAAATGAAATAGAAATGAGGAAAATGATAGCGAAGATCAATAAAAGTAGAAGTTTGTTCTTTGAGAGGATAAACAAAACTGATAAATCTTTAGCCAGACTCCTCAAGAAAAGCCAATTAAAGTAGAAATGAAAAAGGAGATGTTACAACTGACTTCACAGAAATAAGAGACTACTATGAATAACTGTATGCCAGTAAAATGGACAACTGGAAGAAATGGACAAATTCTTAGAAAGATACAACTTTCCAAGACTGAACCAGGAAGAATTAGAAAGTATTAATCGACAAATCACAAGTAATGGAATTGAAGCTGTAATCAGAAATCTTTCAACAAACAGAAGTCCAGGACCTGATGAAATCTATCAGACATTTAAAGAAAAGTTAACACCTATCCTTCTTGAAATCTTCCAAAATATTGCAGAGGGAGGAACACTCCTTAACTCATTCTGTGAGATCCTCATCACCCTGATACCAAGACCGGACAAAGATATCACAAAGAAAGAAAATTACAGACCAATATCACTGATAAACATAAATGCAAAAATTTTCAGCAGAATACTAGCAAACAGAATCCAACAACTCCTTAAAAGGATCATACACCATGATCAAGGGGGATTTATCCCAGGAGTGCAAAGATTCTTCAGCATAATGCAAATATTAACAAATGTGATACACCACACAAATAAATGAAAGATAAACCATATGATCATTTCAATAGATGTAGAAAAAGCTTTTGACAAAATTCAACACCCATTTATGATTTTAAAAAAGACTCTCCATAAAAGGGGCATAGAAAGAACTACATCAACATAATAAAGGCCATATATGACAAACAACTATTTCTGTTTTGTTGACTATGCCAAAGCCTTTGACTGTGTGGATCACAATACACTGTGGAAAATTCTGAAAGAGATGGGAATACCAGACCACCTGATCTGCCTCTTGAGAAATTTGTATGCATATCAGGAAGCAACAGTTAGAACTGGACATGGAACAACAGACTGGTTCCAAATAGAAAAAGGAGTACATCAAAGCTGTATATTGTCACCCTGCTTATTTAACTTATATGCAGAGTACATCATGAGAAACGCTGGACTGGAAGAAACACAAGCTGGAATCAAGATTGCTGGGAGAAATCTCAATAACCTCAGACATGCAGATGACACCACCCTTATGGCAGAAAGTGAAGGGGAACTAAAAAGCCTCTTGATGAAAGTGAAAGAGAAGAGTGAAAAAGTTGGCTTAAAGCTCAACATTCAGAAAATGAAGATTATGGCATCTGGTCCCATCACTTCATGGGAAATAGATGGGGAAACAGTGGAAACAGTGTCAGACTTTATTTTTCTGCGTTCCAAAATCACTGCAGATGGTGACTACAGCCATGAAATTAAAAGACGCTTACTCCTTGGAAGGAAAGTTATGACCAACCTAGATAGCATATTCAAAAGCAGAGACATTACTTTGCCAACAAAGGTCCGTCTAGTCAAGGCTATGGTTTTTCCATTGGTCATATGTGGATGTGAGAGTTGGACTGTGAAGAAGGCTGAGCGCCGAAGAATTGATGCTTTTGAACTGTGGTGTTGGAGAAGACTCTAGAGAGTCCCTTGGACTGCAAGGAGATCCAACCAGTCCATTCTAAAGGAGATCAGCCCTGGGATTTCTTTGGAAGGAATGATGCTAAAGCTGAAACTCCAGTACTTTGGCCACCTCATGTGAAGAGTTGACTCATTGGAAAAGACTCTGATGCTGGGAGGGATTGGGGGCAAGAGGAGAAGGGGACGACAGAGGATGAGATGGCTGGATGGCATCACTGACTCGATGGACATGAGTCTGGGTGAACTCCGGGAGTTGGTGATGGACAGGGAGGCCTGGCGTGCTGCGATTCATGGGGTCGCAAAGAGTTGGACACGACTGAGCGACTGATCTGATATGATCTGATGACAAACCTACAGTTAACATCAAACCTACAGTCAACATCATACTCAATAAAAAACTGAAAGCATTTCCTCTAGGATAGGGAACAAGACAAGGATGTCCACTCTAACCACCATTATTCAACATAGTTTTGGAAGTCCTAGCCACGGCAATCAGAAAAGAAAAAATTCTGTGTGACAGGCCTAAACTGAAGCTGCAAAAAAACAGCACAGTTTGGGTCTTTGCTGCACAGATTCTTTCCTATTCTCTTTATTTTTTTTTGATTTTTGATTTTATATTTTTAAATTATTATTATTTATTTTGTTCTTGTTTTGTTTTTGTTTTAGCTCTGTATTTTATTATTTTTTATTTTTTTAAATTTTTTATTTTATTTAATTTTTTAAACTTTACATAATTGTATTAGTTTTGCCAAATATCAAAATGAATCCACCACAGGTATACATGTGTTCCCCATCCTGAAGCCTCCTCCCTCCTCCCTCCCCATACCATCCCTCTGGGTCATCCCAGTGCACTAGCCCCAAGCGTCCAGTATCGTGCATCGAACCTGGACTGGCATCTCGTTTCATATATGATATTTTACATGTTTCAATGCCATTCTCCCAAATCTTCCCACTCTCTCCCTCTCCCACAGAGTCCATAAGACTGTTCTATACATCACTGTCTCTTTTGCTGTCTCATTCACAGGGTTATTGTTACCATCTTTCTAAATTCCATATATATGCGTTAGTATATTGTATTGGTGTTTTTCCTTCTGGCTTACTTCACTCTGTATAATAGGCTCCAGTTTCATCCACCTCATTAGAACTGATTCAAATGTATTCTTTTTAATGGCTGAGTAATACTCCATTGTGTATATGTACCACAGCTTTCTTATCCATTCATCTGCTGATGGGCATCTAGGTTGCTTCCATGTCCTGGCTATTATAAACAGTGCTGCGATGAACATTGGGGTACACGTGTCTCTTTCAGTTCTGGTTTCCTCAGTGTGTATGCCTAGCAGTGGGATTGCTGGATCATAAGGCAGTTCTATTTCCAGTTTTTTAAGGAATCTCCACACTGTTCTCCATAGTGGCTGTACTAATTTGCATTCCCACCAACAGTGTAAGAGGGTTCCCTTTTCTCCACACCCTCTCTAGCATTTATTGCTTGTAGACTTTTGGATCGCAGCCATTCTGACTGGCATGAAATGGTACCTCATAGTGGTTTTGATTTGCATTTCTCTGATAATGAGTGATGTTGAGCATCTTTTCATGTGTTTGTTAGCCATCTGTATGTCTTCTTTGGAGAAATGTCTATTTAGTTCTTTGACCCATTTTTTGATTGGGTCATTTATTTTTCTGGAGTTGAGCTGTAGGAGTTGCTTGTATATTTTTGAGATTAGTTGTTTGTCAGTTGCTTCATTTGCTATTATGTTCTCCCATTCTGAAGGCTGTCTTTTCACCTTGCTAATAGTTTCCTTTGTTGTGCAGAAGCTTTTAAGGTTAATTAGGTCCCATTTGTTTATTTTTGCTTTTATTTCCAATATTCTGGGAGGTGGGTCATAGAGGATCCTGCTGTGATGTATGTCAGAGAGTGTTTTGCCTACGTTCTCCTCTAGGAGTTTTATAGTTTCTGGTCTTACGTTTAGATCTTTAATCCATTTTGAGTTTATTTTTGTGTATGGTGTTAGAAAGTGTTCTAGTTTCATTCTTTTACAAGTGGTTGACCAGATTTCCCAGCACCACTTGTTAAAGAGATTGTCTTTAATCCATTGTATATTCTTGCCTCCTTTGTCAAAGATAAGGTGTCCATATGTGCGTGGATTTATCTCTGGGCTTTCTATTTTGTTCCATTGATCTATATTTCTGTCTTTGTGCCAGTACCATACTGTCTTGATAACTGTGGCTTTGTAGTAGAGCCTGAAGTCAGGTAGGTTGATTCCTCCAGTTCCATTCTTCTTTCTCAGGATCGCTTTGGCTATTCGAGGTTTTTGGATTTCCATACAAATTGTGAAATTATTTGTTCTAGCTCTGTGAAGAATACTGTTGGTAGCTTGATAGGGATTGTGTTGAATCTATAAATTGCTTTGGGTAGTATACTCATTTTCACTATATTGATTCTTCCAATCCATGAACATGGTATATTTCTCCATCTATTAGTGTCCTCTTTGATTTCTTTCACCAGTGTTTTATAGTTTTTCTATATATAGGTCTTTAGTTTCTTTAGGTAGATATATTCCCAAGTATTTTATTCTTTCCGTTGCAATGGTGAATGGAATTGTTTCCTTAATTTCTCTTTCTGTTTTCTCCTTATTAGTGTATAGGAATGCAAGGGATTTCTGTGTGTTGATTTTATATCCTGCAACTTTACTATAGTCATTGATTAGTTCTAGTAATTTTCTGGTGGAGTCTTTTGGGTTTTCTATGTAGAGGATCATGTCATCTGCAAATAGTGAGAGTTTTACTTCTTCTTTTCCAATTTGGATTCCTTTTATTTCTTTTTCTGCTCTGATTGCTGTGGCCAAAACTTCCAAAACTATGTTGAATAGTAATGGTGAAAGTGGGCACCCTTGTCTTCTTCCTGACTTTAGAGGAAATGCTTTCAATTTTTCACCATTGAGGATAATGTTTGCTGTGGGTTTGTCATATATAGCTTTTATTATGTTGAGGTATGTTCCTTCTGTTCCTGCTTTCTGGAGAGTTTTTATCATAAATGGGTGTTGAATTTTGTCAAAGGCTTTCTCTGCATCTATTGAGATAATCATATGGTTTTTATTTTTCAATTTGTTAATGTGGTGTATTACATTGATTGATTTGTGGATATTGAAGAATCCTTGCATCCCTGGGATAAAGCCCACTTGGTCATGGTGTATGATCTTTTAAATGTGTTGTTGGATTCTGATTGCTAGAATTTTGTTAAGGATTTTTGCATCTATGTTCATCAGTGATATTGGCCTGTAGTTTTCTTTTTTTGTGGGATCTTTGTCAGGTTTTGGTATTAGGGTGATGGTGGCCTCATAGAATGAGTTTGGAAGTTTACCTTCCTCTGCAATTTTCTGGAAGAGTTTGAGCAGGATAGGTGTTAGCTCTTCTCTAAATTTTGGTAGAATTCAGCTGTGAAGCCCGTCTGGACCGGGGCTTTTGTTTGCTGGAAGATTTTTGATTACAGTTTCAATTTCCGTGCTTGTGATGGGTCTGTTAAGATTTTCTATTTCTTCCTGGTCGAGTTTTGGAAAGTTGTACTTTTCTAAGAATTTGTCCATTTCTTCCACGTTGTCCATTTTATTGGCATATAATTGTTGATAGTAGTCTCTTATGATCCTTTGTATTTCTGTGTTGTCTGTTGTGATCTCTCCATTTTCATTTCTAATTTTATTGATTTGATTTTTCTCCCTTTGTTTCTTGATGAGTCTGGCTAATGGTTTGTCAATTTTATTTATCCTTTCAAAGAACCAGCTTTTGGTTTTGTTGATTTTTGCTATGGTCTCTTTTGTTTCTTTTGCATTTATTTCTGCTCTAATTTTTAAGATTTCTTTCCTTCTACTAACCCTGGGGTTCTTCATTTCTTCCTTTTCTAGTTGCTTTATGTGTAGAGTTTGTTCTTTTTTTTTTTAACTTTACAATATTGTATTGGTTTTGCCATATATCAACATGAATCCGCCACAGGTATACACATGTTCCCTGTCCTGAACCCTCCTCCCTCCTCCCTCCCTGTGCCATCCATCTGGGTCGTCCCAGTGCACCAAGCATCCAGTATAGTGCATCGAACCTGGACTGGCGACTTGTTTCATATATGATATTATACATCTCCCTGGCATGCTGAATCTAATTCCACAACTGCTTCTAGAAGCCCTTCATTTTGCTTACCTTTAAGTACTTCTCTTCTCTGGTTTTTCAGGCCTCAGCTCCCTGCTCTGATGCTGATTTTGAATGCTCCTTCGATTGCAGTAACAGCAGCAGTTTCAGGTAAAAGAAACCTCTTCCACTAGCCCTGTCCCTGTAAAACATTTGCCAGTAAAGCTTGTCCCTTTCTGTACTTTGTCAGGCAGGCTATTTGGATGTTTGGATCTTTATCCTTTCCCTTTATTTAAAATTTCCTGTGACAAACAGAGATAGATATTGGGGATCATATTCGTAACCCTTGTCATCTATGAGAGCAGAGAACACATTAATCCAGTAATGTCATCTTGTTGCACCCAGTTTCCTTGAGCCCCACCTCACACTTATGCAAGACATATTTACTTACACTACTACCTTTTCTTCCTCTTCTGCTCCTTCTCCTCTTTTCCCTTCTTCTTATATTTACTTTTACAAAGAAATCTCTCATCCTTTCAACCATTTCCTTCTTGTTGCCTAACAAAGTTAACATACTTTAAAGCACTGGCCTCCAGCACTGAACCAATCCTCACCAATCCCCCAATACCAGAGGGCTGACTTAAAATTGAAATTGAAACTATCATTAGATCATTGTTTTTTTTTTTTTTTCATTTTTCTCAGTCATTGACATAAATATAAATTGTAAGTGTAAACTTAGGACACCACCTTTTCTGGAATATTCTAGAATTTATATACCAAATTAGCATTTATCAAAGCAATCAAAGTTGTTACAAGTATCCTTGTGATGTAATTCTTGTTACAAATGTTTGGGGACTGCTTTTTTGGAATTAAGGGGTGACAGGATGTAGTGGAAAGAGCATGAGGTTTGGAGATGATACAAGCTTTGCTTTGAATCGCTAATCTGCCGTACATTAGCTGTACAATATTTGTGCAAGCCCACTCTCTGAGCTTCCAGTTCCTCATGCATAAAATGCAGTTTATGCATTTATGTTGCTGTTTTTATGTTGCTGTTTATGTTGCTGAATTTTAGTGTGGTTTATTCCTGTCAAAATGCTGTTTATGTTGCTGAATTTTAGTGTGGTTTATTCCTGTCAAAATGCTGAACACACAGTAAGTGCTTGATATTTTCATACTTCTGTACTTACTGCCAGTTTATCATGCAAGAAAGTTGTCCTTGTACACTCTCCCTTAGTTGATGGCTTATTCCCTCCTCACTCTTTTGTGCTCTGGTCAAACTCAACTATGCGTGCATGCATGTGTGCTAAGTCACTTCAGTCATGTCTGACTCTTTGTGATCCTAAGGACTGTAGCCCGCCAGGCTCCTCTGTCCATGGGGATTCTCCAGGCAAGAATACTGGACTGGGTTGCCATGCCCTCCTCCAGGCGATCTTCCCGACTCAGGGATTGAACCCTTAATAAGGGTCTCTTAATAAGTTTCCTGCATTGGCAGGTGGGTTCTTTACCACTAATGCCACCTGGGAAGCCCAAACTCAACTATAACCTTCCTTAAAACATTAGGACTATAAGCGCAATTTTCTGACTTGATATATATTAAAACTTACAGCAAATAAAATAATGGAAAAATCTATAGATGTTATCCTAGTAACAAAAAAAATCTGTCATCACTATGACTTAACATAGGGAGATTGTGACCAATATTATGAGACCAGCATAAAAAAAGGCATAGGGAATTATGAATTTGAAAAAGATATATAACTTCCATTACCTACAGAGAATATAATCATTAACAGATTAATAGAATAAACACATTGTTTATGTATTTTTATTTTTGGGTATATTAGATCTTCATTGCTGAGCTGGCTTTCTCTAGTTGTGGAGAGCAGGGGCTACTTTCTAGTAGTGATATGTAGGCTTTCATTGTGTTGGCCTCTCTTGTTGCAGGGCACTGATTCTAGGGCATGTGGGCTTCAGTATTTGCAGCACACGGACTCAGTAGTTGTGGCTCCCGGGCTCTAGAACACTGCTCAATAGTTGTGGTGCACAGACTTAGTTTTTCCACAGCATGTGGGATCATCCCAGATCTGGGATCGAACCTGAGTTCCCTGCATTGGCAGGCAAATTTTTTTTACCACTGAGCCATCAGTAAAGCCCAATGGTCACATTTTTAAAACTAATAAAATTTCAGAAAGCTTTCTATGCTTATGCTGTGGTGTGCTTAGTCGCTCAGTCATGTCCTACTCGTTGCAACCCCATGGACTGTAGCCCGCCAGGCTCCTCTGTCCCTGGGGGTTCTCCAGGCAAGAATACTGGAGTGGGTTGCTATGCCCTCCTCCAGGGAATCTTCCCAACCCAGGGATCAAACCCACGTCTTCCACATTGCAGGCAGATTCTTTACCATCTGATCCACCAGGGAAGCCATCTATGCTTATGATCAACAATTTAAAAATTTAAAATAAAAAAAATTGTAAAGTAATTAGCCTCCAATTAAAATAAATAAATTTATATTAAAAAACTTATGGCACTCTTGCTGTTCCTAACTAGAAAATTAAATAAGAAAAAATATTTCCCCAAATAATAAAATCTAAAAGTGTCTAGGAAATACCCTAACACAGAGACACAAAATTTTACAGACCATATTTTAAAACTTTTTAAAAATATAAAGGAAGTTTTGACTAAATGAAAATATTCCTTGTCTATATTTGGGATGATTTAACATAGCAAAGGAGAAGACAATGGCAACCCACTCCAGTACTCTTGCCTGGAAAATCCCATGGACAGAAGGGCCTGGTGGGCTGCAGTCCATGGGGCCACGAAGAGTCGGACACAACTGAGTGACTTCACTTTCACTTTTCACTTTCATGCATTGGAGAAGGAAATGGCAACCCACTCCAGTGTTCTTGCCTGGAGAATCCCAGGGACGGGGGAGCCTGGTGGGCTGCCGTCTATGGGGTCGCCCAGTCGGACACGACTGTAGTGACTTAGCAGCAGCAGCATGTAGGGTAATTTGAAATATGATAAAGATACCCCTAAAAACATTAGAAACACAACTGGGTTTTGGTTTTTTTTTTCAGTTTTTGTGAGCTACTTTGTTAATTTGGGGCTTCCCTGGTGGCTCAGATGGTAAAGAATCTGCCTACAATGCAGGAGACCTAGGTTCTATCCCTGTACCTTAAGTGAAGTCGCTCAGTCGTGTCTGACTCTTTGCGACCCCATGGACTGTAGCCTACCAGGCTCCTCTGTCCATGGGATTTTCCAGGCAATAGTACAGGAGAGGATTGCCCTTTCCTTCTCCAGGGGATCTTCCCAGCCCAGGGATTGAACCTGGGTCTCCCACATTGTAGACAGACGCTTCTACCATCTGAGCCACCAGGGAAGTCCTTTAGCTTTACCTTTCCCATTTACATCTAATCCATCTAAATTGCAGTTTTGCGTGTCTACAATGTGGGAGACCCAGAGTTAAAGTGAAAAGAAGGAAATGATCTTTTTTGAGCTCCACAGTGTACCAGGTATCAAGCTGGGCACTTTAAATTGTCTCATTGAATCTATACATCATTATGAGGGAATAGGTACTATTAGCCCATTGTTTGGATAAGGAAACATGTTCAGAGAGGTTAAATAATTCATCAAAGGGCACAGATTGCAGTCCAGGTCTGGTCTGGTCCTCTTTTCACTACATTACCACAAATGACTGAGAACAAACAGGTTGAAACTGGGAGACAAGAGTAGGGAAACCCTGGGCAGCACACATCAGAAAGTAGACTGGCAGATCTATGCTTATTGTGCTTTTATTTTTCCTGCTTACCAGAAATGCCATATCCTGATAATGAATTTGATTGCCTGAGAGATGTAAATTGTGGTGAAATAAGTGGCTTTAAAGCAGACTCTGCATTCATTCACATTAAGATAGAGGTAACCTGTAAAACTTGTCCCTGCCCCGACCCCCGCCATGATGATTATCTTTTACCTAGACTGAAGTCCATAGACTCCAAAGTGCATCTCCAGTTGTGGAATCTCAGGTATCAGTGTAAACTGGAGAGGGGGGTAATTTATTGTGGAGGGGTGAGAGTAGGGCTGGAGTGCATCTTAATTCTCTAAATTAAATCAAGTGTGTAACTGCCTTCTCTGCCTCCATGTGCTAACAACTTTGATTACAGGAGAAATAACACTGTACAGATGATCTGTACAGAGATTGCCTTGGAATTTGATGTGTTTTAGAATTTAACTTTGGGACAAATTTTTTTAGTTTTCCTGAAGCAGCTATGAAGTATTTATTAGAAGAGAGAAATGTAAACTAAATAACTTTCCGTTTTTCTTTGTAGCAAATTGAAATGGAAGGACCATTTCTTCAAAAATGAGTGTTATACATATGAAGGGATTTTTTCCTAACAGTAACTCTGAGGTCTGGGTCTGACAAGATGGGTTTAGAGAACCTACTGCCTCCTCAACCATTCTGGCTCATTTTAATTGGGTTTTCTCTGCTGTCTTTGGCAGAGACATATGGGTTCAGTAAATGCACACAGTATTAATCGGACATTCACCATGTGTTCTTCATTTGGAAGATCACCAACTTAACAGACGCCATTCATGACATCCCTTGATACACTACTCACCTCAACCTGACACAGAACCAAATTCAGGTCCTTCCTCCCTACTGCTTCACTAATTTGTCTGCTCTGGTGGACTTGCGATTGCAATGGAATTTCATTTGGAAGATTGATGAGAGGGCATTTTGGGGACTAGAAAGTCTAACCCTTTTGAGTTTAGTAGAAAATAAGATTCAAACTGTGAACTATTCCTTTAAGGGCCTGTCCAACTTGGAAACTTTGCTCCTGAGTCACAATCAGATCACCCATATTCACAAAAATGCCTTTGTCCCTCTTGTCAAATTGAAACATTTAAGTTTATCTCAAAATTTTATTACTGATTTTTCCAATATTCTTGAAGCAGTCCAGCATCTGCCGCACCTGGAATACCTTGATCTTACTAACAACAGCATAATGTCCTTGGATTACAGCCCCAGATCATTGGTTTCCCTGACCCAGCTGGGGATACAGGGGAAAAAACTAACAGAATTAAACTTCTCTGCCTTGTCACTGCCTAATCTGACCACTCTGGATCCACTGAGTCATTCAGAATGTGGATCTGGAAACTCTGCCCCAACTGAGGAGCTTGAATCTGAGTGGAACACTGGTGAAACTAGAGATGCTTCCAGCCAAACACCTACAGAATCTAAGTGAAATGGATCTTAGTAACCAGAAGTTTAGAGGTAGTCACTTAAACCTCAGGACAGTGTGTTGCCTCCTCCAGAAGGTGCCTATATTGAAGGCTTTGGTTTTTAGGAAAAATGCCATTAATTCAGGGAGCATAAAGCACCTTGCCAACTGTACCAGGCTTTTATCCCTTGACCTTAGCCAAAGCAATGATCTGGTTCACCTCAATGACAGTGAGTTTGATGCTATACCCAGCCTTCAAAGGCTGAATCTAAACAAGTGTCAGCAACAGGACCTGAAATGCCCTCAAGAACTTGAGAGCTCTAAACCTGAGCCACAACAAGTTTAAAATCTTTCCATATTTTTGCATTTTCACCCTTAAGGTACTTACAATCACTCTTTCTCTCTAGAAATCCCATCACAGAACTCAATAGTATGGCCTTTTATGGGCTGTATTCATTAAAAGAGCTCAATTTGGCTGGGATACTGGTTTGCTCAATTTCCAAATTTATAGAGTTTAAATCTTGAATACAACAATATTCGGACCCTGAAACACAAAACCTTTCAGTTTCTGAAGAAGCTCCAAGTTCTCATTCTCTCCCAGAACCACCTGAGCATCATAGAGAAGTATGCATTTTCTGGCCTCAATCACCTCTATAAACTCGACTTGGCATACAATATCTTGTCAAATTTTCAAGCTGGCCTTTTCTTGGGCCTGGAAAATCTAGAAGTTTTGAATCTCAGTTTTAATAAAATCACTTATGAAACCACTAGGACCTTGCCATTTCCTCCATTTATGAACCTCAAGTCTTTGAAACAACTCAACCTAGAAGGACAAATACATAGGATTCAAGTTGTTCCAATCAACTTCTTCCAAGGGCTGAATGACCTGCAGGAACTACTCCTAGGGGAAAATCCCACTGTATTCCTAGACCACCTTCAACTTGACTCCCTGATTGATCTCACAAAGTTGGATATATCAGGGACAAAATCTGGAGACTGAAGCCTCAGTTTAAATGTTTCTTTATTCCAAAAATTAAAAAGACTAAAAATGCTGCGCCTGGAAAACAACAACTTAGAGTCACTGACTCCTGGCATATTCTCTGCCTTAGAAAGCCTTCAGATCTTTTCTTTAAGATTCAACAACCTAAGGGTCATTAATCAAAGTCATCTGGAGAATCTGAAATCTCTGAAGTACTTTGATATCTATGGGAATAAACTTCAGTGCAGCTGTGACAATGCATGGTTCAAGAATTGGTCAATAAACACAGCAAATGTCCATATCCCTTACCTCCAGAGCTACACCTGTCAACAGCCAAATATTAAAAATTTTTGATAGATTTTGATGATTCTATGCATACTTTTGATCTGGGAAAATTTGCTTCTTCTGCTCCTTCAGTCTGGTCCTCACAACCATGATCTTCTCTTGGTTCATTGACAAGATGGTTCCATCTCTATGGTATGGGCTCTACATATTTTGAGCCTAGTACCTGGCCAAGTGGCATAGGACAGAAAAGGAGTTCATCTATAATGCCTTTGTTTCTTTCACTGCCACTGATGAGCAATGGGTATATGAAGAGCTTGTTCCAGCCCTAAAAGAAGGTGGCCAGCCTACCTTTAAGCTTTGCCTTCACCACAGAGACTTTGAGCCAGGCATAGATATCTTTGAGAACATCCAGAATGCCACTGACACCAGCTGGAAAACTTTGTGTGTGGTGAGTAACCACTACCTGCACAGTGAATGGTGCCAGCTTGAAGTACAGTTGACCAGCATCGAGATGTTCTATGAGCATGAAGATGTCATCATCTTGATATTCCTGGAAGAGATCCTGAACTATAAGTTATCCAGCTACCACCAACTCAGGAAACTTGTGAACAGGCAGACATTTATCACCTGGCCAGACAGTGCCCAGGAGAGGCCACTTTTCTGGGCTCACATTAGAAATGCATTGGGCAACAAATCTGTGGAGAAAGACAACACACAGCTAATTGTGGCCCAGTGATGGGAAGTCTTTGTGACTTCAAATCCAATGTTGCCTAAGGTGTGTACAGGCTATGAGTGTGACTGAACATAACTGCTCTGCAGGGAGAAGGCTGCTTATGACCGTTATTTGGCTAATGTCCATCAGGCAACTGGAAGAGTGAAGGAAGCTGCTTGAGGAAGCTCCAGGAATGTTGTTAAAGGAAGTAATCCCAGTATTAGAGTATTGGATATCTGGAAAGTATTCTTGTTTTATTAAGGGGAAACTTGGGAGACAAATCACTAGGATTTCTGAGGACCAGCAGGGCCCTCATATGTGCTTGAGAACATTGTTCAGCTAGTTTATCCAAATCAGTTCCTGTCAAGATAGATTGTACTGCACTTCTTCCAAGAACCTATAAGAACAGAAACACCACACAAGCTTAAATAAAAGCAAAAAAGTTAGGATTCTGGTGTATTCTCTGTTAGGGCATGAAATTCCAAAGGCCAGCTTCTGTTTAAGTCAGAGCCCAAGAGTTAGAAGAGTCCTAGTTTGATTCCGCTGATTTACTCAAAGGGAAGCAGCCTTGATCTAGCAGCACAATGAAGGTTGCAGAAACTATCACCTAGCTGTGATAAAATCAGACTTCATAGACCGAGCAGTTTTTGGTAGCCATTCTTAGACAGGGTTGTATTCCCAATGGCTTCATCTTTCAGACACACCAGTGTCCTATAGCAGGCAATGTTTATAGGGAGCAACACCCAGCATAGGGGCCATGGCTCTGGTAGTAGGCAAAAGTGCTACAAATTCCTGTAGAAGGGAATTTCTTATAGGAAAACTGCTATAAATTCGTGGAGCAAGAGGGGCCATAGATATCTAGAGCTCAGTCTGTACCAGATGAGTAGGGTACCAACACGGCCCTCTTCTGATTGTCTTTCCACAAGGACTTGGTCTTTATGACTGGCTTCCTTCTCCAGTCCTCCTTTATTCCCAAGACTCTAGGAAGAGTTTGTTGAGGAACAAAAGACCCTGACAGGCAGAATCTTTAGCAGCTAGGGTAGTCAAATGTTTACCTCAGTGGGCCCTTGCCAGATCTCTCTGTATAGAAATGACTTCCCTGTGTGAAGGGAGGTCAGAAGCATGTTTTGGACCGGACTTTGGTTAAACTGTTATGGAAAAATCCAAGGGCATTTGCATGGGAAATTGTGAGTCATCAGCTGGATATTTGTGGGTTAAATATTACATTGTTGCAGGAAATAATTTACAACTGCCTCATAAGGCATGCAAGAAATATCACATTACTTAATTAAAAAAAATCAAAAGATATCTGATTTTAAGGCCCTGTTCTACTAGATTGGTGGAAAAGTCCACCTTAGAAATTATGGGTTCCTCCCTCTCACCCACTAACCCCTCATGTTCTTGCATAAGGCAAAAAAAAAAAAAAAGAAAAAGAAAAAGTTGGTGGAAGACTTTTGTAGAAAAGAAGTGCTCAGCAACAAAGGAAACTATAAGCAAGGTGAAAAGACAGCCTTCAGAATGGGAGAAAATAATAGCAGATGAAGAAACTGACAAAAGATTAATCTCCAAAATATACAAACAGCTCATGCAGCTCAATATCAGAAATAAATGACCCAATCAAAAAATGGGTCAAAGAACTAAACAGGCATTTCTCCAAAGAAGACATACAGATGGCTAACAAACACATGAAAAGATGCTCAACATCACTCATTATCAGAGAAATGCAAATCAAAACCACAATGAGGTACCATTTCACGCCAGTCAGAATGGCTGCGATCCAAAAGTCTACAAGCAATAAATGCTGGAGAGGGTGTGAAGAAAAGGGAACCCTCTTACACTGTTGGTAGGAATGCAAACTAGTACAGCCACTATGGAGAACAGTGTGGAGATTCCTTAAAAAACTGGAAATAGAACTGCCATATGACCCAGCAATCCCAATGCTGGGCATACACACCGAGGAAACCAGAACTGAAAGAGACACATGTACCCCAATGTTCATCGCAGCACTGTTTATAATAGCCAGGACATGGAAGCAACCTAGATGTCCATCAGCAGACAAATGGATAAGAAAGGTGTGGTACATATACACAATGGAGTATTACTCAGCCATTAAAAAGAGTCCATTTGAATCAGCTCTAATGAGGTGGATGAAATTGGAGCCTATTATACAAGGTGAAGTAAGCCAGAAAGAAAAACACCAATACAGTATACTAACGCATATATATGGAATTTAGAAAGATGGTAACGATAATCCTGTATGCGAGACAGCAAGAGACACAGATGTATTGAACAGTCTTTTGGACTCTGTGGGAGAGGGCAAGGGTGGGATGATATGAGAGAATGGCATTGAAACATGTATAATATCATATGTGAAACAAATCACTAGTCCAGGTTCAATGCAGGATACAGGATGCTTGGGGCTGGTGCACTGGGATGACTCAGAGGGATGGGATGGGGAGGGAGGTGGGAGGGGGGTTCAGGATGGGGAACACATGTACACCTGTGACAGATTCATGTTTATGTATGGCAAAACCAATACAATATTGTAAAGTAAAAAAAATAATAAAAAATAGTTTAAAAAAAGAAAGAAAGAAAGAAAGAAAGAAGTGCTCAGGAAGGAAAAACAAAACAACTTTTTGCATCCTGAAGAAAACGGGGGGCAATTTCTCCAGTCTTTGGCCCACATTGATTAACCCTTGTATGCCTATTGTCCAAGTCGGATCCCTGGAATATGAGGACAATGCTGCTTCTGGGCTGTGCTTGACAATGCACTTTTTTTTTCCTAAATTGGGCATAGCCACTCACTTCCATGGATATGGAATATGTCTTGAATCCTTCTACTCAAGGAAACAGCAAGTAGACTTCTGTTATTTTCCTGGTCTTAAGTAACCTTTACCTCTCTGGCTGCTTCGATGCCCTGCTCTTTCCCCATCACACACACACACACACACACACACACACAGTGGCATGACTCAGTGAAATATGACAGAAAGAGAGGTTGTATTCAGGCAACTTCAACAGGTATTAGAGCATGTTCCCTTTGGATAGGGGAGCTATATTTCTCTTATTCTTCCTGATTCTTACACAGCAAGAAAAATAAAACAAAAATATCTCTATATATTATCCTGCTGTGAAATTAATAAGTGAAAATGACAGGCAAACCAAGATAATTGGGCAGCATGCCAATCAATGATAGTATAGGATTCCTTGAAATTATAGTGTGTGATATGAGGGATACAATACCATGAAGAGGGTGATGACTGTAGCCTAGTAGAAAAGCACACATTGGTGCATATGTGTGTAGTCTTTCTTAGAAGGAAAGGTGAATAATTAATACCTTGAACTGGTTTCATTTCTGAAATGATGAGGCAACCGTGCTGGAACAGAGACTAAATTTTATAACATATTCTAGGAAAGTAGATGAATGGCAGTGTTTACCCATGTACTTGGAATCAGCTACATAAGTTCAGAACTTAGTGTGAAAATGTGTAATCACTTGTCCAAAAATGTTCAGAATTTCAAGACAGAGATGGCAGAGCATTGAACCAAGTATAGGGACCTTCTGAGTGTGGGGCCCTGTGTGACTGCACATGGCCATGACACCGGCCCTGCTTATGACTAGCAGCCAGGTACATAGCATTTGTTTCTTACAACTTAAATCTCCAAATAGGAAAACAGGGTATTTTCCCACATAGCATATTATTTAATCCAGTAAATGGATGATTATTTCTTTTAATGAAACTATCTCACCAGTCTTTGAGGTCATCTAAAAAAATAAATGGAATTGTTTTCTGTATTAAAAAAAATACCATCACTACCACAGATTAAATGCTGTTGTCATTTCTTGTTTTTTTAATCTTAGATGGGACTGGGGTAGTAACTCAAGGCATGCATGTTATACAAAGGTTTGCATTATGTCTTTACATGTATCAAATATTTACTTAGCTGTTCAGTTCAGTTCAGTTCAGTCGCTCAGTAGTGTCTGACTCTTTGTGACCCCGTGAACCACAGCATGCCAGGCCTCCCTGTCCATCACCAACTCCTGGAGTTCACTCAAACTCACGTCCATCAAGTCAGTGATGCCATCCAGCCATCTCATCCTCCGTCGTCCCCTTCTCCTCCTGCCCCCAATCCCTCCCAGCATCAGGGTCTTTTCCAGTGAGTCAACTCTTCACATGAGGTGGCCAAAATATTGGAGTTTCAGCTTCAGCATCAGTCCCTCCAATGAACACCCAGGACTGATCTCCTTCAGGATGGACTGGTTGGATCTCCTTGCAGTCCAAGGGACTCTCAGGAGTCTTTTCCAACACCACAGTTCAAAAGCATCATTTCTTTGGTGCTCAGCTTTCTTCACAGTCCAACTCTCACATCCATACATGACCACTGGAAAAACCATAGCTTTGACTAGCTGGGATACAGGGAAATTCATTTCCTAAACTAAATTACTACAACTATAGGCATTTTGGTCATTGAAGGCAATGGCAACCCACTCCAGTACTCTTGCCTTGCAAATCCCATGGACGGAGGAGCCTGGCAGGTTGCAGTCCATGGGGTCGCTAGGAGTCGGACACGACTGAGCGACTTCACTTTCACTTTTCACTTTCATGCATTGGAGAAGGAAATGGCAACCCACTCCAGTGTTCTTGCCTGGAGAATCCCAGGGACGGGGGAGCCTGGTGGGCTGCTGTCTATGGGGTTGCACAGAGTTGAACACGACTGAAGCGACTTAGCAGCAGCATAGGCATTTTGGGCTTCCTAGGTGGTGCTAGTGGTAAAGAACCAGCCCGCCAGTGCAGAAGATGTAAGACACTTCTGGTTTGATATCTAGTTTCCAAAGATCCCCTGGAGAAGAGCACAGCAATCCACTACAGTATTCTTGCCTCGAGAATCCCATGGACAGAGGAGCCTGGCAAACTACAGTCCATGGGGTTGCACAGAGTTGGACATGACTGAAGCAACTTAGCACACACACATAGGCATTTTAAAATGAAGTCATTGGAGTTCTGATTATATTAAAAAAAGATATTTGGAAACAATGACATAGTTAATTTCTCTATCAACCAATTTGGAGTAACAAGAGGTTTAACTTGGAAGAGAAAAAATTTAGATGAGAGGAAGAGAAATGTTTCTACCAGTAAAGCTAGAAATATATTAAGCTTAATTTGTTAGAAATATCTGAAAGATTTTTCCCTACAGATACTGAAAAAAGAGATAGAAATCTGTTTCAAATTATTTATATGGGCTTACTTGGATGATTTTTAAACTTATCTTCCAAATTAGAGTTTAAGTGCCAGCTCTGTATTTATGGGATTATGGGAAAAAGAGAATGTCTCCACCTACTGAATATATGTTTCTTTGTAAAAACACATTTGCCCTTAATAATAGGATTAATGATTGAGTTTAAGAGGCAGAGCCAAAATTATTCCTTGGCATGCACAGTGTAGTCCAGAGATCAGAAGCATGAGCAATCCCCTAGAGCTTGTCAGAAATGCAGACTCTCTGGCCTATTACAGACCTACTGAACCAGAATCTGCATGTCAACAAGATCTCCAGAAGATTCTTATGCACATAAAAGCTTGAAGAGCACTGGGTTAAGAAATTATTTACATTGAGGAAGCTCGGGGAAGGTTCTTCTATCTTCAAATATTAACTCCTCTTAGGTTACACAGTGACCAAAATGTAATCATTACGTATTCTTTGGATTTCTCTTCTTGTGATATTTCTCAAAAAAATAACAGTAACAGTACTATAATTTTACATGTGTTGTTGATTACTGTTTCCAAAGCACTTTCATACCTATGATCTCACTTGATAACTGTGATGGGTAGCCCACTAAACCAGTGTACCCTAATCATTCTACCAATAAATATGAAAGTAGGTCAATATTGTATTGCTTTTGCCAAAGGCCATTAAAAACTTAAGAATGCTATGATGGTAATCATTTTGCAGTATATAAAGTATCAAATCAACACATTGTACACCTTAAACATACACAATATTATGTCGGCTATATATCAATAAGGCAGGGGAAAAACTGCAAGAATAATATATAGGTAAGGGTGTGTGTGCTAAGTCACTTCAGTCATGTCTGACTCTTTGCAACCCGATGGACAATAAGCTGCTAGGCTCCTCTGTCCTCCATGGGATTTTCCCGACCCAGGGATTGAACCTGCGTCTCTTATGTCTCCTGCATTGGCAGGCATGTTCTTTACAACTAGTGCCACTTGGGAAACCCTTAATATACAGGTACAGTGAAATTCAAATAAATTATGAGTACAAAATAGATATGAGTTTTAAAATAAAAGATAATATAGTGAGGATATATTTTTAAGCATGAAAATAATAGAATTGTTCATAGACTCCTAGACAGAATCTTCTTCATCATTGGGTAGATTTAATTACTATGTCTAAAATAACATTCATTCTAATTGTTGAAGCGAAAAAATGGTTCTGGAAGCTATACATGTGTTCATTTAAAATAGTAAACAACTTGAGTTAAAATTAGCCTAAGAAAATGCAGATACTAAATGGAAAAATGAGAACAGTGTAGAGGATCTATTAACTTGGGAACTATAAAAACAGATTTGGAGATGTGTCTGGACACTGTTGTAAAGGTTTGTTGGCAGATTAAGAAGATGACACTGACCCAATAATGTCACTTACTACAATCATTTTTGATTTTTTAAAATAGTACCTCTAGGAGGAATTTAAGCCTGTCCTAGGTGGCGTATTGCATCCCAAAACATTTAGGAAGAATGAGATAAAGCTATTGTGGATTATAGTGGTTCTAAGTCCAGTCCTAACAATTTTGTAGTTTCCAAATAAATTCTCAATGGAATCTTTCTAAATTGAAAATCATTAAACAAAGTGGCAAAGACTGGGGTTCTAACTGTGGGAACTATTTCCCAAGATGAGAAATGTTGAGCATTTTTGAAAAGCTAAAACTTTTAGGCTCACTACCACAGATGTTGTGCAGGCTGCAAACACAGCTTAAATTGTAATCCCTAGCTTAATGGAGCTTGCAACCTAATCAGGAGATAACATATATTTATGTAACAAAATTAAAATGCTAGTCAAATGAGTGATACAGACAGTAAATGTTAAATTAATTAGAAAAGAGAAAGATGGTCAGAATCTGAGTAGCACTAAGGAATGGCAATTAATATCAAATGACCAAGGTTTGGGGCTTGACTCCACCACTTAGGAACTGTAATTCTATTATTCAACCTCTCTAAACCTCAATTTTCCATTTCATAAAAATCAGGTTATTTATAATATTTTTTTTTCTAGGCTGTTTTAAAGACTAAATGAAACAATGGGTGAATGGTCTTAGGAGGATGCCTGGTTTATAGATGTTAGCTAAGAAATGCACCTTCCTCATTACTGAAGGACCTGGAGCAGAAAGTGCAATGTGTGTCTGAGGATGGGCTTACTAAAGAGGAGCAGCTAGATATATAGAGGCCACCAGCTCTGTACAGTTCACCATTTACTAAAGGTCATCTGAAAGGGATACCTAGGTTGTTTCCCTCAAAGGATACAGCTCTGCTTTAATGGTACTTCAAGATTTGTAGAGTATCACTGCAGATGGTGACTGCAGCCATGAAATTAAAAGACGCTTACTCCTTGGAAGGAAAGTTATGACCAACCTAGATAGCATATTGAAAAGCAGAGACATTACTTTGCCAACAAAGGTCCGTCTAGTCAAGGCTATGGTTTTTCCAGTGGTCATGTATGGATGTGAGAGTTGGACTATAAAGAAAGCTGAATGCCGTAGAATTGATGCTTTTGAACTGTGGTGTTGAGGAAGACTCTTGAGAGTCCCTTGGACTGCAAGGAGATGCAACCAGTCCATTCTAAAGGAGGTCAGTCCTGGGTGTTCTTTGGAAGGAATGATGCTAAAGCTGAAACTCCAATACTTTGGCCACCTCATGCGAAGAGTTGACTCGTTGGAAAAGACTCTGATGCTGGAAGGGATTGGGAGCAGGAGGAGGAGGGGACGACAGAGGATGAGATGGCTGGATGGCATCATTGACTCGATTGACCTGAGTTTGAGTGAACTCTGGGAGTTGGTGATGGACAGGGAGGCCTGGCGTGCTGCGATTTCATGGGGTCACAGAGAGTCGGACACGACTGAGCGACTGAACTGAAAAGATAGATTTCATTTCATTGCTTACCATCCCCTGACGTGCCCAACCTAATCTCTATAATCTAAAGTACCCCTGGATACCCAAGGCCCAAGCCTGCAGCTTTTTACGATCAGAAAAAAGATCGAAGTCAGTGAGTTGCAGTGAGGAAAGGAAAGGAGAAGAGAACATGCAGCTGCAGAACGTGTTTTCTTGCTATCCCCTGCACGTACTGCCATTTTTCTTGCTATCCCCTGCACGTACTGCCACCTGGTGGTTATTTAATGACCTACACTATCTTTTCCTCCCATACACGTGCTCCGTCTTGTCCGACTCTTTGAGACCCGGTCGACTGTAGCCCACTAGGCTCCTCTGTCCATAGAATTTTCCAGACAAGAATACTGGAGTGGGTTGCCATTTCCTCTTCCATTTCCTCATATAGTCTTGTTCTAATGTGCACCCTTAGTGTTAACTGAGAAGCAATGGCACCCCACTCCAGTACTCTTGCCTGGAAAATCCCACGGACGGAGGAGCCTGGTAGGCTGCAGTCCATGGGGTCGCTAAGAGTCGGACATGACTGAGCGACTTCACTTTCACTTTTCACTTTCATGCATTGGAGAAGGAAATGGCAACCCTCTCCAGTGTTCTTGCCTGGAGAATCCCAGGGACGGGGGAGCCTGTTGGGCTGCTGTCTATGGGGTCGCACAGAGTTGGACACGACTGAGGCGACTTAGCAGCAGCAGCAGCAGCAGTGTTAACTGAGAGAATGGGATGATACACTGTATTCATTTCTGGTGATCGCTGTAACAAATCACTACAAAGATGGTGACTTAAGAGAAATTTATTCGCTCAGTGTTCTGGAGGCCAGAAGTCCAAAATCAAGGTGTGGGAAGGGCCATGATGCCTCTAGAAGCTCTAGGAGAGAATCTGTTCTTTGCCTTTTCCAGCTTCAGGGGGTTGCTGGCTACTGTTGCAGAGCTTGTGGCTACATCACTCCAATTTCTGTGACTACTTCATATGGTCTTCTCCAGTTCCGTGTGTCTGATGTTCCTTTGTCTCTCTCTTATAGGGAAACGACATTTAGGGCCAACTTGGAATATCAAGTATCTTCTCCACATTTTAAGACGCTTAATTCAGTCAGTTCAGTTCAGTTGCTTGGTCGTGTCTGACTCTTTGTGACTCCATGGACTGCAGCTTTGCCAGGCCTCTCTGTGCATCACCAACTCCCGGAGTTCACTCAAACTCATGTCCATCGAGTCAGTGATGCCATCCAGCCATCTCATCCTCCGTCGTCCCCTTCTCCTCCTGCCCCCAATCCCTCCCAGCATCAGAGTATTTTCCAACGAGTCAACTCTTCGCATGAAGTGGCCAAAGTATTGGAGTTTCAGCTTCAGCATCAGTCCTTCCAATGAACACCCAGGACTGATCTCCTTTAGAATGGACTGGTTGGATCTCCTTGCAGTCCAAGGGACTCTCAAGAGTCTTCTCCAACACCACAGTTCAAAAGCAGCAATTCTTTGGTGCTCAGCTTTCTTTATAGTCCAAACATCACATCCATACATGACTACTGGAAAAAAGAAACAGAGGAAAACAATCAAATGGGAAAGACTAAAGATCTCTTCAAGAAAATTAGAGATACCAAGGGAACATTTCATGCAAAGATGGGCACAATAAAGGACAGAAATGATATGGACCTAACAGAAGCAGAAGATATTAAGAAGAGGTGGCAAGAATACACAGAAGAACTATACAAAAAAGATCTTCATGACCCAGATAACCACGATGGTGTGATCACTGACCTAGAGCCAGACATCCTGGAGTGTGAAGTCAAGTGGGCCTTAGGAAGCCTCACTACAAACAAAGCTAGTGGAGGTGATGGAATTCCAGCTGAGCTATCTCAAATCCTAATAGATGATGCTGTGAAAGTACTGCATTCAATATGCCAGCAAATTTGGAAAACTCAGCAGTGGCCACAGGACTGGAAAAGGTCAGTTTTCATTCCAATCCCAAAGAAGGGCAATGCCAAAGAATGCTCACACTACCACACAATTTCACTCATCTCACATGCTAGCAAAGTAATGTTCAAAATTCTCCAAGCTAGGCTTCAAAAGTATGTGAACTGTGAACTTCCAGATGTTCAAACTGGATTTAGAAAAGGCAGAGGAACCAGAGATCAAGTTGCCAACATCCACTGGATCATCAAAAAAGCAAGAGAGTTCCAGAAAAACATCTGCTTTCTGCTTAATTCAATAGACATCTGCAATAACTCTTTTCCGAATAGAGCAGCAAACACTCTAGTCATTTGATGTGGTTATCTTTTGGGGATCATTTTTTTGCCTAACATAGTTCTCTTTATTATCATTTACATTGTCAGTAATGAATATATAAGACCAATCTGCTGGCCAAAGCAGGCTGATGCAGGATACTGAGTTTTTAATTTGGATGTGGGGATGAAATAGGAAGGAAAAGTCGAGTGTTTTCTTGGGAAGGCTGGCTTGGGTGGACAGCTCGGTGAGAGACCCTGGGTGGCTGGGAAGTAGCACAGAACACTCTGGTATGGAGGAGAGAGTATAGAAAGACCAAGAAAGGGGTGGTGAGCCAAGATTTAATTTTCATTTGTTTTTAATAAGCTGAATGTGAGTGATCCTGACTCTGCAAATCCTCTACATGTATAAGGAAATGGGCACTCTGAGACATTGCTGGTGAGATGGGTGGAGTTGGTAAAATCCTTTTGGAGAACTGGTGAACAATTCTACATATATATCATACACTTATATGCAGTAATTCTACATCTAGAAATTTATTTTAAGGAAATAATCAGAATACAGGAAGATTTATGCACAAAGACATGCCTATATCTTTTTAAGGTACTCTTGAATATTGAAAACAGCTCAAATGTCTACCTTTAGAGAGTAATAGTTGAGTGAGTTATGGTTCATCCATATGAGGAAATATAGTCATAAAAATTATGTTTATGAAAAGTGTACCATAACATGAAAATGCTTTTATGTGAGATGTTAAGTAAAGTAAGTAGGGATTATAAATACATACATACATACTTTATAAATATTATTTCTAAATTGATTCAAGTTTTTTTTTCCTTTTATGATTCAAAAAATTTAAAAATATGTATATATGATATCTTTATATGTATAAATACATATTGAACTCTCAGAAATTGTGCATAAATTTTTAGATGGCATAACCACCTCTCAAAAAGCACTAACATCATATCATTTCTTTTATATTTGTTTTCACCTAGATCAGTAAAATCTTGCTTCTTGAAGTTAAATATCTTTCCCTCTATCTTTAGTTCAATTTTTGTTCCCAAGCAGTTATGCTTAAATATTTGTAGGTACATGCAGTGAATCTGTGATACCTGCTAAATTACTGCAGGAACTGGGGCTATAAACTGAACAAATGTAGGTGAATGGCCTTGGTCCTAAAGGCTATAAGGGACTTTGACAAAACCAAATAGAGTGGCAGCACTGCTATTGGTCTTGGAGGTCATGGTATTTGAATTTTAGTACTGACACAGATAAGACTTCTTAACAGAATATTTTGGACATTAATCTAAAGTACTGAAAATCAACTCATGGTGGAAATCTCATTAAAGTTCAATACAGAAAAGTGTTCTTATACTGATATTTAAAATGCATATGCAATTATTTCTTTTGTCTTGTACATAATGCAACATTGTGTTGCATAGTTGCTGGATTTTGTCTGTTTTGTGACTTCCAAATGAAAATAGTTCCAAGAAAACACCTTATTAAAGCTATTTAAAACTCCCCAACACATTTTCATAAACATATAAATGGATTAAAGATTTAAATGTAAAACAAAAGTTTTTTTTTTTGTTTTGAAGAAAATATAGCCAGATATTTAAAACATCTTGCATGGGGTTGGGAAAGTCCTTTCTAAACAAAAGACAAACCCAAAATCATAAAAAACAAGACATAAAAATGATTATAGTAAAGTTGCAGGATATAAAATCAACACACAGAAATCCCTTGCATTCCTATACACTAATAAGGAGAAAACAGAAAGAGAAATTAAGGAAACAATTCCATTCACCATTGCAACGGAAAGAATAAAATACTTAGGAATATATCTACCTAGAGAAACTAAAGACCTATATATAGAAAACTATAAAACACTGGTGAAAGAAATCAAAGAGGACACTAATAGACGGAGAAATATACCATGTTCATGTATTGGAAGAATCAATATAGTGAAAATGAGTATACTACCCAAAGCAATTTATAGATTCAATGCAATCCCTATCAAGCCACCAACGGTATTCTTCACAGAGCTAGAACAAATAATTTCACAATTTGTATGGAAATACAAAAAACCTCGAATAGCCAAAGCGATCTTGAGAAAGAAGAATGGAACTGGAGGAATCAACCTACCTGACTTCAGGCTCTACTACAAAGCCACAGTCATCAAAACAGTATGGTACTGGCACAAAGACAGAAATATAGATCAATGGAACAAAATAGAAATCCCAGAGATAAATCCACGCACATATGGACACCTTATCTTTGACAAAGGAGGCAAGAATATACAATGGATTAAACAAATGGTGCTGGGAAAACTGGTCAACCACCTGTAAAAGAATGAAACTAGAGCACTTTCTAACACCATACACAAAAATAAACTCAAAATGGATTAAAGATCTAAACGTAAGACCAGAAACTATAAAACTCCTAGAGGAGAACATAGGCAAAACACTCTCCGACATACATCACAGCAGGATCCTCTATGACCCACCTCCCAGAATATTGGAAATAAAAGCAAAAATAAACAAATGGGACCTAATTAAACTTAAAAGATTCTGCACAACAAAGGAAACTATAAGCAAGGTGAAAAGACAGCCTTCAGAATGGGAGAAAATAATAGCAAATGAAGCAACTGACAAACAACTAATCTCAAAAATATACAAGCAACTTCTACAGCTCAATTCCAGAAAAGTAAATGACCCAATCAAAAAATGGGCCAAAGAACTAAATAGACATTTCTCCAAAGAAGACACACAGATGGCTAACAAACACATGAAAAGATGCTCAACATCACTCATTATCAGAGAAATGCAAATCAAAACCACTATGAGGTACCATTTCATGCCAGTCAGAATGGCTGCAATCCAAAAGTCTACAAGCAATAAATGCTGGAGAGGGTGTGGAGAAAAGGGAACCCTCTTAACACTGTTGGTGGGAATGCAAACTAGTACAGCCACTATGGAGAACAGTGTGGAGATTCTTTAAAAAACTGGAAATAGAACTGCCATATGACCCAGCAACCCCACTGCTGGGCATACACACTGAGGAAACCAGAAGGGAAAGAGACACGTGTACCCCAATGTTCATCACAGCACTGTTTATAATAGCCAGGACATGGAAGCAACCTAGATGTCCATCAGCAGATGAATGGATAAGAAGGCTATGGTACATATACACAACGGAGTATTACTCAGCCATTAAAAAGAAAACATTTGAATCAGTTCTAATGAGGTGGATGAAACTGGAGCCTATTATACAGAGTGAAGTAAGCCAGAAGGAAAAACACCAGTACAGTATACTAACGCATATATATGGAATTTAGAAAGATGGTAACAATAACCCTGTATACAAGACAGCAAAAGAGACACTGATGTATAGAACAGTTTTTGGCTCTGTGGGAGAGGGAGAGGGTGGGATGATTTGGGAGAATGTCATTGAAATACATATAATATCATATATGAAATGAGTCGCCAGTCCAGGTTCGATGCATGATACTGGATGCTTGGGGCTGGTGCACTGGAATGACCCAGAGGGATGGTATGGGGAGGGAGGAGGGAGGAGGGTTCAGGATGGGGAACACATGTATGCCTGTGGTGGATTCATTTCGATATTTGGCAAAACCAATACAATATTGTAAAGTTTAAAAATAAAATAAAATTTAAAAAAATAAATAAAATTCAAAGATGAAGGAAGAGCAGTTGATGCAATCTATCACCTTTTCCAAGTATAAAATTTGGCTTTAATTACACTAATTAGAAAATAGACTAAAAACTGTGCAAAATTTTCCACAAGACAGTAACATAACTTTTTATGTTTCATAATCAGTTACAGAACTGTGAAATTCCCCACTGGTATCATTGCTAATTTATGTGTCTCATACTTAAATAAACTTACTTTAGCTCTGATAAAATAAATAAATAAATAAAATTCTAAATATTAAAAAAATGTAAAATTTCTATATGTCAAAACAACAACCCATCATAAAACAAAATTAAAACACAAAAGTGAATGAAACATTTACTAAACAGGACCTCTTATTAATCAATAATAAAAAGATGAATGCACAACAGACAAAGGAATTTGACTTAATGCTCCTAACAGTTGGGACTCAATTCACAGAGGGTTTTTTTCAAGGACAACTCCTAAACACAAAGAACCTAGACTTTCATATACAAAGGCTTAGCTATCCTTTCACAAGACACGGAAGGGAAAAATAAACCTTCTAATTCTTTAGTTATCCTTGAGAAAAGAAAGAATAAATTAGTATGTTCATAGGTTAACCTACCACATTAGCAAATATTGTTTCTATAGTCAGAATCTCAGAATGTATCCAGATACACAGAAAACATAACAAAACAAACAGAAGCAAAAGTTTGAGCCCTTGGATATTATGCAGTGACGTGGTTCCTCTCAAGGGCCCTGCTGGTATGGCAGTGACTACACAGTAGCAACCAAGAGCTCCTCGGAAAGTCTTTCCCCAGGGCTACTTGGCACCAAAATAAATCCTTTATCACTAACCTCAGTTGACCCTTAAGACTGCTCAGCAGTCCTACTCTATTTCTTTGGTTAACTTATGCTTCAATACTCTACAAAACATTTTCACTTTTTTCAAATTTCTAATCTTACAATTTCCCCCATTTTCCCTCTGGGTAGATGACCTCATTTCACAGAGTAGATATCAAATGGGCATTCTCCCAATTTTTTTCTGCTATGAAACATACAAGTTTACCACATTCTCACTTACTTACTGTGTCTTGTTAAAACAGGAGGTAGTTGCCCCTCCTATATTGAGTATATATTATTTCACTCAATAAATATTTGTTGCATGAATCAATCAGGAAGCTACTCTCACCTGCAGGCACAGTAAACATTTTCTCTGCAATCTTGGTGATTTCTTCTGGGTCTTCACTTATTCTATGTTTGTCCCAGTAAATCTAGAGAAGACATAAATACTACTCAACTGTCACTAGCCTGAGAGCTCCTTCAAGGCAGAGAATTTAATTTATCTTGGTATCTTCCATAGTTATGTACCGTGTCCAGTAAGTGTGTTTGTCCAAACAAGATGCATAAAAGAATAAAGGATTACCACATGACCTGTCTTTTGCTGCTCCTGCTGAGTTCATATCACTTGAGAAGCTTAGTTACACAAGAACAAAATCTCAGATGACAAATCCTTTAGACTTTCTCATTTTAAAAGGGAGCACAAGGCCTAGTTCTGCTGCTGTACAAGTGATTAGAACCAAGGCCGCCAGCCAGAGCAAGACCATATCCCTGCTTCCTTTTACAGAGAACAAAACACACAGTCACACACCCCACAATGGCAAGGGGGAAAATGACTGAGAATGAGATGTTGAGAAAGTGTAGCAGGGAAAGTACACTGCCCTCCCACCTCTTCCTGAAAGATTAGGATGTAGGCATTGAAAAACAGGAGCTGAGGAGAAAAGACAGGGACACTACTCATTTGTTGCTAGGAAGACAATCATATGCTCACCATTTCTCCACACACAATGCACTTTCCAAAAGACATGCCTCTACTGCCTCTAGGATTGAGGCGGACTACAGTTTTTAATTAGAAAGAAAAATACATCTACCATAGTAGAAAAATTGGGCAGCAGGTATGAAAAGGCTAGTGATAAGAAATACAATTGACCAGAAATACAACTCGTCAATAAGTACATGAAAAAATTTTCAACTCTAATATTATTATAGATTAAAGTAAAAATAATAAGATTCCATATTTGACTGAACAAATTGGCAAACATGAAAAGAATAATCACTAGTTGTTGGTGAAGATTTAATAAAATTATTATTCTTATGCATTCCTCTAGTGGGTGCTATGGATAAATCTCTTTCTAAAAGGCAGTTTGACAATAATAAAAGCTTAACATATTTTGTGGAGAAGGCAATGGCACCCCACTCCAGTACTCTTGCCTGGAAAATCCCATGGACGGAGGAGCCTGGTGGGCTGGAGTCCATGGGGTCGCTAAGAGTCCGACAAGACTGAGCAACTTCACTTTCACTTTTCACTTTCATGCATTGGAGAAGGAAATGGCAACCCACTCCAGTATTCTTGCCTGGAGAATCCCAGGGACAGGGGAGCCTGTTGGGCTGCCATCTATGGGGTCGCACAGAGTTGGACACGACTGAAGCGACTTAGCAGCAGCAGCAGCAACATATTTTGGGCTCCAAAATCACTGCAGATGGTGGCTACACCCATGAAATTAAAAGACGCTTGCTCCTTGGAAGAAAAACTGTGGCCAACCTAGACAGCATATTAAAAAGCAGAGACATGACTTTGCCAACAAAAGTCTGTCTAGTCAAAGCTATGGTTTTTCCAGTAGTCATGTATGGATGTGAGAGTTGGACTAGAAAGAAAGCTGAGCACCAAAGAATTGATGCTTTTGAACTGTGGTGTTGAGGAAGACTCTTGAGAGTCCCTTGGACTGCAAGGAGATCCAACCAGTCCATCCTAAAGGAAATCCCTGCTAAATATTCATTGGAAGGACTGATGGTGAAGCTGAAACTCCAATACTTTCGCCACCTGATGCGAAGAGCTGACTCATTTGAAAAGACCCTGATGCTGGGAAAGATTGAAGGCAGGAGTAGAAGGGGGCGACAGAGGATGAGATGGTTGGATGGCATCACCGACTCAATGGACATGAGTTTGAGTACGCTCCGAGAGTTGGAAATGGACAGGGAAGCCTGGTGTGCTGCAGTCCATGGGGTCGCAAAGAGTCGGACATGACTGAGCAACTGAACTGAACCAACATTTCCAACCTTATTCATAAGAGAAGAACAAATTAAAACTACAAGGAAATACCATTTTTACCTTGCTTATGAACAAAGATTTTAAAAAGATTGACAGTACATTGTGTTGGTAGCGAAAAGAACACTCTCATATATCGTTGATAACAGTGTAAATTGTACAACTTTTTTGGAAGAAAATTCACAATATGTATCCATAATTTAAACCTAAATGTTTTGACTCAGAGTAGTTAAGAATTTGTTCTACATATATATTCCCTTTTCCTTTCTAACACATTTATATAAAGGTGTTTATTACTGCATTGTTTTTAGTAACAGAAGATTGGAAACAAATGTCCTTCAGTAAAGCAGTGGTTGATTACATTTTGATATATTCAAATAATGCAGCATTGAGAAAAATGAGGCTTTGCCACTAACCTAGCCTTTGGATCCTCAAGAGAGCCTGTTTGCAGACTTCTGGTACTGACTCCTAGTTTCCTTTTCTAGCTTTCCTCTCAAGAGCAAAAGATTATGTTTGATACTGTCCATCTTATACAAATAACTTTATTTACACACACACATTATATAATGTTGGGTAGCTTTTATGTATTGTTGTTTAGTTGCTAAGTTGTGTCTGATTACCTTTATGAAAATGCAGAATTATGACCACTTGCAACTAACTGTGCTAACAAAATGAAGGAGAGTGTTCATAGTTCTTTTTATTTTATCTTATTGTGCTAAAATTCACATAACATACAACGTACCATTTAAACCATTATTAAGTGCACATTCCAGTGGCATTAAGTACATTCACACTATTGTGCAACCATTATTACTATCCATTTCCAAAATATTTTTGTTATCCCAAATTGAAACTCTATACTCATTAAGTAATAAACCCCTCTTTCTCTTCTTCCCAGCCCATGGTAACTGCTGCTTTAATTTCCATCCTTTGTATCTGACTACTGTAGGTATTCATGTAAATAGAATCATATAATAATTGTCCTTTTCTATCTGGTTTATTTACCTTAGCATACCGTCTTCAAGGTTCATTATTTATCTTTAGTATGGAAAATAAATGAAAAATAAGACATGGAAATCTTTCTAAGACATTTGAATGAAGAAAAGCAATATCATGTATATATTATGCTATCATTCATGTGAAAAGAAGAGGGACTTGGAAAGTATGGAGTAAAAGGGACACATTTTCAATTCCATATCCTGAATTTTGTATGATCTGAATTTTTATCAACCTACATATGTATGCATTTTCCATTAAATATTTTTTCAATGCCCATCCTCTTGAATCTAGCATTTTGACTGCCAGAATTAGTAGTAAGGAAATAACAAATTCTGAAAGATACAAAAAACTATTTCTTCAAGCATTATATGAAATGGTAAAAACTAGGAAACCATAGTAATGTTTGCAAATAGGACATTGATAAAATAAATGACAATAGGTCTATAAAACGGAATGCTATGCAGGCCTCATACAAATTTATTCATTTATTGAAGTGGAAAAATGTCAGCTCTGTGGAGCTCCAGGTGCAACACCCATATCCAGTGCCCTCCACAGGCATTTCTTGTTACCTGTGGTATGCAGTGTCTTCTGCAGTTTAGGCAGACTTCTGTTACCTAAAAAATATAGTCATGACCTGAAAGTAGAGAGTTATTTTATTTGGTGGAAATGTTTAGGACACTGAGCCAGGGACAGCATCTCAGCAGCTCAGAGAAAACCGTTCCAAGGAGGCAGGAGGGGAAGTCAGGTTATATACAAGCTTGCAACAAAGGGAGGAGTGGACAGTCTGAACATCAAAGATCAGCTATCAAGTTAAGGAATTTAGCACTCTATATATGGGAAGATGCAAGCCTCTGGACTCACTGAAGTCATTCCTTTCACGTGCACCTCAGCTGTCTGGGGCCCATCCTGTTTCTTTGTTCACCTGGCTTCTTGCATTCCTCCAACTCCTCAGCAATCACTGTGGGAGTGGCAGCATCTGCCAGGTTGGATTGCAGCTTGGGATCTCTCGTTGACATTTGGAGGCCTGAAATCGCTGATGCCTGTGCCATTTCTTGTTGATTAATGTGGCAGGAGATATTTTCATTTCACACTTCCTTACTTCAATTTCAGCAGGTTTTATGTACCCAGGCAAAGATGGAAATACCTCAGAATAAGCAAAAGTGGTATTTAGTGACACTAAATAAGTATAAATATAGTAAATAAATCATTGTAACATTAACATTTTTTATAAGCAGTCTATTGTAGGCTTATGACTGATGGGAATATAAGGAGAAAATGAGGAAAGGGATGGGAAGTTAGGGAAGGTTGATGGAAAAGGGGGAATTGAGTAAAGGTGTTGTAGCCACGCGTTCCAGGAAACAAACTCAGAAAGACAATGCAGATAGTGGAGTGCAGTTTATTACACCAGCGGGCCCAAGGCAGAGTCTCCTCTTAGCCAAGGACCCCTGACCAGTTTTTGTGGAAACTTTATATACCCTAAGTGTATGTGCTCATACCCACCTCCCCACATTCCTTGAAACTAGTCTGGGACAAGGTAAAAGAGAGATACGATCAAAGTTAACACATGATTCATGTGTCATAAACGTAGATAAACAGTGGACATTTATCAATTGGCCTGTGGTCATACCCCAATAAGCATTATGGGATTTATGACTTTGTTCTGTTACAGAGATAATTAGCATATTCTTTTAGGCGACCGAGACTCTAGGTACAAGTCCTGAGTCTCTTTTATTTATTTATTTTTTTCCTTATTTATTAATTTTTAAATTTTATTTTATTTTTAAACTTTACAATATTGTATTGGTTCTGCCATATATCGAAATGAATCCGCCACAGGCATACATGTGTTCCCCATCTTGAACCCTCCTCCCTCCTCCCTCCCCAAACCATCCCTCTGGGTCGTCCCAGTGCACCAGCCCCAAGCATACAGTATCATGCATCGAATCTGGACTGGAGTCTCTTTTATCCCCGGGAATGGGGTGGTGGTGGTGGTCTGGTTTTCCACTGGTATGCCGTTTCTATAGAAACCGGGTGCAAAGTTCAGAGTCCATTGGAAGGATGGCCATGTGTGTAGCCTAATGTTCACAGGCTGGTCCAAGATGGAGTCCAGCTCTGTCTGTTTCCTCCTTTAAAGGGAGGACTCTTTTAGATGATTTCAAATGGAAATAACCAGGGAGAGGTATAATGAGGCTGCCATTAAATTCTCCCCCAGATTGGAGCATAGTCATGTTGCCGGCTAAAATCTTGGCCTTCTCTGCCCACCGAAACCAAATGAAAAATACGGAGACAGAGTTTGGAAGAAACAGAAAGGTGGCTTTTATTCTCAGCCGGCGGAAAGGGGAACACAGTAGCCACATGCTTCAAGAACTGTGCCTCTGCTCCATGAGGGGGAGTCTAGGGGCTTATATAAGGAAAGGGCTATCAGTCAGGAGTCAGTGATGCAGAACGAAGGTGATAGGATCTTGATTTCCTCCTCTTGCATTGTTTCAAAACAGTCATAAAATGGCATTGGTAACCCAGTAATTGAATTTGGTAGTTTGGTGGCTCTGCAGCCTTCTTTCTGATACGTAACTACAAGGGGAAAGGTGTTGTAAGGGTAAACACCAGACAGAGGATGTATTTAGCGTAGAGTCAAAGGAGAAAATGTGAATTGTAGCTCCTGCAGAGTTAGGGGGCAGAAAAGCAAACTTAGTAATAGACATTAGAGTTAGGAGCAGTTAAAGTAAAAATACTAGGAATGTTCAGGCCTGCCCACTGTTCTCTTTATCCTCTTTGTTCTCAGGAAAGAAAGAGAAAAACTCATTCCTCTTTTTTCTTTCTCACTGCAACAATCACAAGACTGAATGGAGACTATTGTGTTGAGGCACTCCGAGCATGGGTTGAAAAAGAATTTCCAGACACAGAGTATTTCAGAAGGGAGTGAGTTTATTAAGAACAAAGAGCAGAGATAATGTGGGCACTGTGATCGCAGTGGGCTGACCACCTGATAGACCAGGGAAAGTCGACAGTTTCTGTGGGTTAATAGCCAACTTTTATAGCCTCAAGACAAAGAAAATTCCTGCTGGCAGGTTGGCATTAGGTGATTGGTTGGGGTGCTATAAGGTGCTTGCTGAAGTGGGCACCTTTGCCTAATTGGGAGTCAGGAAGCTTGTTGGTGATGATCAGAGGGCTTTTGGCAACAGTTACAAAGGGGCTTAGTCAGCTTCGCTAGTGGCTCAGATGGTAAAGAGTTTGCCTGCAATGTGGGAGACCTGGGTTTGATCCCTGGGTTGGGAAGATCCTCTGGAGAAGGGAATGGCAACCCACTCCAGTATTCTTGCCTGGAAAATCCTATGGATGGTGGAGCTTGGTGGGCTGCAATCCATGGAGTAGCAAAGAGTTGGACACGACTGAGCAACTAACACACACACTCAGTCAGCTTAGGAGGTGACCTTGGTCCTGGGCTCCACTTCTGTGGCTTTGGTGCAAAGCCTCATATCTGTGGCCTTGGGCAGGACTCAACATAATGCCTGTTTGTTCTCAACATAGACAAAAATGTTTCAGATTAAATTTTAATGTTCTTTTGCTGAGAATTGAGTGCCTAAGGGATGACACAACTAGTATGGTTAGAAACCAGATTCTGTCCACTTCACCCTACTTCAGTGAGTGGCCACATCAAATGTAAACAACACTTCTTAGGGTTTTTTTTTTTTTGATTGTTTTGGTACTGCTTCAGGCAGACAAATGGTTAACTGCTTACTTATGGGTGACCATTTTAATTTTCATAATAAAGCTGCATTTCCCCCAAATATATTCTTCAAATCAGATTGCTAGCTTATTTGAAAGTAAATCAATGAGGTTTAAATTAAAAAGGATTGGTCTTGAACCACTGGTTGAAGGAAGCTGTAATATAGTCAGTTTTTTCTGACTTGCTATTGGTATGAAAAAATTTATGTGATTCTTTTTCAAAGTCTGGAGTTGGGCCAAACTGGTATAGGACAAATCTCTCCAGCCTCTTTTTTTTTCAGATGGAGTGTTACTGAGTCCAAGTTTGCTCTGCTTGCCACATGTTAGACCAATAAAATCAAGAGATGAGGGGTTGAGACATGGAAGGGGCTTTATTTGGGTAGCTGGCTGATGGAGAAGATGGCAGGCTAGCACCTCAAAATAACTGTCTTGTCAGGGCCTAGATGCCAGGTTCTTTTATGGATCAGAGATGGGAGGAAGTAAGGAAACAAAATAAAAAAGACTATTCAATCCTTGCAAATATCTCCTAGAATGGCAAGCCTCAGACTGGGTGTCATGTTAGTTTCACTTCCTTAGAGTCCTTCACAGGTGATCAGGCTCTGGTTATCTCCTGAGGCAGGCCATTAGGTATGCCTCCCTGCCTGCCTGCATGCATGCATGGTCAGTTGCTTCAGTGGTGGATTACTCTTTGTGACCCCATGGACCATAGCCTGCCAGGCTCCTCTGTCCATGGAATTTTCCAGGCAAGAATACAAGAGTGGGTTGCCACTTCCTCCTCCAGGTGATCTTCCTGACCCAGGGATCAAACCCAAGTCGCCTGGGTCTCCTGCATTGCAAGCCGATTCTTTACCCACTGAGCCACCTGGGAAGTTACTATGTATGCTACAATAACAAAAGCAAGTGGCAAGATGAGAGTTAAAGTCACAGAAGCAGATCTAGCATGAATTTAAAATTAACCTTTCCTGGTTACCGAAGGAGGATGAGAATTCTATGGTAACCTCTTGGAGATAGCTGAAATGGTTCTTTCAGCTTAGCTCTCTGGCTGACATGGTTTTGCTATGTAAAGAAGACTGGAAGAGAAGCAGAAATCCCCACAGGGTAGAGGATCACATCTGGCCCAGTCAGGGTAAAAACAAAAATTGCACAGAAATGAAATAGTATTTGCCTTAGCAGACAAATTGAAAGAGCCAAATCACTTCCCTTTCAAATAAAAATCTGTACTGCTTTAGTTGTTTCCATCTCTTTATATTTTAATTAAAAGTGAAAATTTTACAAAATGCTTTTTTGTGAACAGGCATTTTTTTGAAGTTTTTTTAAATTAATGGATTGAGTTTATATTTTGACTTCTTCCCACACACTTCTGCATTTGTAAAATGGGGGATGAATGTACCTTATAATATTGTTGGATAAATCAGATAATACATGTGTTATGGGCTGAAATGTGTCCCTCCAGAATTCATACACTGAAGTCCTAACCCCCCAGTATCTCAGAACATGTGTGCACAGAGGAAAGACCCGGTGGGGACACAGTGAAAAAACGCTGGTCTACAAGTCAAGGGGAGAGACCTCAGAAGAAACCTTGATCTCAAACTTCTAGTCTCCACAACTCAGAAAATAAAGTTCTGTTGCTCAAGTCACTCAACTTGTGACATTTTCTTATGGCAGCCCTAGCAAACTGATATAGCATGTATAATACTTAGCATGATGCCTGTTCCATAATAAGTCTCATTGATTGTTTCCAATTTAATTAGAGCTTTTGATATGGAGAACTATCCCTGCCAGCCTGACTCCTTCATGGGAGATGCAAGACTTGTTAAAATTTAGAACAATTATTATTATTATTTTTTTTGCCATACCTTGCAGTAAGTGGGATTCTAGTTCACAGGGATCAAACCCATGCCCTCTGCAGTGGAAGCTTGAAGCCCTAACCATTGGACAGCCAGGGAAGTGCCTGAAAGTTTTTGATCTTCAAGTATGCTTTCACTTACTGAACAGAAGATGAAAATTTTTTCAAATGTATTTTTTCAAGTATAGTTGACTTATCATGTATTAGTTTCTGCTGTACAGCATAGTGATTCTGTTATACCTATACATATATTATTTTCCACTGTAATTTATCACAGGATGTTGTATATGGTTCCCTGTGCTATTCAGTGGGACCTAGTTGTGTATCCATCCTGCAGTAAATATTCAAACATTACAGAAATGTATAGTTTAGCACAGTGTTTTTATTTTTTCATTTTAAAAATTTATTTTAATTGGAGGCTAATTACTTTACAATACTGTGGTAGTTTTTGCCATACATTGACATGAATCAGCCATGGAACACATGTGTTCCCTCACCCTGAACCCCCCTCCCACCCCATCCCTGTGGGTTGTCCCAGAGCACCAGCTTTGAGTACCTTGCTTCATTCATCAAACTTGCACTGGTCATCTATTTTACATATGATAATATACATGTTTCAATGTATAATTTAGCACAGTGTTTTTAAAACAATGGGTTGAGAAATCAGTATGCTTGCAAGCAACTGGCATTTTGATATTTTACTCTTTATTATGAAAAATACCTAGCATCAAGAAAAGTGGAGAAAATATCATGAATTATTATATACTCATTATTTAGATTTTTTCTTGATTTTTGTTCACTTTAAAAAATTCATGTGGACTAAAGTTCACTCTCTTTGGTGTATTGTTACATGAATTTAGATAAATACATACAGTCCCAGTCATGTAACCACCACCACAATCAGGTGATATTCTATGACTGATACCTTTCAAATCCTGTCATTCTACTCCTTTGTTGACAACCCTTTCCCCACCCCAATCCCTAACAAGCACTGATCTTCATTTTATTCCTTTTTTTGCCTTTTCCAGAACATCATATAAATGGAATCATCAGGGCCATGACTAGGGAGAGGCAAGTGGTATGTCTATGGAGCAAAATGTAAGGAGCCATCCACTCTCGAATTCTGATCCTGCAGCTGCACAGCCCTAAGCACCAACCTTCCTCATCCTACTCCTCGCCCTGGGAATCAGGTAGTATATAGCATTTTGAATGTGGCTTCTTATGACTTAATGTGATACATTAGAGAGTCACCCACGCTTTTGCATTTAATAATGGTTTATTTCTTATTGATGAGTATTATTCCATTGTACCATACTTTTAAAAACCCACTTGTCAGTTCACAGACATTTAAGGTTATTTCTACTTTTTGGCTATTATGAATAGAGCTGCTATAAACATTCATGTGCAAGTCTCTATGTGGATATATATTCTCATTTATCTTGAATATATACCTAAGAGTGAGAGTGTTGGGTCATATGGTAAGTGTACGCTTAACTTTATAAGAAACTGCCGAGGTATTTTCCAGAATGGCTGTGCCATTTGGTATTCCTACCACAATATATGAGAGCTTCAATTACTCTGCATCCTCACCAGGTCTTAATATTACCAGCTTTTTAAAAAAGCCATGTAAGACTGTTCCCTGGTGACCTAGTGGTTAGGATTCTGGGCTTTCACTGATGTGGCCTGAGTTCAGTCCTGGTTTGGGGAGCTGAGATCCTGTGTCGCATGGCCAAAAACCCTCAGAAAACAAAGAAAGCCATGTAATAGCTGTGTCCATCACCAAAGTAAATTATCATGTCACCCTGCCTTTAAAACCTTCAGTGTTTATAATATAAGCATATTTCTCTATATAATCACAATATCATTATTACAGTTAATGAAGAATAGCAATAATTTCTTAATATCAGATAAAATCTGTTCATATTCAAATTTCCTCAGTTGTCACTAAAGGTCTTTAATGCATTCAGCATGAAAACATAAACTAGGATGTAAAATGTTAGAGTGTGTTGCATATAGAAAAGATAAGCATTTTTTCTTGAAAACTTCGTGTGTGTGTGTGTATACTGGAATGTAAAATAATTTTTTTAAACTGCAAAACATGATCAAAAAAGTTGAAAAGCTTTGATATACAGGTGAAAGTACTGATAAAAGTCAGAAACAAAAGCAAGATGTTCAATAGCATGACTTCTTGTCAACAGTTTCCTGGAAATGCCAATCAATGAGAAAGAGAAATAAAAATGTATAAATATTATAAAAGAAAAGACAAAACTAGCTGTCATTGTTTGCAGACAATATGATTTTCTTCTAGAAAATCTGAGAGAATGTATATAGCCAAAAACTTTATCTTATTGTTATTGTTTTTGGTAAAGCAATCACAAAAATTTAATTCACACTTGTTCAGCTATTCATATCCACATCTAAATTTTACCCCATGTGTAGTTTACAGTTATGTATAGATTGATGAAAGTGACCAAAATTGTATGGTTCTGTTCAAACTTACAGGAAAATGACAGTATCTGCTCTAGCATTGTTTATTTCTCATTGTGTATTTTGTTTGTTTTCCTGTCATACGTTCCCTCATCTTTTTATTTTTTAACCTTTCAATTGAAGTATACATAAAGTGCATAAGCCTGATGAAATTTCATAAACACACTCAAGAAATAAGCAGCCAATTAGCAAAGAAAAGACTGTTAGCCGCTCTTTAGTCACTACTCACCTCTTGCCCCCCAAATAATTAAAACAAATTTAACAACAGATTTAAAGTGCTGTCTATAAGTTGAATTATCGTAAAGAGAATCATACTCTGACCATACTTGCTATAAAGCAAATAACTTTTTAAATACAGACGCTCATTTGTTATGTTATCATCTGAATTCTGATACATATTTGCTTTTGAGCACATTTAAAAAATATATTCTACAGCCAAACTGGTGTGTGTGTTAGTCTTTCAGTTGTGTCCAACTATGCGACTCCATGGATTGTAGCCTTCCAGGCTCCTCTATCCATGGAATTTCCCAGGCAAGAAAACTGGAGTGGGTTGCCATTTCCTTCTCCAGAGGGATCTTCCCAACGCAGGGAATGAACCAAGGTCTTCTGCATTGCAGGCAGACTCTTCACTGTCTGAGGCACAGAGTGGGTGAGCTTTAATTATATGAAAGCTTGAATTATCCATGATACTGTTTACCTTCATTAGTGAAAGTAACTAAATTAATTCTAAATATATATAATGTATTGTTCTTTATATTCCATGATAATATGGGTAATAGTGAAAGAAATGTGGTTGATGATTTATTGTGTGACCAATCATTATTTTAGTACTATGCATGTGTAAACAGTATCCTTCAGTTTGTAACTATAATAGTAGTGTTGTAGCCACGCGTTCGGGAAACAAACTCACTCAGAAGGACGATGCAGATAGCGGAGTGCAGTTTATTACACTGGCGGGCCCAAGGAAGAGTATCCTCTTAGCCAAGGACCCCAACCAGTTTTTGTGAAAACCTTATATACCCTAAGTGTACGTGCACAAACCCACCTTCCCAAATTCCCTGACAATGAAAGTTAACCCGTGATTCATATGCCTTAAACCTAGGTAGTTAACAGTGGACAGTTATCAACAGGCCTGTGGTCATACCCCAATAAGCATAATAGAATGAATAGAATAGAATAGGATTCTATTCAGTTACACAGATAATTAAGGTATTCTTTTAGGTGATGGAGAGTGCTGGGGCTCTTCCTTCTGGGGGCCTGGTTTTCCAGTTGGTATATCGTTTCCATAGATACTGGGGATATAGCTCAAAGTCCATAGTCCGGCCCAAGATGGAGTCCTGCTTTCAAGACAGAGCGTTTTCTGTTTCCTCCTTCATAGAATCTGTTGGAATTTGTGGATTTGTTGCTTCATTTTACGATAAGGCCAGTGTTTGCTCAAGTTTGCCTTGCTTCAAACTTTTCTTAAAGTGTTTCTTTTCCCTCTCTTTTTTTTTTTTCATTTGCTTTAATTCCAGTCTTTGATCATGAACTATTAGAGTCCCCTAAAGTCACTGAGGCCTTAGGCATGTCCTAGTGTTGAATTCTTGTAGAATTGTCCAGCCCTCCCCCCAAACCAAATTTAATTATTCACAATGACAGATACAACTACCATAGTGAATAGATTCCAGAAAACTGAAATTCTCAAATTTTATTGTGCATTAGATTCACCTGGGGTACTTGATAAAATTTTATAGCTCCTCTTTCAATTTGTATTACATTTTTGTATCATATGAAGTTTCATCTACCATATAATCTAGTAAATCTTGGTGGAGCTCAGACATTATGTGGAACTAGACTGAGTTTTGTCCTGGCCTATCCATTTCCCTGTCTAACTCCATTTTCTAAGCTCTCATGTTTCATCTTTCCCTCATAATCCCTATTATTGTGGCTCACCCAAGCCTGCCCTCTTCTGGGTTCATTGCATCATTCCTTTTAGCTTTCTTTTCAGAATGAAAATAATAATTTCTTGTTCTCATTTTTCAGACTCTAGTTTAATTCTTAATATTATTAGGTTCAGTTTAGTCACTCAGTCGTGTCCGACTCTTTGTGACCCCATAGACTGCAGCACACCAGGCTTCCCTGTCCATCACCACTTCCTGGAGCTTGCTCACACTCATGTCCATTGAGTCGGTGATACCATCCAACCATCTCATCCTCTGCCAACCCCTTCTCCTTCTGCCTTCAGTTTCCCAGCATCAGGATCTTTTCCAATGAGTCAGTTCTTCACATCAGGTGGTCAAAGTATTGGAGGTTCAGCTTCAGCATCAGTTCTTCCAATGAATATTCAGGACTGATTACCTTTAGGATGGACTGGTTGGATCTCCTTGCAGTCCAAGGGACTCTCAAGAGTCTCCTCTAACACCACAGTTCAAAAGTCCAACTCTCACATCCATACATGACTACTATAAAAACCGTAGCTTTGACTATATGGACAAAGGTATAGTCAAAGGGTAGGTAAATGACAATTGAGACGCTAGCTTTCTCCCACCAGTGAGTCTCATCACTGGCATCTGCCTACTTCCTGGTTTCTCCCAAATGTAAATTGAATATTTGATGCAAGTCTTTGTACTATCATGGAGAGAATTTAACATCCATGAAGATAAATCATACAGAGCACCACTTGGCTCAACTTCAGAGACTTCTCCTGCACTTCAGTTGTCCACACTCATGGCCACATCCAGGGTCTTTTAAATCACTCATTACTGTTCCACTTCTAATATCTTAAATTTGTATTTGCAACACTCTGGCTACTTTTTTTCTCGTTTAAGGGATTATATTTCCTTATTCTTACTATTCCTAATTTTTGGTCTCCTGTTTTCTCCCAATTTATCAGTCTCTTCCAGACTAATTTTCTTTCCTAACTGGCCTGGGCCCTACAATCCATTACTTCAACCACTATTTTTCCATATTCTTGGCTCACCACATTTTGATCTGATAACACTCAAAAAGTTCATAGTCTTCTGCTTCAATAAAGTTCTCAGTGCTATACCTCAATCTTTCCAAGAATTCCTGGCCAGCTTTATCTCCCATCCCTTCCTATTCTCTTAGAAATCTCTTTCCACCAATCACTACTCTTACTTTGAATCTTCACCCCTTTCCTCTCTGATGGTTCTTTCTCCTCTGCACAATATTAGGTAATCACCTAACACAACTCTCTAACTGCCTAGTTAGACAAGGTTTTCCAAATTTTACCCAATTGCCTTAAATGATTTAAGTACTTGTTAGTTTCAATGTACCAGAAAATCTAAGCAAGGTGGCCACTTGAAGCCATTTGAAGATCCTTATCAATTCTCTCTATTCATACAGTTATCTTTGTATATGGCCAAATGGCTAAATAATTCAATAAAAATTCCTTGCATGCTGTGATCTCATTGTTGCTGATCCTCTCTGCCATTTTCCTATGTGGCCTAAAGGGACTGCTCTTGAAACCATATGTGATGACTGGAAGAGGGACAGGAGAAGTCTAACTGCTATAGAGAATTCTGCACACATCACCTTTTCTGTGACTTCTACTGTAGTTTCATGATATTTGGATTCTCGAGCCAATTTGCAGCCCAAAGACACACCAGTTTTCTTGATTCTGTCTTCTATAGGTATACTAGTAGCATGCTGGTGTTCACTGAATGTGTATGTAGCAGGATTTAGTGACGGCTTTGGCATCTGAGTAAATGAAAACCTTGGGTTTTCATAATGCAGTTGATGGATGACTTTGTTTTCCTCACCCTTATTTTTTTTCTTTGAAATTTATATTTATTTGTTTGTTTAAAACAAGTAATATATCAGCATAGTTCAAAATGCAAATAATACATTAACTTATATAATAATACTTATTAATACTTGATAATAGTAATAATTATTACTTCAGTTCAGTTCAGTTCAGCTGCTCAGTTGTGTCCAACTCTTTGTGACTCCATGGACTGCAGCATGCTTAGGCCTCCCTGTACATCACCGACTCCCCGAGTTTACTCCAACTTATGGTCATTGAGTCGGTGATGCCATCCAACCATCTCATCCTCTGTCGTGCCCTTCTCCTCCTGCCTTCAATCTTTCCCAGCATCGGGGTCTTTTCAAATGAGTCAGCTCTTCGCATCAGGTGGCCAAAGTATTGGAGTTTCAGCTTCAGCATCAGTCCTTCCAATGAATATTTAGAACGGATTTCCTTTAGGATGGACTGGTTGGATCTCCTTGCAGTCCAAAGGACTCACAAGAGTCTTCTCCAACACCACAATTCAAAAGCATCAATTCTTCAGCGCTCAGCTTTATTCACAGTCCAACTCTCACATCCATACATGACCACTGGAAAAACCATAGCCTTGACTAGATGGACCTTAGTTGGCAAAGTAATGTCTCTGCTTCTTAATATGCTGTCTAGGTTGGTCATAGCTTTTCTTCCAAGGAGCAAGCTTCTTTTAATTTCATGGCTGCAGTCAGCATCTGCAGTGATTTGTAGGCCCCCCAAAATAAAGTCCGTCACTGTTTCCACTATTTCTCCATCTATTTGCCATGAAGTGATGGGACCAGATGCCATGATCTTCATTTTCTGAATGCTGAGTTTTAAGCCAACATTTTCAGTCTCCTCTTTCACTTTCATCAAGAGCCTCTTTAGTTCTTCTTTGTTTCTGCCATAAGGGTGATGTCATCTGCATATCTGAAGTTATTGATATTTCTCCTGGTAATCTTGATTCCAGTTTGTGCTTCATCCAGCCCAGCGCTTCTCATGATGTACTCTGCATATAAGTTAAATAAGCAGAGTGACAATGTACAGCCTTGATGTACTCCTTTCCCGATTTGGAAACAGTCTGTTGTTCCATGTCCAGTTCTTGACCTGGACCAGCCTCTTGACCTGCATACAGATTTCTCAGGAGGCAGGTCAAGTGGTCTGATATTCCCATCTCTTTAAGAATTTTCCACAGTTTGTTGTGATCCACACAGTCAAAGGCTTTGGCATAGTCAATAAAGCAGAAGTAGATGCTTTTGTGGAACTCTCTTGCTTTTTTGATGATCCAACGGATGTTAGCAATTTGATCTCTGGTTCCTCTGCCTTTTCTAAATCCTACTTGAACATCTGGAAGTTCACAGTTCACATACTGTTGAAACCTGGCTTGGAGAATTTTGAGCATCACTTTGCTAGAGTGTGAGATGAATTATTACTTACATAATACTCAAATTTAGAACTCACATTACCATTCCTGTTCCCATGTACCCCACTCTTTCCACTCTCACAACTAACCATATTATTAGTTTCTGATATGTCCTTTTAGTGTTTTTTAGTGGCTCAGAGGGTAAAGAATCCACCTGCAATACGTAAGACCTGGTTTCGATCCCTGGGTCAGGAAGATCCCCTGGAGAAGGGAATGGCTACCCACTCCAGTATTCTGGCCTGGAGAATTCCATGGACAGAGGAGCCTGGCAGGCTACAGTCCATGGGGTCACAAAGAGTTGGATACAACTGAGTGACATTTCTTTTCACTTTCACTCTCATACAGATATAAGCAAAAAAAGTCCATGCTTACTGCAGTGATTTTATTTTGTACTAATTTTCTCCATGTGTTTGGTTCTATGCTGGACTTTCTTTTTAGTCCCAGTGGTCTGTTCCTCATATTGTAGTGACTCAGTGTGTACTTTTTAAATTGTGCAAGTTCAGCTCAGCATGGTTTTATTAAGGAGGGTGCAGGTACTGTAACAAAGAGACCCAAGACTGAACGCAGGTAGTTTAACAAGATAGAAGTTGGTTTTTCTCATGTTATCAGTGTAGAGGTAAGTGGTCCAGGGCTGGTAAAGAAGCTCTGCCATGTCTGAGTCCAAGGTGGCTGCTTCATCTTTTGTTATCTCCTAGCCAGCAGGATAGGGGAAAGGGCCAAAAGAGAACATGAACTTTCCATTTTAGTGTCATATGTGGGATGGCTCACACTGATTTTTCAGAACTTGGTCACTTGGCCACTCCAAGTGGCAAGGGAGATGAGGAAATGTAGTCTCTCACTGGATAGCCATCTAGCTGGCTAAAATTTAGGAGTTCTATTAGTAAATAGGGGGAAATGGTTTCTTCTACAATGGTGACCTAATGCTAAGGACTATGACATTGAAATTATTGAGGCACTGTAACCTGAAGAATGGAATAAATTCTTCCCTCCCAGGGACCAGTGCAAAGGTGTCTAGGGTTCCTATAGGCTTTACTTTCCTGCCCTCACAACATTGGTGCTTTTTTTCCCATCAGAATCATTTACTATTTGCTAGGTCTGCTCTCTCTTTCTCTCTCTCTCTCTGTGTGTGTTCTCATATGTGTGTAGGCTTTTTTCTTTTGCTTGTTCTTTTCTTATTGCTTTACTCACATGTCCTTGGAGATAACAATTGTTTTCTGAGGCAACTCGTGGAACTTGTTAATGAATTAATTGGCAAAAAGTGGCCTCCCAGAAAACAAAAACAAGAACTTATTTATATCTCTAAACTTTCCGCATCACTTGAATGTGAAAAAGAATGGGTAGCTTAAGTGACCCAAATAAGTGACCCTTTTATATTTGCAGAAGTTGAAATTTACATATGACATGAGATCTGGGTTATAGAAACTGCTATGCTAAAGGATAGGGATGAAAACAAAAAGGAAAGATCCTAAAGCCTTAGAGACCATATTAACTAGACTGGGATACTTTAGAGAGTGAAAGGAGGCATTAAAGTAATTCAATATATATGAAACATTTACCTATTTATCAACAAATTTGCTTTATTATATTGGTAGACTGTAAAACAGTACTGTTAAAAACTAATTTCAAAAATAAAATTCTTTCTCAAAGTAAAAACATATGTCACTTCACATTAAAGCAAAAACACTTATTTGTATTGATTATCTGAACGTTAAAAAGTAATACAAGCAGAAGAATTTTTGGTATATATCCACATACTTTAATCTGTTTCTTAGCCACACCTGTCTCTAACCTCACACTGTCAATATTTCTCTGAAAATGCATTTTTCCATATGGTTGTGATATTTTTTTATAAAATTGTCTGCAATTTGTTTCACAGTTGCATTTTTCATAAAATTGCCTGCAGTTGTCCCATAGTTGCAAATTTTTATAAATTTGAAATGGAAAACATCTTCAATTGGCTCTTCTCATCACAATGTTTTTAACTGAGAAAACACCCTCCACAGAAGAAAAAACAATTCTACTAAATGGAAGACATTCTCAATACTCATATTTTTATTAGAAATTGATATATACTTTAACTCAAATATATTCATAGGTTCTGTCTTTTTGCTTCCATTCAGAGTACTTTTCCTTGAATAATGTTTTTATAAGATAAAATCTTATCCAATAATTTATCTCTACTTTTAATTCCTTTGATTGTTTTGACAAATTTAGATACTGAAAAATTTTAGAATGTCTCAATTTCATTCCATTCTGGAGCAGATATCCATTTACCTAATTAAAATACAATCCTCATTTTTATGCAAAATCTAAAAAGAAATTATACAAATGAACTTATTTACAAAACAGAAACAGACACAGACTTAGAGACCAAACTTATGGTTATTGGGGGGAGGGTAGGGGGAAGGGATAGTTAGGGAATTTGAGGTCTATATGTACTCACTCTTACAAAAAAAAAGAATCCTCAACAAGAGATCTTCCCTACAAGTTGAGATATCTATAAGAAGAGTTACATAGTTTCAAAATCAAATGTTGTACACTATGAAGGATTGTCAGTCTCCAGTCTTCCTTGACTGATTGTCAGTCTCCATACCTTCCTTTCTACAAGGTGTATGTATTAGTTTTCTATTGCTGTGTAACAAATTTAACAGTTTAAAGCAACATCCATTTATTATCTCATAGTTTCTGTGAGTTAGGAGAATGGGCTTATCTTGGTTGGGTAATCTGCTCAAAGTCTCATTAGTCTACCATCTAAGAAGTGTTGGCCAGGTGTTGGCCAGTCTTACCAGAGGTTCAGCTACGAAAAGATCCACTTTTCTCAGAATGGTGGCAGACTTCATTTCCTTACAATTGTAGTACTGAGGTTCTTGTTTTCTTGCTAGCTACTTACCAAGAGCTTCTCTCAGCTCCTAGAGGCCACCTGTAGATCCTTGCTATATGGCTCTTTCCATAGTCCCTTTCACAACATGGCAGTTACTTCAAAGCCAGCAAAGGAATCTCTCTAGTGTTTGTCTGCAAGAAGCACTCATATCTATCTTGTAATCTAATTATAGGAGTGACATCCCATCAACTTTGGCTTATTCCATTGGTGAGAAACAAGTTGCAGGCCCTACTCACTCAAAGGGATAGGATTATACAGAGATATGAATTCCAGAGGGTGAAGATCATGAGACCCATCTTAGAGTTCCTGCCAAGTTTCCCTGGGAAACACTCTGAGTTTGAGATTTGTGGATTTGTGGATAGGTGGATTACTGGGGACTGCTTTTGGGAACAACAACTGTAAAGGAGTGAGGAGTAATAACCTATATGGGAAAGAATCTAAAATAGAGTGGATGTGTATATATGTGTAACTGACTTACTTTACTGTACTATTGAAACTTACTTAACATTGTAAATCAACTGTATGTCAATAAATTTTTAAAAAATTTTATATATAAAAAAAAGATTGGATAAAGAGGAAAAAGGTGCAATTCGAGGTTGCAATCTCACAGAGTAAGATAGTCCTTCAGAAGTGTTCTGAAATGAAGCAAAGGAACTAGGCTTTTGTGACCTTCACTGAGCAACCACTGCGTGTGGGCTGCGCCTGAGAAGGGGGCATAACCTTAAGCAAGGCAGGTTCAACATAGGACAATTTCTTTCTTTCTTTCTTTTTTAGCAGCAAAAAGCTCAGGTTTTTATTGAATGTGTTACTAAAGAAGTTTAGTCAAAAAGACCAAAGCCCATGTCATCATCAGATTCTTAAAATTCTTCTTTCTTTGCTTCTACTTTCTTGTCCTCAGCTGGGGCAGCAGTGTGGATTGGGCAGGACCTCCTATGGGTGCAGCACCAGCTGCTGGCATCAAGTCCACCAGCCCCCACTTTGCAGATGAGGCTCCCAATGTTGACATTGGCCAAAGCCTTTGCAAACAAGCATGGCCAGAAATGCTCAACATTTACATCGGCTGCTTTAATGAGGGCATTGATCTTATCCTCAGTGACCTTGACCCTCACCTCATAGCCCGCACAGGATGAGGACCGAATAGATGCAGGTGAGCTCCAAGGTGGAGGCCATAGTGCATGCAAGTGCTAGATGGAGGCTGCTTGGAGCGGTGCTGGTCACCCAGATGAAGTGAGGGTCTCACCACAAAATGGCCTTAGCTTCCTCAGGAGAACCAAGCACCTAAGCAGCAGCAGAGGAAAGGGCAACACAGGACAATTTCTGAGGAAGTACTCAGTCATGAGTGTTCAGCAACCAATATTTCCATCAGCTAGGAATAAGTGTCTCATTTCTAAATTGGGGGATGAAGGGGTGAGGGATGGGGGTGGTGGTAGTTCTAAGTGACATGTCACATGGCCACTACACTTGTTTAACCATAAAATCTCCTTAATCGGTAATATATTTCCCAAGTACTTTGAGTAAGATTTAATTGAATTTATAACAACAGAAGTATTCTAAGGCTTCGGAACTCTATTGTTAGGTGGGTCAAAAAGGGAAGGGCTACTCAGAAAAAAGTGGTGGTTTTGATATATGATGTCAAGGGTGGGTGAAGGGGACAGAGTTTGGTGGATAAGAGCTCTTTCATACCTTTTATTTTTTAAATCTCAGTTCAGTTCAGTCACTCAGTCATGTCCAACTCTTTGCAACCCCAAGGACTGCAGCATGCCAGGTTTCCCTGTCCATCACCAACTCCTGGAGTTTGCTCAACCTCATGTCCATCAAGTTGGTGATGCCATCCAACCATCTCATCCTCTGTCACCCCCTCCTCCTCCTGCCTTCAATCTTTCCCAGCATCAGGGTCTTTTCCAATAAGTCAGTTCTTCCCATCAGGTGGCCAAAGTATTGGAGCTTCAGCTTTAGCATCAGTCATTCCAGTGGATATGCAGGACTGATTTCCTTTAGGATTGACTGATTTGATCTCCTTGCAGTCCAAGGGACTCTCAAGAGTCTTTCTCAACATCACAGTTCAAAAGCATCAATTCTTTGGCGCTCAGGTTTCTTTATGGTCCAACTCTCACATCCATTTTTAAACCTGGGGTGTATTTATTTATTTTTGGCTGTGAGTGGAGTTTTTCTAGTTGGGCAAAGCAGGAGCTACTCTTCTGTGCAGTGCCTGGGCTTATTTTGAGGGCTATTCTTTGTTGTTGAGCATGGGTTCTAGGGCACATGGGCTTCAGTGGTTGTGACTGGAAGGCTCAGTAGGTGTGGTGCACTGGCTTAGTTGCCTCTCAACATGTGGAATCTTCCCAGGCCGGGGATGGAACCCATGTCCCCTGCATTGGCAGGCAGTTTCTTTACTACTGGACCACCAGGGAAGTCCTCATACCTTTTAATAGCATGCAAAATATCATGCAGGTCCAGGCTAAGATATTAAATTTCCCAATCCAAAGATACATTTCAGTAAAATAGAATAGAATAAGAGCAGAAGCAGGATGAACTTTTATAGGGGGGAAAAATCTAAAGTCCTGTCTAAGTTTAGAAATTACTTGTATATATGAAGAAAAGTGTTGCTATGTGTAAATAGCAGTTCATGTGAAAAAAGATCTAAGTTTAATTTACCACAGTTTTATCTCTATGACATGACTGAGAAAAATGATAATGTAACCTTTAAGTTGAGTTAAGTTTATGCTACTGTAAATGACAGTTCTAGTGTATACTGTGTTAACCAGATCTCATCTGTACTCAGTTCAAAGTATTTTATAGCACACATATAGAAAATGCATGAATCACAAATATACAGCTCAATGAATTTTCACAAAGTGGACATGCCCACTGGAGTGACCAAATGTTCCAATTTCCCTAAAGGTGTCCTGGTTTCAGCACTGAAAGATTTGTATTTTGAGAAACCCCTCTGTTCTGGACAAACTAGGTTTGTTACCCTGCTGCTGCTGCTGCTAAGTCGCTACAGTCGTGTCCGACTCTGTGCGACCCCATAGACGGCAGCCCACCAGGCTCCCCCGTCTCTGGGATTCTCCAGGCAAGAACACTGGAGTGGGTTGCCATTTCCTTCCTCAATGCATGAAAGTGAAAAGTGAAAGTGAAGTCGCTCAGTCGTGCCTGACTCTTAGCGACCCCATGGACTGCAGCCTACCAGGCTCCTCCGTCCGTGGGATTTTCCAGGCAAGAGTACTGGAGTGGGGTGCTACCCTAATTCACTCAGATTAAAAAACAGAACATTATCAGCACCCTAGAAACCCTCATATGGATTGTCCGTCACTACCCACCTCTCTTCCCCAAAGGAAATAACTATCCTGACTTCTAACACCGTAGATTATTTTGAGGTCCTTTATTTTAGTATGAGCACTGCAAACTAAAGAGCAGAGGTTAAACTTCATAGCTCATGGGCTGAATCCAGCTGGTAGACGTTCTGTTTGAGTTATGCAATACTGGCCTTTTCTTTTCCTCCATGTACTTTATTTGAGGGACAGTGCTAAGAGTTTTAATACAGGTATAGATTCATGCAACCCCTACCACACTCAGTATACAGTGTGTTTGATTGTCACAAAAATCTTCCTCATGCATCTCCTTTGCAATCACATATTCCACTGGCTCTTAGTCCTTGGCAGATCAGATCAGTCCTTGATCAGATCTCCATCTCTCTAGTTTTGTCTTTTCCTGACTGTCATACATTTGGAATCTTACACACCAGGTAACTGGTGAGTGTGCCTTATTTCATTCAGCATAATACCCTTGAAGTTCATGCAAGTTGTTACTTGTATCAATAGTTCATACCTTTGTATTGCTGGGCAGTATTTCATTGTATGAACATCTGTTTGCTTATCCATCCAAGGACTTCTAAGTTGTTTTCAATTCTGAGCAATTATGACTCAGTTCAGTTCAGTCGCTCAGTCATGTCCGACTCTTTGCGACCCCATGAATCACAGCATGCCAGGCCTCCCTGTCCATCACCAACTCCCGGACTTCACCCAGACTCATGTCCATCGAGTCAGTGATGCCATCCAGCCATCTCATCCTCTGTCGTCCCTTTCTCCTCCTGCCCCCAATCCCTCCCAGCATCAGAGTCTTTTCCAATGAGTCAACTCTTTGCATGAGGTGGCCAAAGTGCTGGAGTTTCAGCTTTAGCATCATTCCTTCCAAAGAAATCCCAGGGCTGATCTCCTTCAGAATGGACTGGTTGGAACTCCTTGCAGTCCAAGGGACTCTCAAGAGTCTTCTCCAACACCACAGTTCAAAAGCATCAATTCTTCGGCGCTCAGCCTTCTTCACAGCCCAACTCTCACATCCATATATGACCACTGGAAAAACCATAGCCTTGACTAGACGGACCTTTGTTGGCAAAGTAATGTCTCTGCTTTTCAATATGCTATCTGGGTTGGTCATAACTTTCCTTCCAAGGAGTAAGCATCTTTTAATTTCATGGCTGCAGTCACCATCTGCAGTGATTTTGGAGTCCAAAAAAATAAAGTCTGACACTGTTTCCACTGTTTCCCCATCTATTTCTCATGAAGTGATGGGACCAGATGCCATGATCTTTGTTTTCTGAATGTTGAGCTTTAAGCCAACTTTTTCACTCTCTACTTTCACTTTCATCAAGAGGCTTTTTAGTTCCTCTTCACTTTCTGCCATAAGGGTGGTGTCATCTGCATATCTGAGGTTATTGATATTTCTCCCAGCAATCTTGATTTGAGCTTGTGTTTCTTTCAGTCCAACTTTTTTCATGATGTACTCTGCATATAAGTTAAATAAGCAGGGTGACAATATACAGCCTTGACGTACTCCTTTTCCTATTTAGAACCAGTCTGTTGTTCCATGTCCAGTTCTAACTGTTGCTTCCTGACCTGCATACAAATTTCTCAAGAGGCAGATCAGGTGGTCTGGTATTTCCATCTCTTTCAGAATTTTCCACAGTTTATTGTGATCCACACAGTCAAAGGCTTTGGCATAGTCAATAAAGTAGAAATAGTTTTTCTGGAACTCTCTTGCTTTTTCCATGATCCAGCGGATGTTGGCAATTTGATCTCCGGTTCCTCTGCCTTTTCTAAAACCAGCTTGAACATCAGGAAGTTCACGGTTCACATATTGCTGAAGCCTGGCTTGGAGAATATTGAGCATTACTTTACTAGTGTGTGAGATGAGTGCAATTTTGCAGTAGTTTGAGCATTCTTTGGCATTGCCTTTCTTTGGGATTGGAATGAAAACTGACCTTTTCCAGTCCTGTGGCCACTGCTGAGTTTTCCAAATTTGCTGGCATATTGAGTGCAGCACTTTACAGCATCATCTTTCAGGATTTGAAATAGCTCCACTGGAATTCCATCACTCCACTAGCTTTGTTCGTATTGATGCTTTCTAAGGCCCACTTGACTTCACATTCCAGGATGTCTGGCTCTAGGTCAGTGATCACACCATCGTGATTATCTGGGTCGTGAAGATCTTTTTTGTACAGTTCTTCTGTATATTCTTGCCATCTCTTCTTAATATCTTCTGCTTCTATTAAGTCCATACCATTTTTGTCCTTTATGGAGCCCATCTTCCCCTCTTCCTTCCTCCCCTGCCACACGGTCACGTATGCAACACATGTTTCCCCTGAGAGAGGTGGTAAGACCAGAGGGCCCCACCCGAGTCCATGTGCCATTTTCATTGTCAGATATGAGCCAGATAGAAGAAAAGTTAGGATCATTTTCTGAAAATCCTACCATATACAGAAAAAGAATTCCTGAGACTCTCCCAGGCCTATAACCTCATATGGAGTGACATATACTATATTCTAAATGCCACTCTCACCCCTGATGAAAAAGACCATATCTGGCAAGCTGCAAAAGCCCATGCTGATCATTTACATAACCAAGACTGGGATAGCCCAGTTGCTGATGAGGCGGTGCCTCAGTTAGATCCCCACTGGACTTACCAGCCCCGTGAGCCAGGTATCAGGAGACTCAATCATATGATTACCTGCATTCTAGAAGGAATGCAGAAAAATACTCATATCCATGTCAATTATGCTAAAGTCAGAGAAGTCACCCAAGGGGCAGACGAAAATCCAGCCTTATTCTTGGCATGCCTCACAGAGGCAGTCCAGAAGTATACCAACCTAGATATCACCACCCCCGCTGGATTACTCTACCTTCACATTCAATTCATCAGCCAGTCTGCCCCTGACATCAGAAGCAAGCTTTGACAACTAGAAAAGGGCCCTGAGACCCCTCAAAGAGACCTTCTAAAAGTAGCCTTCAAGGTGTTCAATAATAGGGAGGAGGAGGCTAAGATAGAAAAAGAATGTGAGAGAAAAGCTAAATATGTCTTTTTGGCAGCAGCAATTAAGGGAAGAGATCAGCCTGGCCCAAGTCATCCCAGAATGGGGCTTAAACCGCGCCCCCGCCCACGCCCCAGACCCTGCTTCCAATGCAGAGTCAGGACACTGGGCAAAGGCATGCCCAAACTTGCGGTCCCCACAAAAGCAGCCCAACCTGTGGCCAATGGGGACACTGAAAGATGGACTCTCCCCAGGGACGCCCTGGCACGCCTGGGGAGGTCCCCACCTCCCAGACCTGGAGAGTGGAATGTCCACAGGGACGCCCTGGCGCCTCTGGGGAAATCCCCACTTCTCCCCAGAACCCCAGCCCAACCCTACGAGAGTTGTTCCAATGATGGGGCCTGGGTTCCAGCCCCCTGGCCCGTGTCCCAAACACGAGCTCGGAACTTAGGGTAGACGGAGTAGTGGCTGGAAAAAAGACCTCTTTTACAGTAGACACTGGAGCCACTTTCTCTTAACTTCCTACTCTGGCCCAACTCAAGACTCAGAACTCACAATCAAGGGGGTCTCTGGAGTTCCCCTGAGGCCAAAAATCAGCCCTCCATCACTCTGTCAGTTTGGAAAACTGACACGTATACACTCATTCCTGATAATGCCTCAGTGCCCGATGGCACTCCTAGGGAGAGATTTGTTATCCAAATTAGGGGTCTTTATTATCATACCCCCCTCGATACAGTCTCTATATTCTGCATGCAGATGGCACCTGGACGGTCCCTATCCCTCACCCCTGACCTTCCCTTGGATCTACCCTTAGACCCCCAAGTCTAGGACACTGATCACCCATCCATAGCCAAACATCATCCCCGAGTCCACATTACCCTAAAAGACCCCTCGACTATAATCACCCAACAGCAGTACTCTCTTACCCCGGAGGCCCACAAGGGACTTAAGCCTATCATAGACCGTCTTCTTCAAGCCTTTATCCTAATTCCTACCCATTCACCACAAAACACTCCTATTCTGGCAGTAAGGAAGGGACCAAACTCTTGGAGACTGGTCCAAGATCTGCGAAAAGTCAATGAGGCCATCACATCAACATTCCCAGTAGTCCCTAACCCTTACACCCTTCTGTCTACTATACCCCTGACTGTAACCCACTTCACGGTATTAGATCTCAAAGATTCCTTTTTCACCATCACTCTCCACCCCTTCTCCAAACCCCTTTTTGCCCTTCACCTAGCAAGACCCTGAGACTCACGTTTCCCAACAACTAACATGGACAGTTCTCCCCCAGGGGTTCAGAGACAGTCCTCACTCTTTTGGACAGGCTTTACAAAAGGACCTACAGACAATCGACCTAGCCCCGAGTCATCTCCTCCAATACGTAGATGACCTCCTCCTTTGTAGCCCAACCCGAAAACTCTGCCTCCAACATACTGCCAAACTCCTTGGGGCTCTGGGATCCTGGGGTTATCGGGTACCCCAATCTAAGGCCCAAATAGCCCAGACAAACGTCACCTACCTGGGGCTCTCCATATCCCATCAACAAAGAACTAGTCCCCCAGATAGTATCCAGGCCTTAATTAACTGTCCACTTCCAAAAACGAAAAGGGAACTCCTGTCTATCCTCGGCCTCCTAAATTTTTTCTGTATCTGGATCCCTAACTTCTCCCTCATTGCAAAGCCGCTCTATGAGGCAACTAAAGGATGTCTGGATGAGCCCCTCTTTAACCCCTCCTTGCTGGCCAATCCTCTTCACCAGCTCACTCAGAGCCTCCTCTGAGTGCCAACTCTCCACCTGCCAGATCACACCAGACCATTCTTTCTCTTTGCACATTCCAACCAAGGACAGGCCCTGGGACTTCTGTGTCAGCGGGCTGAGACACCTGGGCTCCCATAGCCTACCCCTTAACCCCGCCAGCTTATTAACATACAACAGACTCCCTCCTATACAGCTGCAGCCTAACAGTAGATCTAAACCCCTTCCAACCAGATCACACCCCAGACACACACTGGTTTATTGATGGCAGTTCTCAAAAATCCCCACCCTTTGCAGCAGGATATGCCATCATCCAGGGGGACCTTTGTCACAATCACAGAACCCAGACAATTGAAGCTTCACCTCTGCCACCTCACATCACCTCCCAACAGGCAGAACTGATAGCTCTCACCAGAGCTTTAACTCTGGCTAAAAATCTAAGGGTTAACATCCACACAGACTCCAAATATGCCTTTAACATACTTCACTCAAACATCCTAATATGGAGAGAAAGAGGTTTCCTAACCCAAAAGAGATCCCCCATTATTAATTCAGACCTGATCCACAAACTTCTAGAGGCAGCACTCTTACCAAACAAAGCTGCCATCCTCCACTGTAGGGGACATCAAAAGGGAAGTCTCATATCAGCCTACAACAATGCGGCAGACCAGAAGGCAAAGGAGATAGCCCTGTCCCATCCTTCCCTCCAGTCCCCTGTCATCTTAGCTCTGACTCCTCCCGACCCTCCCACCACCAGAGAAATCCTTTCTTGTCTACACTCACTTTTTCATCCCTCATCCAAGACACTCCAACAGTTCCTCCATAACCACGTCCCCATATCCAATGCTGACCAACAATATTTAGATAATCTTACCTGCTCCTGTCAAACATGTCAACGTACTAACCCCAATTCCAACCTTAAACTGACATCCTTTCCAACCCATCAAATGCGAGGCAGCCTCCCAGCACAGGATTGGCAAATGACTTTACTCATATGCCCCCGGTCGGGAGAGTCAGATACCTCCTGGTCCTTGTGGACACCTTTTCGGGATGGGTAGAAGCATTTCCCACTACAAACAAAAGAGCCCATACCATGGCCCAAATCCTCCTCACAGAAATTATCCCAGGTTTGGCCTGCCTTCATGCCTACGGTCTGATAATGGCCTGGAATTTACATCCAAGGTCACCCAACAACTTGTCCAATTCTTACAGATACCCTGGAAAGTTCACATTCCATACCGTCCCCAGTCCTCAGGAAAGGTAGAAAGGATGAATAGAATAATCAAAGAAACACTTACCAAACTAACCCTCGAAGTACATCTGGATTGGACTAAACTTTTGCCAGTTGTTCTCTTCAGAATACGGGCTTTGCCCAGAAAGCCCCTGGGCCCAGCCCCTTTGAGGTGATGTATGGAAGGCCCATGCTCCCTCCTGGACGCCCCCTTGAACCTCCTCCCATACCAAGCTTCTTACACTCCCTTCTGCTGGTGGAACTCCGCAATGCCCTCTGGAAATATGTCAACCACAACTTGCCTGCCCCTGACCCCCAAGCCTCCCTGCCCCCTTTACAAACTGGGGACATGGTCTATCTGTCTGATAATCCCCAGAGTGACCTAACCCCAAAGTAGCAGGGACCATTCAAAATCATCCTCCTTACTCCAACTGCAGCAAAACTCGAGAAGGTCACCTCCTGGGTACACCTGTCTTGCCTGAAACGGGTCACCTCCGATCCTGTGCTGCCCTCCTTAACTGACCCCTATCAGGTCTCCCTCACAGGACACACCTCCTTAAAATTCACCCAGCGACAACCTCTGTCAACCATCCGAGAGGACACTGAATGACCTGGACTCTCCTCAACCTACAACTGTTCCTGACCCAACTACTACAAGACCTCTGGACCAGTGCCCTGACAGACCCTCCTTCAAAGATCTGACTACACTGGTGTCTCAACTGTGGCTCCAGGGAACCTCCTACAACCTGACTCTAGACGAAATTGATTTCTTTACTCTCATTCTCTACATCATTCTACATCCTAATGAACACTGTTCTCCCTCAGATTCAAACAACCACCAACTTGGGGCCTTTTTCCCCTCGCCCTGACTAGCCTCTCCCTGTTTCTCTAACTATAATAGTACTCTTAATCTTAATCCTTGCTATAGGCCTAGTAACTGTCTCCCCTCAGGACTGGCCACCTATCCTTCGTCTTTCCTTGGGTATTGCCTACATTGCTAGTTGTGTTCTACTCCTAGGGTGCTATTTCCTCTGCACTGCCTAACTAACAGCTCCATGACTCCTCTGTTCCTTATCTTTGCTGCACTCCCCAGCCTTCTGGCTACTCCCTGCCCCTGCTGTGACATTTATTCCTATGTACATTCCTCATGTTATAATACAGCTCCAAAACCATGCACCATGAACCTCGGGTGTGGGAAGTCCAAATCCCTACTCACTGTTAAAGTACAAAAGAAAGGGAGTTACATGAGTACCTGCCATAAGCCAAATGGAAGAAACATATGTTTCTATCCCATTACCCACTGGGGGTACTCAGACGGGGGCGGGGTACTAGATCAAAATCGGGAAAAGAAACAAGAACAAGTCATAAAGAATATAATTTCCTGGTTACAGGTGACCCCTGAGACATATAAATGCCTAGACCTTCTTTCCCAATTATGGCCTCTCCTAAAACCTCCCTCTGGCAACCAACACCTTACCCACCTTCTAAACTCTTCCTTCCAATTCTTCCAATACACACAACACATATCCCAGTGTTGGATATGCATGTCACTGTCTCCCTCACCACACATAGCAATTCCTTTACCTTCAACCTGGCTGTTATAGGGCAACTATACTTCCCCTTCCCAACAAAAAACTACACAACTCATTGGGCCAGTCTCTGACAATGTCCTACTCTCAACCTCTTCAAACCTAACCTGTATTAACTACTCTAGTCCCAACTACACTGATCTTACAAACTCTGCTCCCTCCTTCTGTTCCACTGGGGTCCTCTGGAACAGCACAAATAATTGCACCAATCTGGGAATCTTCATTCTCTGCGGGACCTATGCATATTCATGTCTCCCCTTGGACCCTGCTGGACCTTGCATCTTGGTCTTCCTGACCCCGGTCTAACATTCCTCAAAGAAGAGGTAGAACAAATAGTCTACCCCTAAGGCGAACTTTGCCACAGGAAAAGACGAGCTGTCATAGCCCCCCTCCTGATCGGGACTGGCATAGCAGCAGCCCTAGGCACCGGGCTTGAAGGCCTCTCGACCTCTGTCTATTTCTACTACAAGCTGTCCCAAGAACTTAATGAAGACACGGAGCAGGTAGTGGAGTCCTTCGTTTCAATCCCAAAACAAATTAACTCATTAGCCTCTGTGGCCCTACAAAATAGGCAAGCCCTGGACCTTCTCACCACAGAAAAGGGAGGGGCCTGCCTTTTCCTAGGAGAGGACTGCTGCTATTTTGTTAATAAAATGGGCATAGTCCAGGGCAGAGTCAAAGAACTTAGAGACAGAATTGAATGCAGCATAAAAGAGTTACAAAACCTTTACAGTCCCCAAAACCTATTCCAACAGGTCCTCCCTTGGTTGCTCCCTTTCCTGGGACCACTGGTACTTATCATTCTATTCCTTTTATTTGGACCCTGTCTCTTCAATCTCTTTCAAAGGTTTCTCCAAGAACGGATTCAGATCATCTCTCAATTTCAGGTCAATACCATTCTTCTTCTTAAGAGCCTCACCCCAAGCTCAGAAAAACCCTGGGCCCTAAGACAATCCTCCATTCCAGACCCCAAATCATTGCCCCTATCCAGCAGGAAGTAGCCAGAGAGATACGGCGCCCTTTTCCCCATTTTTTTTTTTTATGATTTCAGCGTCTGGAATGAAGGAGTCTTTTGGGCCTAGAAAAGAAAACAACAGTTTCAAAGGCCCTTGCTGAATCATCGTACTTCGGAGAAAATAAAACAGAATTTAGGTCCCGCCCTGATGCTCCAGGCCGGTTGCATCTATCTGGGACTTATTACCCCCTGTCCAGAAACCTTCCACCCCTACACCTGCCCAGAAGATTTATCACCCCCTGTCCAGAAACCTTGCACTGCCTACACCTGCCCAGAAGACTAATCACCCCCTGCCCAAGTACAAATGCCATCTCAACTAAAGAATACCCAAAACATCCTGTCTGATTAATGTTTTTCTCTTTCTGCCTCCACAAACCTCCCCTTACATCTAGGGTGCCTACCCTGGGATTCTGGGTCATATGCTAAGTATAGGTTTAATTTGCCTGGTCTGTTTTCTAGAGTGGCTGTACCATTTTGCATTTCTTGCCAGCAATAAAGTTCCAGTGGGCTTCTCATAGCTCTTTAGGATAAAAATCACATCTTTATCATGTTTGTTAAGCCCACAGCATCTGGTCTCCCCTTGCTTTACCTCATCAGTATAGTTTTAGACCTCTCTTCCTTCAACTCTACTTTCCAGCAATGTTGGACTTTTTATGTTGTCTCATGCTCTTTCCCATTTTAGGATCTTTGCATATCTGATGCTCCTTCAAATCTGTAGTGGAAAAATCTTCCTTATCTTTTTTGAGCTTCCATGTTCTCATCTGTAAAACAGAGACAATAACAGTACCTACTTCAGAAAGCTATTGTGAGGAGTAAATGAGTCAGGTATGTTCAATCCTTAGTACAGTGTCTGGCATAGAGCAAGCACTCAATAATTGAGAACTGTTATTAAATTCAGTCTGTCAGATTATATGCTTGCTGATACCCTTGGTTGCTATTCTATCTTATGCAAAAGGAATTGCTTCCGACTACTACAGCAACAACCCAGGTGGAGTGAAATGAGTACTCAACGTATGCAGAGCTGATGACCAGGAGGCCAGCAGGCCCATCTCAAATTCAGACTCAGTTGGAAATAACTCCATGGAGATTTCCCAAATATGCATTGACAGGATTGAAAGAAACGAATGCTTATAACTTTGAACTTGTGTCTCAGTACCAGTGCACTATGAATTAATATTTCCTACATCTTACACAGATCTTGAGTGCCATGTGGAAAATTTTTATGTTTCTGACTCAAATTATTTCATTCCAGCCAACTCTGTAAGTATGTTGGACCTGAGTGCCTGGTCCTGAGAAGTGGTATCTGTACTATACTATAGTTAGGTGTATGAACTCTACATCTTAACTGTCTAGGTTTGAATCCACCATTTACAAGACCGGAAACCCTAAGCAACCTCTTTGTGCATCAGTTCATTCATCTGTAAAATGAGGATTGAGAGTTTGTGAGCAATGTGAGTTAATACGTGAAAAATGTTCTATGTGTTTGCCATTAGCTTTGCGTTGTAATCAAATCATTGCACTTATTACAAAAAAAGGTAAGCAGGGGAGAAAGGGAGAAGCAGGGCCTTTCCCAACTTCTGAAAGGTCTCAATTCTTAAAGGCACTTAGCAGTCTTACGGAGAATTCCTTTGGGGGGAGCCAGGAAAACAGAAATTTTCCACAAGGAGGTTCATTTGCATCTATCCTGAATAGGGTTGCCGGGAATTCCATGGGATGTGGGGTGACGTTTTCCCCGAGGCTGCCATGGGTTTGCGGGGCTCTGCAGCTGCCTCCGGTGCGGCCGCAGGAACCCGAGCCGTGTCCGCCCCTCGGCGCCAACTGGCTCCAGATCCCGCCGCCGCTTAGCCCGGCGGCACCGCCTCCTGCCTCTAGTCACGAAAGTTCCTAGCCGCTCGCTGCGTGCTGGACGTGACTGGCGGCAGCTGCACGTCCCACAATCGCGCTCGCTGACTGACAGCGCCTCGGTGCAATGGCAGCCAGCGGGCGCCTTCGGGCCGCGTTCTAGAGCGGCCACTGGGCGCCGAGAGCCGGGCGCGGCGGCCGGAAAGGGGCGGGGCGGGAGGAGTGGCGACCCAGCCCGTGAGGTGCTAGGCATTTTCCACGCGTTCGGACCCTGAGTCGGTCTCAGTCTCTGCCGCTGTCTCATCCCCTGGCCTCTCGCTGCAGCTGAATTGCCAAGATGTCGCTTTCTAACAAGCTGACTCTGGACAAGCTGGATGTGAAGGGGAAGCGGGTCGTCATGAGGTAATCCTCGGGGTTCTCCCGCAGCCTCTCCGGCCGGGGCAGACTTCTTTTCCTCCTGCCTCAAGTGACCTTTAGCCCTACTGTCGGTCCCAAGGGCTCTAGCCCAGTAGGGCAAGGCTGGCCACCATTGTGGCTGAGGTTTTGCCCGGGTTTAACGGTTTCTGACCTCATTTTCCCCAGCCCAGAAACTGAGCCGAATTTGCTCTTTGCTGGGGTGGATCCTCCCAGGGAGGGTCAGATTGCGGGGATCCATTTTGCCCTCTTTTCTTATTTCTGAAGGGCAGTTCCGTCGCCTCCAGTTCTCAGTTGGTGAGGTGGGACCTGATGCTTAGCCTGCAGATCCCTAGGCCTCCAGTGAAGGGACCTTGAAAGGTCATTTGGATAGTTTTCCTTCCTCCACCACCCTAGACCACCCCAGACAAATGAGAAACGGCCCACATTTCTAAGGTCCCTGCCCAAAGGGACATGTTTCCCAGAGGATGTTGTTCAGGAGCAGAATCCACTAAAGCGTTGAGGGTAGGAGGGTAGGAGGGTGAGGTAGGGTGGGGCGCACCGAAGGAGGCCCTGCAGAGCTTATGTAACAGGCCTCTGCCGCCATGTAGTGTCTTTGGACCACAGGCCTTGGGTTTTGCATCAGGATTGTGACACACACTGGGTAATGGTGGAGCAGGGTGTGGCTGCTCATTCTTGATGTTCTCTAACCTCACTCCCAGAAGTGGCTAGAGAAGCAGGATATTAGAATATTAGAAGTGGGGAAGGCTAGCCACCTGCCTTGGAGTCTCTTACTCCAAACATGTGGATCCCTGGCCACATGGCTTCTCCCTTGTTTGCCAAAATTACTAGTGTGATGTATGGAGTATTTACATTTCTCCTTTTTGTAACGTGTACATTCGTGCATGTCAGGAGCTAACTGCAGGAATTCAGTTAGGTATGTAACTGACTTGACCTTGATAGGATCCAAGGGTGGTGCTTTTGCCAGCATAAGGGCTTGACAGCATTGGGTAGTCTTGTCCTTTTAGGGAAGTGGTTGATTGATGGGCAGGCATGTGAATGATGTGATCCTTTCCCAATTTGGGCTGGTTCAAGAGAGGGCAACTTTTCTATATTAACGGTTCAGAAAGCAGTAGGGGATCTCCCTTTACTTAAGGCTTAAACTAGGTAGGTGCTGTGAATTGGTGTACTTTGTGGATGCCCTAAAAGTTAATGTAGCTCTCCCCTTCCCTCTAATTTCATTATGGCCACTATTAGTTTACAAGTGGCCTTTTCTGCTTTGCTTTGCTATGGCAATAATCAGAAGAACCCAATAGCTTATGGCCATGAAAAACGCCTGGTGTCCCCTTTTGCTAAATCACCTAGTCCTTTGCAATCTGAACAGAGTAGGAATCACAGACATCCTAGTATTAGATAATGGCCCTGTCTATCCCTCAGATGCTTTTAAGAAAGATGGATAGAACTTATGAAAAACAGGACAAGTGGAAAGTGGCGTGCAGCTAGATCTTGGCTGTTAAGTCACTTCAGTCGTGTCCGACTCTGTGCGACCCCATAGACGGCAGCCCACCAGGCTCCCCTGTCCCTGGGATTCTCCAGGCAAGAACACTGGAGTGGGTTGCCATTTCCTTTTCCAGTGCTTGAAAGTGAAAAGTGAAAGTGAACTCGCTCAGTCGTATCCGACTCTTAGCGACCCCATGGACTGCATCAGGCTCCTCCATCCTTGGGATTTTCCAGGCAAGAGTACTGGAGTGGGGTGCCATTGCCTTCTCCGATATCTTGGAGAACCTACAATTGCAGTCTGAGGCTTTATCTCCTCTCTTCCCAGGTTTGAGGAATTATCTGAGCTGGTTGAGAGTGAGACTGGAGGAAGTGCTTATCTTTTCTCCCTCTGGACCTAATTTGAAATATGTTTCTGCCCCAGGGCTCAAAGTTTCATTTAACACAGATTAACCGTAAGCCTTGAAATGATTGGCTAGTCCTGTTTTGCTGGTGGAAAATGACCTATCCAAGGTCACTGAACTAGCACGTTGGTGGAAGAACCAGAACTAGAATTTGGGTCTCCTTGCCTACCAACCATATCCTCTAAATTCTTGGATGTAGTGAACAAGGAGAGGTTAAAATAGACCTTTTGTCGGCTGAAGGTTGCAGTCAATAATTTCCCCCTGTAATCTGGATAAATTCTACTTATCTCATTTGAGGACAGGAAGTTGCTTTTTTCCCAGATTATTAATGTAGCTCTTGAAAAGAGCTCTTGAACATTGTAGGATTGCTTTTTGCAAGAATCTAGGTAGCTTTGCATGTCAGCTCAAATTTCTTTTTGTTTTAATTGCCTTTATGTAGTGGTTGCTGGCAGTGTTCCCGAAGTGGAGCCTCCAGAGTAGTGGCTGCTTTACTAGCCTCCTTTCTTTGTCTTGCAAAGGGGAGCTGTGATGTTTAGGGCCCCTGCTTTGAACTGCCAAGGGAAATTGACTGATTTGTTGAGGGAACTTCCTGATAGCCAGAAATCTCTGACTGGATAATTACCAGGTTGTACCTCAGTTTTTTAGGATTCCATTTGACTTTATAGACCTTGAGTAAATTTCCTGTTTAATTTTGCTGTGTCATTTCCTTTCTTTCTCTCATAGGTTGCCAGTCATACTCCTTTGCCAACTGGTGAAGCACTTCCCTTTTGCTTGCTCTCCCTCCTCCATTTTTTACAAACCTCACAGTTTTTCTCTAACCTGTTGTAACTTGTTAAGCAACAGCTACAAGTTGGTGTAGTGGAAGAAGAAACAGGGAGGAAAAACAGCAGAGAAGAAAAAAAAAGTCTCAGAGAGTCGCTCAGTCGTGTCTGACTCTCTGCGACCACGTGGTCTCCCACGAGGCTTCTCTGTCCATGGAATTCTCCAGGCAGAAATACTGGAGTGGGTTGCCATTTCCTGCTCCTGGGGATCTTCCTGACCAGGGATTGAACCTGGGTCTCCTGCATTGCAGGCAGATTCTTTACTGTCTGAACCACCAGGGAAGCCCTCTAAGAGAGCCATAATACCCCTATTTCCTGATCAGGGACAGTGAAGTAAGGGTGGGAATGGTTTCTTGGAGAGCTTTTAATGGAACTGGGCCTGGACTTCTGAGATTTCAGGTGATAGAGACTTGATATCCTTATTACAACTAAATTAATATTTTTAAGATTCATTCTGAAATAGTTATATGTTCACAGAACATTGCAAAGATAATATAGAGAGGTCCTGTGTTCACCCAGTTTCCTTCATTGGATACATCTTACATAATTACAGTACGATATCAAGAGTAGGAAGGAAGTTGACATTAGAATAAAGCATATAGTTCTTTGCTGTTTTATAACATGTGTAGATTTGTGTAACTCCGACCACTATCCAAGATACAAAACTAATTTTCTTTGAGCAGCACCAAGATCTCCCTATGTGTCATCCTTTAGCATCTTGGCCCCTCTCCCTCCATTCCTAAACCCCTGGTAACTACTAATCTGTCCTGCATTTCTATAATTTTATTTCAATATGTTATATAAGTGGGATCACACATGGCATTTTTTTCACCCAGCATAACGCCCTTGAGATTTATCCATATTGTTGTATGTATCAGTCGTTCATTCCTTGGATTGCTGAATAGTAGTCTGTGGTATGGGCTTCCTGGGTAGCTGAACTGGTAAAGAATCCACCTGCAATGCAAGAGACCCCAGGTCGATTCCTGGGAAGGTCCTCTGGAGAAGGGATAGGCTACCCACTCCAGTATTCTTGGGCTTCCCTGGTAGCTCAGACAGTAAAGAATCCGCCTGCAATGCCAGGGACCTGGGTTCAGTCCCTGGGTTGGGAAGATCCCCTAGAGGAGGGCATGGCAACCCATTCCAGTGTTCTTGCCTGGAGAATCCCATGGACAGAGGAGACTGGCAGGCTGCAGTCCAGTGGGTCGCAAAGAGTCGGACATGACTGAAGAGACTTAGCACACATGCTTAACCTTTTGAGGAATTTCCAGACTGTTTTCCAAAGCAGCTGCATCATTTTACATTCCTACGGGCGTATGAGTGATCAATTTCTCTGCATCCTCACTAACTCTTGATGTCATTTTTTATTTCATCCACTCTGATATGAGTGGTGTGTAGTGATATCTGACTTTGTTCCTGAGGCTGAGCTCAGGATTAAGAGAAATAGAAAAGGAAAGGGTACAGATTTTACACAGGATAAGTGAAATGTGTAGGCCAGAGCAGTGTCTGTGGTGGAGTCCTCAGAGAGGAGATGTTAAAAGCAGAGCTGTTGTTAACATTAGGGGGAAGGTAATCCACAAGCAACGAGAAGAGAGTATAAGTCCTTTTCTCATCAGTAAGCTATGCCATGGCAGCATGGATAGGTGAGATAGATTCTTGAGTGTTTCTAGAGAATTTCTTCTGTGTCATGGCTCTGGGATAGGGAGCAGCACTGAAGGGGTGGCTTGTGCTCGGCCCCTTGCTGTTAACCCTTTTGAATGTGGGCCTTCTTGGAGTCTGCAGAGGGTGGGGGAAAATGATCCATGATGAGATACTCTATCCTCTTTGGAATGCTCTGAGCCTTGCTTAGGATATTTAAAGAAGATGCTTAGAATCAGAATCAAGTAGCCTGAAGTTAAGTAGACTGTTTCTTTTTTCAGAGGCATACTGCTTTTATTTTTCAAGATTTTAAATAAAGTATTTGAATATAGAATTAATCCTTCAACTCCTCTTTGGAAAGGTTATTCTTCAGTGAAGTAGCGTACAGGCCTAGGAGACATAGGAAATTGGTGGTCTTCTTAGTTGGTTTAGGATTTTGTAATTGTCTGCCAAGCCTCAGCCTAAGAGAGGAAGGACTAGTGATGGAGCTTTATGGTCAGACACAGCAACAAGTCTTTTTGAATCAGTCACACCTTCACTGTTGTCCTTTGGTGCGTGCTGCTAGCTGTTTTTAGTAATGGTTGATGTGCCTTTTAGATCACAGAATCATGTTTTGGAGAAGTCCTCACATGAATAATAATAGTTACCACTTTTATGGCACTGTTTATCAGTTACTCTCCTAAGCACTTTGCAGATCGCTAACTCATTTAATTCTCACAATAACTGTGAAGTAGATACTATCATCTCCATTCTATAGATGAAAAAGAAATCAACTTAAAAAGGATCTTGGCAGGTGAAACCTTACAGATAGCTAGCCACCACACATCATTGCTTTCTAGGGGATTGAGGTTCCAGTCTATCTGGAAGAAAGGGGAAGGAATGACAAGTTCTTAAAAATGATAAAGCAGCAAGAAGTTGCATAAGAAAGGAAACTGCTATATTTTTTTCCCCTGCCCTGGCCATGCCCTGTGGCTTTTGGGATCTTAGTTCACCAACCAGGGATTGAACCTGGACCCTTGGCAGTGGAAGCGCTGAGTCTTAACCACTGGACTGCCAGGGAATTCCCTGCCTGTGCTGTCTTGATCACTTCTCTTCTGATTGTCTGTTTGTTAGGTGGGCAGGGTCACATGTTCCATCCTCTCAGGTTTTTTTTTTTTTTTTAATTAAGTTTTTTAAAAATTGAAGTATAGTTGATTTACAATATTGTGTTAGTTTCAGGTGTACAGCAAAATGTCCTATCAGGCTTTTAGAAAGAAGCTATCTTATGGTTATTGACTGTTTTGCTTGAAGGATACTGTGTGAACTTAGCCTTGGACACTGGGTTTCTTTCTGGTCCTGAGGTCCCAAACTTCGTCCAAAACGAATGATACTCTCTTGGTGTGTTTTATTTTTCCATTTTTTTTTCTTTTGAGAAATGTTTGCTTCATTAGGACCCAGAAATAATACCAGGGAAATCAGAATCCAGATGTGTTCTTTATAACCTTACCCTTCAGGCTGCCACCATTGTTAGATAGTAGCATGCTGGGCCCATATAGAAATCTTTTTAGATGGAACTAGTTTCAGCTTCCCAGGTCTTCAGGGCTTGTTCCTGTGATTTTTTAAAAATTTTCCTCTTAAAAAGTGTGAGATACATACCTAAAAGGGCACAAATCAAAAGCTCAAAGAATTATCACAGAAAGAGCACATTTGTCACCAACATCAAGAAAGAGAACAATATCAGAACCCCTGAAGCTCCCTCTGGTGTCCTGTCTAAGTCACTACTCCCACTCTCTTCCACATGGCTAATCACTATCTTCTAATACTGCTGATTATTTTTAAGGTGACTTTTGAACTTCCACTTATTTAACTGGTTCACTAAAAGTACCTCTCATAATCTTTGAGGGAATGATAATTTGATTGTGGCTCTGAACTTGACACTTTGTTTCTTTTTCAGAGTAGACTTCAATGTTCCTATGAAGAACAACCAGATAACAAACAACCAGAGGTAATGTCCCTGCTACACCCTGAGCTAGGTTTAAGATGTACGTGGGTCTGAGTATATGTAATGAAATGGTTTTCCATTCTTATTGTAGAATTATGGCAACTTAAGCTGCATGATCTTGGCTTTCAACCAACCCACCATCTGGTTTGCTTTCTTATGACAATTTAGAAATTGAAAAAAAATCATTTTAAGAAGGTGATTTTTTTCCTCCTTTTTTTTAATTTGATGAATTTGAGGTTGTACATTTTTAAAGATTATCAAGGTTTAAGGTTACTTAGCTTTCCTGCAAAATGAAGAACTGTTCATGTAGTTTTACAAGCCCCTATTCTAACTGGCCCCCATAAAATCAGTTTTTGAGAATTTTGATTTAAGGGAAAAGACTTTGGAAGTAATACTTTCAGTCAGTTTAGGCTCTCCACATGTCTTGTTCAGGCTGTCCATGTCTTGGCTTCTAGATTCAGAAGCAGAAATTTTAAGTGATAGTATTGTTCTTGCTTTTGATTAGATTCTAAAAGATTTTTATTTTAAATGAAGGGTTTGAGCTGGAAAGGTATGTTCTAATGATCTAGGCCTGTGCTGTCTAGTAAAAATATAATAAAAGCCACATGTAATTTAAGATTTTCTAGTTGTCCCATTAAAAAGTAAACAAACAGATTAACTTAATTTTAATATATTTAATCCAGTAAGCTCCAAATAATCATTTTAATATATAATCAATTAAAAATTAATGAAAGGAACATTTAACTTTTTTGGTATTAAGTATTTGAGATCCAATACATATTTTACTCTTAGACAACATACCAGTCTGGCTAACCACATATCCAGTATTCAGGAGGTCCCTGTGGCTAATGGCTACCATATTGGACAGTGCAGGTATAGACCTAGAACATTTTTAGATATTGGCCCCAGAATAGAGCCTGGCATTCTGTCAAGCACATCCCTCCTGCACCATAGTGAAAGGTCTTTGTATAAGCCATCTCTGACCCTTCTTGGCTTTTTTGTTATTTTCTGCAACATACATAAAAAATTAGAAATATGCCTATCAAGGTATTTTATGAGTAGAAAGCAGAGAAACAAGTCCGAGTAGATCTTCATTTTCAGAAATCCGTGGAGTTGATAAATAAAATGAAGCATTAGAACTAATAGAACTTGACTGTTAAGGGAAAGCACTGAAGATTAATTTGGTTTCATTGGGCAAATGTACCTGATGAAGGTTTCTTGTTTATTTGGTATAATTGAGTTTTTATATCTGCCAAATAGCATAAGATAGTTAGAAATATAACCTGGCTTTTTATTATTCCATTCTTTGCTGAAATGTCATCTTATTAGAGAGACCTTCCCTGGCTACCCTCTCTAAAATCCCCTCCACCACTATTCTCCAGTCGTTCTTGTCACTGTACCTTGCTTTATTTTCTCCATAGTTCTTATCACTTCTGTGAGAGCAGAAATTATTTTATTCACTGTTGTATTCTCAGAATCTGATATAGTAGCTGCTACAAAAGTAGCATTCAACAAATATTTGTTGAATAAATAAATATTTTCTTTGTTATCAGGTTTAATTTCTTAAGTACTGCCATGAATGGAAAGTTAGTATTGGGTTTGTAACAAAAATTGAAGTGTTTAAAGAAGTTAAATAAATTTTTGGTTAAACTATAATTTAGTAAACGCAATGTGTTATGTAAACCACATTTTATATAATGTATTTATTTTATCCTACATAAAAAGTGACTTAGGATTTTGTAATGGGTACTGAAAAGTAACGTTTTTTCAGTTTTCCCAAAATTTCTTTTAATGGTTTCAAAATTTGAGAATTTTATATTTCTTCCAAAGTCAAACACTTAGGGTATTTCAGAGGTCCCTAAAAGCACCCACATGTTTGGTGATTCACTAGAAGGATTCACTGCTAAAGTTTATTAAGGTGAAAGGATTCACTGCTAAAGTTTATTAAAGTGAAAGGATGCATGACAGGATCAGCAAGCGGAAAAGACACAGGCAGAATCTGGAGAAATCCATGCTTAGGTTTCCATGCTCTCTCCCCCTCATGACACCAAGTGTGGTCCTTTTCTCCAGCAGTGAAAATGCAGTAATTGTGTGTGATATCTCTGCCCAGAAAAGCCCTTCAGAGACTCAACTCCCAAGATTTTTACTGGGAGCTGATCACATAGGTACCCTCTGTCCAGCAGCTACCAAAATTCCTTACTCCTGGAGGGAAGCAAGTGTTGAATATAAACCTGTTTGTACAGATGATCTAGGAACTGTGAACAGCCTTTGTCAGAGAACTGAAGGACCAGCTCAAAAGCCAAGTTCCCAGACACCAGCCAAGGGCCAACCTCGCAAGCAGGTCCTTCTGAAGACAGCAGTTTCCGTCCTGCTATATTAATTTTTTTTCTGCACAAGGTGCAAAACATGATGAAATTGTATAACCCTAGGTAGAGGGTTGACATCCTATTAACTTCTTCCCCTACACATGAACCTGAGGACCATCACTGAGTTGCTGACAGATTTGAAGGGATTTGGAGAAGAAAGGCTTTATGTTTTATGAGGCCATGAATAAAATAGTTCTCACTAATTCTTAGGAGTAGCCTTATTCTACTTGCTGTCTCTTCTTGGTTGCAGGATCAAGGCTGCTGTTCCAAGCATCAAATACTGCTTGGACAGTGGAGCCAAGTCAGTTGTTCTTATGAGCCACCTGGGCCGGCCTGATGGTGTCCCCATGCCTGATAAGTACTCCTTGCAGCCAGTTGCTGTAGAACTCAAATCTCTGCTGGGCAAGTATGTTTCAGGCTCTTGTCAACTCTGTGACAGGAGATGTTGTCAAGTATGTTGTTGCTGGTTCTTAACATTCAGACTGTTCAAGTGTTTCTGTGTCATAATCTCTCCAGGGATGTTTTGTTCTTGAAGGACTGTGTGGGCCCAGAAGTGGAGAAGGCTTGTGCTGACCCAGCTGCTGGGTCTGTCATCCTGCTGGAGAACCTTCGTTTTCATGTGGAGGAAGAAGGGAAGGGAAAAGATGCTTCTGGGAACAAGGTAGGACCTGTGATTTCGACATTAGTAGGGGTGAGGAGGGCTGAGTACATGAGACTGTGATTGAAGAATAGAAGAAGCTCATGTTTATTTTGACACCTTTTTATTGAAATACATATATAAATGCACAGCTTGATGAATTATCACAAAGTAAGCACACCTGTGTAACCACCACCGAGGTCAGAGAGTAAGATATTGCCAGCCCTGGAAGCCCTCCTCATCATGCTCAAGTGTTTTTGAAGTACCTTGGAAAGATGTGAACACCATTTGGGTGTAAGAGTATTTGGTGAACATGCTGCTTCTAATTGTCCCTTTGTTACACACCTGGCCTTTGATATATGAAGATGTATTTTTCTAATAGTATGTGATAATATCCTATCAGAATGTAGGCTATTGTTCCCAAGGACTGAGAGCAGACATTTACAGGTGGTTATGGGGAGTGAGTATTCATGATATACCAGCTGTTCTTCCAGCAGAGCCAGTTTTAGATTTTTTTGTCAGGGCTAGAACAGTTTTTATAAGCAGCAGGCCCTAGTGTATTATGGAAGAATAATCTGTATTTTTATTTAGAAGGGGAATTAACTTAAAGCTTGAACTTGTTACTTTTAAAACAGTAAATTAAATTTGATATCATTGGGGTTTTCTTATAAAAGAATCATGTGACCAGAAAAAGTACTTTCGTAAGTCAAGTGGAAAGGGACTATTTGGAACATTTGATTGAGTTAGGTAGATAATGGTCATGATGATATTACCTTGGGTTTAAGGCACTTTTCTTAAGTGTAAAGGATCTTTCTCTGAATTTCTTAAGATAAAGAATGACAGGTACCTTCATATTTTTAAAAAAAAAAAACCTAGGTCTCAGAAAGGCAGTTATTTGACTAAAGTTAGGAGGAGGAGTACTGTTGCTGGGCTTTGTATGTAGCTCAGTCCATCAATAAGCAAACTTTATGTAAAGAGTCAGACAACAAATATTGTAGGCTTTGTGGGTCAGATGGTCAGTCACAACCTTGTATGGTTTCTGTTGGAACTAGTCAACTCTGTCATTGTTGTACAAAAGCAACCATAGGGGAAAAACCAAAAAAATTTTAAAAGGCAACCATAGATACCCACAACATAGATTACCGTGACCTGACAACCAGGATTTAAATACTAAATGATAGAACTGGCTCTTTTGAGGATGATTTCGAATTTGCCTATTTGTAGAAAGGAAGCTGGACTTCTCACATGGCTCATTGGTAAAGAACCCACCAGCCAATGCAGGAGCCTTGGGTTCGATCCCTGGGTGGGGAAGATCCCCTGGAGGATTCATTAAATGAATTCATTAAATGATTCATTAAATGGATTCATAAAATACTGGCAACCTACTCCAGTATTCTTGCCTGGGAAATCCCGTGAACAGAGGTGCCTGGTGGGCTACAGTCCATAGGGTCGCAAAGAATTGGATACAACTGGGCATGCATGCTACTGGAGATCAGTGGAGAAGTAACTCCAGAAATAACTGCCTTCCTGAGACCTAGGTTTTTTTGTTTTGTTTTTTTTTTAAATATGAAGGTACTTGTCATTCCTTATCTTAAGAAATAAGAAGGGAATCAGAAAGCACCCTTTATACTTTCCAATCTTAATGTCTTTAGTATGTTGGGGAACAAGATGCTCTGAGGCTAGCATCTCAATCTCCTGTTGTGCTTCTGACATTTCTTAAGGTCATCAGAGTGCCTGCTTTCAAGCAGTTTCTTTTCTTAGCACTGCAGGCTCAGGTCTTGCCTTATCTTGCCTTTGGCATGGTCTTGCTACAGTAGTAGGAGTTAAATGCTGACCTAAAATTTGGTGCCCTTTTAGACTGAAACTCAAGCTGAAACTCAAACTCTTGGGCTTAGAAATGGCAGGAGGCAGGTTGAGGCAAATCGTTATATACAGTAAGTGATGAACCAACTGTGCTAGTCTATGTCTTTGTGGGTAGTTTACTTTACATTTAGTGTTCAGTGGCTTTTCATGCTTGAAATTTTTGGAGCGAGCCAGCCATAAGTTCAAAGTGAATAAAAAACGAAGTGAGGCATGAACTTTTTCCTTTATGCAGGGTACCTGCATTATCTTTTAGGAGCATTCTCTTCCTTCTGGTTCCTGGCAGATAAAAAATGAGAAATAGGTTCTGATTATTACTAATTTTTACAATACCTTTTTCATAGATAGCTTTTAATTTGTGTCATTTTCCCATGAACAGTTCTTAGAGAAGTTATCTTCCCTTTTTAATAGATGGGAAAGGATAGAGAAAAACTTGACAAAGGTTACACAGTAAATTAGTGTCAGACGTGGGCCTAGAACCCAGGTCTCCTGGCATTTGGGCAGTGTTTTCATGACTACACATCTTGCAGTCAGCGGTGGCAGATAATATTCCATTTTAAAGAGATTATGGGGGCTCTACACTTTAGTTTTAGCATTAGTGCCCCTGTGTTCTTTGGGCCACTAGAGGAAAGCCCGTTCTTTGTGACAGCCTTCTTCATTTCAATATATAGGAGAAGGGGAGTGGACAGTGACTAAACATCTGCTTTGATACTTCTCTGTCATAATCCCCCTCATCTGGTTTTCTATGCATCTTTGCTTTGTTTCTTACTGGAGACTCATTGTTTATCGTGCTGTCCTGCTTTCTTTCCCCTATGAAAAGGGTAGTATCCCTGGATAATGAGCTGACATTCAAAGCCGTATGTTTTACATCAACTTTCTGTCCTCTGTCTTTTTTGTAGAAGTATATTGTTTTCTCAGATGCCTAACTTCCAGGGAAAGCTATATGAATTACCTCCTTTTGATATATACAGTGTTTCTGAGGTGCTTTTCTGTTGTCAGGTTTCCATCTGCCTTCTCTGTCCCAGCTTGTCCTTGTTGCTTTCATGAGAAATATGTATGAGTCTTGGCAGCTAGCAGCTTGACACAAGTATAATCCTAAATTTTACAAGGAGAATATGTTAAAATGAAGCAATGAGTCAAGGAGAGAGAAGGATAATTTGTATTTTGTCCTAGGAGCTGGAGAGAGACCAGTAGGATGTGATTAGAGGTTAAGCTGTGATTTAGGAATCTTAGGCTTGCAATTTGAGGGAAGGCAAAGGAGAGCAGAAACATACAGAAATGAGCAAAAGATCTGGAATATTTGGAAGAAAGAACAGATCCTGTTGCTAGTTTTAAAAATTGCTATCCTGCCAACTCAGAGTCTTTAGATATGTTGAAGAGGACTCTTGGTATGAAATGCTTTTATAGTTTCTTTGGAATCATCAATATCTCCCTTTTTTGTTTTTCTCTTCAGGTTAAAGCTGAGCCAACCAAAATAGAAGCCTTCCGAGCTTCACTTTCTAAGCTAGGGGATGTTTATGTCAATGATGCTTTTGGCACTGCTCACCGAGCCCACAGGTACTAAAAGTTTTTTGTTCATTGTCAAACGGGGAGAGCATTATTTCTCTGTTTACTTAAGCAGCCAAAGCTCTGGAATAGTTTTGGAAATTTCTGTGTTGTATTGTGGTCTTTTTGGATTCTATCTCTAATTGGAGCTACAAATAAAACTGTGGTTCTTGTTGAGTATCCCTGATCTAAAGATGAAATAAAAGTAAAAAATGTTGAGGATTGTGGAACTTTTTGTCGAGCTTTAGGAAGATGTTGTTTTGTCTTACTTCGGATATTTCATGGAGAGCTCTCCCTTTGTGATTGCTGTGGGAGCAGAGTCTTAGGCTATCAGTAGGAAGCAAACCGAGGAATCCTTCCCTGTTGGCATCACCTGGCTGATAATTTATTGTGGTTAAACCCTTGGCCTGAAGACTATTAATTGGGTATCTTAAATTCTACTTAAGGTAGTTGCTTTTCACTGCATTATTATGCTTTATCCTGCATTATTAGCCAAAAACCTTATCTTGTACTTAAGTGTTTTGTTGTAGTTTGGGGATGAAAACCATGGTGTCCTGGTGTCTCAAAAGTGAAAGTATTTCAGTGATAAGGAGAAGGCCTTTAGAATTGGGAGAATTGCTAAGGATTGACTAAAATTTGAATGTCTCTGTTCCTTTCTAGCTCCATGGTAGGAGTAAATCTGCCAAAGAAGGCTGGAGGTTTTTTGATGAAGAAGGAGTTGAACTACTTTGCCAAGGCCTTGGAGAGCCCTGAGCGACCGTTCCTGGCCATCCTGGGCGGGTACAGAGAACTCTTCAAGATCATGCTTTAAGTAGTGTTTTATACCTGGTTCAGTTCAGTTCAGTTTAGTCGCTCAGTTGTGTCTGACTCTTTGCAACCCCATGGAATGCAGCACACTAGGCCTCCCTGTCCATTGCCAACTCCTGGAGTCTACTCATGTCCATTGAGTCGGTGATGCTAACCAACCATCTCATCCTTTGTCATCCCCTTGTCCACCTGTCGTCAGTCTTTCCTAGCATCAGGGTCTTTTCAAATGAGTCAGCTTTTTGCATCAGGTGGCCAAAGTATTGGAGTTTCAGCTTCAACATCAGTCCTTCCAATGAACACTCAGGACTGATCTCCTTTAGGATGGATTGGTTGGATCTCTTCACATTCCAAGGGACTCTCAGGAGTCTTCTCCAACATCACAGTCCAAAAGCATCAATTCTTCAGCGCTCAGCTTTCTTTACAGTCCAACACTCACAACCATACATGACTACTGGAAAAACCATAGCCTTGACTAGACAGACCTTTGTTGAAGTGATCTCTAGTCTTTCCCATTCTATTATTTTCCTCTATTTTCTTTGCACTGATCCCTGAGGAAGGCTTTCTTATCTTTCCTTGCTGTTCTTTGGAACTCTGCATTCAAATGGGTATATCTTTCCTTTTCTCCTTTTCTTTTCACTTCTCTTCTTTTCACAGCTACCTGTAAGGCCTCCTCAGAAAGCCATTTTGCTTTTTTGTATTTCTTTTTCTTGGGAATGGTCTTGCTCTCTGTCTCCTGTACAATGACACGAACCTCCGTCCATAGTTCATCAGGCACTCTATCAAACCTAGTCCCTTAAATCTATTTCTCACTTCCACTGTATAATCATAAGGGATTTGATTTAGGTCATACCTGAATGGTCTATTGGTTTTCCCCACTTTCTTCAATATCTGGGCCTACCTACTAGTAGGCCATAACTTGGGCTTCCTTGATGGCTCAGTGGTAAAGAATCTGCCTGCAATACAGGAGCTGCAGGAGACGTGGGTTCAATCCCTGGGTCAAGAAGATCCCCTGGAGGACAGAATAGCTTACCCACTCCAGTATTCTTCCTTGGGAAATCCCATGGACAGAGGAGCCTGGCGGGCTACAGTCCATAGGGTCACAAAGTGTCAGACATAACTGAAGTGACTGAGCACAAGCATGAGGCCATAAATTGGGTGGTTTATTGTTATTAGCACAATCAAACTGGGTGACTGAGGAAAATTTAATAAAGGGAGTATCTGCAAAGGTGTGGGTGGGGTTTAGGGAAACACAAAAGGGACTATACAGTCATCTGAGGAAACCATCATCACCACCCTTAGACCTGAAGGGCAAAAGGGAAGTGATGGTTACCAGAATCCAGAGAGGGTAGTTGTGTGGAGATGGACCTCTGATAAGAACTGTATAGCCTTTGGTCAAGGGATGGAGGATAGTCATCTAGCAGGGAAGGAGCCAGGGAAATAGATACTCTGATCTCATTTTAATGTCCTATTGATGTATCCCCTCTTACCCACAATGGGCTGCAACCCAGCTGGATGTCAGAGGGCAGAGGACCTCCTTGATGCAGTCTATGCAGGTCAGCCTCCTGGGACAGAGAACAGGGCTAGAAAGGATAGAAAATGGTTCTGGGGAGAAGAATTGGAAAGATCCACTATTACCCACTAATGCTCATCTAACAATTTTTGAAGCACTTGAGCCTTTCAGATATGAAAACCTCCTTATATGTGTTGAATATATTGTTTGGAACTCATTTTTTCAGATCCGATACCTTTTTATATTTTCTCCTATGGGGAAAAGTACTCTGAATAGTGATATGCTACTGGTTTAGTTAAAAGTAGAAATTTCAGAAGTGTAGGTCAAGAGACTAGGAGGATACATTTTAGGTGATAAAGTAGGGACAGAGACCTGGGACTTCCTGGATAAGATCTTGTCACTTGGCACGACTCTCTAGATAGCAGCCTCTTTATGGCTAGATGCTCCTGACCCTTTTATGAGCAGGGTATTTTTTTCCCATGGGACTGAACACACTCAGCATTTCCCTATGAAAGCTGATTCTGGAGTTGGGTGTCAATTTCAGGTAGCATAGTTACTCTCCAGGCTTCATGAGCCCAGTTTCAGGGTCCTAAAAATAGTTAAGGTAGGTACTTGAATCTGTGTCCTGGAAGCATTGCCACTCTTGTGCACTGGATTATAAAGGTCAGCCTCTGATCTTTGCTTCTCTGGAGACTAGGACTTGAGTTTTGTTCTCAGTCCTTCTCTAGACCTGGAATATGGGAGTGAGTGCTACCTAGTGCTTATGATTAGGTTTTGGACTCTGCCTAAAATTGCTATTTGGGGGAAGTTTACACGGAGGGTTTTTTTTGGCCACCTTTCTTGCAATGTAGTGTCCCTGAGAACATTAACAATATAGGTGAAGAATTTATATTTAATTAAAAAAAATTATTCTGTTGGGAATTCCCTAGTGGTCCAGTGGTTAGGACTCCTTGCTTTCACTGCCCAGATTCTACCCCTGGTAAGGGAACTAAGATTCCACAAGCCATGCAGTGTGGCCAAAAAGAGAAAAAAACCCAAAACATTGTTGTAGAAACATTCAAACATTATAGAAGTTGAAAGAATAGTATAATAAACTCACAGGTACCTATTACCCTGTTCTAATAATTACTGGCATTTTTGCCAATCCAGTTTCATCTGTCCTCTAATCCTTTTTATGTCAGGAGTGTTTGAAAGCAAGCCTTAGATATCATATAATTTCATTTCTTATACTTCTGTATACATCTCATAGCTTGAGATTTCTTTTAAAATAACCACCTGTTAAACCTAACAAAATTTAAGAGTCTTATTATTAATACTGTCATCCAATACCCAGTCTATATTCAGAAATTCTCCATCATTTCAGAAATGTCTTTTACAGTCAGTTTGTTTGAATAAGGATCTAAATGAAGTCTATGCATTGTATTTGGTTGTTGCTGCTAAGTCGCTTCAGTCGTGTCCGACTCTGTGTGACCCCATAGACGGCAGCCCACCAGGCTTCCCGTCCCTGGGATTCTCCAGGCAAGAACACTGGAGTGGGTTGCCATTTCCTTCTCCAATGCATGAAAGTGAAAAGTGAAAGTGAAGTCACTCAGTCGTGTCCGACTCTTCGCGACCCCATGGACTGCAGCCCACCAGGCTCCTCTGTCCATGGGACTTTCCAGGCAAGAGTACTAGAATGGGGTGCCATTTGGTTGTTAGGTATATTTTATTTTATAATGCTGCTGCTAAGTCGCTTCAGTCATGTCTGACTCTGTGCGACCACATAGACGGCAGCCCACCAGGCTCTCCCATCCCTGGGATTCTCTAGGCAAGAATACTGGAGTGGGTTGCCATTTCCTTCTCCAATGCATGAAAGTGAAAAGTGAAAGTGAAGTCGCTCAGTCGTGTCTGACTCTCAGCGACCCCATGGACTGCAGCCTACCAGGCTCCTCCATCCATGGGATTTTCCAGGCAAGAGTACTGGAGTGGGGTGCCATTGCCTTCTCCTATTTTTTATAACCTTAACCCTAATTATTTTATAATAGTTCCCTCTTATTATTTTTCATTCCATTGATTTGTTGAAGAAACAGGGTATTTGATGTATAGAATATCCCATGTTCTTTATATGTTGAGTCTCTTTTCATCCTTTCTGTTTCCCTCTCACTCTCTGTGTGTGTATGTGTATGTTTTTGTATAAAGCAGTTAATCCATTTTTACTCTTGGTGGTGCTCAGTCTTTACAAGTGAGAGATCAGTAGTCTCTTGCCATCCATTCTCCCACATCACTATTGTTTTGAACCTCCATTTCACAAATCCTAGCATAAGGCCTCTTACAGAATAGATATCATCTTGTTTATTGAATGAAGAGGCAAATAAGCCCAAGGTGATTTGCTTATTTAAGTGGGATTTAGATATATATAGGGGGGTCTGCCGTGGTGGCTCAGAGGTTAAAGGGTCTGCCTGCAATGCGGGAGACCTGGGTTCAATCCCTGGGTCTGGAAGATCCCCTGGAAGAAATGGCAACCCACTCCAGTATTCTTGCCTGGAGAATCCCACGGGGTTGCAAAGAGTCAGAAACGACTGAGCAACTTCACTTCACTTAGATATATAGGAATATTTGTGGAAAGCAAGCCATTACTTATGTGAAGGATTTTAAAGGTTGTGCTTCAAGTGAATTTGTTTTTCTTCTGTTTGCTGCTAAGTCGCTTCAGTCTTGTCCGACTCTGTGCGACCCCATAGATGGAAGCCCACCAGGCTCCCCTATCCCTGGGATTCTCCAGGCAAGAACACTGGAGTGGGTTGCCATTTCCTTCTCCAATGCATGAAAGTGAGAAGTGAAAGGGAAGTCGTTCAGTCATGTCTGACTCTTAGCGACCCCATGGACTACAGCCTACCAGGCTCCTCCATCCATGGGATTTTCCAGGCAAGAGTACTGGAGTGGGGTGCCATTGCCTTCTCCTTTCTTCTGTTTGCTGCTGCTAAGTCGCTTCAGTCGTGTCCGACCCTGCACAACCCCATAGACGGCAGCCCACCAGGCTTCCCCATCCTTGGGATTCTCCAGGCAGGAACACTGGAGTGGGTTGCTATTTCCTTCTCCAATGCATGAAAGTGAAAAGTGAAAGTGAAGTCGCTCAGTCGTGTCCGACTCTTCACGACCCCATGGACTGCAGCCCACCAGGCTCCTCCATCCATGGGATTTTCCAGGCAAGAGTACTGGAGGGGGGTGCCATCGCCTTCTCCATTTCTTCTGTTTAGATATGTATATTTCTCTCACAGGGAGGTGAAAGGTACATCTGTGTTGATTATCTTATTTCCCTCTTCTAGAATATAAGCTCCAAGGGGGTAGGGATCTTTGCTTTTGCCCAGTGATGTTTATGTTTCTTAAAGACCTAGAACAGTGCTTGGCACAGAGTAAGTACTCAGTGTTTTTTAAGATTTTTTTTTTTTGATGTGGACCATTTTTAAAGTCTTTATTGAATTTATTACACCATTACTTCTGTTTTACATTTTGTTTTTTTGGTAATGAGGCATGTGGGATATTAGATCCCTGACCAGGGATCAAACCCACACCCCCTGCGTTGGAATGCAAAGTCTTAGGCACTGGACTACCAGGGAAGTCCCACAACCAATGTGTTGAATCAAGTGGTCCGATAGAATAATGAATGCCATAAAGCAAATGTTCCAGCAACTAAACATGGACCTAAGAGTGTGAATATCTTGTCTATTTTTGCTCAGTATATATTTGTTTGGTATGTAATTTGATACCTGCTTTAGGGTTAGGACAGTTCTCAGTGAGCTTAGGGATCCCACAATTAGCAATCTTTCTCAAGTATAATTACCAGTCTTGACCTTTGATTTTGGGGGAATAAGAGGGACAAAACAGATCTATTTGGAACTTGTGATTTCTTTAGATGATTGCAAGTCTTCTAAGCCCTTCTTGGCCAAGAGCCACACCTTAAAAAGATTTCTTAGTAATGGATTGGCTTTTTCGTGTTGGAGAAACATAGGGCAAAGCTAGCCAGTACTTTTTAAGAAATATTTTTTTAATGTTTAATTGGAGGATAATTGCTTAACAGTGTTGGTTTCTGCTGTACAACAACATGAATCAGCTATAAGAATATATATATCCCTTCCCTCTTGAGACTTCCTCCCACCACCCCCATCCCACCCCTATAGGTCTTCACAGAGCACCAGGCTGAGAGCCAGTACTTTTCTCACTCTGTGGGACATTTCTCTGTTCCTGTCCCTTGATATAAAACCTCAGGCTTTGTGTAATACCAGCTCTTTAGTCCTTTGTTCTTTTGGTGATGATTCTTGCTTTCCCTTCCAGAGCTAAAGTTGCAGACAAGATCCAGCTGATCAGTAATATGCTGGACAAAGTCAATGAAATGATTATTGGTGGTGGAATGGCCTTTACCTTCCTTAAGGTGCTCAACAACATGGAGGTAGGAAACCGATGCCAAGTAGATGTGAAATAGCTCTCCATGAGAAATAGGTTATGTAAATTTACAAAGGAAATTAGCTTATGGCATGAGCCCTAAAAACTCCATTTTTATTTATTTTGCAAGTTGTTTTTCTTTTGTCTTAGAATTATTCCTTTATATTGTGCTGTATTTCATACTGTCTGCTTTGTGAGGTAACCACATTCTTAGTATATAGGCTGACCTTCCTCATCTTGACTTCCCTATATAGATTGGCACTTCTTTGTTTGATGAAGAGGGATCCAAGATTGTCAAAGACCTGATGTCCAAAGCTGACAAGAATGGCGTGAAGATTACTTTGCCTGTTGACTTTGTCACTGCTGATAAGTTTGATGAGAATGCCAAGACTGGCCAAGCCACTGTGGCCTCTGGCATACCTGCTGGCTGGATGGTGAGTCACTTGGGTGGTTGGTAGTATGAGTGAACAAATACATTTTGGTATCATTCATTCAACTAATAAAAAATTAAAGGAAGTGCTCCAAATATGGCAGTGAGCCCTTCCTTCAGGGAGAGTCCATGGGGCAAAAGCAGTGGTATCAGATTGCTGCTAAGACTTTTCATTTGAAAAGTGAGGGCAAAACTGCTTTTGTTTCTTCATCTATTTAATGTTTATTAAGTACTTAACTGATTGCTGTGGATGATGCTATGTACTTTCATAGTTTGGGCTGTTCTGTTGGATTAAATATTATTATTTCTGCCTAGAACCCTGTATAAGAATTTTTTTGTATATGAAAACATTAAAGTAGTACAATTATTACAAGCAGGGAAAAATCTATGTGTATATTAAGGACTTATTTAAATAGTTGATTGTAGTACTCTCCATTTGTTATCATTCTAATATCTGTAGAAAATTGTTAATGTTGACATACTACTTTGCTTAGTCACTGTCCTTTTGTTAGGCATGTGGCTTTAAGTGTGGTTCCAAGAACAGCAGCATCATTTTGAAGCTTGTTAAAAACTGCAAATTCCTGCCCCCTTCTCCCAACCTGCTGAAGCAGAAACTGGGAGTAGGGCCCAGAAATTTGTGCTTTAACAAGCCATCCTGATGATTCTGATGCACCACAAGGTTTGAGCACCACTGATCTAGTTTAGTGTTTTTCAACCTCGGCACTACTGACATCTCAGGTAGTTTTAGTTATGGAGGGCTGTTGTTGCATTGTAGAATGTATAAGGACTGTTTGCCCACTAGATACTAAGTAGCAACTCCCTACCACCTCTAAATCATGATAGACAAAAATGTTGAGCTATTACCATGTGTTCCCTAGGGAGGGGTGGAATTGACCCTAGTTGAAAACCACTGAGCTAGTACAGTCATAAAATAATGTGGCTAAAAATGTTTTTATCAAATAACTTTTGAGGTTTTCCCTTAGACTTGATCTTCCGTAAAGGATATGAACAAGTTTGTAATTTTAAAGAATGAAATGTATCTTGTATCTTTTAGTTCTAGAAGACACTCTGATATTCAGCCTTGAGTTCTGGTTTTGGTGGAGGTGTGGTATTTGCTCCTCTAAGTAGCTTTTCTTGGTAGCTCATCCTCTCTTTTTAAATCTGCCTTTTAGGGCTTGGACTGTGGTCCTGAGAGCAGTAAGAAGTATGCTGAGGCTGTTGCTCGGGCTAAGCAGATCGTGTGGAATGGACCTGTGGGTGTATTTGAATGGGAAGCTTTTGCCCGAGGAACCAAAGCCCTTATGGATGAGGTGGTGAAAGCCACTTCCAGGGGCTGCATCACCATCATAGGTAAAGGGTACAAAGCTAATGCCATGTGAGCTAGCAGATCAGAGGAAAGTAGAGGAGAAATAGTTCACTTTTCCTAGGTTCCTTGGTGCTGGGTGGATCTTGAGAGCTAAGTGGGTATATGATTCATGGAGAAACCTCTAAATGAGATGGAGTTGGGGGGTTATCAGCTACCTTTTGGGCTTGAGAACACAGTGCCTTATAATTTTGGTGCCAGTCTTTTTTCTCTTCTCTTCTTTCCCCTTTTTATTTGGCTTTTGTTCAACAGGTGGTGGAGACACTGCTACTTGCTGTGCCAAATGGAACACAGAGGATAAAGTCAGTCATGTGAGCACTGGGGGTGGTGCCAGTTTAGAGCTCCTGGAAGGTGAGGATCTTTAATGTTTTTGGCTTATTTGGAGGAATGACAGGGTTTATGCAGTAAGAGTAAAGTAGAATGGGGTGGAGACAGTAGGTGGTAGGGTTGTCATTAGAAGTCATGGGCAATACAAAAGGAGGAACGTCAAGTAAAGCTCCTGGGTTCCATTTGATGTGGGGAGGGCCGGATGGGAAGACTTTTATTCTCAAAGAGGTTACACACTAGTATACCTGGGGCCCAGAATATAGAAGTTACTCAACTCCTGGCCATATATCCTAGAGAAGAACTGCTATGTTATTAGGAAGATAGGAGGGGACAGATCTGGCTTAGTGGATCTTATAGTAATGCTGACCGTGTGTGTGTGTTTGTGTGTTTGTGTGTTCTCTCAAAAACAGGTAAAGTGCTTCCTGGAGTGGATGCTCTCAGCAGTGTTTAGTACTTTTCTGCCTTCTGGTTCCTGTGCATAGCCCCTAAGTCAACATAGCACTGTCTGCATCTCCACTTGGCATTAGCTAATGTCTTCCCCTTTGTCAAGAATCAGCTAGTAGCCAAGGGATGTAGTGCCAGGAACCCTCAAACAGTTGCAGAACATCTCAGCTCATCTTTGCTGTACCTGGGAATTGCCTACATTCTTCAAGATCCCATTTGAATTTCTTAGAGACTAAACCGTTGTGCATTCTAGAGTACATATATTTATATTATGCCTGTTAAAGTGGGCTGTGTTAGCTTAGTTCTCTTTCTGAAGTAGCTTATTCTGATTAGCTTTGTCATTGCTTTACCACTCAGCATGAAAACAAGATGAAATTCCAATTATTGGTACGGAGGGAGATGAAGTTGATGACATATTAAATAAAAAGATCCATTGAAACTGGATTTTTTTTTCCTGTCCTATTTTGTTATTTAGGATGAGAACAGAATCTTGAGGAAGGGGTCAGGTCATCTGTGTCCATGATTCTAAGTAACATGCTTAAACTGTTAACATCTCGATTTCCTAAACAAGGTATCTGTTAATTTCATACATGGGGAGATTTAGCTCCCTTATAGCCTCTGTTCCATATATACTTCCCCTATTTGATTCTCCCAGTATAGTTTTGTCATAATTTGAGATTTAATTAATAGAAGCCTACATTGTGATTATAACTACAATTCATAGCTGAACTATGCCATGATTATATTTCCTTATATACCTTTTTTCTTTGGAGTTAAAAAATAGTTTTAAAACTTGGTGTCTTTTTTTCTGTGTATCTATCACTGATTCATTCCCAACATACTCAAACGTACCAGTTGGTTCTTTTTTTCTTTTGGCCGCACTGTGTGGCATGTGGAACTTCCTAAGCAGGGATCAAACCTGGGCCCCCTGCAGCCAGAAGCATGGTCTTAACTGCTGGACCACTGGGGTAAGTCCCAGTTGGTTCATTTTTATTAGAGATGTCCCTTCTGGAGTCCTTGTGTTCCTGTTCCAGTTTGTCCTGGATGCCCCCTAGATTGCCTGTATAGCTGTTGCCCTGGGGTTTCTTTCCAGAGGAAATCTCTGGGGTAGCTCTTGGGGATTTCTTTAAACTCCTGTGTTGGGCCTTCCCTTTCCTGAATCTCTTCCCCTCCCCACCCTTTCTTCTTTTACTCTTCCTTTTGTGAAACATAAGACTCCATTAGCTTTATGAGAAATTGAGTGCCTAGGAGGTAAAATTTTTGTGTGTCTGAAGATATCTTTATCTAACTCATATTTGCCTATTTGGTTATATGTAGAATTTCAGCCTACACAGCAGTTTCTCAGAATTAGAGGCTTTGATTCATTGTTATTGCTGAAAATCTAATGACACTGTATCAAAAGATCAAAGTAATTCCAATGACATGATTCTTTTACTGTCCTTGTAATTGTCCCTCCTTTCTTGTTCCTGTCATTTTAATGGAGTTTCAGGAATGAGCAGAAGTAAACATGTATTTTCAAAAGGTCGTGTTTAACCAGAATTTTTCTACTGGGCGTTTTACTTACTAGAGTATATATTTCACCTTTATTGGATAAAGAGATAGTTAAACTATTGGCCACAATCATAGAGCCAGTAAGTAATAGCAGGGATTAAAATCCAGGTTTGGCTGGTGATTTTTCATTGTGCCTCTCTGAGATGATTACTGTAGACTATTTTATTAATATTAATAAATATTATTTATTCTACCTTTTGCTTAACCCTGGATAGAACAGCAAAAGAACATTTTGGTGGCTGCTTTAAACAAATTTTGAAGGCTTGAATTTTTTTCTAAAAGTTCATTTGTATTTTAATTAATACTGTCCTCATAGCTGTAGTTAATCTAAAAAAACACCATGTTTCTATATACCTCTAATAGTATGCTATAACCTTATGTGAAAAGCAGGAATTCTAGTACACTCTTTTTGCTGGTGAGGCCTAGTGATACTACCCATTGATCCAGTGAATTAATGTCATAGCAGGGCCAGAGCTTCAGCCTACTGATGACTTTTTTCCCCTACTGATTACCTTTCCCCCAACATTTTATTTCAAATGTACAAAGGAACTGAAAGAATTGTAAATGCCCATAAACCTAAGACTCTACAACTGCCAATTCATCCATCCATCAACCCAATTGTATGAGTGCTTTCTACTAGACTCCGTTTCCAGGATCTTCCCCATTTATTTTAGTCATTAATCCAGAAAATGAATGGGGAAATGCCAACAGCCAAATATTTGAGTACCTGCTATATGCTTAGGACATAATGGAGGCGTAATGGAGGCAATATAACACTTATGTCCTAAAGGAATTTACAACTGAGTTAAGGAAGGCAGTACGTAACAACTTATGAGTACATAAGGTAGAATTGAACAAAGATGTGCTTCCTGGTTTAATAACAGAGTTAGGAATTATTGATAAAACACTGCAAAGGTTTAGGCTTAAGTGTAGCAAATTCACTTTTAACCTCCAGAAAACATGTATGCTGGTATATAGAAAAAAATTATAATCATGTCATAAATGAGTTCAGTTTCTTTAGTTCAGTGTTTCCAGCTTCCCTTATTTTCCTTTTTATGTGTAAAACTTCCTTCTAGTACATGATACCAAAGTCAAAAAGGGGCACACAATGAGAAGACCCCTTCCTACCCTAGCTGCCAGTTTCCCTTCTTAGAAACAATCAATCACTGTTAAGACTGGTTTCCTTCAATCTAGAGCTACTTAATGCACATACAACAGGTATGTGTGTGTGTGGGTTATGTATGGTGGTATGTTACACACTGCTCTGCACCTCTCCTGACTAGTTTCTTTTTTTCCTTACCTCTTGAGTACTTCTCTTCACTCTGGACCCCTTAGGCCACATCTTCCATTCCCTGAATTCTGACTGTATCCCTATATTCTTATTCCAATTAAAGACACTTATTTCCTACTTGTAGAAGGAAGAACTTAGGATGACAGTTACCTAATTTACTATAGTACATCTTCATCTTAAAAAAAAATTCCACCTAGAAGTGCTTCTGTCTGATGTCATTCTTGATGCTGGAATGGGCGGATGTAATTAGGAAAGGGAGATCTGCAAGATAAAGCAGTCTTACCTGAAAGAGCAAACCGCCCACTGGCTGGCTCAGTTAAATGTATAAATTCCCATTAAAGACAGCATGTGTAAATGGGAAGGATTAGAAAGGGATATATATATATATATATATATATATATATATATCTTTTTAATATATATATAGCTGATTCATTGCTGTGCAGCAGAAACACAACATTGTAAAGCAACTATATTTCAATAAAAATAAAAAGCATGTTATTAACAGATTTAAACCCATATTTTCTTTCATATTTATTTTGCTTTCATTATGATGAGTCACATGCTGATTCCAAATAAAAGCAAGCTATACCTTGATTTATAATTAATTCATACATTAAGCAAATCTTGTCTTTTGGATTTCAGAATTAATGGGCCTTATTCATCCTCTTTGAAGCCATTAAATAAAATATGAGAAATAAGTTCAATTTTTTTATTAATAATCTTAGAACAAATATGTTAACAATTCCTCAGAGTTATATAGCATTTTTACAATTTTGAAAGAACTTTAACATATACCAATTAAACCTTCACAACATCCCTGTGAGGTAGGCAGGGTTGGTGTCAGTTTACTATTACTAGTGAGAACAAGGCTCATGGGTGAAATAAGGTCACACAGTTGGTTAGTGATGGAGCCAGGACTAGAACCTAGGCCTTTGACATGCTGCCTCCCTGAGAACATTCAAGTAATGACATCCTATGCTACATAATGAACATTTCTCCTATGATGATCAGATGTATTTTTGTAAGTTTGATATCACCTTTTATTATCCAAAAATACTGAATCACAGTTTTGATGAGACATTTCTTCCATGTTATTGGACTATTTTTCTTTGATGTATCAAGCACCATCCTAAGATGAAACTTAACCTGCGTCTTAAGTTTTGAGGATCTTTGGCTATGAGTTCTAAATTATGATACGAAAACTTATTGTAGAAGTTTTACAAAAGTATTCCTATGTTGAATATGTCAACTTACTTAACAAAAAGAACACAAGCCTGTTTATGTTTTTGAAAGCTTTGTAGTTTTTCCCAATATGGTGTTTAGATGTGTACAAATGGAAAATAGGGAAAGGTGTTTAGCAATATTATTGGGAAACCTATACAGAGTACACCTAAATGCACGTCACATCACATTAATTTGTTTGCTTTGGCCTTCTATAGGAAGGAAACCATTAGAAAACTTTCAGGTGTGATCCCATCTTATGTGTGACATTCTCAGCGACAAGCTGAAAATTGATCTGCACTATACATAACATTCAGAAAACTAAGATCATGGCATCTGGTCCCATCACTTCATGGGAAATAGATGGGGAAACAGTGGAAACAGTGTCAGACTTTATTTTTTGGGGCTCCAAAATCACCGAAGATGGTGACTGCAGCCATGAAATTAAAAGACGCTTACTCCCTGGAAGGAAAGTTATGACCAACCTAGATAGCATATTGAAAAGCAGAGACATTACTTTGCCAACAAAGGTCCATCTAGTCAAGGCTATGGTTTTTCCAGTGGTCGTGTATGGATGTGAGAGTTGGATTGTGAAGAAAGCTGAGTGCCGAAGAATTGATGCTTCTGAACTGTGGTGTTGGAGAAGACTCTTGAGAGTCCCTTGGACTCTAAGGAGATCCAACCAGTCCATTCTGAAGGAGATCAGTCCTGGGTGTTCTTTGGAAGGAATGATGCTAAAGCTGAAACTCCAGTACTTTGGCCACCTCATGTGAAGAGTTGACTCACTGGAAAAGATTCTGATGCTGGGAGGGATTGGGGGCAGGAGGAGAAGGGGACGACAGAGGATGAGATGGCTGGATGGCATCACCGACTTGATGGACGTGAGTTTGAGTGAACTCTGGGAGTTGGTGATAGACAGGGAGGCCTGGCGTGCTGCAATTCATGGGGTCGCAAAGAGTCGGACACGACTGAGTGACTGAACTGAACTGATACCAATAGTAGGGTTCAAGCAGTAGTGATCAAAACATATATGCGGGTGGTAAAAAGGAAGAAAACACTTGTTCTTCAGTGGTTTTGCCTAGGTCCAGTGTAAATATACTTATCAAGGCAGATTTTAAACTATACCATCTTCTGTGTTAAATTTTGAAATGTGAAATACGGTGGAGTTACCAACTTGGAATATAAGGTTGAAACTGCATATAACTGACCCAGAAACTACCTGTCAAAAGCAGAGGAATGCTCAACAGGCATAAAAGGCAAAGGATAAAACAACTGCTCTGATATGGAGAGAAAAACAGCAAATGTAAACCTTCCAGTTAAAGTAAACCACAGACCATTAGGCATGTGAAGCAGGTTTTAAAAATGACACAACTATATTATCAGGAATTATATTCCTAACAGTCCAGTTTTAGCCTTTTAAATTTAAGAGCAATAGGGAGAAACCTAAGCCTGTGGAGAGGAGGTAGTGTAGAAAACGAATAGGGTGTAGAAATGGGACTGAGGAGGTGGGAGGTTACAGTTTAAATATATTCAAAATGAATTCAGAATCCCTCTAAATCCATCCCCTCCAAAAAATGTTTGCTTAATTAAGAGATTTGGTCAAAAAAGCTGGTGAGGACAGAAGCGACTATTTTATCTTCAAAAGAAGTATTTAAATATAGATTAGAAATTAGGCTGTTAAAGATTAGTCCATTGATCAGGCTTAGAAACTGACACTTAAGTGCTACATCAGATACATTGCAGAAAGCTGTTTCCAAAAATAGAATTAATGTAGCAGGAGTCAACATTAATGAAATCATTAAAAAACAAGCACTTAGCTTTTTATACTTTAAGCCTAGTGAAAAAACACTGGTACCCTTAAGAAATCTAACAGTTTAAACTAACGTGAAAAATACTGCAGCTACATTTAAGTTTTCTAAGATAAAACGAGATCAAGAATGTTCTAGTTCAGTATATGGATTCAGAACCAACTATAATTTTGAAATGCATAGAGACTACACTGTATTTCTTATATAGTATCACTGTCATCATCATCTTCATGTTTTCTCTTCAATGGGTTTGATTCATTGGCTGTGTTCTGTGATGAAACCATGTTGGTGGTAATAAGAATATTTTTGGGCCCAATCATTGAAGGATTAAGCAGAACATTTTGAACTGCACTTGTTGCAGGAACTGTAAACAGAGGAGAAAACACACCCAAACTATGAACTACATAGAATCAGACACATACGGTAAAAAGTATTCAACAAAGCTGAATGTAATTCTTATAATAATTTCTTTTTTTTAAAGGTTTTAAAAATAACATTCCTTAAAAGTTAATGTACATAAAAGAAAATAAAAAAACACAAGACACAAAAAACCAAAGTCATCCATAATCACAAGCAGTTTACTGTTTGTGTCCTAGGTCTCGTTTGTGTATTTACAAAATTAAATATCCACTTTTATATGATTAATATACTATAGTTATGTATATGTTTCTTCATATATCATGAATATTTACTATTTCAGCATCCAAAAGCTATGAGTATTTTGATAACCAAGAATATACTGTACCAACTCCATCTGGAAGGAAAAAATGTAATCCTGCTTTTCTTGGTGACAAAAATTTCATAAAAGATAAAAATGGCAACAGGCCTCTAGATAAAGATATTGGCAGTTATGATTAAAATGCTACATTCCCTTAATGTTCAATTAAAAAATGAGACACAGAGCATTTACCTAAAATTTCAATTAGTACTTAGCAGTAGACTGGATTCATCATGCAACATACTAAAGGCATATGTTCAAGGTCAGGAATCATCCTTCCCTTAGAGACCAATATTTTATATAAGTAGTTTATTGTACACGGTTAGTTTCAGAAGATGTGGAATCTAAACTTATTCAAGAATAAACTATGTTAGAATTCTACTTATATTCAAACTTCCTATCTATACTTCCATGAATTGAATAAACATACAGTTTTCATTTGATATACACTAAGTTGTATTATTTTCTTGAGATTTAACACTATGTTGTTTGAGAATCTGAGGATCATGTTGAAATCTCTCCCTTCCCCCCCAAAATGTTACACATATAAAATTTCATACAATTTTAATGGGGTTATAGACCTCTGATGAACCCTAATTTACCTATTATGATAGTAAAACAATTCAATTATTGCTATGGGAATACAAACTGTTCAATAATGACAATCACTCACAAATTTTAAAATTCAGGAAAATTTAAAAGAACAACTTTCAACCCCCCATGCCCCACCCATCATGTTACCTGGTTTGACAGGTGTGGACTGAGAAGGTGGAATCTGCACCGTGAATCTCTGGCTTGTCACTGACACTGGAGGTGCAACTTTATTTGGGACAGATGCTGTTTGTGGGGTTGCTACAGTTGTAATTAACAGATCATGTTAGTTAGATGACTTATTATATAGGTTCAATTTCTGCTTTCCTTTAGCTTACTAGAAATTACCTTCAAAACACATGGAGTTAATGAAAGGTGAAAAAAAAATCATTGGAAATAAGCACAAAGTAACTTCAAAAATGTTTACAAGTTCAGTAGTTTAGATGCTAAAAATTCAGGATAGTATAGTGGTAAAGAATGTAGGCTCTGGAGCCTACCTGCTTGAGTTTGAATCCAGGCTTTATCACTGAGTGACCCTGGGCAAGTTATTTAATCTGTTTGTGCCTCAGTTTTCTTATCTGTCAAATGGGGATAACAATACTTATTTCATAGGATTCTTGTGAGAATTGAATAATCCATGTAAAACTCTTCACACAGCATTTGGCACTGAATTTTAGCTACAAGAATTTGTGAAGTTGAACATTTAAATAAACTGCAGAATTAAAGGCCCAAGTTTTCTATTAATTACCTTATATGGCACTTTAATCTCTGTCATTTGTTGGGTATAAGGTGTCTATTATGCCCATGAAGCTAAATCAACATGCATCTAACAAAAGACTAACATACCTCCATCTCTAGGCAAGTTTTCCCATGTATTGAGGAGTGGCACAAAGAGTTTGGTGATGGATAATGAAGCAATATTTCATTTTTTCAGGAAAATTTACAGCAGGTGAATGTTTCTTTGTCCGTTATAGATTATAAAATCTCTAAAACATGTACAATAAATGTCCAGGAATAAAAATCACAACTGATAACTAAAACTGGTTAACTTGCCAACACATGTAACTGATTACCACAGCCTAGAGTTTTTAAAAAGTTCATAAAAAGTAATATGAACCAACATATAAACAGTATATGATCAAAAAGTTACAGAAATTATATATGCAAACTCCTGCCTATAAAGGACATGCATATAATTAGAAGTGTACAATTAATACTGTACCAGGCTGGTTTTAAATGCCAAAATGTGAATTCACACCTTAAAAATAATGAAAGACTGTCTACACATCTCAAAAATCAAATGCTGCTTACTCTAGAGCTATACAACATCTATAGGATTCAAGTTATAAGCAATAAAAACCAAGAAATCACTACTGGTCAAAGAGAAGGGGATTTTTTTCCTGAAAAGACTGACTATGAAAGAAATCCAGCAGGAATATAGAACAAAAAAACAGGAAATCTAGATCTATTATTTATGTGTTTCTTATTATCTAAATAACAATGACATTATGGTTTCTAAATACCATTCTATACTAAAAGGAATGAAGGTTCTTTGGAGAAAGGATGATTCTGGGACTGGGGTAAAGAAAATATAAGATGAGCTTGGAACATCTTGTGCCAGAAAGCAAGAAATGCTCAAAGAATGATGGAGACCTGTTAAAACTGACAGTTTGAAGGGGTGCTCACTGACCAATACAGAATAATAGTACTACTTTTGAAAAGGTTACATTAAAAATGATTTTCTTTGATATTCTTAGGGCTTCCCTTGTGGCTCAGCTGGTAAAGAATCAGACTGTAATGTGGGACACCTGGGTTTGATCCCTGGGTTGGGAAGATCCCTTGGAGAAGGGAAAGGCTACCCACTCCAGTATTCTGGCCTGGAGAATTTTATGGACTTTATAGTCCATGGGGTCACAAAGAGTCGGACATGACTGAGCTTTGTGTATTTTAAACTTCTTTTGATTGCATCTCTTCCCAATTTACTCAGAAATTTAATTTCTGATAATAGGTAGGCTACTGCCATGAGTGAGTTTGGCAACTTCATTTGTATAAAAGCCAGATAGAACACAGCTTAAACTTTTGTTTTTGGTACCACACTTAGTACATACAATAATGTTGAGTAACATCCAATTCTATTCTCATTTGGGATCAGATATTCCTTGTGGCTGTCTCATTTTGAAATCTGATAAAATATATGTTTACAGCTATACTAGAGGATGAGTAAATGTATTAATGGCAACACATATGGGAATTTCTGACTCCATTTTTGACTTGGATTATAGTTCAAAATCAAGTGCTGGGGCACTTCTTTACCAGCCAGAAAAGCCATTTTTCTCTCTCTCACTTACCTATGTTAGGAGTGGTAGGTCTGCTACTAACAGCTCCAACACTTAACCGTGGAACCAGTCGTCCTTGGTTAGGTCCCTAGGGGATTTAAAACACAAATTAGTTTTAATGTTGTTCAGACTTGACAACTAAACTTACCAGGAAATGAAATTAGGATTTTTGATGTGAATTATCAATGGATAACTGATGGCAAGAATGCCAATTTGTTCAGTGTTCTAATGCAACATTTAAACTAGGGGTTTCACAAATACACACACACACACACATACACACTCACACTCACATATAAACACAAGTAATAGAAACAATACATATCTATATCAACATGGATATGAATATATATATATATATATAAGATATATAATCCTATATAGTTTTAAAGTTTGAAGTAGAGTCTTATTTGGGTATAACAGCTAACTTCCTTATGATTTTTGAATCTTAACTAGTTAATATCTTAACCCAAAAAGAAAGAAACTCCTTATGGTGGAATTTCAGAGGTACAAATGTAGCCCAATGTGGGGAGAACTTTCTCAGTGGTGGGAAAGCCTTAGGTCATATTTTAGAAAGCAAGTCCAATGCCTGATGGTTTATCATTTACTCTGTTACGGTGTAGTGTAAAGATTGGGAGTTATGAGACCTGGGAATAAGCACAAAGTAACTTCAAAAATGTTTACAAGTTCAATAGTTTAGATGCTAAAAATTCAGGATAGTATAGTGGTAAAGAATGTAGGCTCTGGAGCCTACCTGCTTGAGTTTGAATCCAGGCTTTATCACTGAGTGACCCTGGGCAAGTTATTTAATCTGTTTGTGCCTCAGTTTTCTTATCTGTCAAATGGGGATAACAATACTTATTTCATAGGATTCTTGTGAGAATTGAATAATCCATGTAAAACTCTTCACACAGCATTTGGCACTGAATTTTAGCTACGAGAATTTGTGAAGTTGAACATATAAATAAACTGCAGAATTAAAGGCCCAAGTTTTCTTTTTAAAAAATTTTTATTTATTTATTTATTGTGTACCAAACATTTAATTTTCCTGTTTGCCTTTTAAAACTTAAGAGTTATGAAATTTATATAATACAGGCTTTTTATTTTTTTTAATATAAATTTATTTATTTTAATTGGAGGCTGATTACTTTACAATATTGTAGTGGTTTTTACCATACATTCACATAAGTCAGCCATGGGTGTACATGTGCTCCCCATCCTGAACCCCCTCCCACCCATCCTCTGGGTCATCCCAGTGATGACCCAAGTTTTCTATTAATTACCTTATATAGTATTTTATTTTCTATTATATTATTTTCTATAATATACCTTATAAAGTGCTATATATGGCACTTTAATCTCTGGGTATAAGAAGGTGTCTATTATGCCCATGAAGCTAAATCAACATGCATCTAACAAAAGCCTAACATACCTCCATCTCTAGGCAAGTTTTCCCATGTATTGAGGAGTGGCACAAAGAGTTTGGTGATGGATAATGAAGCAATATTTCATTTTTTCAGGAAAATTCACAGCAGGTGAATGTTTCCTTGTCCGGAAACATAAGGAAATTGTTAACATTTAAGTAAGCATGAAGTTTTGGCTTTAAAACTGAATAGAGTATATGCTTACGTCTTACACTTTAGAAAACTCATTTTACTTTAAAAAAAATTTAAAACATGGTTCCATCTTTAATAATGGTTTTCAGCAGCTCCCTCACTCTAGATTATAAATTTAGTATTTAGCTTATCTTAGCCTTTAATTTCCTGCACTATTTACAGGAATTTGATCTCTACAAATTCCCCTAACACATCTTACCCTTTTACAAAACTAAAATGACTAAAAATCCTTACCTTTTTAATTAAGGACTTTAGCCTATAGTTTGGAGCTGTCAAGCAGTATCTGTCAGGCGGCAGTCTGGGTCCTGCATACGGCTTAATCAGCGGTAAAGGGGTTTGATTTTTCTGCCTTGCAATATCCAGTAAGAACTAAAAAAAAATGCTTATTAGAACAACAATTAAAAACTATAAGTAAAATGAACTTCAAATAAAAGTTTGCTCACATCTCTTGGGGGAGGGGAGGTAAAAGATTGGTCAGCCCGACACTGGATTGCCAGTCTCACATCATCTGCATCAACATTAGGTTTCTTAGCATGGCTTGAATAAATTTTTGCATCATCCAGAATTGAAGTCACGTATCCTTTAACAACAAAACATTATTTTTTAAACATATGAAAATAGCTTAATATTTATGGGCACTTTTCTTAATAAAAAGTTTCACTAATTTCCAGAAAGTTTATGAATTTTGGTTTTAATGTCTAATTGTCCTATCTATACAATCAACTTTAAACAGATGATCACAATATAAATACTGTTCCCTAGCCTGAGTTCCTTTTTATTGCTTTCTGAATTTTATGACTTTTTTTCCACATACTTTAAAACTTAATTTTTGTTGAGTAGTTTTAGATTCACAGCAAAATTTGGGATAATATAGAGATTTCCCATATACTCCCTGCAGCTATACATGCAGCATAGCATCCCCTGTTACCAGTGTTCCCTGCAGAGTGGCACGTCTGTTACAACTGATAGACTGATACACTGACCTATCATAATCACTTGTCTGTTGTTCAGTAGCCAAGTCATGTCCGACTCTTAATTGATAGTTTATATTATGGTTCTCTCTTGGAACTCGACATTCTGTGGGTTTGGATAAGTGTATATAATGACATGTTATGACGTTAACTGTTAAAAGCAATTTTGTTGAAAATGTTCTTACAATGAACGATTTTTCAAATTCAAAAGTTAGACAAATTTTTGATGTTAACTTACGGAAAGCAAATTCCAACATTTGATTTATAACCCTTGGTTCGTACTCCGTAATTCCCATATCCTTCAGAATCTGTGCCATCACCTGTGGATTCAAATAAAAATGTCAGATGCTTAATCGACGTATAGAAATCAAGACTGGACCGAAGGTAATAATTACATTTGTGATACAAGGTCCCCCTTCTCTGGGTTCCAAACTTGTACTCGTCCTTTTCCTCTCAAGCAAGTGTCATGCATGCACCTTAAGTCACTTCTGTCTTTGCGACCCCATGGACTGTAGCCCGCCAGGCTCCTCGGTCCGTGGGATTCTTCCGGCAAGAATACGGGAGTGGTTTGCCATATCCTCCTCCAGTGATCTCTTAACTCCTGTCTCTTAGGTCTCATGCATTGGCAAGAGGGTTCTTTACCACTAGCGCCACCTGTGAAGCCGCACAAAGACCACTCCAAATGCCCTCGGAGTCCTCTTTGCTGAAAACTTTTTTTTTTTGGTGGGGGTGGGGGCGGGGGCAAAGAGAAGAAAAAGTCCCGGGTTGGCTTTCCCTCCCTAGGTAGGGGTGGCTACAGCTGGTTGTCATTTTCAGACGTGGCTACCGGGGAAACTTAGCATCAAAACCCTGGACGTACGAGTCAGGATTCACAGACGGGGAGGGACGGCTAGGCGGCCGGGGCCCAAGGTCCAGGAGATAAACCTGGGCGGCCGGCCTGCGCATTCGGAGGGCTCCAGCCTCCCTCCAGCCGGGCCGCCAGGGTGGCGGGAGAGAGCCCCGGGGTCCAGGGCACGCCAGTCTACTACTCCTGGCGTCCCTGGCAGGACTGAACTCGGCCTGCAAGCCCATCACCAGGTTCTCCGCACGGGCCCACCTCTCGGACCCCGGATATGGCCGCGAGGAGCCTCTCAACCCGCCACGCATCCTTCGCACTCACCAAGGCATCTCTCGGAGCGTTCTTGGGAGGCGCCATCTTCCCCGACTCCATGTTATCCTGCAGCTCGTCATCCGGCGGAGAGAAGGCTGCTCTAGGGTTCCTCGCTCAGGCCCCTCCCCTGCGATCGCGGAAGGCGGGGTTACCGCGCTGGCCCTTGCTCCGCGGGCGGACGTTCCCTCGCCTCCTCACCTCCCGCGGAGGCTGAGGGCGGCCGGGCTTGCGGGCTTGCAGGGAATCCACGGCGCAGGAGGCTTGAAGAGACGCGGAAGCCTTCCCTGAAGAGCCCTTGCCCAACGCTTGGACGAGCGGATAAGTTCGCCTTCCCAGAGCTGTTCCCCGGAAAAGTGCACAATATGGCCACCCTTGACTTTTCTGGGGCCCCTCCTTACCTCCCCTGCCGCCACCCTGGCCCCTTAAGTCTCCCTGAAATGTCTGCAGACGCCCTGCCTCCACCTGCCTCTGTGGTGGGGCTGCCTGGTCAAATGCAGAAAACCCAGTTAAATTTGAATCAACGACGAACAAATTTTTAGCGTCCCCTATTTCTATTTGCCAAATCTGGCAACTCTAGCCTATAGCCTGCTCTCCACCCAGCAGGCATTTGGTCAGCTGTTCTCACACTCAAAGCCCTGTCATTTACTTTTTTTATTTAAAAAATTAATTTATTTTAATTGGAGGCTAATTACAACATTGTGGTGGTTTTTACCATACATCAACATCAATCGGCCGTGGGTGCACGTGTCCCCCATCCTGAACCTCCCTCCCACCTCCCTCCCCACCCCATCTATCTGGGCTGTCCCAGAGCACCGGTTTTGAGTGCCCTGCTTCATGCATTGAACTTGCACTGGTCATTATTCTATATATGATAATATACATGTTTCAATGCTATTCTTTCAAATCATCCCACCCTCGCCTTTTCCCACAGAGTCCAAAAGTCTGTTCTTAATTTACATCTATGTCTCTTTTGCTGTCTCACATATAGGATCGTCGTTGCTGTCTTTCTAAATTCCACATATATGCGTTAATATACTGTATTGGTGTGTTTTTGTTCTGACTTACTTCGTGCTGTGTAATAGGCTCCAGTTTCATCTACCTCATTAGAACTGATTCAAATGCATTCTTTTTAATAAATGAATAATATTCTTTTTTTAAATTTTTTGAAAACATATCTAATTTTTTTGGCTTTATTTTTTTGAAATTAAAAAAATTTTTTTTAGCTTTACAATATTGTATTGGTTTTGCCGTACTGTGTATATGTACCACAGCTTTCTTATCCATTCATCTGCCGATGGACATCTGGGTTGCTTCCATGTCCTGGCTATTGTAAACAGTACTGCGATGAACATTGGGGTACTTGTGTCTCTTTCAGTTCTGGTTTCCTCAGTGTGTATGCCCAGCAGTGGGATTGCTGGGTCACATGGCAGTTCTATTTCCAATTTTTTTTAAGGAATCTCCACACTGTTCTCCATAGTGGCTGTAGTAGTTTTCATTCCCACCAACAGTGTAAGAGGGTTCCCTTTTCTTCACACCCTCTCCAGCATTTATTGTTTGTAGACTTTTTGATAGCAGCCATTCTGACCAGTGTGAGATGGTACCTCACTGTGGTTTTGATTTGCATTTCTCTGATAATGAGTGATGTTGAGCATCTTTTCATGTGTTTGTTAGCCATCTGTATGTCTTCTTTGGAGAAATGTCCGTTTAGTCCTTTGGCCCATTTTTTGATTGGGTCATTTATTTTTCTGAAATTGAGCTGCAGGAGCTGCTTGCATATTTTTGAGATTAATTGTTTGTCAGTTGCTTCGTTTGCTATTATTTTCTCCCATTCTGAAGGCTGTCTTTTCACTTTGTTTAGTTTCCTTCACAGTAAAAGCTTTTTAAAAATTTTTAAATTTATTTATTTTTAATTTATTTATTTTGATTGAGACTAATTACTTTACAACATTGTAGTGGTTTTGCCATATAGAAATGCAAGAAATTTCTGTGTATTAATTTTATATCCTGCAACTTTACTGTAGTCATTGATTAGCTCTAGTAATTTTCTGGTGGTATCTTTAGAGTTTTCTATGTAGAGGATTATGTCATCTGCAATGCAGGCAGATTCTTTACTGTCTGAGCCACCAGGGAAGCCTGGTGATATAGCAAGGTTGTTTGTAAATAACATTTTGAGGTGTAATTTACATAACATAAAATTAACTCATTTTAAGCATACAGTTCAATGTTTTTTAAGGTTTATTTTATTGAAGTATAGCTGATTTACAATGTCGTGTTAGTTTCTGATGTGCATCAAAGTGATTCAGTTATATATATTTATATATTTATATATATATATATATATTCTTTTTCATATTCTTTTCCATTATGGGTTTTCACAGGATATTGAATCTAGTTCCCTGTGCTATACAGTAAGACCTTGTTGCTTATCCATTCTATATATGAGACTTTGCATCAGCTAATCTCGAACTCTCAATCCATCCCTACCCCATCCAATTCAGTAATTTTTAATAAACTTACCAAGTTATCCAGTTATCACCTTAATACAATTTTGGAACAGTTCCATCACCCTAGTAAGATCTGTTGTGCCTGTTTATAGTTAACCCAGAAAGCGGGTTTTAATCTAAATTTGGCACATATATTAAAGGGGAAGCAGTGCATATCTGTGGGACAAATGTGAGAACCCCCAAGGGGCATGAACATATGCTTGAGTTGGTTGTTGACATCATCTGATTTCTACCAAGAACTACTTTTCATGAGCTTTTCTTTGCTCACATCTTGGGCAATTATGTGCTTTAAGAAGAAAGCCATCCACTGATGGGATCTCTTCACACTTCTATTTTCTCAGGTAGTGAGCAGTAAACAGTTCTTAGACAATCAAGTGGAGAAGGCGATGGCACCCCACTCCGGTACTCTTGCCTGGAGAGTCCCATGGACAGAGGAGCCTGATGGGCTGCAGTCCATGGGGTCGTGAAGAGTTGGACACGACTGAGCGACTTCACTTTCACTTTTCACTTTCATGCATTGGAGAAGGAAATGGCAACCCACCCCAGTGTTCTTGCCTGGAGAATCCCAGGGACGGGGGAGCCTGGTGGGCTGCTGCCTATCGGGTCGCAAAGAGTCGGACACGACTGAAGCGACTTAGCAGCAGCAGCAGCAGACAATCAAGAAGCAGTTATAGGCTTGCTGCATGGGTAAGAAAGTAGCTGAAATGTTATGGAGATTTTTGGTTTTTCAGTGGTATAGAAGAAGATAAAAATAGGCAAGGCAAATCTGGGGTCCCCTAAAGAATAGGGACTCCAGTGAATTGGACCCAAGATGGTACCTATTAGGTGCTACTGTTCTTCTTGACTCTGCCTAATTGCTATTTGTCTACCTCTATGTGGAATTATTGACTTAATCTGCTTGAGTTTAGTATACCAGCATTATAGTTGATGTATCAGGATAGACTCTTAGATGTGAAAAGAACTTTAAAGATCATCTACCTGTAAGTTTTTATTTATTAATATTTTATACAATTGATGCCTATAGAAGGGAAAGGGTTTTCTTTTTTCCCTTTTTTAAATTCAATTATAGGGACTGCCCTGGTGGTCCAGTGGTTAAGACTTTGCCTTCCAATGGAGAGGGTGCAGGTTCGATCCTTGGTTAGGGAGCTAAGATACCACATGCCTTGTGGCCAAAACACCAAAACATAACACAGAAACAGTGTTGTAACAAATTCAATAAAGACTTTAAAAATGGCCCACATCAAAAAACTTAAAAAAATTCAATTATAGTTCCACTGGATCACAAAGAGTCGGACATGACTGAAGTGACTTAGCATGCATACATAGTTGAATTACATTGTTGTGTTATTTACCACTGTACAACAAAGTGACTTAGTTATACACATACATATGCATTCTTTTTCATATTCTTTCCCATTATGGTTTATCAGAGGACATTGAATATAGTTCCCTGTGCTATACAGTAGGACCTTGTTGTTCCATTCTTTAAAAAAAAATTAATTGGAGGATAATTGCTTTACAATGTTATATTGGTTTCTGCTATACAACAATGCAAATCAGCTATAAGTATACATATATCCCCTCCCTCTTGAGCCTTCCTCCCAACTCCCCATCCCACCCCTCTAGGTTGTCACAGAGTACCAAGCTGAGAACCCCGTTTTATACAGAATCTTCTTACTAGTTATCTGTTTTACACATGGTAGTGTATATATGTCAGTGCTGCCCTCTCAATTTATCCCACCCTCTCTTTCCCCCACTGTATCCACAAGTCCATTCTCTATGTCTGTGATTCTATTCCTGCCATGCAAATAAGTTAATCAGTACCATTATTCTCGATTCCATATATATGCATTAATATACAATATTTGTTTTTCTCTTTCTGACTTACTTCACTCTATAACAGGCTCTAGGTTCATCCACCTCAGTTCAACTGACTGAAATTCATTCCTTTTTATGGCTGAGTAATACTCCATTGTATATATGTATCATAACGTCTTTATCCATTCATCTGATGATGGACATCTAGGTTGCTTCCATGTCCTGGCTATTGTAAATAGTGATGCAATGAACATTGGGATCAACTCAGTTCAGTCGCTCAGTCATGTCCAACTCTTTGTGACCCCATGGACTGCAGCACACCAGGCTTCTCTGTCCATCACCAACTCCTGGAGCTTGCTTAAACTCATGTCCATCTACTTGGTGATGCCATCCAACCATCTCATCCTCTGTTGTCCCCTTCTCCTCCTGCCTTCAATCTTTCCCAGCATCAGGGTCTTTTCCAAGGAGTCAGTTCTTTGCATCAGGTGGCCAAAGTATTAGAGTGTGTCAAAAAGACACATTGGGATGTATGTGTCTTTTTGAATTATGGTTTTCTCAGGGTGTATGCCAAGGAGTGGGATTGCTGGTCATATGGTAGCTTTACTGCTATTTTTATTTATTTTTTTAAATTGGAGGAAAATTGCTTTACAATATTGTGTTGGTTTCTGCCATACATCAATATCCTAGTTTTTAAAGGAATCTCCATAGTGGTTTTATCAATTTACATTCCCACCAACAATGTAAGAGGGTTCCCTTTTCTCCACATCCTCTCCAGCATTTATTGTTTGTAGATATTTTGATGATGGTCATTCTGACCTGTGTGAGGTGATACCTCATTGTAGTTTTTATTTGTGTTTCTCTAATAATGAGTGATGCCGAGCATCTTTTCACGTGTTTATTAGCCATCAGCATGTCTTCTTTGGAGAAATATCTGTTTAGGTCTTCTGCCCTCTTTTTTATTAAGTTGTTCTTTTTTTATATTAAGCTGCATGAGCTACTTGTGTATTTTGCAGATTAATCCATTGTCAGTTGCTTTATTTCCAAATATTTTATCCTATTCTGAGTATTGTCTTTTCACCTTGTTTATAGTTTCCTTTGCTGTACAAAAGCTTTTAAATTTAATTAGTTCTCATTTGTTTATTTTTGTTTTTATTTCCATTACTTTAGGAGGTAGGTTAAAGAGGATCTTGCTGCAATTTATGTTAAAGAGTGTTCTGCCTATGTTTTCCTCTAAGAGTTTTATAGTTTCTGGCTTTACATTTAAGTCTTTAATCCATTTGAGTTTATTTTTGTGGGTTTTCTTTAGGTCATAAAATTTGTTAGTAGCAGAGATGAGACTAAAACCTTATTCTTCTGATATTCAGAATATACAATGCCCTAGAATTAGAAAAAAGTCAGAAACAAGATTTATAAAACAATGTTGTAACAGCCAGTTAAAGACATCTAGATATATATGGAATCTAGAAAGATGATACTGATGAATCTATATGAAGGGCAGCAATGGAGATGCAGACAAAGAGAATAGAGTTGTGGACACAAGGTGGGAAGGAGAGGGTGGGAAGACTTGAGAGAGTAGCATTGAACAATATACATTACGACATGTAAAATTAGATATCCAGTGGGATTTTGCTGTATGACGCAAGGAGCCCAAGTCCGGTGCTCTGTGACAACCTTGATGGGTCAGGTGGGTGGGAGGTGGGAGGGAGGTTCAAGAGGGAGGGGACATATGTATACCTATGGCTGATTGATGTTGATATATGGCAGAAACCAACAGAATATTGTAAAGCAATTATCCTTCAATTAAAAATAAATTAAAAAAAAGACATCTTAAACTGGTTGTAATTTTTCTAGTTTCTTTGGGAGGAGATAAATATGTAATATCAAGGGGATAATTATTCCAAATAAACTTGTACAAGTCCCGTTTCAAAAATAGCAGGGGAATAATTTTGTTATTTTTATTGGTATTTAAAAATGTTTCCTATGATAGTAATACTTTAATAAGTGTAAATTTTAGGTTCTACATTAGTTTGATGAATGTAGGTATATGAAATATAAAAGCTGCAAAACATTTACTTTTAGCAGATTAAAGTGTATTCAGTTTAATTATCAATCTCACAAGGTATTTTAAATTGAGAGAATTTTCCATTTTCCATTAAAAGCAAATTACTATATAGGTAAGATTTTAAATACACCTTTAAATTATTTTCCACTAGGTAAATTTTAAGGAAATGTTTGCTTATAGGCAAAGAAAGACTGATAAGATATATTTTTTAAAATAGGCTTTAAAATATTATTTCGTGGTGTATATAACAAGTTATTACATTAAAAATTTCATTTTAGTATTCTTTAATGTTAAAATATGAAGGTAATATTCGTTTAGAATGTGGATTAATATGGTATCACAATTTACTTTTGAAGAAAACTGTTTTATGTTTTTCATATTTAAACAATACATCAAGCTCTAAATTGAACAGCAACCACCTAAATAAATTTTCTGTAACACACCACATATCAGTGCAATTTCATTGGGTATGCCAAAATTAGCCCATGTGAAAATGGACCAACTTATGATTTTCATTTTTGAAACACAAAGAGCAAACTGAAATAGAGATAATATTTAAACATTTTCAATAAAGGTAAGAAATATTCGAAGATCATGGCATCCGGTCCCATCACTTCATGGGAAATAGATGGGGAAACAGTGGAAACAGTGTCAGACTTTATTTTTCTGGGCTCCAAAATCACTGCAGATGGTGACTGCAGCCATGAAATTAAAAGATGCTTACTCCTTGGAAGGAAAGTTATGACCAACCTAGATAGCATATTGAAAAGCAGAGACATTACTTTGCCAACAAAGGTCCGTCTAGTCAAGGCTGTGGTTTTTCCTGTGGTCATGTATGGATGTGAGAGTTGGACTGTGAAGAAGGCTGAGTTCTGAAGAATTGATGCTTTTGAACTGTGGTATTGGAGAAGACTCTTGAGAGTCCCTTGGACTGCAAGGAGATCCAACCAGTCCATTCTGAAGGAGATCAGCCCTGGGATTTCTTTGGAAGGAATGATGCTAAAGCTGAAACTCTAGTACTTTGGCCACCTCATGCGAAGAGTTGACTCATTGGAAAAGACTCTGATGCTGGGAGGGATTGGGGGCAGGAGGAGAAGAGGACGACAGAGGATGAGATGGCTGGATGGCATCACTGACTCGATGGACGTGAGTCTGAATGAACTCTGGGAGTTGGTGATGGACAGGGAGGCCTGGCGTGCTGCGATTCATGGGGTCGCAAAGAGTCGGACACAACTGAGCAACTGAACTGAACTGAACTGAAGAAATATTCTTTAGAGAGGGTGACATCTCCTTTGCAAGATGGCCAAAACAGCTCCTGAAAGATTGTGAGAATAGAGAGAGATGCTTCATTTGTAACTAGAAATAAATATGAATGCATCAATTTTGAGAATAAATCATTTAAATATTCCATGTAAAATATGAATAATCATATGTATCATGTTTAATTATTCCAGTTACAGAATAATCGGCACTGAGTGTATTTGAAAGAGCTTAGAATGGTATAAAATGGCTTCCTACTTCCCTACTTCCACTCCCAAAGTGCTGTAAATTAGTACTTTCCCACTATCAAAGTAATTATCAGAGCACAAGCCAAACAGCTGAGTATGTTACCTTGAAAAAATTACAGTACAGTACATAAAGTTGGTAGATACTTTTTATTATTTCATATGAATGTAAGTTGACATGTAGAATTGATTTTTACCATTTTGTTCTGTATAAAATTTGGAAATGCTTTTATCCTCTCATAACTCTTAAAACTTTGCAAAATATTCATTTGAAAAATTAAGACAGGGAATAGTTTTCAAGAGAGGTTTTAGGTCATTTTACATAATAGTGGAGTGTTGCTAAAATTCTCAAATTTAAAATATACTTATTTTCTAAAAAAACTCTTCTACTCTCACAATGAATTTTTTTTTTTTTTTAATTAAAATGAATTTCTTGAAGGCAGTTCTTTTGATGTCAGATAAAAGTTCATAAGGATTTCTACCCAATAAAATTTACTTTTAAGAACTGAGATGCATCTAGCAATTTCTATATTTGATGTAATTTGTTTTAGAACTTCCTAAAAAAGTTGAAAATGTGTAAAAATAGATTAGTTGATAAGGAGGTACTGAATCATAGCAGCACATTGAATGGCAATTAGTGCAAATCCTATTACAAGGATCAGAACAAAGGTATCATCACTCATCTCTATCTTGGGTTTTTCATGTTTCCCTTCACTAGGGCTGCTTCCCTGCCTTCCTCTAACATCTTTACCAGGCCCCGGCTGTTGCTTATAGGTTGAGAAAAGAGCACTTGGGCTACATTGTCCCCAGAGCTCTTGTATCCCAGCAGAATTCTGACATTGACGTCCAGCGCAGACTTTGAAGTGGTAATGTGAATTTGTGAGAAAGTTGGAAAAGGAGAATGATGTGTTCGGTCCTTTGTAAATCTAAATGAAAAAGAGTCAAAATTAAAATTGTATTTTCTTACAAAAAAAAAAAAAAAAGGTTTTTGACAACAGGAAACATTGCATGAATATGTTCACAACAAAATAAAAGTTTACTGTTACAGTCTCTAATATCTTGAGATCCCAGTACTATTTAGGTGTAATTTTCTTCAATATAACAGATAACAAAGACTGTTAACTGTTAAACATTAAATTCCATTTGGTTTGAAATGGCTTGGCATGTGGTCAGTGGAATCTAAAAATAACTACATCCAATAATATTAAGTTAAATACATAAACAAATTGTTCCCAAGTATTATGTACATAAATATTTAGGACCAGATAGGATTTTTGGATAAGATTTAGTTACTTTCAACATCATAAAAGAATATTGTACTCTTTGACAAGAGCTCAGTCCCCAGCAGGATGTAAAACTATAAATTACAAAGACAAAATTTATAAGAATTTACCAGGTCAGTTCCACTTCCACTGATGACCTGAAGACTGTAAACTATGGAATCTCCATTTATTGGCTCCAAAGATTCCCATTTGACCTCACAAGTATTGTTATTCAAGTGGTGCAATTTAGGTGCTAGAAAAAGAGAATTTCAGCTTAGATGGTTCCACTTTGCCCAGGTGGTCTTGAAAACATTGAAATCTCTCATACAGTTTTATATGGTCAGTAAAAGGTAACCCATGTAAGATTAAGTGATATATATTTTTAGTTCTTATTGTAAAGACTTTTGCTGTATCACCAGCATCTTAATGCTTGTAATAAAATCTTTAAGCACTTAAAATTGTCAATTAATAAAAATATTTTATTTTCTAGTAATATCTTTTACAACTTTGGAAGTGACAAACAGATTTAAGGGATTAGATCTGATAGAGTGCCTTGAAGAACTATGGACGGAAGTTCGTAACATTGTACAGGAGAAAGTGATCAAGACCATCCCCAAGAAAAAGAAAGGCAAAAAGGCAAAAAGGTTGTCTGAGGAGGCCTTACAAATAGCTGAGAAAAGAAGAGAAGCTAGGAATCAGCAAACTAAAATGGACTGGAATGGGTGAATTTAACTCAGATGACCATTATATCTACTATTGTGGGCAGGAATCCCTTAGAAGAAATGGAGTAGCCATCATGGTCAACAGAAGAGTCTGAAATGCAGTACTTGGATGCAATCTCAAAAACGACAGAATGATCTCTGTTTGTTTCCAAGGCAAACCATTCAATGTCATAGTGATCCAAGGCTATGCCTCAACCAGTAATGCTGAAGAAGCTGAAGTTGAACGGTTCTATGAAGACCTACAAGACCTTTTAGAACTAACACCCAAAAAAGATGTCCTTTTCATTATAGGGGACTGGAATGCAAAAGTAGGAAGTTAACAAACACCTGGAGTAACAGGCAAATTTGGCCTTGGGATACGGAATGAAGCAGGGCAAAGACTAATAGAGTTTTGCCAAGAAAATGCACTGGTCATAGCAAACACCCTCTTCCAACAACACAAGAGAAGACTCTACACATGGACATCACCAGATGATCAACACCAAAATCAGACTGATTATATTCTTTGCAGCCAAAGATGGAGAAGCTCTATACAGTCAACAAAAACAAGACCAAGAACTGACTGTGGCTCAGATCATGAACTCCTTATTGCCAAATTCAGACTTAAATTGAAGAAAGTAGGGAAAACTACTAGACCATTCAGGTATGACCTAAATCAAATCCCTTATGATTATAGAGTGGAAGTGAGAAATAGATTTAAGGGCCTAGATCTGATGGATAGAATGCCTGATGAACTATGGAATGAGGTTCATGACATTGTACAGGAGACAGGGATCAAGACCATCCCCATGGAAAAGAAATGCAAAAAACCAAAATGGCTGTCTGGGGAGGCCTGACAAATAGCTGTGAAAAGAAGAGAAGCGAAAAGCAAAGGAGAAAAGGAAAGATATAAACATCTGAATGCCGAGTTCCAAAGAATAGCAAGAAGAGATAAGAAAGCCTTCTTCAGTGATCAATGCAAAGAAATAGAGGAAAACAACAGAATGGGAAAGACTAGAGATCTCTTCAAGAAAATCAGAGATACCAAAGGAACATTTCATGCAAAGATGGGCTTGATAAAGGACAGAAATGGTATGGACCTAACAGAAGCAGAAGATATTAAGAAGAGATGGCAAGAATACACAGAAGAACTGTACAAAAAAGATCTTCATGACCCAGATAATCACAATGGTGTGATCACTGACCTAGAGCCAGACATCCTGGAATGTGAAGTCAAGTGGGCCTTAGAAAGCATCACTACGAACAAAGCTAGTCCTGGAGGTGATGGAATTCCAGTTGAGCTATTTCAAATCCTGAAAGATGATGCTGTGAAAGTGCTGCACTCAATATGCCAGCAAATTTGGAAAACTCAGCAGTGGCCACAGAACCGGAAAAGGTCAGTTTTCATTCCAATCCCAAAGAAAGGCAATGCCAAAGAATGCTCAAACTACCACACAATTGCACTCATCTCACACGCTAGTAAAGTAATGCTCAAAATTCTCCAAGCCAGGCTTCAGCAATATGTGAACCGTGAACTTCCTTATGTTCAAGCTGGTTTTAGAAAAGGCAGAGGAACCAGAGATCAAATTGCCAACATCTGCTGGATCATGGAAAAAGCAAGAGAGTTCCAGAAAAAACATATATTTCTGCTTTATTGACTATGCCAAAGCCTTTGACTGTGTGGATCACAATAAACTGTGGAAAATTCTGAAAGAGATGGGGATGCCAGACCACCTGATCTGCCTCTTGAGAAATTTGTATGCAGGTCAGGAAGCAACAGTTAGAACTGGACATGGAACAACAGACTGGTTCCAAATAGGAAAAGGAGTACGTCTAGGCTGTATATTGTCACCCTGTTTATTTAACTTATATGCAGAGTACATCATGATAAACGCTGGGCTGGAAGAAACACAAGCTGGAATCAAGATTGCCGGGAGAAATATCAATAACTTCAGATATGCAGATGACACCACCCTTATGGTAGAAAGTGAAGAGGAACTAAAAAGCCTCTTGATGAAAGTGAAAGAGGAGAGTGAAAAAGTTGGCTTAAAGCTCAACATTCAGAAAACAAAGATCATGGCATCTGGTCCCATCACTTTATGGGAAATAGATGGGGAAACAGTGGAAACAGTGTCAAACTTTATTTTTTCTGGGCTCCAAAATCACTGTAGATGATGACTGCAGCCATGAAATTAAAAGACGCTTACTCTTTGGAAGGAAAGTTATGACCAACCTAGATAGCATATTGCAAAGCAGAGACATTACTTTGCCAACAAAGGTTCGTCTAGTCAAGGCTATGGTTTTTCCTGTGGTCATGTATGGATGTGAGCGTTGGACTGTGATGAAGGCTGAGTGTTGAAGAATTGATGCTTTTGAACTGTTCTGTTGGAGAAGACTCTTGAGAGTCCCTTGGACTGCAAGGAGATCCAACCAGTCCATTCTGAAGGAGATCAGCCTTGGGATTTCTTTGGAAGGAATGATGCTAAAGCTGAAACTCTAGTACTTTGGCCACCTCATGCAAAGAATTGACTCATTGGAAAAGACTCTAATGCTGGGAAGGATTGGGGGCAAGAGGAGAAGGGGACGACAGAGGATAAGATGGCTGGATTGCATCACTGACTCGATGGACATGAGTCTGAGTGAACTCTAGGAGTTGGTGATGGACAGGGAGGCCTGGCGTGCTGTGATTCATGGGGTCGCAAAGAGTCAGACACGACTGAGCGACTGATCTGATCTGATTACCCTGTAAAAAAGAAAATCCCTATCTTTAAAGCAAACTTCATATATATTTCTTATACTTTTTGTAATTTTTTAAAATATTGTTATTTTTGAGACTCTAACCTCTACTCTAGATTTTTAATCTTTGCTTTATGGTATTTGTTATCAATTTTGTACATTTAAGAATCCAACCTTCAGTAGCCATTTTTAGGAGTGTGATTACTGGCTTGATTACTCTCTTCCCCTTTTGACTCTCTTTATTCTCCCCCAGGCCACCTCTATCTCCTCCCTTCCCCTTCTCTTCTCTACCCAACTCTGTCAATCTCTGTGTGTGTTACGGGCTGTGGAGAACACTTAGGGAACAGAGTACTGCCTAGATCTATCTCTCTCCTTTTGATCACCCCCTTCTTCTCCTCCTGCTCACCTCTATCTCCTTCCTCCCTCTTCTCTTCTCTATGTAACTCCATGAACCTCTCTGAGGGTTCCAGACTGTGGAGAGCACATAGGGAATTGTTTACTGAGATAGGGAGGAGATAGCTAGATTGCTCTCTCCCCTTTTGATTCCCCATCTTCTCCTCCTGGTCACCTCTATATCCCTCCTCCCTCTTCTCTTCTTCATGTAACTCTGTGAACCTCTCTGGGTGTCCCTCACTGTGGAGAATCTTTTCACCATTAACCTAGAAGTTTTATCATCAGTGCTGTATGGATGGAGAAGTCTTGAGGCTACTGTAATAAGAAGACTGCAAACTAGGGGCAGGAGGCTTAAGCCCCAAACCTGAGAACACCAGAGAACTCCTGACGCCAGGGAACATTAATTGATAAGGGATCATCCAAAAGCCTCCATACCTATGCTGAAAGCAAGCACCACCCAAGAGCCAACAAGTTCCAGAGAAAGACACACCACGCAAATTCTCCAGCAATGCAGGAACATACTCCTGAGTTTCAATATACAGGCTGCCCAAAGTCACACCAAAACCATAGACATCTCAAAACTCACTACTGGACACTTCATTGCACTCCAAGGAGAAGAAATCCAGTTCCACCCACCAGAACACCGATGCAAGCTTCCCTAACCAGGAAACATTGACAAACCACTCATCCAACCCCACCCACAGGGAGGAACCTCCACAATAAAGAGGAACCAGAAACTGCTAGAATACAGAAAGGCCACCCCAAACACAGCAATCTAAACAAGATGAAAAGGCAGAGAAATACCCAGCAGGCAAAGGAACATGATAAATGTCCACCAAAACAAACAAAAGAGGAGGAGATAGGGAGTCCACCTGAAAAAGAATTCAGAATAATGATAGTAAAAATGATCAAAAATCTTGAAATCAGAATGAAGTTACAGATAAATAGCCTGGAGACAAGGATTGAGAAGATACAAGAAATGTTTTATCAAGGACCTAGAAGAAATAAAAAAGAGTCAATATATAATGAATAATGCAATAAATGAGATCAAAAACAGTTTGGAGGGAACCAACAGTAGAATAACGGAGGCAGAAGATAGGATAAGTGAGGTAGAAGATAGATGGTAGAAATAAATGAAGCAGAGAGGAAAAAAGAATTAAAAGAAATGAGGACAACCTCAGGGACATCTGGGACAATGTGAAATTCCCCAACGTTTGAATCATAGGAGTCCCAGAAGAAGAAGACAACAAGAAAGGCCATGAGAAAATACTCGAGGAGATAATAGGTGAAAACTTGGCTAAAATGAGGAAGGAAATAGCCACCCAAGCCAAGAAACCCAGAGAGCCCCAAACAGGATAAACCCAAGGCGAAACACCCCAAGACACATATTAATCAAATTAACAAAGATCAAACACAAAGAACAAATATTAAAAGCAGCAAGGGAAAAACAACAAATAACGCACAAGGGGATTCCCATAAGGATAACAGCTGATTTTTCAATAGAAACTCTTCAGGCCAGAAGGGAATGGCAAGACATAGTTACTTTACCCAGCAAAGATCTCATTCAAATATGAAGGAGAAATCAAAAGCTTTACAGCAAGCAAAAGCTGAGAGAATTCAGCCCCACCAAACCAGCTCTCCAACAAATGCAAAAGAATCTTCTCTAGACAGGAAACACAGAAAGGGTATATAAACTTGAACCCAAAACAACAAAGGAAATGGCAATAGGATAATACTTATCAATAATTACCTTAAATGTAAATGGGTTGAATGCCCCAACCAAAAGACAAAGACTGGCTGAACAGATACAAAAACAAGACACCTATATATATTGTCTACAGGAGACCCACCTCAAAACAAGGGACACATACAGACTGAAAGTGAGGGGCTGGAAAAAGACATTTCACAGAAATGGAGACCAAAAAAAAAAAAAAAAAAAAGCAGGAGTAGCAATACTCATATCAGATAAAATAGACTTTAAGACAAAGGCTGTGAAAAGAGACAAAGAAGGACACTACATAATGATCAAAGGATCAGTCCAAGAAGAAGATACAACAATTATAAAATATATATGCACCTAACATAGGAGCACTGTAATATGTAAGGCAAATGCTAACAAATATGAAAGGGGAAGTTAACAATAACACAATAATAGTGGGAGACTTCAATACCCCACTCACATCTATGGATAGATCAACTAAACAGAAAATTAACAAGGAAACACAAACTTCAAATGACACAATGGATCAGTTAGATCTAATTGATATCCACAAGACATTTCACCCCAAAACAATGTATTTCACCTTTTTCTCAAGCGCACACGGAACCTTCTCCAGAATAGATCAGATCCTGGGCCATAAATCTAGCCTGGTAAATTCAAAAAAATTGAAATCATTCCAAGCATCTTTTCTGACCACAATGCAGTAAGATTAGATGTCAAATACAGGAAAAAAACTATTAAAAATTCCAACTATGGAGGCTAAACAACACGCTTCTGAATAAAAAACAAGGTGGAAGAAATCAAAAAAGAAATCAAAGTAGGCATAGAAATGAATGAAAATGAAAACACAACAACCCCAAACTATGGAACACTGTAAAAGCGGTGCTAAGGGGAAGGTTCATAGCAATACAGGCTTACCTCAGAAACAAAAAAAAGTCAATAAATGACCTAACTCTACATCTAAAGCAACTAGAAAAGGAAGAAATGAATCCCAGGGTTAGTAGAAGGAAAGAAATCTTAAAAATTAGGGCCAAAATAAATGCAAAAGAAACAAAAGAGACCATAGCAAAAATCAACAAAGCCAAAAGCTCGTTCTTTGAGAAGATAAATAAAATTGACAAACTATTAGCCAGACTCATCAAGAAACAAGGGGAGAAGAATCAAATCAACAAAATTAGAAATGAAAATGGAGAAATTACAACAGACAACATGGAAATACAAAGGATCATAAGAGACTATTATCAGCAACTATATGCCAATAAAATGGACAACTTGGAAGAAATGGACAAATTCCAGAAAAGTACAACTTTCCAAAACTGAACCAGGAAGAAATAGACCATAACAGACCTATCACAAGGATGGAAATTGAAACTGTAATCAGAAATCTTCCAGCAAACAAAAGCCCAGGACCAGACAGCTTCACAGCTGAATTCTACCACAAATTTAGAGAAGAGCTAACACCTATCTTACTCAAACTCTTCCAGAAAATTGCAGAGGAAGGTAAACATCCAAATTCATTCTATGAGGCCATCATTACCCTAATACCAAAACCAGACAAAGATGCCACAAAAAAAGAAAACTACAGGCCAATATCACTGATGAACATAGATGCAAAAATCGTTAACAAAATTCTAGTAAATAGAATCCAACAACACATTGAAAAGATCATACATCATGACCAAGTGGGCTTTATCCCAGGAATGCAAAGATTCTTCAATATCTGCAAAACAATCAATGTAATACACCACATTAACAAATTGAAAGATAAAAACCATATGATTATCTCAATAGGTGCAGAGAAAGCCTTTGACAAAATTCAACATCCATTTATGATAAAAACCCTCCAGAAAGCAGAAACAGAAGGAACATGCCTCAACATAATAAAAGCTATATATGACAAACCCACAGCAAACATTATCCTCAATGGTGAAAATTTGAAAGCATTTCCCCTAAAGTCAGGAACAAGACAAGGGTGCCCACTCTCACCACTACTATTCAACATAGTTTTGGAGGTTTTAGCCATAGCAATCAGAGCAGAAAGAGAAATTAAAGGAATCCAGATTGGAAAAGAAGAAGTAAAACTCTCACTGTTTGCAGATGACATGATCCTCTACATAGAAAACCCTAAAGACTCCACCAGAAAATTACTAGAGCTAATCAATGAATACAGTGAATTTGCAGGATATAAAATCAACACACAGAAATCCCTTGCAATCCTATACACTAACAACAAGGAAACAGAAAGAGAAATTAAGGAAACAATTCCATTCATAATTGCAACGAAAAGAATAAAATACTTAGGAATAAATCTACCTTAAGAAATAAAAGACTTATATATAGAAAACTATAAAACACTGATGAAAGAAATAAAATATGACACAAATAGATGGAGAAATATGCCATGTTCATGGATTGGAAGAATCAATATAGTGAAAATGAGTATACTACCCAAAGCAATCTATAGATTCAATGCAATCCCTATCAAGCTACCAACAGTAGTTTTCACAGAACTAGAACAAATAATTTTACAATTTGTATGGAAATACAAAAAGCCTCAAATAGCCAAGCAATCTTGAGAAAGAAGAATGGAACTGGAGGAATCAACCTGCCTGACTTCAGGCTCTACTACAAAGCTACAGTCATCAAGACAGTATGGTACTGGCACAAAGACAGAAAGATAGATCAACGGAACAAAATAGAAAGCCTAGAGATAAATCCATGCACCTATAGTCACCTTATCTTTGACAAAGGAGGCAAAAATATACAATGGAGAAAAGACAATCTCTTTAACAAGTGGTTCTGGGAAAACTGGTCAACCACTTGTAAAAGAATGAAACTAGAACACTTTCTACCACCATACACACATACAAAAAACTCAAAATGGATTAAAGATCTAAACGTAAGACCAGAAACTATAAAACTCCTAGAGGAGAACATAGGCAAAACACTCTCTGACATAAATCACAGCAGGATCCTCTATGTCTCACCTCCCAGAATATTGGAAATAAAAGCAAAAATAAACACATGGGACCTAATTAAACTTAAAAGCTTCTGCACAACAAAGGAAACTATAAGCAAAGTGAAAAGACAGCCTTTAAAATGGGAGAAAATAATAGCAAACAAAGCAACTGACAAAGAATTAATCTCAAAAATATACAAAAAACTCCTGCAGCTCAATTCCAGAAAAATAAACGATCCAATCAAAAAATGGGCCAAAGAACTAAACAGACATTTCTTCAAAGAAGACATACAGATGGCTAACAAACACATGAAAAGATGCTCAACATCACTCATTATCAGAGAAATGCAAATCAAAACCACAATGAGGTACCATCTCACACTGGTCAGAATGGCTACTATCCAAAAATCTACAAGCAATAAATGCTGTAGAGGGTGTGGAGAAAAGGGAACCCTCTTACACTTTTGGTGGGAATGCAAACTAGTACAGCCACTATGGAGAACAGTGTGGAGATTCCTTAAAAAAAAACTGGAAATAGAACTGCCATAGGACCCAGAAATCCCACTGCTGGGCATACACACTGAGGAAACCAGAACTGAAAGAGACATGTGTACCCCAATGTTCATGGCAGCACTGTTTATAATAGCGTGTATATATATATATATATATATATATATACACACACACACACACACACACACACACACAGTTTATAATAGCCTATAAGCAACCTAGATGTCCATCAGCAGATGAATGGGTAAGAAAGCTGTGGTACATATACACAATGGAATATTACTCAGCCATTAAAAAGAATACATTTGAATCAGTTCTAATGAGATGGATGAAACTGGAAACTATTATACAGAGTGAAGTAAGCCAGAAAGAAAAACACCAATACAGTATACTAACGCATATATATGGAATTTAGAAAGATGGTAACAATAACCCTAAATGCGAGATAGCAAAAGAGACACAGATGTATAGAACCGTCTTTTGGACTCTGTGGGAGAAGGCGAGTGTGGGATGGTCTTAGAGAATAGCATTGAAACATGCATATTATCATATGTGAAACAGTTCGCTAGTCCAGATTTGATGCATGAGACCGGGTGCTCAGGGCTGGTGCACTGGGATGACCCAGAGGGATGGGATGGGGAGGGAGGTGGGAAGGGGGTTCAGGATGGGGAACACATGTATACCTATGGCTGATTCATGTCAATGAATGGCAAAAACCACTACAATATTGTAATTAGTCTCCAATTAAAATAAATACATTTAAAATACATTGAAAAAAAAAAAGAAAATTTACTCAAAACAGCTCATGGATTTAAATGTATAACCTATACCTATGAAACCTTTAGGAAAAAAAGAAAACAAAACACCGTGGGAAAAATTCTTCCGGATTTAGAGTTTGGCAAAGAATTTAGACTTGACACCAAAAACACAATAAAGGAAAACAACTTCATCAAAATTAAAGTCTTTTGCTTAGCAAAAGACCCTGTGAAGAGAATGAAAAACTACAAAGTGAGAGAAGATATTATCAAGCCACATATCCAAAAAAGGACTAATATCTAGAATGTAAATGCTCTCAAAACTCAATAGTAAACAAAAAATCCAATTGGAAAATGGGAGAAATTGTGAAGACATATCACCCAAGAAGATAGCCAGATGGTAAATAAGCACATGAAAATATGTTCAACATCATTAGCCATGAGGGAATGGCAAATTAAAATCACAATTGAATACCAATACACACTTATCAGGATGACTAAATAAAAAATAATGACAATCCCAAATGCTGATGAGAAAGTGTAGAGACTGGCTTGCTCATACATCGCTGGTGGGGATGTATAATAAATTGGCACAGCCTCCTTGAAAACAATTTGGCAGTTTCTTAAAAAATTAAATACGCAACTTCCAGCAATTGCATTCCTAGGCATTTATCCCAGAGAAATGAAAACTTGTGCTCAGACAAAAACCTATAAATGAATACTTATAGAAGCTTTATTTATAATAGCTAATAACTGGAAACAACCAGGTATCTTTCTTTGGGTGAGTGTTTAAAAAAATTGTGGCTATTCTATATCATGGAATACTGCTCAGCTGCAAAAAGAAACAAACTACTGCTATATACACACCCAGCTGAATGACTTTTCAAAGAATTATGCTGAGTAAAAAAATTCCCAAAGACAAAAAAACCCCCAAAATTAATACACAGAAATCTCTTGTATTTCTACACACTAACAATGAAAAATCAGAAAGATAAATTAAGGAAGCAATCCCATTCACTCTTGCAACAAAAAGAATCAAATACCCACTTAAGGAGACAAAAAACCTGTACTCTGAAAACTATAAAATCAAAAAATCAAATTTTGGTTTGAAAAAAAATCAAAGATTACAAAAACAGATGCAGAAATATACTACACTCTTGGATTTGAAGAATCAATATTATGAAAATGACTATACTACCCAAAGTAATTTACAAATTCAATGCAGCCTCGATCAAATTAAAATAGCATTTTCCACAGAATTAGAAGAAAAAAATTTACAATTTATATGGAAATATAAAAGACCCTGAATAGCCAAAGCAAGCTTGAGAAAGAAAAATAGAGCTGGAAGAATCAGGCTCCCTGACTTCAGATTATGCTACAAAGCAACAGTAATCAAAATAGTATCATACAGGCACAAAAACAAATATAGATCAATGGAACAGGATAGAAAGTCCAGAGATAAACCCATAATCCTGTGGTCACCTAATCTATGACAAAGGAGACAAGAATATATAATGGAGAAAAGACAGTCTCTTCAATAAGTGGTGTTGGGAAAACTGAACAGTTGCATGTAAAAGAATGAAATTAGAAATTCTCTAATACTATACACAAAAATAAACTCAAAATGGATTGAAGATCTAAATATAAGACTAGATATTATAAAACTCTTAGAGGAAAATATAGGCAGAACCTCTTGGATGCGAATGGCAGCAATATCTTTTTCAATCCATCTCCTATAATAATGAGAATCAAAAATAAGCAAATGGGACCTCATTAAACTCAAAAGATTTTGCATAGCAAAGGAAACCATAAACAATATGAAAAGACTACCCACAGAATGGGAGAAAATATTTGCAAACAAAGCATCCAACAAGGAATTAATCTCCAAAATATACGAGCAGCTCATGCAGCTCAATTTCCAAAAAACAACCCAATAAAAAAAAATGGGCAGAATATCTAAATACACATTTCTCTAAAGAGGACATACAGATGATCAAAAAGCACATGAAAAGATGTTCAACATCACTATTTGTTAGAGAAATACAAATCAAAATTACAATGAAGTATCATGTCACATCAGTCAGAATGGCCATCATCAAAAAGTGTACAAACAAATGTTGGATAGAGTGTGGAGAAAAGGGAACCCTCCTACACTGTTGGTGGGGATGTAAATTGGTACATCCACTATGGAGAATAGTATGGAGGTTCCTTTAAAAACTAAAAATACAGCTACCATATGTTCCAGAAATCCCACTCCTGGGCATATATCTGGAGGAAACCATAATTTGAAAAGATACATGCACCCCAATATTCATATCAGTGCTATTTACAGTAGCCAGGGCATGGAAGCAACATAAAAGGCCATCGACAGAGGAATGGATAAAGATGTAGTACATATATACAGTGGAGTATTGTTTGTTGTTGTTTAGTCACTAAGAGTTGTGTCCAACTCTTTTGTGACCCCATGGAGTGTGGCCTGCCAGGCTTTTGTGTCCATGGAATTTCCCAGGCAAGAATACTGGAGTGGGTTGCCATTTCCTTCTCTTCCTTCGCCACAGGATCTTCCTGACCCAGGGATTGAACCTGCATCTCCTGCACTGGCAGGTGTGTTCTTTGACACTGAGCCACCAAGGAAGCTCATTCAGTCATAAAAAGAATAAAATAATGCCATTTGCAGCAACATGAATGGACCTAGAGACTGTCATGCTAGGTGAAGTTAAGTCAGAAAGAGAAAGACAAATATTCTATAATATCACTCATATGTGCAATTTAATCTATAAAAGACAAATGAATTTATTTCAAAAACAGAAACAGACTTACAGATATGGAAAGCAGGCTTATGGCTACCAAAGGGAAAACATGGGGGGAAGGGATAAATCAGGAACTTGCAATGAATACACACACACTACTAAATATAAGATAGATACCCAAAAAGGATCTGCTGAATAGCACAGGGAACTCTACTCAGTTTTCTGGCATAACCTATATGAGAAAAGAATCTAAAAAAAGAGTGGATATATGTATAGTGGATATATATATCCACTATATATATGAGTGGATATATATATATATATATATATGTGTGTATATATATATATATATATGTATAGCTGAATCACTTTGCTTTACACCTGAAACTAACACAACATTTTAAAAATCAACTATACTCCAATAAAATTAAAACATAAAAAATCATGATTCTGGGACATCATTAAATTTTATCTTGCCCTTTTAATCCATAATTAAATAATTTTGGTGTTCTATTTTTGAATATTTAAAATAAACCTTACTGTGAAATTTTATATATGAGCTACTGGAACTCAAATTAACATAGTCTTCATTATCATGGCTTATAATACTTACCTTTAAGTGTGGCTGGTGGGGTTTTGGTTGTAGTGAAAGTATAGATACCAGACAGTGGCCCCTCACCAGCTTCATTACATGCTTGGATTTTAAATTTATATTGTGTATGTTCACTCAATCTTTGTACCTTGTGACTTTGACAAGGTCCATGATAAATAATAGAAAATCTGGAAATGGGAATCGAGATGAAAGGAAGCAATATTATTAATCAACTGGCCCACAGGTACAAATAACTCTATATGACTGACTTAAAACTGTTTTTAAAATTACAATAAGCCCTAAATAAATAATCTTGAAGCCATAAAGGTAAAACACTAAAGAAAAAAAAATCAAATTGTAAATATCACAATGTGAAGGTGCAGGCTTTCATATTTCTTTGGTAACTCTATATTCCATAGTATTGATATCTGTTGTATAAGGGAAGAAATGTTTTGAAAGAGGCAAAAATAGAGAGCTGAATTATCAGTAAGAATTTAAGAAAGTATTGCTAGCATGTTAATGGGATGCTTTAAATTTTATTAGTTCATTGAAACCACTTTGGATTATGAATTAAAATAGGAAAATTTTAAATATTTTTATTATGATACATGCTAAATAGTAAAAAATAGTTTACCTGTCAGATCGATCTCCCATTAATAAATTATAGCTTGTAAGGTTAGAAAGTAATCTTTTGCTTGAAGAGTTACCCCATTTCAGTTTGAGGCTCTGGTGCCCATAGACCACACAGTCAAGTCGTGGAGGCTCAGGTGGCAGTGGCTTGGTTTTGGTTCTTATTGATTGGCTGAAAGGGCTTAGTCCATAATGATTGATAGCTTGAATTCTGATTCTAGTTGTGAGAAAAAAAAATAAACTGTATTAATTTAGATTTAGAAAAGAAAATACATTGCTACATTTAAGTTAACCCCCTAGTAACTCTATGTAGGATATTAACTATTATATTATACTAATTGTTAGAGACAAATTTCTGAAACAAAAATCTTGAATTTGCACAGTCACTATTGACAATTCTTAATGAGGAGGAGAAACTGACTCTTAGTAATGCCCAATTTTTCTAAAACAATAGAAATCTGTTTCAAAGAAAATGCTATGTAGATTGTATAAACCTACAAATGTAAAACTGCTCAAAAGTCTCAAAAAGCTTTCCATCTACCTAAGTAAGATATACGGAGAAGGCAGTGGCACCCCACTCCAGTACTCTTGCCTGGAAAATCCCATGGATGGAGGAGCCTGGTAGGCTGCAGTTCATGGGATCGCTACGAGTCAGACAAGACTGAGCAACTTCACTTTCACTTTTCACTTTCATGCATTGGAGAAGGAAATGGCAACCCACTCCAGTGTTCTTGCCTGGAGAATCCCAGGGATGGAGGAGCCTGGTGGGCTGCCGTCTATGGGGTCGCACAGAGTCGAATACGACTGAAGTGACTTAGCAGTAGCAAGTAAGATATAAGCAACTTACCTGTATGTGGTATCAGGCTGTAGATTTTCCAGAAGACATTCTGTTACTCTATTAACAGTCAAAATTTTTCTGTCTCCATATTCAATGTTATAGCCGGTGATTGCAGAACCATGGCAATCTGGTTCCTCCCACTGAATAGCGATGCAAGATGATGCCAATTTGGCAGGAACTTTGTTTTCAAATTCTTGTAACACTGTTACTACTGCCGGTACAGTTGCTGGTGTGGTTACTATGCCAGTTTCTCCAAACATTCCAACTCCAACTATATTTACAGCCTGAAAAAGTATATTCTGTTAGAGATTCATTATTACTTTGCTTTTGTACATAAACCATTTTGTTGCATAGAAACAAATTTTGTTTTTTTTTGTGTGTATGTGGTTTGGATTTTGCTTGTGGCTTTATTTTCACATGTGAGATCTTTTCATACCCAAGAAACCAGGCCTTGCCTGAGTGACATCACATTTGCAAGAATGCATGCCCTCTTGCCCTTCTTTACAATTTTTATGGATCTCTCTTAAGAGGAAGCAGAAAGAACATTGGGAATGGGAGTCACATGTGATTAGTTTTCTCATTTCTTTGTATATACAAATTCACAAAATAAACTTTCTTAAACTCCAATTCTAACAATATGGAATAAAAATTTTAGATATAATTGACACATAACATTGTGTAAGTTTAAGATGTGTAACATTGATTTTATACATTTATATATTGCAATATGAAACAATATGGTTCTAAGATGCTGACATATACACGGAAATCTGTAGGTTGCATATTTAAGAAAGTGAAGAGTCTAAAACTGGGAAGGTAAATGAAGAGAGCTAATATGGACAGTTCAGGAAAAATATACCCAAACCAAACTCATTTATCCCGTCAAGTTCAGTTCAGTTCAGTCGCTCAGTCGTGTCCGACTCTCTGTGATCCCATGAATTGCAGCATGCCAGGCCTCCCTGTCCATCACTAACTCCTGGAGTTCACTCAAACTCACGTCCATCGAGTTGGTGATGCCATCCAGCGATCTCATCCTCTGTCGTCCCCTTCTCCTCCTTGCCCCCAATCCCTCCCAGCATCAGAGTCTTTTCCAATGAATCAATTCTTCGCATGAGGTGGCCAAAGTACTGGAGTTTCAGCTTTAGCATCATCCCTTCCAAAGAAATCCCAGGGCTGATCTCCTTCAGAATGGACTGGTTGGATCTCCTTGCAGTCCAAGGAACTCTCAAGAGTCTTCTCCAACACCACAGTTCAAAAGCATCAATTCTTTGACGCTCAGCCTTCTTCACAGTCCAACTCTCACATCCATACATGACCACTGGGAAAACCATAGCCTTGACTAGATGGACCTTTGTTGGCAAAGTAATGTCTCTGCTTTTGAATATGCTTTGTAGGTTGGTCATAACCCTCCTTCCAAGGAGTAAGCGTCTTTTAATTTCATGGCTGCAGTCACCATCTGCAGTGATTTTGGAGCCCCCCAAAATAAAGTCTGACACTGTTTCCACTGTTTCCCCATCTATTTCCCATTAAGTGATGGGACCAGATGCCATGATCTTCGTTTTATGAATGTTGAGCTTTAAGCCAACTTTTTCACTCTCCTCTTTCACTTTCATCAAGAGTCTTTTTAGTTCCTCTTCACTTTCTGCCATAAGGGCGGTGTCATCAAACTTTCTTCCTTTTCTTTAACTTGTAGTTTCTATCTCTGTTGGTGGTAGCCCAAAATCCACATCTATTCAAGTTTCATCGACTTTGTAAAATTTTTTATTTTGAAATCATTATAGATTCTAGTGTATCCTTCAGCCACTTTCCCCAAAGGTAATATTTTGCATAACTATAGTACAATATTATAATCAGGAAATTAACATTAATACATTCCATCGATGTTACTCAGATTTCACCAATTTTACATGTGCTTATTTGTGTGTATATTTATTTCTATGACATTTTATCACATGTGTAGCTTCATGTAATCCTCAACCCAGTTAAGATAGAAGCTCCATCACAATTTACCCTTTTATAGCCTCAATGATCTTTTCTCCCTCCCCCTTTTTTCTAAGCCTTAACAACCAGTAATTTGTTCTTCATAAATATAATTATGTTTTTTCAAAAACATTATTTACAAAAATGTAAACAGAATAAAGCAGTATGTGAATTTTTCAGATAGGTATTTTTTAGTCAGCATAATTCTGTGATCCATAAAAGCTGTTGTGTGCATCAATAGTTTGATTCCTTTTATTTTCAAATAGTTAGCCATGGTATGGATGTAGTACAGTTACTTTAATCATTTACTTGTTGAAGGACATCTGATCTGTTTCTAATTTTTTGTCCTTACAAATAAAAGTTCTATGAACATCCATGTACAGGTTTTTGTTGTGGATATATATTTTTATTTGTCTAAGTGCCCAAGAGTGTTGCAATATAGTTAAGTGTATGTTTAGTTTTGTAAGAAACTGCCTTACTCTTTTACAGAGTGGATGTAATTCCCATCAGAAATGTATGAGTAATTCAGTTTCTCCATGTCTTTGCCAGCATTTGGTGTTATCATTATTTTTATTTATTTATTTTACTATTTTTTATTTTAGCCATTCTGATAGGTGGGTCATGATATCTCATCATGCATTTCTCTAATGGCTAATGATGTTGAAAATCTTTTCATGTGCTTATTTACCATCTGTATGTTCTTTTCTGTGAACTATATTTTCTAACTAGGTTGTTTGGGTTTAAAACTGTTGAGGTTTGAGAGTTCTTTATATATTCTAGATATTACTCCTTTGTCGGATATGTGTTTTGTAAAGATTCTCTCCGAGCCTGTAGCATAGCTTTATTATCTTCTCCACAGGGGATTATGCAGAGTAAGTTTTTAAGTTTAAGGAGCTCAAATTTATCAAATTTTCATTTTATGGTTTGTGCTTTTGATACCAAGTTTGAGAACTCTTTTCCTAGCTTCAGGAAATCCTAAAGATATCCTCCTGTAATTTTTTCTAAAAGTTTTATGTTTTAATTTTCAGTTTTCTATGGTCCATTTTGAGTTAGTTTTTATAAATATAAGGTGAGAGATTTTTGTTTTTTGGCTATATATTCATAATTTTTTGAAAAGGGCATCCTTAACTTATTCACATCTTGCCAAGAATCAGTTGGGCATATTTGTGTAGGTTGATTTCTCGGTTCTCTATTCTGTTCCATTGACTTATGTGTCTGTCCCTTCACTAATACTACACTGTCTTTATTACTATATCCACAGTAAGTTTTTAACATTAGATAGAGTGGTTTCTTCCGCCTTAGTTTTGTTTTTCAAGATTGAGTGATCTATTTTAGATGCTGTGAATTTCCACATAAATTTTAGAATGAGATTGTATGTATCTATCAGTAATTTTGCTTAGATTTTGATAGGATTTATATTAAACTTATAAATCATTTTGGGGAAATTAAACATTAAACATCGTTACAATGTCATGTATTCCAATTTTTTATCACAATATGTCTCTCTAGTTCTTTGGGTCTTTGATTAATCAGCATTTTGTAAAGTTCAGCACATATGTACAGTACATGTTTTGTTGGAATTATACCTACATGTTTCATTTTCTCTAGAGTTATTGTAAATGTTATTGTGCTTTAAATGTCTGTTTTTACATATTTGTTGTTAGTATATAGAAATGTGATTGATTTGGAGGTGTTGATCTTGTGTCATGAAGATGTTGCTTACTTCACGTATTGGTTCTATGAGTTTTTTTTGGTACTTTCCTTGGTATGGTCTGTGTAGATAAACATGTTATTTGCAGAATGTGATGGTTTTATTTATTCCTTTATAGCATATATGCCTTTTATTTTCTTTACTCACCTTATTTCAGTGTCTGAAAATTCCTGGTTTTATGTTGAGTAAGAGTGGTGAGATTATCTTTGTCTTGTTCTTAGTCTTGGGGTAATCACCTTTCACCATTAAATATGATGTTAGTTATAGGTTTTTTGTAGATGGCCTTTATCAAGTTGAGGAAGCCCCCATCCATTCCTAATTTTGAGATTTAAAAAAAGCATGAATGGTTGTTGGATTTTGTCAAACATATTTTTGGTCAATTGATGTGATCATATGATTTTTTCTTCTTCAACTTGTTTGTATAGTACATCACGTCAGTTGATTTACCAATTTTGAACCAGGCTTGCATACCTGGCATAAATTCCACTTGGTCAAGGTATATAATTCCTTTTATACAATGTCAGATTTGAAATGCCAACATTTTGTTAAAGGTTTTTTTCTAAAAAATGTGTTTATAAATTAACAATCTATTAATAATCTATTTGCAGATTTCTTTTTTTTTTTTTTGTATTATCTTTGATTTTGGTTTTGGGGTAATACTGTCCTCATAAAATGAAGTGGGAGCTCTCTCATTTTCCATTTTCTGTAAGAGATTTAAAATTAATGTTAATTTTTCTTTACATGCTTTGTGGAATTCTCCAGTGGAACCATCTGGGCCTGCAGATTTCTTTTCCAGGGCCTCTTTATTTATGAATATTTCTTTGATGACAACCTATAGGGGTATTCACATGGTCCATTTCATCTTGGCTCAGTTTTAGCAGATTGTGGTTTTCAAGAAATTGGTCCATTTTTTCTGTGTTGTTGCACTTATGAGTGTAAAGTTGCTCAGTCATCCCTAATTATGCTTTTAATGACTGACAAATCTGTAGTGATATCCGATGTTTTGTTCTTTTAGTGATTTGTATCTGTTCTTTTTATCTTTGTCTTGCAAGTGGTTTATCAATTTTATTGATTTTTTTTTCAAAAACCAACTTTTTGTTTCATTGACTTTTCTCTATTGTTCTCCTGTTTTTTATTTCATTGACTTCTGATCGTTTCCTTCCTTCTGCTTGCTTTTGGTTCATTTTACTCTTCTGTCTACTAATTAAGGTAGGAATTTAGATTACTGATTTGAGTCTCTTTTTTTCTTTTGCAAGATAAGTGTATAATGTTATAAATTTCTCTGTTGGCACTGCTTTAGGTGCATCCCACCTATTTTGGTATGCTGTATTTTCACTTTCATTCAATTCTATGTATTAAATTTTTTATTCTGATATTTCCTCTTTGGTAAATGGATTATTTAGAAGTGTATTGTTTAACTTCTGCCTGTTTTCAGTGACATTCCTGTTATTTTTCTGTTGCTGAGTTCTAGTTTGATTTCATTATTGTCAGAACACACACTTTGTATGATTTCAATTATTTTACATTGTTATGGCTCAGGATATGGCCTATTTTGGGGAATGTGCTATGGATACTTGAAAAGAGTATGTAATCTGATGTTGGGTGGTGTGCTAAATATGTCTATTAGATCCTGTTGGTTGATTGTGTTGTTCAGTTGTTCACTATCCTTGGTCATTTTCTACTTAGTAGTTTTATCAGTTGCTGAGAGGGGTGTTGAAGTTCCCTATTGTAAGTGTGTATTTGCCTAATTTCTCCTTTCTGGTTATCACTTTGTGCTTCATATATTTTAAGGCTCTGTTGCTCGATACATACACGTTTAGGATGCTTATGTGCTTTGGTGCATTGATCCTTTTAGCATTACTAATGTATCTTTTGGTCTCCAGTAATTCCTTTGTTTTGAAGTCTTCATTATCTATATACGTGTAATCACGCCTGCTTTTTTGTTTTATTAATGTTTACATGATATATCTTTTTCCCTTTTACTTCCAACTTTCTTATGTTATTGTATTTGAAGTAAGTTTCTTATAGACAGAATATTGGCCTGTGATTTTTTTGAGTCATTATGCCATTTCTGCTTTTAATAAGTATAATTAGGCTGTTTTACATTAAAGTTAATAATTAGTATGCTAGAGCTTAAGTCTGCCTTTAATTTTCCTGTTTGTTACTTCTGTTTCTCTTTCCTCTATTTCTTACTTGGCAGGTGATGACCTAATTCCTCAAGGGACACCTCCCCCTATGTCACTGTGTGACAGTGTGTGTCACAGCTCACTGTGTCTCTGGCCTCAGCAGATTTTTTAATGGCAAGGAGTGGGGATATGGAACTGTGAAACTGAAGCCTGGTTAACAGACCACTTCCCTCCTCCCTGAGCATTTCTGGAGTTCAAGTCACAAGTTCCTTGGCTAATGTCTTACCTTTGTATGGGATAACTTGAATACTTTTTGGAAAACTAATTTGATTTCACTTATTTACACTATTTTTGTGTATGTTACTCTATAAAGTTTTCTTAGTAGTTTCCCAGGTATTAAAATGTACATATGTAAGTTATTAAAGTCTGTGGGTATTAATGTTTTACCACTTTGAGTGAGGCCCAGAAACATTACTTCAACTTAGGTACCTCTACCTTCCTCATTAAAAAAATATGATTTTCTCAAGTATTTCCTACTTGTTTATTGAGCACCACAACAGATGGTGTTATAATTTTTGCTTCAAACATCAAATATATTTTAAGAACCTATGAGAGGAAGGGTATTCTACTATATTTATCCCTGTTTTTAACCCATTACCATTTTACTTTTCAGGTTTATTGAGATATAAATGACAAATAAAATTATTACAGTATTTAGATGGTATGTTATGGTGATTTGATATAAATATACATTATGAGAGGATTCCTACACCTGCCACCTCACACTTTTTTCTTCTTTTCTGGAAAAGACATTTAAATTATACTCTTTTGGCGAATTTCAATTATATGATAGTGTTATCAAATATAGTCATTTTCTTTTACATTCAGTTCAATTCAGTCAGAATCAGTTCAGTCGCTCAGTCATGTCTGACTCTTTGCGACCCCATGAACCGTAGCATGTCAGGCCTCCCTGTCCATCACCAACTCCCGGAGTTTAGCCAAACTCATGTCCATTGAGTCGGTGATGCCATCCAACCATCTCATCCTCTGTCGTCCCCTTCTCCTCCTGCTTTCAATCTTTCCCAACATCAGGGTCTTTTCAGGTGAGTCAGCTCTTCGCATCAGGTGGCCAAAATATTGGAGTTTCAGCTTCAACATCAGTCCTTTCAATGAACACCCAGGACTGATTTCCTTTAGGATGGACTAGTTGGATCTCCTTGCAGTCCAAGGGATTCTCAAGAGTCTTCTCCAACACCACAGTTCAAAAGCATCAATTCTTTGGTGCTCAGCTTTCTTTCTAGTCCAACTCTCACATTCATACATAACTACTGGAAAAACCATAGCCTTGACTAGACGGACCTTTGTTGGTAAAGAAATGTCTCTGCTTTTTAATATGCTGTCTAGGTTGGTCATAACTTTCCTTCCAAGGAGTAAGCATCTTTTAATTTCATGGCTGCAATCACCATCTGAAGTGATTTTGGAGCCCCCCAAAATAAAGCCAGCCACTGTTTCCACTGTTTCCCTGTCTATTTGCCATGAAGTGATGGGACCAGATGCCATAATCTTAGTTTTCTGAATGTTGAGCTTTAAGCCAACTTTTTCACTCTCCTCTTTCATTTTCATCAAGAGTCTTTTTAGTTCCTCTTCACTTTCTGCCATAAGGATGGTGTCATCTGCATATCTGAAGTTATTGATATTTCTCCCGACAATCTTGATTCCAGCTTGTGCTTCTTCCAGCCCAGTGTTTCTCTTGATGTACTCTGCATATAAGTTAAATAAGCAGGGTGACAATATACAACCTTGACATACTCCTTTTTCTATTTGGAACCAGTCTGTTGTTCATGTCCAATTCTAACTGTCTTTTACATTTCTCAGATCTTATTAATATTACAGCTGAAGTTTATAATATGATACTGTTTTGATTATTATAACTTTGTAATATAGTTTGAAATCACAAAGTATGCCTCCACCTTTTTTCCTTTGTCAAGATTGCTTTGGCTGTTTGGAGTCTTTTATGGTTTCACAGAAATTTTAGATTTGTTTGTTGTATTTCTATGAAAAATGACATGGAATTTTAATAGGGATTGCATTGGATCTGTCACTTACTTTGGGTAATGGACATCTTAATATTATTTCTTCCAATCTATGAGCATGGAATATCTTTCTACTCACTTGTGTCTTCGTCAATTTTTCATTAGTGTCTTATAGTTTCAGTGTACAGATCTTTCACCTCTGTTAAATTTGTTCCTAAGTATTTTATTCTTTTGATGCAGTAGCTCATGGGATTGTTTTCTTAGTTTCCCTAACACATTGTTATTAGTGTACAGAAATGCAACTAATTTTTGTGCATTTATCTTGTATGCTGTAACTTTACTGAGTTCAATTTTTAATTTGAATAATTTTTTTTCTTTTTTTGCTGGAGTCTTTAGGGTGCTCATATATAATGTCATGTCATCTGCAAATATAGACAGTTTTACTTCCTCCATTATGATTTGGATGTCATTTCTTTTTCTTGCCTAATTCCTCAGGCTAGGACTTCCAATCCTATGTTGACCAGAAGTGGCAAGAGTGGTCACTTTTATCTTCTTCCTGATCTTAGAGGAAAAACTTTCAGCTTTTCACTGGTGTATATGATGTTAACTGTGGGCTTGCCATATTTGATCTTTATTATGTTGAGGTATATTTTCTCTCTACTTCAATTGCTGAGAATTAATTTTTAACCATAATGAATGTTGAATTTTATCAAATGTTTTTTCTACATCTATTGAGAGAATCATACAATTTTTATCCTTCATTTCATTAAGGTGGTCTATCACACTGAATGATTTGCTGACATTGAACCATCCTTGCATTCCTGGAATATATCCTACTTGATTATAGTATATGACTTGTTTAACATATTGTTGAATTCAGTTTTCTAATATTTTGTTAATAATTTTTGCATCTATGTTCCTCAAGCATACTAGCCTGTAATTTTTTCTTCTTCTCTGGTTTTTGGATCATGGGAATGCTGGCCTCATAAAATGCTGGCCTCATAAAATGGATTTTGGAAGTGTCCCTCCTCTTCCATTTTTTGGGAAGAATTCAAGAAAGTTTGGTATTGATTCTTCTTTAAATGTTTGGTAGAATTCACCAGTGAAGCCATCATGTGCTGGACCTTTCTTTGTTGGGAGGTATTCGATTATTGATCCAATTATTATTTATCATTGGTCATTCAAATTTTCTATATCACCATGATTCATTCTGAGTAGGTTGTATGTTTTTAAGAATGTATCCATTATTTCTATGTTGTTTAACTTAGTGTACAATTGTTCACGTTAATCTCTTATAATGGTTTAGTGGTATCAGTTGTCTACTCTTTCATTTCTAATTTTATTTATTTGTATTCTCATTCTTATTTTCTTAATAAGTCTAGGTAAAGGTTTGTCTATTTTGTTTATCTTTTCAAAAATCAGTTCTTAGTAACTGATATCTTCTATTGACATTTTAGTGTTTAATTCATTTATTTTCACTTTGATCTTTGCTATTTCCTTCATCTGCTTGTTAATATTAATCTGTTTTCTTATTTCCATATAATCACTATGAACTTTCCTCTTCAAACTGCTTTTGTTGCATCTTATATGTTTGCGTCCATGCTCAGTTGCTTCAGTAGTGTCTGACTCTTTCGGACCCTATGAACTGTAGCCTGCCAAGCTCCTCTGTCCATGGGGTTCTCCAGACAAGAATACTGGAGTGGGTTGACATGCCCACCTCCAGGGGATCTTCCTGACCCAGGGATCAAACTCACATTTCTTATGTCTCCTGCATTGGCAGGCAGATTCTTTACCACTAGCACTACGTGGGAAGCCCAATCTCACATGTTTAGTATGTTGTATTTCCTTTTTCATTTGTCTCAAGATATTTTTAGGTTTCTCTTTTGATTTCTTCTTTGACCCATTGGCTGTTCAGTAGTATGTTGTTAAATCTCCACATATATTTGAGCTTTTTCCATTTTCTTATTGTAATTGCTTCCTAGTTAGAGAAGATTCTTGGTATTTCAATCTTTTTACATTATCTGGAACTCTGCTTTCAGTTGGGTATATCTTTCCCTTTCTCCTTTGCCTTTTACTCTTCTTTTCTCAGCTATTTGTAAAGCCTCCTCAGATAACCACTTTGCCATCTTGCATTTCTTTTTCTTTGGGATGGTTTTAGTTACCACCTCCTATACAATGTTACAAACATCCATCCATAGTTCTTCAGGCATGCTGTCTACTAGTTCTAATCCCTTGAATCTATTTGTCATTTCCACTATATAATCATAAGGGATTTGATTTAGGTCATACTTGAATGGCTTAGTGGTTTTCCCTACTTTCTTCAATTTAAGCCTAAACTTGCAATAAGGAGTTCATGATCTAAGCCACAGTCAGCTCCAGATCTTATTTTTGCTGACTATATAGAGCTTCTCCATCCTTAGCTGCAAAAATATAATCAATCTGATTTTGGTATTGATCATCTGGTGGTGTCCGTGGAAAGTCGTTTCTTGCGTTGTTGGAAGAGGGTGTTTGCTATGACCAGTGCATTCTCTTGACAAAACTCTGTTAGCCTTTGCCCTACTTCAGTTTGTACTCCAAGGCCAAACTTTTGGCCTGTTACTCCAGGTATCTCTTGACTTCCTACTTTTGCCTACCAATCCCTATGATGAAAAGGGCATTCTTTTTTTTTTTGATGTTAGTTCTAGAAGGTGTTGTAGATCTTCATAGAGTTGGTCAACTTCAGCTTCTTCAGCATCAATGGTTGGGGCATAGACTTGGATTACTGTGATGTTGAATGGTTTGCCTTGGAAATGAACCAAGATCATTCTGTTGTTTTTGAGATTGCACCCAAGTACTGCATTTTGGGCTCTTTTGTTGACTATGAAGGCTACTCCATTTCTTCTAAGGGATTCTTGCCCACAGTTGTAGATATACTGGTCATCTGAATTAAGTTCACCCGTTCCTGTCCATTTTAGTTCACTGATTCCTAAGATGTTAATGTTCACTCTTATCATCTCCTGCTTGACCATATCCAATTTACCTTGATTCATGGACCTAACATTCCAGATCCCTATGCAGTATTATTCTTTACAGTATTGGATTTTACTTTCACTACCAGACACACCCACAACTGAGTGTCATTTCTGCTTTTCCTCAGCTGCTTCATTCTTTCTGGAGCTATTAGTAATTGTCCTCCACTCTTCCCCAGTAGCATATTGGACACCTTCTGACCCGGGGGCTCATCTTCTGGTGTCAAAACTTTTTGCCCATTCATACTGTTCATGGGGTTCTCATGGCAAGAATACTGGAGTAATTTGCCATTTCCTACTCTAGTGGGCCATGTTTTGTCATAACTCTTCATTACAACCTGTCCATTTTGGGTGGCCCTGCACAGCATGGCTCATAGCTTCATTGAGTTACACAAGCCCCTTCACCATGACAAGGCTGTGATCCATGAAGGGGGCAGGTCTGTTAGTATTGCTTTATATATTTAGGGGCTCTATGTTGAGTGCATGAACATTTATAAATGTTATATCATCTTGTTGGATTGACCCTTTTTCATTATATAATATCCTTCTTTGACCCTTCTTGTAGTGTTTGCTTTCCAGTCTATTTTGTCTGATATAAGTATAGCTTCTTTTGTTTTTCATTTGCAAGGATTTTTGTTTTTCATACCTTCAGTTTCAGTTTATATGTGTCCTTAAAGCTGGATTGTCTCTTGTAGTTATCATACAGTTGGTTATTGCAATTTTGCCCTTTCACCCACTCTATGCCTTTTGATTAGAGAATTTGATGTATTTGTAATTATTGATAACTTTGGAGTTACTACTGCTATTTTGGCAATTGTTTTCTTTCTGTTTCGTGTTCCATTGCTCCTTTCTTCTCTTGCTTTTTTCTTTGTGATTTGATGACTTTCTGTAGTAATATACTTAGATTCCTTCCTCTTCATATTTTGTAACTGTTTTGAGGGGCTTCCCTGGTGGTAACGAATCCACCTGCCAATGCAGGAAACTCAGGTTTGATCCCTGGGTCAGGAAGATCACCTGGAAAAGGAAATGGCAACCCACTCCAGTATTCTTGCCTGGGAAATTCCATGGACAGAGGAGCCTGATAGGCTACAGTCCATGGGGTTGCCAAAATGTTGGACACAACTTAGCAGTTAGATGACAATTACATGTTTTTGCTTTGTGATTACCTTAAGGCTTATGTAAAACTTCTTATAACAGTCTATTTTAGGTTAATAGCAACTTAAGTTTTTACACATACTTAAAGGTATGTATTTTTAATCTGTTCCCCATCTTATGTTTTTGATGTCCCATTTTACATCTTTTAATCTTATGTATCTGATAACAAATTATTATAGTTATACTTATTTTTAGTACTTTTGTTTTTAAATATTCATATTAGATATATAGGTTTCTTGGTATAGGGGACTGACTCACCACTATTACAACATTAAAGTATTCTTAATGTAACTGTTTATTTACTTTTAACAGTGAGATTTATACTTTTATATGTTTTCATGTTACTTATTAGTGTCTTTTCATTCAGCTTAAAGAAATCTAACATTTATTATAAGGCTGAACTTATGATGATAAAGGCATTTAGCCCTTATTTGTCTGGAACACCTCCCTGAAAGCTACAGTAATCAAGACAGTATGGTACTGGCACAAAAAGAGAAATATAGATCAATGGAACAAGATAGAAACCCAGAGATAAACCCATACACCTCTGAGCACCTTATCTTTGACAAAGGAGGCAAGAATATACAATAAGAAAAGACAGCCTCTTCAATAAGTAGTTTTGGAAAACTGGAGAGCTATGTGTAAAAGAATGAAATTAGAACACTTCCTAACTCTGTACACAAAAATAAACTTAATGTGGATTAAAGACTTAAATGTAAGGCCATTAAAACTCTTAGTGGAAAACAAGCAAGACACTCTTTGAAATAAATTGCAGCAAGATCTTCTTTGACCCACTTCCTAGAGTAATGGAAATAAAAACAAAAATAAAGAAATGAGAGCTAATTAAACTTAAAAGATTTTGGACAGTGAAGGAAACTATAAACAAGCTAAAAAGGCAACCCTCAAATGGGAGAAATTAATAGCAAATGAAACTGACAAAGGATTAATCTCCAAAATATACAAGCAGCTCATGCAGCTCAATACCAGAAAAACAAAATGTAATCAAAAAGTGGGCAGAAGACCTAAACAGACATTTCTCCAGAGAAGATATACCAATGGCCAATAAATACATGAAAAGATGCTCAACATCACTCATTATTCAGTTCAGTTCAGTTCAGTCACTCAGTCGTGTCCAACTCTTTGCAACTTCATGAACCGCAGCACTCCAGGCCTCCCTGTCCATCACCAACTCCTGGAGTTTACCCAGACTCATGTCTATTGAGTCGGTGATGCCATTCAACCAACTCATCCTCTGTCGTTCCCTTCTTCTCCTGCCTTTAATCTTTCCCAACATCAGGGTCTTTTTAAATGGGTCAGCTCTTTGCATCAGGTGGCCAAAATATTGGAGTTTCAGCTTCAATATCAGTCCTTTCAATGAACACCTAGGACTGATTTTCTTTAGGATGGACTGGTTGGATCTCCTTGCAGTCCAAGGGACTCTCAAAAGTCTTCTCCAACACCACAGTTCAAAAGCATAAATTCTTTGGTGCTCAGCTTTCTTTCTAGTCCAACTCTCACATCCATACATAACTACTGGAAAAACCATACCCTTGACTAGATGGACCTTTCTTGGTAAAGAAATGTCTCTGCTTTAATATGCTGTCTAGGTTGGTCATAACTTTCCTCCCAAGAATAAGCATCTTTTAATTTCATGGCTGCAATCACCATCTGAAGTGATTTTGGAGCCCCCCAAAATAAAGTCAGCCACTGTTTCCATTGTTTCCCCATCTATTTGCCATGAAGTGATGGGACTGGATGCCATGACTTTAGTTTTCTGAATGTTGAGCTTTAGAGAGATGCAAATCAAAACTACAATCACCTCACACCAGTCAGAATGGCCATCATAAAAAAATCTACAAACAATAAATGCTGGAGAGGATTTGGAGAAAAGGGGACCTTCTTGCACTGTTGGTAGGTATGTAAATTGATATAGTCACTATGGAGAACAGTATAGAGATTCTTTAAATAACTAGCAATAAAGCTATCATATGACCCAGCAATCCCACTCCTCAGCATATACCCTGAGAAAACCATAATTCAAAAAGACACATGGACACCAATGCCCACTGCAGCACTATTTACAATAGCCAGCACATGGAAGCTACCCATATGTCTATTGACAAATGAATAGATAAAGAAGATGTGGTACATATATAGAATGAAATATTAGCCGTAAAAGGAATGAATTTGAGTCAGTTGAATTGAGGCTCCTGAACCTAGAGACTGTTATACAGAGTGAAGTAAGTCAGAAAGAGAAAAACAAATATTGTATATTAACACATGTATATGGAATCCAGAAAGTGGTACTGATGAACATATTTGCAGGGCAGGAATAGAGACACAGATGTAGAGAGTGGACTTGTGAACACTTTGGGGAAGGGGGAAAGTGGGATGAATTGAGAGAGTATCATTGAAACATGTATGTTATCATGCATAAAATAGATAACTAGTGGGAAGTTGCTGTGTAACACAGGAAGCTCAGCCAGGTGATCTTTGATGACCTAGAGGAGTGGGATGAGGGGTTGGGAAGGAAGTTCAAGAGGGTGAGGATATATGTGTACTTATGACTGTTTCATGTTGTTGTGTGGCAGAAACCAACATAACACTGTATAGCAATTATCCTACAAATAAAAATAAAATAAAAACAATAAATTATTGGAGTATAACTGATTTATAATGTGTGTTAGTTTCAGGTGTACAGCAGAGTGATGCAATTATGCATATACTTATATTCATTGTTTTCCAGATTCTTTATCCATATAGGTTATTACAGAATATTGAGTAGAGTTCCCTATGCTATATAGTAGGTACTTGTTGGTTATCTATTTTAAATATAGTAGTATGTATATGTTAATCTCAACCTCCTAATTTATCCTTCTCTGCTTCTTTTCCCCTTTGGTACACATAGGTTTGTTTTCAGAATTTGTGAGTCTGTCTGTTTCTGTCTTGTAAATAAGGTCATTTGTATCATTTTTTTTAGATGGCACATGTAGCTGTTATCATATGATATTTGTCTTTGTCTGACTTACTTTACTGTATGATAACTTCTAGGTCCATCCATGTTGTACAAATGTCATTACTTCATTTGTTTTGATGACTCAGTGGTAATAATACTCCATTTTATCTGTATCTATATCTATCTATCTACCACATTTTGTTTATCTTATTCATCTGTTGACAGACATTTAGTTTGCTTCCATGTCTTGGCTATTGCAGTGAACACTGGTATCCATGTATCCTTTTGAATTATGGTTTTCTCTGGATATATGTCCAGAAATGGGATTGCTGGATCATATGGTAGCTCTGTTTTTAGTTTTTAAAGGAACTTCCACACTGTTCTCCATAGTGGTTGTACCAGTTTGTATTCCCACCAGCAGCGTAGGGGGATTCCCTCTTCTTCACACCCTCTCCAGCATTTATTGTTTGTAGACTTTTTGACGATGGCAGTTCTGACAGGTGTGAGCTGATACCTCATTGTGGTTTTGATTTGCATGTCTCTAAGAATGAGCCACATTGACCACCTTTTCAAGGGCTTGTTGGCTATCTGTATGTCTTCTTTGGAGAAATGTCTATTGAGATCTTCTGCCCATTTTTTGATTATGTTGTTTGCTTTTTTGATATTGAGCTGCATGAGCTGTTTGTATATTTTTGAGATTAATCCCTTTTCAGTCCCTTGATTTACAAATATTTTCTCCCATCCTGTGAATTTTTTTTTCCCATGGAAAACTCTTAATCTTGCCTTCAGTTCTGAAGGATAACTTTACTGGGTAGAATATTCCTGGACTTCTTTCAGAGGGAGTTGTTACTGTATAGCTATAGTTTTGGTGTGCCTGTGGGAGGAGGTGAGCTCAGGACTCATATGTCACCATCTTGAGTCAAAATCCCAATGTTATTTATTTCCTGAAGTTCTAAACCTTATTCTGTTATCTTTTCCTTTTTATTTAGAGTACTTTCTGTAGATATTTTTAAGGGTAGTTTTGCTGGCAACAAATTCTTAGTTTTCCTTCATCTGAGAATGTCTTTATTTTCTTTTCATTCCTGAAGAATATTTTTTACTGGATATAGTTTGCAGTTGCCAATTCCTATCTACTTGAAAAATGTTGTGCCATTTCTTGCTGGTCTCCATGGTTTCAGATGAGGTATCCTTTGTCATCTGGATTGATGTTCACCTATAAGTAGTGTACCATTTTTCTCTGGGTACTTTTAAGATATTTTTCTTTCTTTTTTGTTTCCAGAATTTAGTTAAGATGTGGCTTAGTTGTGTGGGTTTATTCAGGTTTATATTATTTTGGATTTGTCCATCTTTTAAAATATTTTTAATTATGTTTTTCCCCAAATTGGAATGCTTTTTATTATTTTTTGAATAATTTTTCATTCCTACTCTTTCTCTTCTCTCCTGCTGGGGTTTAATGATATGAACATTAGGTATTTTGTTATTTCATATATCTCTGAAATCATTAATTTTTTTCTTTTTTTTCTAAATCCTTCCTGGTGTTCAGAGTGGGTAAATTCTATTATCTGTCCTCAAGTTCACTGACTATATCTTTCGTCATCGCCACTCTACTATTAAGCCCATCCAATCAAGTTTTTATTTTGTTATTGTATTGTTAAGTTCTGTAATTTCCATTTGGTTTTCTTCTACAACTTCTATTTCTTTGTTTTGATTTTTAATATTTTTCATTTGTTTCAGGATAACTCATAATTACTGGTCAGAATATTTTTTTGATGGCTGCTTAAGCCCTTTTCAGATAACTCAAACTTCTGACTTACTTCACAGAGTCTGTTGTTTTTTTTGTCACTGAAGTTGTGATTTTCTTGGTTCTTCTTATGACAAATGATTACTTATTCTGGACATTTTGAATACTATACTATGAGACCTGGATCTCATTTAATCATATTTTAGTAGACTGTTTAAAAAAAGACAACAAAAAACAGATGGTGACTGCAGCCATGAAATTAAAAAAAGAAAAGCTATGACCAACCTAGACAGCATATTAAAAAGCAGAAACATTACCAACAAAGGTTCATCTAATCAAAAGCTATGGTTTTTCCAGTGTCATGTATGGATGTGAGAGTTGGACTAGAAAGAAAGCTGAGTGCTGAACAACTGATGCTTTTGAACTGTGGTGTTGAATAAGACTCTTGAGATCCCTTGGACTGCAAGGAAATCCAACCAGTCCATCCTAAAGGAAATCAGTCCTGAATATTCATTGGAAGGCCTGATGTTGAAGCTGAAACTCCAAAACTTTGGCCATCTGATGCGAAGAACCAACTCATTGGAAAAGACCCTGATGCTTGGAAAGATTGAAGGCAGGAGGAGAAGGGGATGATAGAGCATGAGATGGTTGGATGGCATCACCAACCCAATGGACATTAGTTTGAGTAGGCTCTCGGAGTTGGTGATGGACAGGGAAGCCTGGCATGCTGCAGTCCATGGGGTTGCAAAGAGTCAGACATGACTGACCGATTAAATTGAACTGAATTTAGTAGACTGTATCCCTCCAGAGGTATAGTGCAAAAGTTGGGTAGGGTGGAAGTTCAGCTCTTGTATAGGCCCCTTTGATTTCTTTCCAGGAAAAGTAGGGCAACTATTTATACTGCATCACTGTCTCTGAGTGTGGGTATAAACTCAACTCCTCATTGGGTTGTGCCAATACCATGGAGATGGGAAGTGCAGGACTAACACCTCTCTTTATTAAGGGTGGAAGTGTAAACTCAGCTACCAGCTGGGTCTTAATGACACCAAGGGAAGAGAATGGGGAGGCTGAGGCACCAAATAGCATAGCTTTCTCAACACCTAGATCCCTCTCTAATGGGTGAGAAGATATGGAGACTGAGCTCTCCACTGGAACCTATTGACAGCAGGTGAAGGCGGGTGGGCCTGAGTGCTGACTAGCTCTGCTTCCCGTATTGTCTTTCAGTCTCAGTGCCAGTAGGTGGACATGTAAGTTCAGCTTCACTCTGGGTCTCACTGACACAGGCAGGAGGAAAGTAGAGAGCTAACTAGCCTGAATCATACCACTTTGTTCAGTATGTTGCTGCTGGCTGGGGGTAGAGGCTGAGCTTGCCAACACTACTCTTACAGGGGAATTAGAGAGCTGCTGCCTGCTTCCATGAGAGAGGTATGGAAGACTGGAAGCTCCCTGCTTGGCCATACTGACACCAGTTAGCAGGGGAATGGAAGCAGAATACTGCCTGCTTCTGCCAGGCAGAGGATGGAAGATTAATTACCTGCTTGGCCCTGCCAAAACTGATACCTTTGGCTAGAAAAATTAGAGCATGCTGCTTGCTTCTGGGGTAAATTGGATAGTCAGCTTCCTACTTGGCCTGTTGAAATTTCAGGGGTGGGGAAGGATAGGGATATGTGTAATTTTTCTCTTAATGTTTGGGTGGAGTAAAGTGGGTATTGTGAACAATATTTTCTTCTATTAGGCTACCCTATTGCCAGTCATTTTGCTGGGGCTGCAGGCTTTTCTTGGAGTTTTTGTTCTGTCTGTCCCTTTTGGAAATTTTGAGTTGGAGACTTCTCTCACACCCTTTTTGGGCTATATGGGAGATGATAAGGAAGTCCAAGGGCTCACCACTGTGTTATTCAAGTTGTGAGTTCCCCAGGATTTTTTTCCTTCCACATTTTTCTTTCTTTCCACGATTCAGAGTTTTCCCATGTTTGCTTGTTGTTTTATGCTCAGGATTTTTTGGTTGTAAGAGGGAAGACTTGGGAATTATGGGGGAACTCTGTCTTGGCTAGAAGCTAGTCCATTGATTTTTACCTCTCTAATATCTTTAAAATTAATTAATGTCTCACCATTAATGTCTGACCCACTAAAGCAACTTTAATGTTCATAAATTCCCCTATTCTTTGAACTATTGTGGTGGCTGTCTAATAAATATATATTGGGAGAGCATTTTTCTAATACAAAAATAAGGGTATCCAAAAATATTACAAAGGATTCTTTTCTAAAAAAAATACTTAAAAAACCCCCCAACTTCCAGTTAAGAAAGGCAATTTGGAACATGCAGCTCAGGTACCAGTATTAGGGTTCCTAGGATTTGATGGCTTAACACTATATGGACAACATATCAGGTAATTCTAAATGTAGGCTGTTTCCCCAAACCTTAAAGTTATAATTTTTTTAATTCTAGTAGAAGATGAAGGGATCATTTCCACCTAAGGTATCCAGGGAAGCATTCATGCAGAAGCTTGGCTTTATGGAACAAGATAGCCAAACAACCAGTATGAACAAATGTACAAAACATACTTGGGGTGGCAGTAGACTTGTTTGTTTGGTATGATTTGTGCAGTTTTTCCTAATTAATGATAATTATCACTTTGGGTGCTTTTATAATATACAGATTAGTAGATTTCTGGATTAAAAATTTTGATGCAGTAGGTCTGAGTGGAGGTTCAGAATTCAGTGTTTTATAAAAGCATTTCAAGTGAGTTCAGGGAAATTTGGGAAATATAGAACTGAAGAGAAAATAATGTCAGATCAAGTTGAAATAGAAAGTAGGTGACATCATGTTGATGTTTGAAAGAAAACAACAAAATTCTGTAAAGCAATTATCCTTCAATTAAAAAATAAACAAATTTAAAAAGAGAAAGTAGGTGCCAGATCATGTGAGGCTTTAAAATCAAGATAAAGGAACCCAGAATGTTGTTGCTGGATATGATGAATATTTAAGATTTGGAAGTCTGTGACTCCCTTCTGGTCTTTCCACTGGAAATGGTATATTATGAATGTGAATAACATAGCTTAATACTTTGCTTACATTGGAAGAACTGTTAGGATTACCTGAACTCTGCAAAAATACATAGTGGCAGGAATGAGACCTTTAACTTCATAGCTCAGACAAGGGCCAGTGTAAATCAAGTGCATTGAATCTTCAGTTTGTCCCCACTCTAATCTGTAATCAGTGATTTCAGCAACATTACACGCAGGAATCTGAAAAATGCAACAAAAACAAAAAATTTAGCTCTTTCCATAAGGAGTCACTATACTCAATACTATGGAAAGTAACAATATGATCCTTTCAGTGTCAAAGCCTATAATCTATTAAATGGAATGAAATATAGACAAGTACAGAAATAAACATAATGTTGAACACTGTAATTAATGTTAAACGGCTCAAATAAAATTAAGAGAAAGGATTGGATAATTCAACATACTAGTGGGATCAAACACAAAGCCCAGTACTGTCTGGCTTTTATATAGGGGTGTGAACAGATCAATCACTTATTATTATTTTTAAAATTTTTTATTGTAATATAGTTGATTTATAATGTGTTCATTTAAGGTGTACAGTAAAGTGATTCATATCTCTCTCTTTATATTTTTGCAATCTCTTTCATTATAGGTAATCATTTATTATTATCAGACTAAAGGTTTTTTTGTTAATGCTAAAAATTCTCTACTAGAATTTGGGGAAAAGGGAAGAAAAAAATCAAAGACACTTAGGGGGCTTAATAACTAGGCCAATTCTTTTTGAGTTTGATTAGTTTGAAGGGGAAGATATTCAAATGGATGTACATTAAAAAAATTCTTCATTACTTCACAGTCACATTTCTTATGTGTCATACTGTGGTTATATGCAAACAAACTACCAGAGTTTTCCCAATGAAACTTTAAAAAAACTATAAATAGATTTAATTTTATTATCTTTTATTTTAGTTTCAAAAATTCAATTGGTTGCATACTGATTGTCTCTTTGGTTTTCTAAATTTATTATCCTTCAAAAATAGAAGATTTGGAAAGCATGATTACCATAGCCTTTGCCTTTCTAATAGCACTAGCAACAGGTCTTAGGTGTGTTCTAAAACCATGGTCCAGACTAATCTAGACTCTGAACCCTTAGGGAGTTATAGACTTTAAAAGCAATTTCTAAACCAATTACTGTGCTTTTATATCATCAAAACTAATAAACTGAGATCGTACTTCCCAACTAACAACAACACAGGTTGGACTCTTGCAGGTTAGAACAGGTATACCACATTGAGTAGGAGGGCTTGGGACTGGAGCAGTTTCACATGTTGATGAATGAGATCCAGACTACAAATAAACACAAACAAACAAATAAGCAGACATACAAATGATTGTGCAGGTATGTTCACTCCCCACCTTGATAAGAAGTAGAAGCATGTATTCATCCAAAGTGAAATGAACTACAAATGATTAGCTGAACAATTTAGTTTCCCCAGATTTATTTGTTGCTTTTAACCAGAAACTGAATTCTCTAGGAATGAATTTACTCACTGTGCATCTCACTTCTGAGCCAGAGTGCCCTTGTGCATCACCTTGGTTGCCATTTACCTTTTTGACATTTGTAAGTGCTTCAGAGTTTCCTTTTGTAGGAGAATTGTCTGTAAAAATATACATTTTTTTTTTGATTTTTCTTTTTTAATGGATGAAAAACTACAGTTTTTGTGTTGATTTCTGCCATATAACAATGCAAATCAGTCATAATTATATGCTTTTCAGTTGCCAAGTCATGTCCAACTCTTCACGACCCCATGGACTGCAGCATGACAGGCTTCAGCATAATTATGCATGTACATATATGTATGTATATATATATATATATATATATATATATATATATATATATGTACACACACATATGTATACCTTCCTGCTGTCTCGCCTCTCTCTTTACCCTCATTCCATCTCTCTGGGTCATCACAGAGTACCAGACTAGGCTCCCTGTGTTATTTAGCAACTTCCTACTATTTGAAAAAATATACAAAATTAACTTAAAAATTGCAAAATTTAAGGATGGTACTTAAAAACACAATATAATTTAAGAAGACATGTTAAACATATAAAAGTTACTTTATGCTAAAGTAACAAAAAGTTCAAATTATACCAATTTGTGTTAGTTAACTTTTTAGTTCCCATTTAAATTTTTTCTGATTTTAATTACCAAGAAATAACTTTCTAGACATTATTTGATTTTGCACTAAAAGAAAACCATTTATCCTGTTTTAATAGATTTAATATTGAGCTGGCCAAAATGCTCATTTATTTTCTGTAAGATGGCTCTAGTAGAGCTTCAGTTCAGTTCAGTTCAGTTGAGTTCAGTTGCTCAGTCATGTCTGACTCTTTGTGACCCCATGAATCGCAGCATGCCAGGCCTCCCTGTCCATCACCAACTCCCGGACTTCACCCAGACTCATGTCCATCGAGTCAGTGATGCCATCCAGCCATCTCATCCTCTGTCGTCCCCTTCTCCTCCTGCCCCCAATCACTCCCAGCATCAGAGTCTTTTCCAATGAGTCAACTCTTTGCATGAGGTGGCCAAAGTACTGGAGTTTCAGCTTTAGCATCAGTCCTTCCAATGAATACCAGGACTGATCTCCTTTAGAATGGACTGGTTGGATCTCCTTGCAGTCCAAGGGACTGTCAAGAGTCTTCTCCAACACCACAGTTCAAAAGCATCAATTCTTCGGCACTCAGCTTTCTTCACAGTCCAACTCTCACATCCATACATGACTACTGGAAAAACCATAGCCTTGACTAGATGGACCTTTGTTGGCAAAGTAATGTCTCTGCTTTTCAATATGCTATCTAGGTTGGTCATAGCTTTCCTTCCAAGGAGTAAGCATCTTTTAATTTCCTGGCTGCAATTACCATCTGCAGTGATTTTGGAGCCCAGAAAAATAAAGTCTGACACTGTTTCCACTGTTTCCCCATCTATTTCCCGTGAAGTGATGGGACCAGATGCCATGATCTTCATTTTCTGAATGTTGAGCTTTAAGCCAACTTTTTCACTCTTGTCTTTCACTTTCATCAAGAGGTTTTTTTAGTTCCTCTTCACTTTCTGCCATAAGGGTGGCATCATCTGCATATCTGAGGTTATCGATATTTCTCCCGGCAATCTTGATTCCAGCTTGTGCTTCTTCCAGCCCAGCGTTTCTCATGATGTACTCTGCATATAAGTTAAATAAGCAGGGTGACAATATACAGCCTTGACGTACTCCTTTTCCTATTTGGAACCAGTCTGTTGTTCCATGTCCAGTTCTAACTGTTGCTTCCTGACCTGCATATAGGTTTCTCAATAGGCAGGTCAGGTGGTCTGGTATTCCCATCTCTTTCAGAATTTTCCACAGTTTATTGTGATCCATACAGTCAAAGGCTTTGGCATAGTCAATAAAGCAGAAATAGATGTTTTTCTGGAACTCTCTTGCTTTTTCGATGATCCAGCGGATGTTGGCAATTTGATCTCTGATTCCTCTGCTTTTTCTAAAACCAGCTTGAACAAGAGCTTAGTTGCCTTTAACTTCATTGAAAACAATTTTGTAAGCTTGTATTGTAACAGCTATCATATCAGCATGCATTTAATAAGACAATGAAATTGGTGAGTTTTTGTAGCTATTTTAATGTTGAAGCTGGAAGAAAAAAAGCAACATTTCAGCATATTATGATTTATTATTTCAAAAAAGATAAAAACACAAAAAAAGATTTGTGAAGATATGGAGAAGATTCTGTGGCTGATTGAACATATCAAAAGTGGTTTGTGAAGTTTCTTGTTTGAGATTTCTTCCTCTATGATGCTCCACATTTGGTAGATCAGCTGAAGTTGATAGGGATCAAATTGAAACATTGAGAATAATCAATGTTATACCACGTGGTAGATAGCTGACATACTCCAAATATCCAAATCAAGTGTTGAAAATCACACCAGCTTGGTTATGTTAATCACTTTGATGTTTGGGGTCCACAAAAGTTAAGCAGAAAAACACCTTCTTGATCATAATTCCTCACATGATTCTGTATTTAAACATAATGAAAACATTCTGTTTTAAAAACAGATTGTGATGGATGATGAAAAGTGGATACTGTACAATAATGTGGAATGGAAGAGATCATGAGTTGAATGAAATGAACCACTGCCAACCACACCAAAGGCATCTTCATCCAAAGAAGGTGATATTGTGTACATGGTAAGATTGGAAGGGAGTCCTGTATTATGAGCTCCTTCTGGCAAGCCAAATGATTAATTCCAATAAGTACTGCTCCCAATTAGACCAACTAAAAGCCACACTTGATGAAAAGCACCAGAATTAATCAACAGAAAATATATAATCTTCCATCAGTATAATACAAGACTGCACATTTTTTGGTGACCAGGCAAAAACAGTTACAGCTTGTCGGGGAAGTCCTAATTCATCTGCTATATTTACCAGACATTTCACCTTCAGATTTCCATTTATTTCAGTGTTTATAAAATTCTCTTAATAGAAAAAATTTAAATTCCCTGGAATACTGTAAAAGGCACCTGGAACAGTCTTTTGCTCAAAAAGAAAGTTTTGGGAAGATGGAGTTATGAAGTTGCCTGAAAAATGGCAGAAGGCAGTGGAACAAAACTGTGAACATGTTGTTCAATTAAGTTCTTGGTAAAAATGAAAAATGTGTCTTTAATTTTTACTTAAAACCAAAGAAACTTTTTGGCCAACTGAATATATCAATATAAAAATCAGAAGTTACAAAACAGGAAATTTAAGTCAGTAATTCAAATCACAGAAGAAGCCTTACTGCATTGGATGTTGGTTTCTTTGGACTGCACTTTACCATTCAAGGGTGGAGGACGGCAAGATGCAGGAGAAAGATTAGGTGTCTGAACAGTCAATATATCTGAAGGCTAAGAAAAATACAAAGTACCTTATGGCTACTGAATTCAAGTTTAATTTTGTAAAACATTTAGTAATATTATACAATTCATTTCAATACTCAGTTTAAAAACTTTTCTTTCTCTCTTTTCTCACCTGGCTATGGCCTATAGGTGAAGTGCAAAAGACTCTTAATTTATATGTAGTACCAGGTTGCAGGTGATTGTATAGAAATTCCGTTGTGGTTCCATTGTAGATTATGTTCCAGAAATTCACTGAAGGGATAGAAGCAAATTTGTCCAATTTTTATAGGTAGCTTATAAATCTTATCTCATGTATATACCATTTTGGAAGTTAACTACTGTCCAATCACCTACTTACAGTAATTAACTATATTCCCCATAGAATTAACCATAAAATCATACTAGATCAGTTAGTAAATATGATTTATTATAAAAACCTGGGGAAATCCAAGTAAGTTCTGGGGTTTAGTTAATAGTATTATACCAGTGACAATTTCCGGGCTTTGATAATTGCTCTATGATATTGCACGAAGATATTAATATTAGGAGAAGCTAAGTGAAGGTTGCACATGGGAATTCTCTATACTATTTTTTGCAGCTTCTAGGAAAGTCTAAAATTATTTCAGAATGAAACGTTAAAAAATTATGATGCCTTACCATCCAAATTCTCCCTAACTTCTAAACTGTAACTTGAAATGTTTGTCCCACCATTATCTTCGGGTGGTTCTGAAAAAGAGAAATAAAATTAAAATTATTCTTGAGTAAACTTAAAAGTCTTTCATTGCAATGTTATCTTATAAATTAAGATTTTTCATGGAAGAAAAATGCAAACATGGAACTTAACAGGATATTAATATTCAGATATTAATAAAGATCATAAGAACATAATCAAATTACATTGTTAGAATGTTACTTAAGTAACATTTTAAAGTTCTTTGGAAGAGACTGAAATGCTAATTGTATGTACCTTAAAGTGGATTTTTCCAGTTTAGAGGCAAAATAATTTGTATAATATCCTGTCAAGTTGATATTTATCATCAGTGTGTCCTAATTACAGCCTCTGTATTAGATATAATCTTACTTGTAATAACCATAATTTTAAAGGCTCATATAAAGTTCAGTAATTTGTTCATATATGAATTAATGAGATAGCAATAGAGAACTAGAAAAAAGAACATAGTTTATAATGGAACATTTATATGGTAAAATATTTAATATACAAATGATTAAGAGACTACTTTGTAAAGCTAAGGGCAATTAGAGGATTTTTTTCTCAATAGTTAATATTTAGAGTAAGTTTTAAAATAGAAAAACATTACTTACCCCATCCAATTTTTACTCTGTGTGCATGGATCTTTCCCTTTATATATGGTTTTTTAGGGGATCCAGGCTTATCTGGACAGGTAGCATATTTTACTTCTCTACTGGGGTTGCTTCTTCCTTCTGCATTGCAGGCAAAGATCTGCTTGAGTAAAAGAGAATACTTTGGTTGACCATTGGAAATAAATGTGATTTGAAAATGTGCAGTTTGTAAATAACACTGTAAAGCAAGTTACTTGAAAATTTCTGAGAACTAAATACAAAAAGGTTTCATTTCAACCCCAAAAGACACTCATTTTTATCTTTAGTGAAGTGTATACTTTTATATTAAAATATGATACAAGTTATACATTATAGCCACATACCCTGAATTTGTATGTAGTACTTCTCTGAAGATTTCTTATAGTGCATGAAAGATCTTCTCCATTGTATTGAGGTTTAAAACCTAACCCCTGGAAATGAAAGACAATGGATTTAGGAATGAGACAGGCCTGGGTTCAAGTTCCAACTTCAACTTATTTTCCATCTGGGTGGTTCTGAGAAAGCCCCTTAGACTCTGAAATTCAGTTTCTCTGTATAAAAAAAATAGAGATAATTTCTACTTTAAAGGGCTCCTTTTTTCAGGATGTAATGAGATAATGTTTTAATGTTTTACTACTTTGTAAAGCTGAGGGCAATTAGAGGAAGATTTTTTTCTCAATAGTTAATATTTAGAGTAAGTTTTAAAATAGAAAAACATTACTTACCCCATCCAATTTTTACTCTGTGTGCATGGATCTTTCCCTTTATATATGGTTTTTTTAGGGGATCCAGGCTTATCTGGACAGGTAGCATATTTTACTTCTCTGTAAAGGCCTATGAAGGCACTTAACATATTACTTACACAAAAAATCTAATTAGTTGTTTTATTTAAAATGTGGTTGCTTTTTAAGTTGACTAGTCTATTCAGTATAGACTTGAATGTTTGGAATGGAATGAAACAATTTGCCCTCCATCCACATCAAAGATTCACGGAGATGAGGAAATGGCTTGCCCTGGTGAAGTATGTAGGACAGCTGTGTGACCATGCAAGTTTGTCCAGGATAGGTGCAAAGTTGAAGAACTAATACACTTCTCTGAGTCTCTGTTCTGTTGTTACAGCTGTTGCTGCTTCTACCTTATTTGTAGGGACTTGGATACCTTAAGATCTCCCTGTATAGGCTTGCTTAACCTTGGCTCTGCACTGGTCCCATCCAGAACACTGAGACTCAGGAATCATGTACTTTGATCAAAGTAAGTTAATTAAATTAATAAAATCTTATTTTTTTTTCAGAGTAAAATGCGTATAAAATATACCTAAGACTGAAGTTGAAGACTAAAGGATATGAAAGAAAAACTTACAAATCCTGCTTCCTCCATTTCTAGTACATAAGTAAGACTGTCATTTGGATTTGTGTTAGTTGGGGCACACCATTCTAGTGACAAATTACAGATTCCTGCTTCTTTCAGCTTAGGGGGTGAAGGTGTTGGAGGCATAATTCCTGATGTATGGAAGACTGCTATTTCACTGAAATCACTGAAAAATAAATGAAGATGAAAAAATTAGTTTCAAGTTCTTACTGAAGTATAGACTTTTAAATACTGTAGTAGTTCAACGTACCTCAAGCCGAACTTATTTTTTGCAGCTAATCTGAATGAATATTTTGTAGAAGCATTCAGTTTAAGGATCTTGTGCTGTTTCATGGTACCTATATAGCAACTTTTGAAGTCTTCACCTTTGCCCTTAATAATATACATAAAATATTAGAACATTATAAAATGTTTCAAATAAAAATTCATAATATTAATAATTTACAAATAAGTGCTTTAAAAAAGTAAAACTGCTTACCTCATCCCATTCCAAAAAGAAGCTGTTTATTTTGGAACCATTACCATTGGAACCCTAAAAATATCAGAAAGATAAAATTATGATGAGCTATTTTTACACAGACACACACACGTATATACGACTAAAGTAAATCACTGTAAAATTAATCTGTTTGCATTTTATTTTTGAAGTAATTCAGATATTAAAGTTAAAGTGTACTTTTTACAGTCTATAGGACATGCCAAATTTTATGTTTTGTTGTGCTTCCTAAATTTTATGCAAGGAAGAAAGTTAGTACTCAAAGTAAATTGAGAGGAAGACTTATTGGTAGCCACAATTACAAATGTATTTAGGTTATAGAAATTGACATTTCAACTTTCATTAGTTATTGAAATTCTGATTGACATTTATCATTTACTTGATGCTTTATATAGACAGAAAGAGAAAGATGATTATGGAGATGGAAAAGTGCTAGGGAAATAGGTCAGATGAAGCATGCAAAATTTCATATTTAACATTCAAGGCAAAGTAGAAAGAATGTTTTTAAATTAAAAAACATTTTGAGGTATTTTGGCAGTAAAATCCTTACTTTCCACTGTAAATTCAGGCTGCTCTTGGATCGGTTAATCAGTTTGGGTGCAAGTGGAGGGTCTGGTTTGAAACCTGGAGTTGTGAAGCTAACCACTTTAGACACAGTTCTGTGTGCTGAGCCTCTTACAGTTGTAATTCTAAAAATGTAATGACAATTGTTGTAAGCATTCAAATATTTATCCTAACATATGTACTAAATTGCATACTTGAGTTTCCAGATACATTTCTTAGGAGCTAATTATAAAAAATTTTCCAATTGAACGAAGCTGTATCCTTGCAAATAATGGCTCCCAAACCACCCTCTTACCTGTTTTAAATGAAAGAAAGTGAACTAATGCTGGATTTGTAGGGGCTTGTTTTGAAACTTGAACGAAAGACCACTCTGTTAGCAAGTAGCAAGGCTGACTATAGGAATCATAGGTAGTGAACTGATACAGACTCAGGAGTGGGACTGGCTATATGATGGAGGGAGGTTGTATAGGATGGAGTACTTACCTTACAAAATAAGCCATGAATGGCTGTAGATCAAGTAGAGTAAATGTAAATTCATCACCACTGTGGAGATAACCTTTGATTATAACAGATCTCACACACATTTAAAAACTAAGTAACAATCTTAATCTTATATATTCAACTGATAAAGAAGCACAATTCTCCTTTAAGTTTAGATAACTTTAACAGATTTTATAAGAATGCAAAATATGTGATATTAATAATTCAAAATTCTTTACTTGCATGCCAAGTTAATATACCTTTAGGAAGTGGAATTTTATTTTATTGCTACAGCTTCTTCACACTGTAATAATACAGATTTGTCTTTAACTAGCTTATTTTAAATTATGTTCATATGAAAAGCCTCAAAGACACCATGCATCATGCAATTTATTTGTTCACACAGAGCAGTCTTTTGGGGGTGGCCACCTATCTGCTACAGTGGATAAAGTGGCTGTGCTCCTATACCTACATCTTCCTGAGTAAATACTCATAAGTACTTTGGTGTACTCTACCACCTCAAGGAGCTTCCTGAGCTTCTAAACCCTGAAATAGCCTCTGAAAAGAGCTAAAAGATTGTTACTTCTAAGCAAAGACCTATGCTTCTAAGCGAAGGTCTCTCAAGGTTGTAGGGTAATAAGAGGAATAGACAAAGTATATTTTTATAAAAAACAATGACTTTTGTGGAATACATAATACCAGAAAAAGACTATTATGTAAATTCATGCAAAACTTAATTTTATACATAGCTTTTCATCACATTTTACATCTTTTCATCACTCTACTCAATATAGAAGATTGTGTATTATAATTTTTAAATTAAAATTTCTAGTTGTTAATTATAAAAGAAATAAAACTTTACATAATTACATTTAAATTTTCACTTCAAGTCTCTGAATAAAGATGATAAATTCTAGCAAATAAAATTTAAGATGTTTATGATTTTTAAAGTGCTGTAAGACAGCTCGAGATCTCTGACTTATTTCTTGCTTAGTTGTTTAGTAGGCAAAAGAACTTCTCTTTCTTTCCTGTGTAGGATTTCCTTTCCATTGTGCTTCTCTCAGCTTGTTCTCTTTCAGATTGCATGTCCCTATCCAGTTGAGAAGGTGTTGGAAGTGTTTGGTTATGCTCTTACTGTGTCCTCCACTGTATTCTCTCTAGTCCTGTTTCTATCTTCTAAGCACATACCTAAACTCATTCTCCTGCTATCACGTGCCGAGTGCTCAGTTGCTCAGTCATACCTGACTCTTTGCGACCCCATGGACTGTAGCCCACCAGACTCCTCTGTCCAGGGGATTTCCCAGGCGGGAAGACTGGAGTGGGTTGCCATTTCCTTCTCCTTATGCTATCATAGTTCTGCATTATAATGAGCTCCTGTAATGAAATTCCTGGGAAAGCCTTACCTCCCTTGTGTACACAAAGGCCTACCATCATGTTTCCTTAAGTGAAAAAAGAGAAGGGAGAATTAGAGGAAATCTTTATTTCCCAAGTCTAAACTTGTCATATAAGACATCTGTAAACTGAAGAGAATGGAGCAGTTGATATCTAAGGTTCCCTTCAGCTCGAAAATACCTATGATTCTGTGAATTTTGTGAATCGACCCAGCAACCTACCACCACTTATAAAACTATTTCTGTAGAAAATTACACCCAAAGCTTGAAAAAAACTGCAGAAAAATCTTTAGTACTTAGCTTAGGTATAAGCTAAGGTTTAGAGAGCATATTTGAATTGAATTATGAGAAGTGAGAGATGATTAAAAAGAGACTTACATATATACATTTATATATTTTCCATTTTTACCACTGTTAGATATTTCTAATTCAAATGTTACAGGAGATTTAGTATGATTGCATTTCTCAGAACCATGTGTCTTCCATGAAATAACAGCAGAGCTTGTCTGAATATCAGAAACCTAAAAAAAATAACAAGAATTCAAGTAAGATACTTAAAAATTATAATCTGTAATTTATGGGGTAATCTTTCCCTAAACCTTGTTTGATGCTAAGTATATCATTCTTTTCATATTAGGTGCTTAAATACTGTGACTAAACAATGAGCCATTAATATTATCTTTAACAATGCCACACTGGATCTTTATGTACTTAACAGCTAAAGAAGATTATGAAATTATATCCAGGTAAAGGCTTCAAATTAAAATTGTGCTAGGGAAGAATATCAGTGAATTTTCATGTTTTACAGTGACAAAGCAAATGAAAATAAATACTTAAATATTGTCTTTAGTTACTTACTACAGGTTTCTCAATGCTGAAACAGCAAGACTTTCCATGTTCTGTTCTGCATTCTAAAAGTAGAAAAGCAACCCAAAACAAAATATTACATTGGCAAAAACAAGATAAAGGTAGATGCCCATTACCCAACTACAAATATATCATCACCAAGAGATCTACTAACACCTATTAGCATTTTACATTAAAAGTTTTAAAATAAGAAAGCAGTCTAAAACGTATGCCATTAAATAAACTCTAACAAAAGGTGAACTAAAGTCCTCAATTTAAATAAAATCTTGTGAACTTTTTAGGATGATAGAGTAATTTTCAATGTTTTACTGGCAGATAACTAGAAAAAATTATGTGATATGTATATAAAATACCTGACATGTTTTGTATGAAGATGGTCATTTCTCCATAATTTAAAAAGGCAGCCTAATTGTGGTTTTATTAAGAATTGGGAAGTAAGGGTACAAAAAAGGCAACCAGAAATGGAAGCAGAAAATGGCACCTAGATATTTAAAATGCCCTGAGACTCCTAACATTAGGATGTCTGTTCACTGGTGACAAAACCAAAATCTTCACCTTACCTTTTTCTGCAGTATTTGATGATGGACTCTTGCTTCGTTTTCCACCTGGTTTCTGCTTGACGTCTTCACTTCCTGGGTTGATGCATTTGTTTTCATGACCAATTTCAACATGAGCACTAGCAGCGTTGGAAGTGCTGGTTGCACTGTCTGTATTGAGAGCAACATCGGTGGCAGACGTACTTGGAGCACTTTCAGAGATGGGAGGGTTGGGAGCACTGTCAGGAATGGAAGAGCTTGGAGTACTGTCAATAGGTGGTGGTGTGGGAGTGCTGTCAGAGGTGGAAGTCTTGGAGGCATAATTAGTGCTGGAAGGGCTCTGACCACTATTTTCACTGGTGGAAGGGTGCAGATCAGTGTCTGTGGTGGAAATATTAGAAGCATGGTCAATGGAAGAATTCAAGGGAGTATTGTCAGTAATATAAGTGCTTGAAGGGTGGTCAACAGTGTCAGTACTGGGAGTATTGTCAGCAGTGTAAATGTTCAGAGCATTGTTCACAGTGCAGGTACTTAAAGTGTCTTTGGTAGTGTAGGTGCATGGAACATTGTCTACAGTGTAAGTGCTGAAAGTATTGTCCACAGCGTAGGTGCTTGAAGTACTGTCAACAGTGCAGGTGCTTGGAGCATAGTCCACAGTGTAAGTGCTCAGAGTACCAGGAATACTGGAATAATCATTAGCTTGGTTCAGAAGCAGTGAGGTGTTGGTAATCATACAGCTATTTTTGTGTCCATCAATCTGGCTTTCTTGCATTTCTTTCTTCATATGTTCTTCCATTTTACCAGCCCTTTCGTCAAGTTGGTTGTAATTTGCTGTTCCATGGGAATAGGTTTCTAAAAGAAATAACGAATACTGCTTAATAATTACAATAATTACATATCTCAAAATCTTTAAAATCTTTTTCAAACCACCAAAAGCACTCATAAACCATGCTTTACTTAAAAAAATCGACTTTGCTTTAATACAGATGTTAGGTTAATGTGTGTATTTATTATGTACTGAAATATACAGAAAGAAAAACATGAGCAAATACAGATAGTTTTTTCCTAGGGAGTAACTCTACTTCCAAATTTTAAGGTTTTTAAGATGATTATAATGTGTCTTTTATAATACCACTGTATGCCATTAATAATGAAAACATTCTTTTATGATTTTTCAATATGATTCTATAGATCCAGTCAGTAAAATAAATATCATAAATCACATGCTATATCAAAGTACAAAAAATTTATAGAAAATTCTGTTTATGGGCATTTTGCATAAGACATAAACAAATGCCTCTTATTATCCATCATAATATATATGCATGAAATGCAATCATTTATTGAAATATGTCTTCTACTTTTAAAATTTTAATAGTTGCCCACAGCTGTTAATTTTAACAAACTAAAAAATTCTCCTATTTAAGAATATTATATACTACCATGTTGCTCATGATATATAAATGCTGCTGGGGGTGGTGGCAGTGGTGGTGGTGGTGGCAACGGTGGTGGTGGTGGCAGCAGTGGTGGTGGTGGCAGCTGCTGTGGCACAGGCTCTTGAATGTAAGGTGGCAGAAATTCCCCTTGAGATGTGGGATATATGAGTTGAGTGGCTTGTGGATACATAAAAGTTGGTGCTATGAAGTGTGATACTTGTATAGGAGCAGACATGGTCGTGTAGTAGTCGATTGTCTGAGGCACAATGATAATTTTTCGAATCCCATTTTCTTCCACCACCTAAGATGGAAAACAGAGTCATAAACATATTAGAATCCATAAAAATCAGCATTTTCCTACTATGTTTTAGATTTTTATTCTGTGCTGTAAAATCATAAAGGATCAAACACCAATAATGAAGTAAAACTATGTCAAGTGGGAGGCAAGATATTTCTTCCTTTTCTGTACATTTTTAAAAAATATAACTTTTGACAATAGATAATATATTGTCATGGTTCAAAACCATAATGTATAAAAAATACATGAAGAGTTTCCCTCCTAAACCTTATTTCCCTCCAGTAGATTGCTACTGTTCTTGGTTTCTTATGAAAACTTTCAGAATTTCTTTATGCCTTGCAAGCAAATAAGAATAGAGATTCTTGCTTTTCCTCTTTTTTACATACAGATAGCATTATTTGCACATTCTGTAGTTTGTTTTTTACACATAGAAATATAACTTGAAGATCTTTCTATATCATACATAGGGCTTTCCCCCCTCTCTTTTTTTTTTTTGCATTGCTGCTTATTTGCTTAGTGCTCCCCATTATCTCATTAAATGGATATACTTCAACAGTCCTCCATTGACATGCTTGTGGGTTGTTTCCAGCCTTTTGTGATTACAAACAGTATTATAACAAATAATTCTTTTTTTTTTCCACTTTACAATATTGTATTGGTTTTGCCATACATCAACACGAATCTGCCATTGATGTACACGTGTTCCCCATCCTGACCCCCCCTCCTACCTCCCTCCTGATACCATCCCTCTGGGTCATCCCAGTGCACCAGCCCCAAGCATCCTGTATCCTGCATTGAACCTGGACTGGCCATTCGTTTCTTATATGATATTTATTATACATGTTTCAATGCCATTCTCCCAAATCATACCCCCCTGCACCGAGTCCAAAAGACCGTTCTATACATCTGTGTTTCTTTTGCTGTCTCACATACAGGGTTATCATTACCATCTTTCTAAATTCCATATATATGCGTTAGTATACTGTATTGGTGTTTTTCTTTCTGGCTTACTTCACTCTGTATAATCGGCTCCAGTTTCACCCACCTCATTAGAACTGATTCAAATGTATTCTTTTTAATGGCTGAGTAATACTCCATTGTGTATATGTACCACAGCTTTCTTATCCATTCGTCTGCCGATGGACATCTAGGTTGCTTCCATGTCCTGGCTATTATAAACAGTGCTGCAATGAACATTGGGGTACATGTGTCTCTTTCCCTTCTGGTTTCCTCAGTGTGTATGCCCAGCAGTGGGATTGCTGGGTCATAAGACAGTTCTATTTCCAGTTTTTAAAGAAATCTCCACACTCTTCTCCATAGTTGCTGTACTAGTTTACATTCCCACCAACAGTGTAAGAGGGTTCCCTTTTCTCCACATCCTCTCTAGCATTTATTGCTTGTAGACTTTTGGATCACAGCCACTCTGACTGGCATGAAATTGTACCCCATTGTGGTTTTTGTTGTTGTTGTTGTTAATTTTATTTTATTTTTAAACTTTACAATATTGTATTGGTTTTGCCAAACATCGAAATGAATCCGCCACAGGTATACCCGTGCTCCCCATCCTGAACCCTCCTCCCTCCTCCCTCCACATACCATCCCTCTGGGTCGTCCCAGTGCACCAGCCCCAAGCATCCAGTATCGTGCATCAAACCTGGACTGGCGACTCATTTCATACATGATATTATACATGTTTCAATGCCATTCTCCCAAATCTCCCCACCCTCTCCCTCTCCCACAGAGTCCAAAAGACTGATCTATACATCAGTGTCTCTTTTGCTGTCTCGTACACAGGGTTATTGTTACCATCTTTCTAAATTCCATATATATGTGTTAGTATACTGTATTGGTGTTTTTCTTTCTGGCTTACTTCACTCTGTATAATAGGCTCCAGTTTCATCCACCTCATTAGAATTGATTCAAATGTATTCTTTTTAATGGCTGAGTAATACTCCATTGTGTATATGTACCACAGCTTTCTTATCCATTCATCTGCTGATGGACATCTAGGTTGCTTCCATGTGCTGGCTATTATAAACAGTGCTGCGATGAACATTGGGGTACACGTGTGTCTTTCCCTCCTGGTTTCCTCAGTGTGTATGCCCAGCAGTGGGATTGCTGGGTCATAAGGCAGTTCTATTTCCAGTTTTTTAAGGAATCTCCACACTGTTCTCCATAGTGGCTGTACTAGTTTGCATTCCCACCAACAGTGTAAGAGGGTTCCCTTTTCTCCACACCCTCTCCAGCATTTATTACTTGTAGACTTTTGGATCGCAGCCATTCTGACTGGCGTGAAATGGTACCTCATAGTGGTTTTGATTTGCATTTCTCTGATAATGAGTGATGTTGAACATGTTTTCATGTGTTTGTTAGCCATCCGTATGTCTTCTTTGGAGAAATGTCTATTTCGTTCTTTGGCCCATTTTTTTGATTGGGTCATTTATTTTTCTGGAGTTGAGCTGTAGAAGTTGCTTGTATATTTTTGAGATGAATTCTTTGTCAGTTGCTTCATTTGCTATTATTTTCTCCCATTCTGAATCTGTCTTTTCACCTTGCTTATACTTTCTTTTGTTGTGCAGAAGCTTTTAATTTTAACTAGATTGCATTTGTTTATTTTTGCTTTTATTTCCAATATTCTGGGAGGTGGGTCATAGAGGATCCTGCTGTGATTTATGTCGGAAGATGTTTTGCCTATGTTCTCCTCTAAGAGTTTTATAGTTTCTGGTCTTATGTTTAGATCTTTAATCCATTTTTAGTTTATTTTTGAAAATGAGTATAATACTCAAAGCAATCTATAGATTCAATGCAATCCCTATCAAGTTACCAATGGTATTTTTCACAGAGCTAGAATAAATAATTTCACAATTTGTGTGGAAATACAAAAAACCTTGAATAGCCAAGAAATCTTGAGAAAGAAGAATGGAACTGAAGGAATCAACCTGCCTGACTTCAGGCTCTACTACAAAGCTACAGTCATCAAGACAGTATGGTACTGGGACAAAGACAGAAATAAAGATCAATGGAACAAAATAGAAAGCCCAGAGATAAATCCACGCACCTATGGACACCTTATCTTTGACAAAGGAGGCAAGAATATGCAATGGAGAAAGACAATCTCTTTAACAAGTGGTGCTGGGATAACTGGTCAACCACTTGTAAAAGAATGAAAATAAAGCACTTTCTAACACCATACACAAAAATAAACACAAATAATTCTTGTACATTTATTATTCCACATTTATAAAAATACATCTTTGGATAAATTCCTCAATGTAGAACTGCTGGATGAAAGGGTACATGCATTTATATTTTTGCTAGACATTGCTTAAATAGATAATTCCATTTAAAATTAAACCATATTATATTGACTTTTGAGCTTCCCTGGTAAAGAATCTTCCTGCAATGCAGGAGACCCCCAGTTCGATTCCTGGGTAGGGAAGTTCCCCTGGAGAAGGGATAGGCTAACCACTCCAGTCAGTATTCTTGGGCTTCCCTGGTGGCTCAGATGGTAAAGAATCCACCTGCAATATGGGAAACCTGGGTTCGATCCCTGGGTTGGGAGAATCCTATGGAGGAGGGCATGGCAACCCACTCCAGTATTCTTGCCTGGAGAATCCCCATGGACAGAGGAGCCATCAAAGCTGTAGTCCATGGGGTCGCAAAGAGTCGGACATGACTGAGTGACTAAGAACACATACACATATTGACTTTACTATGTTCTTGATCTCCACAGCCAAGCAATAGAAAAAGACATAGTCTCAATTATGAAATTTCTGAGACCATGTAATATCTTATTAATCTCTATAGGAGTCAAAGCTCTCGGCCCATTTTAGGTACTTGATAAACATTTGAGGAAGTTTAAAAAAGTGCCCATTGTGGGCTGCCATCAAAAAGTCTACAAACAATAAATTCTGGAGAGGGTGTGGAGAAAAGGGAACCCTCTTACACTGTTGGTGGGAATGAAAACTAGTACAGCCACTATGGAGAACAGTGTGGAGATTTCTTAAAAAAACTGAAAATAGAACTGCCATATGACCCAGCAATCCCACTGCTGGGCATACACACCAAGGACCAGAACTGAAAGAGACACATGTACCCCAATGTTCATTGAAGTACTGTTTACAATAGCTAGGATATGGAAGCAACTTAGATGTTCATTGGCAGACTAATGGATAAGCAAGTTGTGGTACACATACACAATGGACTATTACTCAGCTATAAAAAATAATGCATTTGGGTCAGTTCTAATAAGGTGGATGAAACTGGAGCCTATTATACAGAGTGAAATAAGTCAGAAAGAAAAACACCAATACATTATATTAATGCATATATGTGGAATTTAGACAGATGGCAATGACGACCCTATATGCAAGACAGCAAAAGAGACATAGATGTAAAGAACAGACTTTTGGACTCTGTGGGAAAAGGCGAAGGTGGGATGATATGAGAGAATGGAATTGAAAGGTATATTACCATATGTAAAATAGATGACCAGTGCAAATTCAATGCATGAAGCAGGGCACACAAAGCTGGTGCTCTGGGACAACCCAGAGGAATGGGGTGGGGAGGGAGGTGGGAGGGCGGTTCAGGATGGTGGGACACATGACATGTACACACATGGTTGATTCATGTCAATGTATGGCAAAACTCACCACAATATTGTAAGGTAATTGGCCTCCATATAAAATAAATAAATGAATTTTTAAAAAAGTGCCCATTATAGTCTGACAACTGACAATGAAATACTACTGAACTAAAAATACTAAGTAATTTTAGGGAATAATGCCCACACACTGTCAGAAGCCTTTACAATAGCAATTGTAGTAGATAACTAAGACTGGTTAAAATGTATAGAAACAAACAAAAGCAATGAAGTATTAATGAATATGAAGAGATACAAATTCATTAGACTAATAAGGCATTATTTACAAGACAGTCTAGAGAGCGTTCATGGTCAGGAGTGGTGGCTGAGAGGAGCTACCACACGTCCAGGGTCAGGAGTGGCAGCTGAGAGGAGCTACCCCAAGTCCAGGGTCGGGAGCAGCGGCCGTGAGGAGATATCCAACGTCCAAGGTAAGGAGCAGCAGTTGCACTTTGCTAGAGCAGCTGTGAAGAGATACCCCATGTCCATGGTAAGAGAAACCCAAGTAAGACAGTAGGCTCTGAGAGAAGGCATCAGAGGGCAGATAGACTGAAACCACAATCACAGACAACTAGCCAATATAATCACATGGACCACAGCCTTGTCTAACTCAATGAAACTAAGCCATGCTGTGTGGGGCCACCCAAGATAGATGGGTCATGGTGGAGAGGTCTGACAGAATGTGGTCCGCCAGAGAAGGGAATGGAAAACCACTTCAGTATCCTTGCCTTGAGAATTCCATAAACAGTATGAAAAGGCAAAAAGATAGGGCACTGAAAGATGAACTCCCCAGGTCTGTAGGTGCCCAGTATGCTACTGGAGATCAGTGGAGAAATAACTCCAGAAAGAAGGAAGGGATGGAGCCAAAGCAAAAACCACACCCAGCTGTGGATGTGACTGGTGATAGAAATAAGGTCCGATGCTTACAACATATTGCATAGGAACCTTGAATGTTAGGTCCATGAATCAAGGCGAACTGGCAGTGGTCAAACAGGAGATGGCAAGAATGAACATTGACGTCCTAGGAATCAGCAAACTAAGATGGACTGGAATGGGTGAATTTAACTCAGATGACCATTATATCTACTACTGTGGGCAAGAACCCCTTAGAAGAAATGGAGTAGCCATCATAGTCAACAAAAGAGTCTGAAATGCAGTACTTGGATGCAATCTCAAAAACGACAGAATGATCTCTATTTGTTTCCAAGGCAAACCATTCAATATCACGGTAATCCAAGTCTATGCTCTGACCAGTAATGCTGAAGAAGCTGAAGTTAAACGGTTCTGTGAAGACCTACAAGACCTTTTAGAACTAACACCCCCAAAAGATGTCCTTTTCATTATAGGGGACTGGAATGCAAAAGTAGGAAGTCAAGAAACACCTGGAGTAACAGGGAAATTTGGCTTTGGAGTACAGAATGAAGCAGGGCAAAAGCGAATAGAGTTCTACCAAGAGAATCCACTGGTCATAGCAAACACCCTCTTCCAACAACACAAGAGAAGACTACACATGGACATCACCAGAGGGCCAACACTGAAATCAGATTGATTATATTCTTTGCAGCCAAATATGGAGATGCTCTATACAGTCAGCAAAAACAAGACTGGGAACTGACTGTGGCTCAGATCATGAACTCCTTATTGCCAACTTCAGACATAAATTGAAGAAAGTGGGGAAAACCACTACATCATTCAGGTATGACCTAAATTAAATCCCTTTTGATTATACAGTGGAAGTGAGAAATAGATTTAAGGGACTAGATCTGATAGACAGAATGCCTGATGAACTATGGACAGAGGTTGGTGACATTGTACAGGAGAAAGGGATCAAGACCATCCCCAAGAAGAAGAAATGCAAAAAAGCAAAATGGCTATCTGAGGAGGCCTTACAAGTAGCTGTGAAAAGAAGAAAAGTGAAAAGCAAAGGAAAAAAGGAAAGATATACCCATTTGAATGCAGAGTTCCAAAGAATAGCAAGGAGAGATAAGAAAGCCTTCTTTGGTGACCAGTGCAAAGAAATAGAACGGGAAAGACTAGAGATCACTTCAAGAAAATTAGAGATATCAAAGGAAAATTTCATGCAAAGATGGGCTCAATAAAGGACAGAAATTGTATGGACCTAACAGAAGCAGAAGATATTGAGAAGAGATGGCAAGAATACACAGAAGAACTGTACAAGAAAGATCTTCACGACCCAGATAATCACTATGGTGTGATCACTCACCTAGAGCCAGCCATCCTGGAATATCAAGTCAAGTGGGCCTTAGGAAGCATCACTATGAACAAAGCTAGCGGAGGTGATGGAATTCCAGTTGAGCTACTTAAAATCTTAAAAGATGATGCTGTGAAAGTTCTGCACTCAAAATGTCAGCAAATTTGGAAAACTCAGCAGTGGCCACAGGAGTGGAAAAGGTCAGTTTTCATTCCAATCCCAAAGAAAGACAATGCCAAAGAATGCTCAAACTACCACACAATTGCATTCATCTCACACGCTAGCAAAGTAATGCTCAAAATTCTCCAAGCCAGGCTTCAGCAATACGTGAACCGTGAACTTGCAGATGTCCAAGCTGGCTTTAGAAAAGGCAGAGGAACCAGAGATCAAATTGCCAACATCTGCTGGATCATTGAAAAAGCAAGAGAGTTCCAGAAAAACATCTATTTCTGCTTTATTGACTATGCCAAAGCCTTTGACTGTGTGGATCACAATAACCTGTGGAAAATTCTGAAAGAGGTGGGAATACCAGACCACCTGACCTGCCTCTTGAGAAACCTGTATCAAGTCAGGGAGCAACATTTAGAACTGGACATGGAACAACAGACTGGTTCCAAATAGGAAAAGGAGTACGTCAAGGCTGTATATTGTCACCGTGCTTATTTAACTTCTATGCAGAGTATATCACCGTGCTTATTTAACTTCTATGCAGAGAAATGCTGGTCTGGATGAAGCACAAGCTGGAATCAAGATTACTGGGAGAAATATCAATAACCTCAGGTATGCAGATGACACCACCCCTATGGCAGAAAGTGAAGAGGAACTAAAGAGCCTCTTGATAAAAGTGAAAGAGGAGAGTGAAAAAGTTGGCTTAAAGCTCAACATTCAGAAAACGAAGATCATGGCATCTGGTCCCATCACTTCATGGCAAATAGATGGGGAAACAGTGGAAACGGTGGCCGAATTTATTTTTGGGGGGCTCCAAAATCACTGCAGATGGTGATTGCATCCATAAAAGCTTACTCCTTGGAAGGAAGGTTATGATCAACCTAAACAACATATTAAAAAGCAGAAACATTTCTTTACCAACAAATGTCCGTCTAGTCAAGGCTATGGTACTTCCAGTGGTCATGTATGGATGTGAGAGTTGGACTAAAATGAAAGCTTAATGCAGAAGAATTGATACTTTTGAACTGTGGTGTTGGATAAGACTCTTGAGAGTCCCTTGGACTGCAAGGAGGTCCAACCTGTCCATCCTAAAAGAGATAAGTCCCTGGTTTTCATTGGAAGGACTGATGTTGAAGCTGAAACTCCAATACTTTGGCCACCTGATGCGAAGAGCTGACTCATTGGAAAAGACCCTGATGCTGGGAAAGATTGAGGGCTGGAGTAGAAGGGGGACGACAGAGTTTGAGATGGTTGGATGGCATCTCAGACTCACAGGATATGAGTTTGGGTAAAGTCCAGGAGTTGGTGATGGATAGGGAGGCCTGGAGTGCGGTGGTTCATGGGGTCACAAAGAGTTGGACATGACTGAGTGACTGAACTGAACTGAACTAGGTAGGTTTGGTTAAACATCACTGCAATTGCTTTTTAGCATTCGTGATAACAATAAAGTGAATAAATAAATGGTATTCTAGAAGTTCTCTTATCATACAGTAATGTAAAAAGAACTGTTAAATGGTGGCTTAGTGCTAAATACCAAAGAAAGCTACAGTAGTATACCTGAGACATGTAACCAGGAGGAAGATATATTGGTGGCAAAGTACCACTTGGCGACATCAAAGGTACATCAGCAGGTCCTAAAAGATAATTATTGTTAATAAAATTTTAAATAAGTTTAAAAAAATCCATTTAACTTTGTACAGTGAAAACTAGTTCCAAGTGTTAACAAGTCAGACATTTTGAAACTGTGTCTTGTTTACTTACATAGGAGACTAGGTAGGAATGCAGATAAATCAATAAAAATTCATCACAAATGATGAAATATAACCAAGGCACATAACGGGGATTGGGTGAAATTTATATCATAAAAATTTTGGCCAAATACACAGCTAGTGTATTTACTTCCAGTATAATTGTTTTTTCACTTTTCAGGTGGCGCTAGTGGTAAAGAATCTGCCTTCCAATGTAGGAGACATGGGAGACACGGGTTTGATCCCTGGGTTGGGAAGATCCCATGGAGGAGGGCATGGCAATCCACTCCAGTATTCTTGCCTGGAGAAACCCATGGACAGAAGAGCCTGGTGGGCTACAGTCCATAGGGTAGCAAAGAGTTGGACATGACTGAAGGGACTTAGCACAAACACATAGTTGTCTTTTACTTATCCATTTTACTCACCTATCATAGTTGTATGTTGAATAATAGAAGTTTTATTCTGTATCATAAAATATATTTTATAGTGATATTATATAAAAAACTTAAATCAATTTTCACATGAAAGCTTTTAAATAAATTAGCAAAGTGAAATAATTTGGGAGGAACAACATAACATAAAGGACCCAATGCTACACAGTTCAGTTCAGTTCAGTTACTCAGTCGTGTCCGACTCTTTGCGACCCCATAATTGCAGCACGCCAGGCCTCCTTGTCCATCACCAACTCCCGGAGTTCACTCAGACTCACGTCTATCGAATCAGTGATGCCATCCAGCCATCTCATCTTCTGTCGTCCCCTTTTCCTCCTGCCCCCAATCCCTCCCAGCATCAGAGTCTTTTCCATGAGTCAACTCTTTGCATCAGGTGGCCAAAGTATTGGAGTTTCAGCTTTAGCATCATTCCTTCCAAAGAAATCCCAGGACTGATGTCCTTCAGAATGGACTGGTTGGATCTCCTTGCAGTCCAAGGGACTCTCAAGAGTCTTCTCCAACACCACAGTTCAAAAGCATCAATTCTTCGGTGCTCAGCCTTCTTCACAGTCCAACTCTCACATCCATACATGACCACTGGGAAAACCATAGCCTTGACTATGATTGACAAAGTAATGTCTCTGCTTTTCAATATGCTATCTAGGTTGGTCATAACTTTTCTTCCAAGGAGTAAGCGTCTTTTAATTTCATGGCTGCAGCCACCATCTGCAGTGATTTCAGAGCCCCCAAAATAAAGTCTGACACTGTTTCCACTGTTTCCCCATCTATTTCCCATGAAGTGATGGGACCAGATGCCATGATCTTCATTTTATGAATGTTGAGCTTTAAGCCAACTTTTTCACTCTCCTCTTTCACTTTCATCAAGAGGCTTTTTAGTTCCTCTTCACTTTCTGCCATAAGTGTCTTGTCATCTGCATATCTGAGGTTATTGAGATTTCTCCTGGCAGTGTTGATTCCAGCTTGTGCTTCTCCCAGCCCAGTGTTTCCTCATGATGTACTGTGATGCCTTATATTTATACCAGGTATTCTCACTATCTTAAAGACACATTGCATAGGAAATAAAAATACAACATAGAATAGAGGCATTTATATGTCACCATTCTTTTGTTTATCTGAAATTATTATAATTAGTGCTTAGTTGTAAAAATATATGTGGCTTTCAAGGCTTAGAATGGTAATTTGCTGTTAATAAGGGGGAAAATAATAAAGATGAGTTTATGGTAAACTGTATATAGCAGCCATACGGAACCCAATGCTAAATGATATTTCTAAGCATTTTGAGACATAGCTCAAAATCACCTTTAGATGCAAAATAATTGGCATAAAAAGAGAAACAATCACTGCACTTTGAAATACTTAATAGTAAATCTTTAAAAAAATTTTAATCATTTATTTATTTATTTTAGCTGTTCTGAGTCTTTGTTGCTATGCAGGCTTTTCTCTAGTTGTAGGAAGCAAGGTCTACTCTCTAACTGAGGTGTGTGGGCTTCTCATTGTGGTTGCTTCTCTTGAGCACAAGGTCTAGGGTGTGCAGACTTCAGTAGTTGCAGCACACGAGCTCTAGATCACAGGTTCAGTAGTTGTTGTGCATGGGCTTAGTTGCCCTGTGGCATGTAGGATCCTCTGGGGCCAGGGATCGAACCTGTCTCCTGCATTGGAAGGCGGACTCATTACCACTGAGCCACCAGGGAAGCCCCAGTAATAAATCTTAAATGAAGTAAATATTTATTAACTTTGTACTACTACTGAAATAATTCTGTATGCTGCACATTTGCTATATACACATGTATATAGATATCAAACTTTTAATAGTTATATAGAAATAATTTCCCCCTTCTTATACATTTTTCTATCTTAAATGTTTAGTGTAGTGCTGGAATGGGCTTCCTAGGTGGCTCAGCGGTGAAGAATCTGCCTGCAATGCAGGAATCGCAGAAGCAGGTTCGATCCCTGGTTAGGGAAGATCCTCTGGAAGAGGGTATGGCAACCCACTCCAGTACTCTTGCCTGGAGAACCTCATGGACATAGGAGCCTAGTGGGCTACAATCCATAAAGTCATAAAGAGTTGGACATGACTGAAGCAACTTAGCTTAGTGGTGGAATAGGCTAGGCATTAATGAAATACTTGTTGAATGTATGAATGAATGAGTTGTCTGAAGCACTCACCAGTCTCCTATCAGAGGATAGTCTAAAACTATCAGTGGTTGTTCAGTTCAGTTCAGTCACTCAGTCATGTCCGACTCTTTGCGACCCCATGAATCACAGCATACCAGGCCTCCCTGTCCATCACCAACTCCCAGAGGTCACTCAGACTCACATCCATCAAGTCGGTGATGCCATCCAGCCATCTCATCCTCTGTTGTCCCCTTCCCCTCCTGTCCCAAATCCCTCTCAGCATCAGTGTCTTTTCCAGTGAGTCAACTGTTCGCATGAGGTGGCCAAAGTATTGGAGTTTCAGCTTCAGCATCAGTCCTTCCAATGAACACCCAGGACTGATTTCCTTTAGAATGGACTGGTTGGATCTCCTTGCAGTCCAAGGGACTCTCGAGTCTTCTCCAACACCACAGTTCAAAAGCATCAATTCTTCGGCACTCAGCTTTCTTCACAGTCCAACTCTCACATCCATACATGACCACTGGAAAAACCATAGCCTTGACTAGACGGACCTTTGTTGGCAAAGTAATGTCTCTGCTTTTCAGTATGCTATCTAGGTTGCTCATAACTTTCCTTCCAAGGAGTAAGCGTCTTTTAATTTCATGGCTGCAATCACCATCTGCAGTGATTTTGGAGCCCCCCAAAATAAAGTCTGGCACTGTTTCCACTTTCCCCATCTATTTCCCATGAAGTGATGAGACCAGATACCATGATCTTCGTTTTATGAATGTTGAGCTTTAAGCCAACTTTTTCACTCTCCTCTTTCCCTTTCATCAAGAGGCTTTTTAGTTCCTCTTCACTTTCTGCCATAAGGGTGGTGTCATCTGCATATCTGAGGTTATTGATATTTCTCCCGGAAATCTTGATTCCAACTTGTGACAGTATGCAGCCTTGACATACTCCTTTTCCTATTTGGAACCAGTCTGTTGTTCCATGTCCAGTTCTGAGTGTTGCTTCCTGACCTGCATACAGGCTTCTCAAGAGGCAGGTCAGGGGGTCTGGTATTCCCATCTCTTTCAGAATTTTCCACAGTTTATTGTGGTTCACACAGTCAAAGGCTTTGAGTAGTTCCAAAATCTGGACTTTTTCAAATGTAATTCTTCAATTAATTGTTAATTTTTATAAGTACTTTACATGAAGGTCTGTAGAAACACTAGAAAGATGAGTCCTGGTTGCTCTGTTGATATTATGCTCCTATGAGGAGTATATAAAATTAAGAGCACTCAATATGGCTCAAACAAGAAAGGATATTAGGGGATTAGATTACTAGTAAAATCACCTCACACTAATATTTAAATTCACCTCTATTTGATATCAAACAACATACATGCTTTTACTGACCTTGAATATTTTGAATGCTCCCATCGTTGGACTTGATGGTGAGGATCTCCCCAGGGTTAACGTGCACCAATATAATCTAGAAATAAACCATTCTTTAATGGCATATTTTCTATTAATCTATGAAAAAATCATCATTATCTTTTTGAAAAAAATATTCAAAATCACTAATTGGGGTCTCAAAATTCTCAAGGAGTAGAGTACAACTAGGCACTAAGTAAGAGCAGGTCCTCCCTCACCCAAGTAAAACTTAATATAATAGGATCATAGGAAATAGGTTTATTGAGATGGAGGATGCAAATTCCATCCCTCAAAAAAAAAAATTCTGCAAAAATATAAAAAACAGAAAACTAAACTTATCTGAAGGAAAAATTCACACATACTTGTTGTACCCAGTACTGAGGACAAGAAGGCCATCTGGTATATCTCTCGGGATGAGTCATCATTTGTGAATAATTAGTAGTACACTGTGTTCCAACAGTGGTATCCAGATAACTCTCCATCTAGTAAAAAGTAATTTTAATTTTAATAAGGTCATTTTTATACTGGCTGCTTTTGACATGTCAAAGTGATAAGCTAGAAGTACAATATTTGCTCATTTTTTTAAGCTCTGAAGAAAAACAGAGACCTTTTCACATTCAGTTCAGTTCAGTTCAGTTCAGTCACTCAGTCGCGTCCGACTCTCTGCAACCCCTCTGGACTGCAGCATGCCAGGCCTCCCTGTCCATCACCAACTCCCAGAGTTTACTCAAACTCATGTTCATCGGGTCAGTGATCCAACCATCTTATCCTCTGTCATCCCCTCTCCTCCCACCTTTAATCTTTCCCTGCATCAGGGTCTTTTCCAGTGAGTCAGTTCTTCCAATCACGTGGCCAAAGTCAGGTGGTCTGGTATTCCCATCTCTTTCAGAATTTTCCACTGTTTATTGTGATCCCCACAAAGGCTTTGGCATAGTCAATAAAGTGGAAATAGATGTTTTTCAGGAGCTGTCTTGCTTTTTTGATCCAGCGGATGTTGGCAATTTGATCTCTGGTTCCTCTGCCTTTTCTAAAACCAAGTTGAACATCTGGAAGTTCACCGTTCACAGTATTTCTGAAGCCTGGCTTGGAGAATTTTGAGCATTAATTTGCTAGTGTGTGAGATGAGTGAATTTGTGTGGTAGTTTGAGCATACTTTGGCATTGCCTTTCTTTGGGATTGGAATGAAAACTGACCTTTTCCAGTCCTGTGGCTACTGCTGAGTTTTCCAAATTTGCTGACATATTGAGTCAGCACTTTCATAGCATCATCTTTTAGGATTTGAAATAGCTCAACTAGAATTCCATCACCTCCACTAGCTTTGTTCATAGTGATGCTTCCTAAGGCCCACTTGACTTCACATTCCAGGATACCTGCCTCTAGGTGAGTGATCACAGCATCGTGATTATCTGGGTCATGAAGATCTTTCTTGTACAGTTCTTCTGTGTATTCTTGCCATCTCTTCTCAATATCTTCGGCTTCTGTTAGGTCTCTACCATTTCTGTCCTTTATTGAGCCCATCTTTGCATGAAATGTTCCCTTGTTATCTCTAAGTTTCTTGAAGAGATCTCTAGTCTTTCCCATTCTATTGTTTTCCTTTATTTCTTTGCACTGGTCACCAAAGAAGGCTTTCTTATCAATCCCTTGCTATTCTTTGGAACTCTGCATTAAAATGGGTATAGCTTTCCTTTCCTCCTTTGCTTTTCACTTCTCTTCTTTTCACAGCTATTTGTAAGGCCTCCTCAGATAGCCGTTTTGCTTTTTTGCATTTCTTCTTCTTGGGGATGGTCTTGATCCCTGTCTCCTGTACAGTGTCACGAACCTCTGTCCATAGTTCATCAGGCACTCTGTCTATCAGACCTAGTCCTTTAAATCTATTTCTTACTTCACTGTATAATCAAAAGGGATTTGATTTAGGTCATACCTGAATGGTGTAGTGGTTTTCCCTACTGTCTTAAATTTAAGTCTGAAATTATATTACATATGTAGATGACTTTTCTTCAGTAGATTATCTTAAATGGGTGAATCCTAAATCTGAATCATGCCCTCTTTCTTTCTGGAGACCAAGTCTGTGGGTAGATGTCATTGTTGCTCAAAATGATACTTTTAAATATTAGCAAGTTGAACTTACAGCTATGAATGACTATGAAGGAAGTTGAATCTGCTTTAGAGTCATATTTAAAATCATTCAACAGAACAAACTCTGGGTCATATAACTTTAAGACACATTTCCAGGACTTCTGAGCCTACCAATAAAGGCTACAAAAGAATCTAAATCCACACAAAAGGAGGTAATGTGGGACCTAAGGTAGTGTTAAATATCACTCAAGCAATATTAAGAAGAAGATAAGTAGATGTTGATAAAAAGACTAAAAACTTGCAAAGTAAGTGACCAGTCATTAAAAGTGACACAGTTTTTCTAAATAAAAGCTAATACTGAATTCAATAAAAATTTGAACAGTTTTAATGAAAAAAAAAAAGCAAAACTACCCTTACCTGATGTATAGGATCTCCATTGATCAGTGGAGTTAAAAGAGGCATTTCAGTAAGAGTAGATGCAAGCCCATGTTCAGTCATGTCTAAAAAGTTTGGCTTTCACAAAAAGTGATGTTTCTAAAAAGGGAGCGAAAACTTAGATTAATCAAATTAAATCACAGTGGTTTTAAATGACAAAACCTGATAAAATATTCCTAGGAAAATCCATCATATAATTTTTCTCTCCAGAAATGTTTACCTAACTGAAATTGTTTTATGGCAACATTTCAAAATAATTATTTGTTTTCATGAATGAAAGAATAGAATGTTAAGAGTAGAGCTTTGAGTGTTCACTCTTGACTCATTAAATAAAGATAGCTGCATTTTACAGTGTGAAGAATGATTTAAACAAGTTATTGGTCATTTGATTCACTCAGATCAAGTTCAGTTAATTTCCAATCTATGATAACTGCCAAATAAGACTTCATATTGCTTAGAAGGCTTTAAAAATTAACTAGATACCTTTTAAAATGATAGGACCATAGATATTTATCTTAACTGTTTCAGATACTAAAATCAAGTATCTTAAACATGGCTCAAAGCTTTAAATCCAAACCTTTAAACTTAGAATACTTTCCAGGTTCAAATACTTCATGTGTAGATGGAACCAAGTGATAAAATATGGTGTAGGAGTCCAGATCCTTGGGTCCATATACACCTGGACAAAAATCAGAAAGAAAAATATGATGTTTTTGAAGGTGGAGAAAGAGGATACTCAAGAAGAAACCTCTTGGAGCTAGGCAAGTTCTCCAAATGAAGTGTATTGCTGTGGTTCTACATCTCCGTTGTAACTACTGATGCAAAAGAATTTTCACTATGTCATAATTCTAGTCACTGCTTACATCATTTCCTTACCAAGTTTTTCTTTCTTCTTCTTCTTTTTTTTAATGCAGTCTTTGGAGACTTTTTGCTTGTGAATATAGCTTTCCAAAAATGAAAGATTTAAAGAAGTATGGAATGCATCTAGCAGGAAAATGCATATATTCTCTTAGCTTAGGATTATAAGAAATAGTTACAAACCAAAAGTTTTAAATACTACTCAACTGTGAAAAAGCCACTTAGACTGAACTGAACTGATGGAGATAAATGGCTTGGTAATGAATCAGGAAGAAAGAGGGAGGACGAGATAACCGCCCTCCCCACTGGAAATCAGGCGGTCCCAATTACAGAACCAGAATGGGACTACAACACAGCTAAAGGAAGATGGGATCAGAGTCATTTTGTCAGATGTATTCTTGAAGGACTCAGGCAGGCACGTGCTAAGCCTTTCAGTTCAGTTCAGTCGCTCAGTCGTGTCTGACTCTTTGCGACCCCATGAATTGCAGCACGCCAGGCCTCCCTGTCCATCACCAACTCCCAGAGTTCACCCAAACTCTTGTCCATAGAGTCAGTGATGCCATCCAGGCATCTCATCCTCTGTCGTCCCCTTCTCCTCCTGCCCCCAATCCCTCCCAGCATCAGAGTCTTTTCCAATGAGTCAACTCTTCACATGAGGTGACCAAAGTATTGGAGTTTCAGCTTTAGCCTCAGTCTTTCCAATGAACACCCAGGACTGATTTCCTTTAGAATGCACTGGTTGGATCTCCTTGCAGTCCAAGGGACTCTCAAGAATCTTCTCCAACACCACAGTTCAAAAGCATCAATTCTTCGGCACTCAGCTTTCTTCACAGTCCAATTCTCACATCCATACATGACCACTGGAAAAACCATAGCCTTGATTAGACGAACCTTTGTTGGCAAAGTAATGTCTCTGTTTTTGAATATGCTGTTTAGGTTGGTCATAACTTTCCTTCCAAGGAGTAAGCGTCTTTTAATTTTATCGCTGCAATCACCATCTGCAGGAGTTTTGGAGCCCAGAAAAATAAAGTCTGACACTGTTTCCACTGTTTCCCCATCTATTTCCCATGAAGTGATGGGACCAGATGCCATGATCTTCATTTTATGAATGTTGAGCTGTAAGCCAACTTTTTCACTCTCCACTTTCACTTTCATCAAGAGGCTTTTTAGTTCCTCTTCACTTTCTGCCATAAGGGTGGTGTCGTCTGCATACCTGAGGTTATTGATATTTCTCCCAGCAATCTTGATTCCAGCTTGTGCTTCTTCCAGCCCAGCGTTTCTCATGATGTACTCTGCATATAAGTTAAATAAACAGGGTGACAATATACAGCCTTGACGTACTCCTTTTCCTATTTGGAACCCGTCTGTTGTTCCATGTCCAGTTCTAACTGTTGCTTCCCAACCTGCGTATAGGTTTCTCAAGAGGCAGATCAGGTGGTCTGGTACTTCCATCTCTTTCAGATTTTTCCACAGTTTATTGTGATCCACACAGTCAAAGGCTTTGGTATAGTCAATGAAGCAGAAATAGATGTTTTTCTGGAACTCTCTTGCTTTTTTGATGATCCAGCAGATGTTGGCAATTTGATCTCTGGTTCCTCTGCCTTTTCTAAAACCAGCTTGAACATCTGGAAGTTCACAGTTCCCATATTGTTGAAGCCTGGCTTGGAGAATTTTGAGCATTACTTTACTAGCGTGTGAGATGAGTGCAACTGTGTGGTAGTCTGAGCTTTCTTTGGCATTGCCTTTCTTTGGGATTGGAATGAAAACTGACCTTTTCCACTCCTGTGGCCACTGCTGTCTTTCCCAAATTGCTGTCCTATTGAGTGCAGCACTTTCACAGCATCATCTTTCAGGATTTGAAATAGCTCAACTGGAATTCCATCACCTTCAGTAGCTTTGTTTGTAGTGATGCTTTCTAAGGCCCACTTGACTTCACATTCCACTATGGCAAATTGACAAACATAGAACAGGAGGAAAAGGAAGCTCCTGGTAATTCCTAGATAGACTGAGAGAAGCCCTTCTCAGATTCCCTGAAATTGATCCCGAAAGTGAAGAGGAAAAAGAGATCTTAAAAGATTGATTTCTCACTTAGTCTGCTCCAGATATCCACCATAAGCTCTTAAAACAGGCGTATGGACCAAATCAGTCTTTAGATACTCTGTTACAACTGGCTCAGACAATATATTATGGTAGGGAATATAAGAAAAAGAAAAAAAAGACAAAGAAACAGGTAGAAGCCTTCACAATGTCTGTGAAAACCATTCTTAAACAGCCTGAAAAAAAAGCCCAGTGGGACCCAGGTAAGAAGAGATGGGCTTGCTATTACTGTAGAAAGGAGGGACACCTCAAGCGGGATTGCCCTCAGGCATCGAAGCCGCCCCCGGCTCCATGTCCGGTCTGTAAAGGACCACACCGGAAGAGACTGCCCCCAGAGGCATAGGTCTCCGGGGTGGGACTCTCAAGACAATCAGGACTGAAGGTGCCCGGGGGTCCACAAACAAGCTCCCATCCTAATTACACCTGAGGAACCTCGAGTATTAATAACTGTGGGGGGCCAATCCATCAATTTCCTTTTAGATACTGGGGCAACTTACTCTGTGCTTACTGAAGCCCCTGGCCCACTTTCTTCCTGATCTGCTTCCGTAATGAGACTGTCTAGATGAGCCAAAAGATATTTTTTCAGTTATTCTTTAAGTTGTAACTGAGATTCTGTGCTATTTTCACACGAGTTTCTGATTGCACCAGAGTCTCCCTCACCCCTTTTGGGGAGGGATATACTGAACAAGGTCCATGCCTCTGTTTTCATGAATATGGAGCCCTCCCTTTCTCTCCCTTTAATTGAACAAAATGTAAATCCTAGAGTGTGGGCTGATGAAAGATCTGTGGGTCGAACACAAAATGCTATTCCTGAAGTTGTCAAGCTCAAAGACCCAAACTTATTTCCACGTAAGAAACAGTATTCACTAAAACCTGAGATTAGAAAAGAGTTAAAACCCATCATCAAAAATTTAAAGGAACAGAGACTATTAATTCCCTTTAACAGTCCATCCAACGCTCCTATTTTAGATATAAAAAAAATCAAATGATAAATACAGACTAGTTCAAGATTTACAAATAATACATGAGGCTGTAGTTCCTTTACACCCTATAGTGCCTAGTCCTTATACTCTATTGTCTAAAATTCCTGAACGAGCTAAAATATATCTCAGTAATTGATTTGAAAGATGTCTTCTATTCAGTGCCTTTGGCGGAAAAAAGTAAATTTCTACTTGCCTTTAAAGACCCTACACAGCCAGCTTCTGTTAACCTGGACAGTTTTGCCCCAGAGATTTCATGACAGTTCTCACATATTCGGACAAAGCTTGTCACGAGATCTACAAAACTTTAATAATTGTGAAATAGTGGTGTTACGATATGTAGATGATATTCTGCTCTGTGCTGAGACAGAAGAAACTTATTCATGAGCCTCAAAAGATTTCTTAAACTTTCTGACAGGCTGCGGTTACAAGACATCAAGAGAAAAGGCTCAGCTTTGTCAATAATCTGTTAGATATCTGGGCCTAATCATATCAAAAGAGACTGGGGCAATAGGCTCTGAGAAAATTAAACCTAAACTAAATCATCCCCTACCTATGACTTTAAGACAACTGAGAAGATTTTTGGGAATCACAGACTACTGTCACATTTAGATTCCGGGTTATGGGGAACTTGCCCAGCCTTTATATAAACTTATAGCTGAGACTCAGCAGGCCCAAACCGACAAACTGGTTTGGTCTCCAGATACTCAAAAGGCTTTTAAGGTTCTTCAGACTGCTCTCCTATAAGCTCCCACTTTGAGCTTGCCCACAGGGTCAAAATTTAATTTGTTTGTCACTGAAAGAAAAGATATGGCCTTAGGAATTTTGACACAACCCCGAGGGCCTCACCAGCAACCTATTGCTTATCTAAGTAGAGAATTAGATATAATTTCACGTGGGTGGCCCCACTGCCTAAGAGTAATTGGGGCAGCGGCCCTATTAGCACCTGAAGTTTTAAAAATAATTAATGGACGAAACCTTACTGTACTGACTTCTCATGATGTGAGTGGAATCTTAAACTCTAAGGTTAATATTTGGATGAGAGACAGTCGGATTCTTATATCAGTCATTGTTGTTAGAAGGACCAGTAACTAAGCTTAAAGTTTGTGGAAATTTAAATCCTGCCACTTTGCTTCCTGAGAAGGAAAATGAAATACCCAATCACGATTGTTCCCAATTTCTAACTTTAAACTATGCAGCTCAGGAAGATCTAAAGAATACTCCATTAGACAATCCTGACATGGAAATATTTACAGATGGCAGTTCTTTTGTTCGGGATGAAAAGCGTAAAGCAGTTTATGCTGTGGTGACTGCTGAACAGGTTTTAGAAGCAAAATCTCTCCCCTAGGGAACCAGTGCTCTCAGTTAGCAGAGCTTGTGTCTCTGACCCGAGCTCTAGAGTTAAGCAAAGGGCAGCAAATGACACTGATTCTAAGTATGCTTATTTAACTTTACATGCTCATGCTGCAATATGGAAAGAAAGACAGTTTAAAATAGCAACAGGAGAACCTATTAAGCATTTCAGAGAGATGAGAGACTTTTAACTGCTATATATTGTCCTAAAGAAGTAGCTGTTATGCATTGCAAAGGACACAGCAGGGATGGGAGTAGAGTGCTGCTGCTGCTAAGTCGCTTCAGTCGTGTCCGACTCTGTGCGACCCGGTAGAGTAGCAGAAGGTAATCAGTTGGCTGACTGTCAAGCCAGAAAAGCGCCACTTTATGAAACCCCTTCACTACAGACGCCTTTGATTTGGACAGGTCCTGTGGAACAGGAAAAACCATAATATACTGAGGAAGAATTAGAAAGATATGAGAAAAGAAGAGCAAAGATTACTGATAAAGGATGGTTACAGTCTGAGGATGGACTATTAAAAATTCCTGAAAATGCTCAGTGGAAAATTCTTAAGGGTTTACACCAGAGTTTTCATTTGGGTGCAGACAGTACTTACCAGATGGCTTCTCATTTGTTTGAAGGTAAAAATGTAATAAATACTTTAAAGAACATTATCAAAAGGTGTGAGGTTTGCTAGAAAAATAACCCAAAGACTGAAAAGCTAACAAAATCTGGATTATAACGAAGAGGGAAGTATCCTGGAAAGGACTGGAAAATTGATTTTACTCATATGCCAAAAGCTAATGGATATTCTTGCTTACATGTTTGGGTGGATACTTTTACTGGGTGGATTGAGCCTTTTCCCTGTCATAGTCAACAGGCTAAGAAGGTTATAAAGATTTTAATCCATGAAATTATCCCCAGGCTTGGGCTGCCATGGAGCCTTCAGAGTGACAATGTCTCCACCTTTAAAGCTGCTGTAACTCAGGGGGTGTCTAAAGCTCTAGGAATAGAATATCACTTATACTGTTCCTGGAGACCCCAATCCTCAGGGAAGGTTGAAAAAGCTAATGACATTATCAAAAGACATCTGCGCAAATTAACTCAAGAGATGCAGGACAATTGGATTAAAGTCCTACCCATAGCTTTAATGAGGGCTCGAACTGCCCCCCAAAAGGAGGGACTGTCCCCCTTTGAATGTATTTATGAAAGGCCTTTCTTATGCACAGACATTGTTATAGACCCTGAAGCCTTGGAATTAATTAGTTATGTAACTCAGCTCTCAGCTTTTCAACAGGCATTAACAGAACTCTGGGAGATGACTCCTGACGCAGCCTCTGAGTCAAGCAAGCCTCTATTAGAGCCAGGAATCAAGGTCTTCATAAAAACATTGGGGTCTAGGGGCCCATCCCTCAAGCCCCTCTGGGAAGGCCCTTGCCAGGTTATTCTTTCTTCTCCCACAGTTGTCAAAGTGCCAGGAATTGATTCGTGGGTACATCATACTTAAGTTAAGAGGTGGCATCCTGACCAGAACTAAGTGATGTCATTTTATGTCTTTACTTTCTCTGCTCTGATTTTGTACTTTTCAGATGGGCCTGATAATCTATGTGAGCCTACTTCTGCTGACTCCAAAAATTCTGAATCTACCATTTGATCCTCAAGACAATGCCTTCCTGTCCTGGGCTCACTCCTACGCTGCATTCCACAATCAGTCTAACTTCTGGGTCTGCGGAGCTACTCTCCTCTTCATCAGTGGAAGGCTTCCTGTGGTGGACATCTCCTCTTCAAGGAAAACGCTTTCTCCAAGTCTGCGAATATCTTTGACAACAATCATATGTGATGCCTCTTCTTCATCTGATGACATCTAACAACCCTAAAATGGACTGGTGCAACACTTTGTACTTTAACTATGGACATAATGTGACTTTTAATTTTGATTATACATTGTCTTGGTTTAATGACTATTTTGCTACACATAAGGCAAATAGGTCTATATCTAATGGTTTTTTACCTGATGTTTATCAAATATGGGATGAGGTTATATGGCTAACTCCTGAAAAAGGACGTCTAATATCTACTGCCCCTATATACTGGGAACAAACAGTGCCATCCCCAAAAGTTAGCCAACAACTTAATTACAATGATTGGAAACAATTGGGATTTTTGCCTTAGGAAATATGCAACGTAATCATTCCCATGTTTTCCAACCCCAGTTCAGGTCCTCCCTTTGTCTGGTCAGGCACTAATTGGGACTGGATATCTCAGCCACACTGGCTTGGTCCAAACGGGACTTATTGGACATGTGGCTCTTACCTATGAACATGGCTTCTCCCTGGTTGGAGAGGGAGATGCACCCTGGGTCTAGCCTTTACTCACGGCTTTATATTTTCAGAGCTTCCAGAAAAGCCTGCTAATTCACCCCACCTTAAAACTCAGTGGGCAAGGTCCGTATTTCACTGGTATGATTATTTGGCTGCAGTGTTTGTTCCCTCTTTGGGAACTACAGATGTTATGCTACAAGTGGATGTGTTGACTAATTTTACTCAACAGTCATTATAAGATTCTCAAAAAGTTATTTCAGCTCTAATGCTGAACAAGCACAAATTAAAAAGGTGGTTTTACAAAACAGATTGGATTTATATATTCTGACAAGTGTGCAAGGAGGAACTTGTACCATTATTCATACCCAATGCTGTACATATATACCTGATACGAGTACTAATGTTACTCATTTTACTAAACACATGAACAAGATGACTGGGGCTATGGATACTTTTGAAGCCTCAATCTCCTCACTTTGGGAGACATTAACTAGTTCCCCATGGTGGAAAATTATCTTAATAATAATAATTCTGATTGTTTTGTTTTTGCTGTTTGCTCCATGCATCTGTAACTGTGTAACTGATTTGTTTCTAGTCACATGAAAGCTTTTAAGTTACAAATGGTTGCTCAAACTCCTGCTACTGCTACAGCTTCTTCCTGGATCAGAAATCCTCGGTATGAGGGTTAAGAGAATATGTTGCCTTACCAATTTAGGGACAATGCCCCTTGTCAGCTCGGAAACAGTTATGGGATGAGAACAATGCCCCTTTTCCCTAGGCAACAATTTCTCCTAAAAGAAAAGGGGGGAATGTGAGGGTAACAGGCAGGAAGACCAGGGGTCTCCAAACAGAGGAAATAGGCTGCAAGTGTCAGACATTTTTCTCTCTCTTAAATTTAAAAGGAGGTTTCTCTTAAAATACTCTTTTGCCATAATGACACCTGGTTCCATCTGAAGTTAACTATTCTCAAACCTTGAGTTAACCAACGCATTTTTCTCATGGAAATGTTTGTCTTAAGCTATGTTAATGTACTGTGCATTTACCCCAGACGCTGTCTTCAAATCAGTTCCGCCTAATGGCTCAGAACCTACTTGACAAACCATTATGTTATACTCAGACATTGTTCCCCTAATCTATGTAAACGAAACTATTTGTATGGTAATCTGCCCTTCTACAAGATTCAAGTCAATCATTTTATGGCCCAGGATGACTCGTCTGGTGCCAAGATTATCCCCAAATACATCTTATGGATGAGGGGCCTGGTGCCATTCTGAGTTTTAAGACATTCCTTTATTTCATTAACAAACTGCTAGTGACTATATAACATCCAGCTGAAGACTAGCAGGGGGTACTCTTTCTGCCCCCTTCTGATGCCTATGTCAGAAGCTTTATACTTTATTATTCATTTATACTTTAATAAAACTTTATTACACAAAAGCTCTGAGCGATCAAACCTTGTCTCTGGCCCTGGATTGAATTCCTCTCCTCCGGAGGCCAAGAATCCCAGCGTCTTTTCGTGGTTCAAAAACAACCTTTCAATATGAAGGACCAACTCTTTGGAAAAGACATCCATACTGGGAAAGATTGAGGACAGGAGGAGACGGGGTTGATAGAGGATGCAATGGTTAGATGGCATCACTAACTCAATGGACATGAATTTGAGCAAATTCCAGGAGATGGTGAAGGATAGGGAAGCCTGGCATGCTGCAGTCCATGGGGTCACATAGAGTCAGAAATGGCTGAGCAACTGAAAAACTACAGCCTTTTTAAATTCCAATTCCAAAGTCACAAATATTTTTAAAACTGGAAATAAGTTATTAAAAGTCTTCTACAATATACTCTTGCCAAGAGCTGCTTTTTAAAATTAACTTCTAGCTTGATAAAGGTATATTTTTTATTCCCTTGAAATAAATATTAATTGGGTAAGCCACCAATAAGGTAAACTGAATCTTTCTGCAAGAAGACATGTGATCTTATTATAATTATTTTAGTTTTCTAAATAATGTAAAATTGCATTGTTTCATAGCAATAAGTCTGGGTCTAAGCACCTGAGGTCAAAGTCCTGCTTTACCCCTGATTATGCAAGTCTTCCTGTTTTTGTATTCTGCATTGGTGAGCATACAGTAGGCACTTTAGAAATGTTAGATGGAGTGATGCCACCAACATGGCAGACTTAGAGTTTTTTACTATCCTTCCCCTGCCCCTGGTGGCTCAGAAGGTAAAGCATCTGCCTGCAATGTGGGAGACCTGGGTTTGATCCCTGGGTTGGGAAGATCCCCTGGAGAAGGAAATGGCAACCCACTACAGTACTCTGGCCTGGAAAATTCCATGAATGGAGGAGCCTGGTAGGCTACAGTCCATGGGGTTGCAGAGTCAGACACGACTGAGACACTTCACTGTTTCACTTCCCCTGACCCAAAGATTGCTGGGAGGGATTGGGGGCAGGAGGAGAAGGGGACGACAGAGGATGAGATGGCTGGATGGCATTACTGACTCGATGGACATGAGTCTGAGTGAACTCCGGGAGTTGGTGATGGACAGAGAGGCCTGGCGTGCTGCGATTCATGGGGTCGCAAAGAGTCGGACACGACTGAGCGACTGATCTGATCTCATCTGACCCAAAGATCACCCTTTTTGACCATCACTCACAGTCAAGTGTGCAATTATGGAAGTCTGGGAGGCATCACTTCACACTTGTTAGCATGGCTATTATTGAAAAGACGAGATTTTAAAAGTTTTGGTGATTTTCTTTCTGGCTTACTTCACTCTGTATAATTGGCTCCAGTTTCAACCACCTCATTAGAACTGATTCAATGGCTGAGTAATACTCCATTGTGTATATGTACCACACCTTTCTTATCCATTCATCTGCTGATGAACATCTAGGTTTCTTCCATATCCTGGCTATTATAAACAGTGCTGCAGTGAACATTGGGGTACACGTGTCTGTTTCAATTCTGGTTTCCTCAGTGTGTATGCCCAGCAGTGGGATTGCTGGGTCATAAGGCAGTTCTATTTCCAGCTTTTTAAGGAATCTCCACACTGTTCTCCATAGTGGCTGTACTAGTTTGCATTCCCACCAACAGTGTAAGAGGGTTCCCTTTTCTCCACACCCTCTCCAGCATTTGTTGCTTGTAGACTTTTGGATAGCAGCCATTCTGACTGGCGTGAAATGGTACCTCATTGTGGTTTTGATTTGCATTTCTCTGAAAATGAGTGATGTTGAGAATTTTTTCATGTGTTTGTTAGCCATCTGTATGTCTTTGGAGAAATGTTTATTTAGTTCTTTGACCCATTTTTTGATTGGGTCATTTATTTTTCTGGAATTGAGCTGCAGGAGTTGCTTGTATATTTTTGAGATTAATTCTTTGTCCGTTGCTTCATTTGCTATTATTTTCTCTCATTCGGAAGGCTGTCTTTTCACCTTGCTTATAGTTTCTTTTGTTGTGCAGAAGGTTTTAATTTTAATTAGGTCCTATTTATTTATTTTTGCTTTTATTTCCAATATTCTGGGAGGTGGGTCATAGAGGATCCAGCTGTGATTTATGCCAGAGAGTGTTTTGCCTATGTTTTCCTCTAGGAGTTTTATAGTTTCTGGTCTTAAGTTTTGATCTTTAATCCATTTTGAGTTTATTTTTGTGTATGGTATTAGAAAGTGTTCTAGTTTCATTCTTTTGCCAGTGGTTGACCAGTTTTCCCAGCACCACTCGGGGCATTCAGGCCTGATCCTTACTCTAAGCAATGCAGCTTGCGCCTCCCTGCCCAGTCCTCTCTTGCTAGTGGCGGGTGCAGGCATCTGCACTGCTTCTCCACTGGGGGAGTTACCATTGGGCTCGTAATCTGTGGGTTTTAATTATTTATTTATTTTTCCTCCCTATTATGTTGCCCTCTGTGATTCCAAGGCTCGCCACAGACTTGGCAGTGAGAGTGTTTCCTGGTGTTTGGATACTTCTCTTTATAAGACTCCCTTCCTGGGACAGAGCTCCGACAGACAAAAGCTACCTGTTTTGTCTCTCTTTTTGTCTTTTATATTTTTTCCTACCTCCTTTCAAAGACAATGGGCTGCTTTTCTGGGTGCCTGATGTCCTCTGCCAGCATTCAGAAGTTGTGTTGTGGAATTTACTCAGCGTTCAAATGTTCTTTTGATGAATTTGTGGGGGAGAAAGTGGTCTCCCCGTCCTTTTCCTCTGCCATCTTAGGACCCTTTTCAATAAGAAAGGATTTTAATGTAGTTTTTGGTCACTGTGTTTTAGTTAAAATTATAAGAATGCTATGTTCTTATTTTTTATCATTGCAGATAAAGCCCTTTTCAGCTACATGACGTGTCAAATAAATTTCCAGTACTGGCCCTGGACTCTAACTACCATTTATAACATTATTATTATTTTTTTTGGTGGAAAATACAAAAGGATTTACTTAAATCTCATTAAAAGATTATTAAAGATTAGTTAATAAGATTAATCTTATTAAAAAGATTAATAAGACTGCACATTAAAAAGAAGGGAGTCAGGAGGGAGGAAGGTTCAGGATGGGGAACATGTGTATACCTGTGGCAGATTCATGTTGATATATGGCAAAACCAATACAATATTGTAAAGTTAAATAATAAAATAAAATACAATAATAATAATAATAAAATTCATCAAAAAAATAAAAAAGGAGTCACCTATATAAAACAAAATGCTTAACTGAATATAATAAAAAATTAAAATATTTGAAACAGACAATAAATTCCAGAATTAGCTAGGGAAGGGAGAGATCAATGCTGTTTGAAACTATTACAGACAGCTGAAACTTGAAGTGAGCTGGGAAATATATAGTAGTTAACCTCAAAGGTCTTTCATTATCTTATGAATATTTAATTAGGTTAGGAGATATATATGAAGCATATTTATCTATCTATCTAATATATCTATATCTATCTATATCTTTCTATCTATCTATAATATAGTGGCTTCTCAGGTGGCTCAGTGATAAAGAACCTGCTGGCCAAGGCAGTAGATGTAAGAGATGTGGATTTGATCCCTGGGTCTGGAAGATCCCCTGGAGGAGGGCACACAGTAATCCATTCCAGTATTCTTGCCTGGAGAATCCCATGGACAGAGGAGCCTGGCAGGCTACAGTCCATAGGATCGCAGAGTTAGACACGACTGAAGCAACTTAGAATGGCACAGCATACACAATATAAATAAAAACAATAGAATTTGGGTAGAAAATAAGTATATAAATATACAGACTAAAAATGTAAAACAAGCGATAATATATAGAAATTTTATTTTATTTTATTTTTTTACTTTTTAAATTTTATTTTATTTTTAAACTTTACATAATTGTATTAGTTTTGCCAAAATATATAGAAATTTTAAACACAATAATCTTTTACATCCTGAAGCCACAGGATACAAGTGAGAGTTCTGCAAAGTTTCAACCCTTTTTATTGTTAAATAGAGCAATTATTAGTGTCCTTAACTATAAAATTTCCTTTCATAAAATTGGAGGCCTATTAATAATTGTCTTCTTGTTTTAATAGTACTACTTGCCTTTGAATAAAGTCTTCCAAGGGAATGGAGTTACTCTTATTCAAGTACCCACCATCACCCCTGCTGGAATTTAGGTCAGTCCTGGGAGAAGGTGGAAGATCAATAACACAGACACATAGACAACCTAGACACAGGCCAGATATATACACACTATGCTGCTATGCGTATATATCACCTATTATGAGATAAAAGATTTTCAAAACTACTTAACTCTGGAACTGCTTATTCATAACATTTGAATAATCATGATTTGATAAAGTTTTAAGATTTTGAAGGAAGGATAATTGTCTGTTGAGAGAAAGAAGTCATATATAAACAATTTATCATTTATTGTGCCATCTTCTCATTCTGAAGCTATGAAATACTTAGGTTGAAAAAATATATTCTAGTAAAAATACTGTACATAGTTAGGATGAGAATTAGAAAGAATAAATATCACTGAGATTTTCCCAAAAATGGACACAAGAGGTAATAATGGAGAATAAAATGTAAAAAATTCACAAAATCAAAAATATTTTTGCTTTTCAAGTTGCTATATGCAGTTATAAAGAATGGATGTTTTGGACCTTGAGACCATTATGCTAAGTGGGATAAGTAAGATGTAATCAGAGATAAGAAAGACAAGTATGATATTATATCAGTTATACCTGAAATTTTTAAAAAGCCATACTCATGAATCCAGAGTAAAATGGTGATTACCAGGGAATAGGAGATGGAGAGATAGGACTGATATTCTTTAAGGATACAAATTTGCAGTGATTAGTAAATAAGTTCTAGAGACACAATTCACAGCATAGTGTACATAGACAGCAATATTATATTGTATAATAATCACCAGATTTGTTAATTGGAGCTTAATTATTCCAACCATTATAAATCAATATTTATATAACAGTAGAAATGTTATTTATTGCTAAAATAGCAATCATATTACAGTATATAAAGGTATCAAACTAACATGCTGTTCAGTTCAGTCACTTAGTCATGTCTGACTCTTTGTGACCCCATGGACTCCAGTACGGCAGGCTTCCCTGTCCATCACCAACTCCTGGAGCTCACTCAAACTCATGTCCATCAACTCGGTGATGCCATACAATCATCTCATCCTCTGTCATCCCCTTCCCCTCCCACCTTCCATCTTTACCAGCATCAGGGTCTTTTCCAGTGAGTCAGTTCTTTGCATCCGGTGGCCAAAGTGTTGGAGTTTCAACTTCAACATCAGTGCTTCCAATGAGCACTCAGGACTGATCTCCTTTAGGATTGACTGGTTGGATCTCCTTGCACTCCAAGAGACTCTCAGGAATCTTCTCAAACACCACAATTCAAAAGCATCAATTCTTTGGTGCTCAGCTTTCTTTCTAGTCCAACTCACATCCATACATTACTACTGGAAAAACCATAGCTTTGACTAGACGGACCTTTGTTGGCAAAGTAATGTCTCTGCTTTTTAATATGCTGTCTATGTTTGTCATAGCTTTTCTTCCAAGGAGTAAGCGTCTTTTAATTTCACGGCTGCAATCATCATCTGCAGTGATTTTGGAACCCAAGAAAATAAAGTCTACCACTGTCTCCATTGTTTCCCCATCTATTCATCATGAAGTGATGGGACCAGATACCATGATCTTAGTTTTCTGAATATTGAGTTTTAAGCCAGCTTTTTCACTCTCCTCTTTCACTTTCATCAAGAGGCTTTTTAGTTCTTCTTCGCGTTCTGCCATAAGGGTGGTGTCATCTGCATATCTGAGGTTATCGATATTTCTCCCGGCAATCGATTTCAGCTTGTGCTTCTTCCAGCCCAGCATTTCTCATGATGTACTCTGTGTATAAGTTAAATAAGCAGGGTGATAATATTCAGCCTTGATGTACTCCTTTTCCTATTTGGAACCAGTCTGTTGTTCCATGTCCAGTTCTCACTGTTGCTTCCTGACCTGCATATAAGTTTCTCAAGAGGCAGGTCAGGTGGTCTGGTATTCTCGTCTCTTTCAGAATTTTCCACAATTTATTGTGATCCACACAGTCAAAGGCTTTGGCATAGTCAATGAAGCAGAAAATATATATATATATATATATATATATATATATATATAGGAACTCTCTTGCTTTTTTGATGATCCAGTGGATGTTGGCAATTTGGTCTCTGGGTCCTCTTCTTTTTCTAAATCCAGCTTGAACATATGGAAGTTCATGGTTCACGTACAGCTGAAGCCTGGCTTGGAGAATTTTGAGCATTACTTTACTAGTGTGTAAGCTGAGTGCAATTGTGCGGTAGTTTGAGCATTCTTTGGCATTGCCTTTCTTTGGGATTGGAATGAAAACTGACCTTTTCCAGTCCTGTGGCTACTACTGAGTTTTCCAAATTTGCTATCCTATTGAGTGCAGCACTTTCACAGTATCATCTTTCAGGATTTGAAATAGCTCAGCTGGAATTCCATTGCCTCCACTAACTTTGTTCATAGTGATGCTTCCTAAGGCCCACTTGACTTTGCATTCCAGGATATCTGGCTCTAGGTGAGTGATCACACCATCGTGATTATCTAGGTCATGAAGATCTTTTTTGTATAGTTCTTCTGTGTATTCTTGCCACCTCTTCTTAAATTTACACAGTTGCATGTCAAATTTATTTCAATGAAAAGTTTAAAAAATAAATGTAAAGAGTGAATTTTTAAAAGCCAGAGATTTAATATGCTGTTATCACTTATATGAATGAAAAGAGAATTTTAAAGTTAAAACCCTTAAAGAAGTTCTGGTTAATATCTGCAAAAGGGACATTTTGAAGATATCAAGTATAGTATTTTTTTAGACTTTTGTATAAAATGAAAATATTTTTGGATGACTTAATTGAAACAGGCAGCATTAAAACAAAAGAGACACAAGTAACCCTTGAGCAGACTCCATTGCACACCAATGTAATATACAGAAAAGTAACACATCATTTGAAATACGAAAATGATTCCAAATCTCAATAAAGCGAGCTACTTAGAGACTGATTTAAAAGTTTAGAACTTCAGTATAGGAAGACAAAGAATGAGGAGTAATGAATAACAGTGGAACTTAATAGATTCTGAATACATGAAAAAATACACAAGATACACTGTTGGATAAATATTACTGAATATAAAATTATATATAGCATGCATCCAATTATGACTAATAGTTTATGTACATATATACATATATGTATAAAAGGATGAGATAGTTAGATAGCATCAAACTCCAGGAGACAGTGAAGGAAGGGAGGCTGGTGTATTTCAGTCCACGGGTTGCAAAGATTCAGACATGACATAGTGACTGAAGAAGAAGTTTACATATATGCATAGAGAATAGACTTGATGGAAATATACTAGGATTTTACTTATGGCTGTCTCTGATTGGGTGGGATTACAAAGTGACTTGTATTTTTAAAGATAAATTTTCTCTATTTTAAAAAATTTTCTGAAATTACTGTATTAATCTTTGAAAGTAAAGCACGTTATTTCATAAAAAGAGGAAATGAGAGGCTAAGTCTAGGAAAAACTGGCATCTGTAAAGAAATACTGGAATACCAGAATCAAGATCCTCCTCTTGCTCACATGATGGCCAAATAAATGGTTTAAAGACAGAAAGAAACCCACAGGAAATATCAACAAGTAGTCCTCCTAGTCAAGATAGTATATACAACTTGTGATAGAGAATGTGAATATATAGTCTATAAACAGATTTGAGAAGGAACTATAGAAAATTTCAAGATGATCAATTAATACTGGGTTATTAATGAAAGCTGAGGCCTAATATCCACTCTGATGAGGATGATGTCAGAGGAGGTAACTATATACTTTATCAAGTGTCTTGGTATCACTGCAAATCATGGAATACAGGAAATCCATGGTCATCAGCTGAAGTACTATGGCATTTTTAACCCAAAAGTATATACATAAAGAAATACGTTAAAAGCTTTTTTTTTTTTTTTTAAAGTTAAGGACCCAAGAAAAGTTATTACTAAAATTATCATAGTATAAAAATTATGTTTATTTCTCAAAAAGACCTATGGTTTCTCTTTGGATATTGTGGCTTTTAACTTTTTGTTGAACTCGATAATACATTTTGGGGAAATATTCTTTTTTTTTTTTTTTGCTTTACAATATTGTATTGGATTTGCCATACATTGACATGAATCCGCCATGGATGTACATGTGTTCCGCATCCTGAAACCCCCTCCCACATCCCTCCCCATCCCATCTCTCTGGGACATCCCAGTGCACCAGCCCCAAGTACCCTGTATCATGCATTGAACCTGGACTGGCGATTGGATTCACACGTGATAATTTACATGATTCAATAGCATTCTCCCGTATTATCATACCCTCGCCTTCTTCCACAGTGTCCAAAAGACTGTTTTATACATCGTTTCTCTTTTGCTGTCTCACATACAGGGTTATCATTACCATCTTTCTAAATTCTATATATATGCATTAGCTGTATTGATGTTTTTCTTTCTGGCTTACTTCACTCTGTATAATAGGCTCCAGTTTTATCCATCTCATTAGAACTGATTCAAATGTATTCTTTTTAATGGCTGAGTAATACCCCTCGTCCAGGGTAAGGAGCAATGGCTGCACTTTGCTGGAGCAGCCGTGAAGAGATACCCCACGCCCAAGGTAAGAGAAACCCAAGTAAGATGGTAGGTGTTGCAAGAGGGCATCAGAGGGCAGACACACTGAAACCATACTCACAGAAAACTAGTCAATCTAATCACACTAGGACCACAGCCTTGTCAAACTCAATGAAACTAAGCCATGCCCGTGGGGCAACCCAAGATGGTCAGGTCATGGTGGAGAGATCTGACAGAATGTGGTCCACTGGAGAAGGGAATGGCAAACCACTTCAGTATTCTTGCCTTGAGAACCCCATGAACAGTATGAAAAGGCAAAATGATAGGATACTGAAAGAGAAATCCCCAGGTCAGTAGGTGCCCAATATGCTACTGGAGATCAGTGGAGAAATAACTCCAGGAAGAATGAAGGGATGGAGCCAAAGCAAAAAGAATACCCAGCTGTGGATGTGACTGATGATAGAAGGAAGTTCCAATGCTGTAAAGAGCAAAATTGCATAGGAACCTGGAATGTCAGGCCCATGAATCAAGGCAAATTGGAAGTGGTCAAACAAGAGATGGCAAGAGTGAATGTCGACATTCTAGGAATCAGCGAACTGAAATGGACTGGAATGGGTGAATTTAACTCAGATGACCATTATATCTACTACTGCAGGCAGGAATCCCTCAGAAGAAATGGAGTAGCCATTATGGTCAACAACAGAGTCCAAAATGCAGTACTTGGATGCAATCTCAAAAACGACAGAATGATCTCTGTTCATTTCCAAGGCAAACCATTCAATATCACAGTAATCCAAGTCTATGCCCTAACCAGTAATGCTGAAGAAGCTGAAGTTGAACGGTCCTGTGAAGACCTACAAGACCTTTTAGAACTAACACCCAAAAAAGATGTCCTTTTCATTATAGGGGACTGGAATGCAAAAGTAGGAAGTCAAGAAACACCTGGAGTAAGAGGCAAATTTGACCTTGGAATACTGAATGAAGGGCAAAGACTAATAGAGTTTGGCCAAGAAAATGCACTGGTCATAACAAACACCCTCTTCCAACAACACAAGAGAAGACTCTATACATGGACATCACCAGATGGTCAACACCGAAATCAGTTTGATTATATTCTTTGCAGCCAAAGATGGAGAAGCTCTATAAAGTCAGCAAAAACAAGACCAGGAGCTGACTGTGGTTCAGATCATGAACTCCTTATTGCCAAATTCAGACTTAAATTGAAGAAAGTAGGGAAAACCACTAGACCATTCAGGTATGACCTAAACCAAATCCCTTATGATTATACAGTAGAAGTGAGAAATAGATTTAAGGGCCTAGATCTGATAGATAGAATGCCTTATGAACTATGGAATGAGGTTCGTGACATTGTACAGGAGACAGGGATCAAGACCATCCCCATGGAAAAGAAATGCAAAAAACCAAAATGGCTGTCTGGGGAGGCCTGACAAATAGCTGTGAAAAGAAGAGAAGCAAAAAGTAAAGGGGAAAAGGAAAGATATAAACATCTGAATGCCGAGTTCCAAAGAATAGCAAGAAGAGATAAGAAAGCCTTCCTCAGTGATCAATGCAAAGAAAAAGAGGAAACAACAGAGTGGGAAAGACTAGAGATCTCTTCAAGAAAATCAGAGATACCAAAGGAACACTTCATGCAAAGATGGGCTTGATAAAGGACAGAAATGGTATGGACCTAACAGAAGCAGAAGGTATTAAGAAAAGATGGCAAGAATACACAGAAGAACTGTACAAAAAAGATCTTCACGACCCAGATAATCACGATGGTGTGATCACTGACCTAGAGCCAGACATCCTGCAATGTGAAGTCAAGTGGGCCTTAGAAAGCATCACTACGAACAAAGCTAGTGGAGGTGATGGAATTCCAGTTGAGCTATTTCAAATCCTGAAAGATGATGCTGTGAAAGTGCTGCACTCAATATGCCAGCAAATTTGGAAAACTCAGCAGTGGCCACAGGACTGGAAAAGGTCAGTTTTCATTCCAATTCCAAAGAAAGGCAATGCCAAAGAATGCTCAAACTACTGCACAATTGCACTCATCTCACATGCTAGTAAAGTAATGCTCAAAATTCTCCAAGCCAGGCTTCAGCAATATATGAACTGTGAACTTCCTGATGTTCAAACTGGTTTTAGAAAAGGCAGAGGAACCAGAGATCAAATTGCTAACATCCGCTGGATCATCGAAAAAGCAAGAGAGTTCCAGAAAAACATCTGTTTCTGCTTTATTGACTATGCCAAAGACTTTGACTTTGTGGATCACAATAAATTGTGGAAAATTCTGAAATAGATGGGAATACCATACCACCTGATCTGCCTCTTGAGAAATTTGTATGCAGGTCAGGAAGCAACAGTTAGAACTGGACATGGAACAACAGACTGGTTCCAAATAGGAAAAGGAGTACGTCAAGGCTGTATATTGTCACCCTGTTTATTCAACTTATATGCAGAGTACATCATGAGAAACGCTGGACTGGAGGAAACACAAGCTGGAATCAAGATTGCAGGGAGAAATATCAATAACCTCAGATATGCAGATGACACCACCCTTATGGCAGAAAGTGAAGAAGAACTAAAAAGCCTCTTGATGAAAGTGAAAGAGGAGAGTGAAAAAGGTGGCTTAAAGCTCAACATTCATAAAACTAAGATCATGGCATCTGGTCCCATCACTTCATGGGAAATAGATGGGGAAACAGTGGAAACAGTGTCAGACTTTATTTTTCTGGGCTCCAAAATCACTGCAGATGGTGACTGCAGCCATGAAATTAAAAGACGCTTACTCCTTGGAAGGAAAGTTATGACCAACCTACATAGCATATTCAAAAGCAGAGACATTACTTTGCCAACAAAGGTTCGTCTAGTCAAGGCTATGGTTTTTCCTGTGGTCATGTATGGATGTAGAGTTGGACTGTGAAGAAGGCTGAGCACCGAAGAATTGATGCTTTTGAACTGTGGTGTTGGAGAAGACTCTTGAGAGTCCCTTGGACTGCAAGGAGATCCAACCAGTCTATTCTGAAGGAGATCAGCCCTGGGATTTCTTTGTAAGGAATGATGCTAAAGCTGAAACTCCAGTACTTTGGCCACGTCATGCGAAGATTTGGCTCATTGGAAAAGACTCTGATGCTGGAAGGGATTGGGGGCAGGAGGAGAAGGGGACGACAGAGGATGAGATGGCTGGATGGCATCACTGACTCGATGGATGTGAGTGTCAGTGAACTCTGGGAGTTGGTGATGGACAAGGAGGCCTGGAGTGCTGTGATTCATGGGGTCGCAAGAGTCGGACATGACTGAGCGACTGATCTGATCTGATCTGAATACTTCTTTGTGTATATGTATCACAGCTTTCTTATCCATTCATCTGCTGATGGACATCTAGGTTGCTTCCATGTCCTGGCTATTATAAACAGTGCTGCGATGAACATTGGGGTAAACTTGTCTCTTTCAATTCTGGTTTCTTCGGTGTGTATGCCCAGCAGTGGGATTGCTGGGTCATATGGCAGTTCTATTTTCAGTTTTTAAAGAATCTCCACACTGTTCTCCATAGTGGCTGTACTAGTTTGCATTCCCACCAACAGTGTAAGAGGGTTCCCTTTTCTCCACATGCTCTCCAGCATTTATTGTTTGTAGACTTTTGGATCGCAGCCATTCTGACTGGCGTGAAATGGTACCTCACTGTGGTTTTGGTTTGCATTTCTCTGATAATGAGTGATGTTGAGCATGTTTTCATGTGTTTGTTAGCCATCTGTATGTCTTCTTTGGAGAAATGTCTGTTTAATTCTTAGGCCCATTTTTTGATTGGGTCATTTATTTTTCTGGAATTGAGCTGCAGGTGTTGCTTATATATTTTTGAGATTAATTCTTTTTCCATTGCTTTGTTTGCTATTATTTTCTCCCATTCGGAAGGCTGTCTTTTCATCTTGCTTATAGTTTCCTTTGTTGTGCAGAAGGTTTTAATTTTAATTAGGTCCTATTTGTTTATTTTTGCTTTTATTTCCAATATTCTGCGAGGTGGGTCATAGAAGATCCAGCTGTGATTTATGCCGGAGAGTGTTTTGTCTATGTTCTCTTCTCGGAGTTTTATAGTTTCTGGTCTCATGTTTACATATTTAATCCATTTTGAGTTTATTTTTGTGTATGGTGTTAGAAAGTGTTCTAGTTTCATTCTTTTACAAGTGGTTGACCAGTTTTCCCAGCACCACTTGTTAAAGAGTTTGTCTTTTTTCCCTTGTATATTCTTGCTTCCTTTGTCAAAGATAAGGTGTCCATAGGTGCGTGGATCTATCTTTGGGCTTTCTATTTTGTTCTATCGATCTATATTTCTGTCTTTGTGCCAGTACCATACTGTCTTGATGACTGTGGCTTTGTAATAGAGCCTGAAGTCAGGCAGGTTGATTCCTCCAGGTCCATTCTTCTTTCTCAAGATTGCTTTGGTTATTCGAGGTTTCTTGTATTTCTATACAAATTGTGAAATTACTTGTTCTAGGTCTGTGAAAGATACCATTGGTAGCTTGACAGGGATTGCATTGCATCTATAGATTGCTTTGGGTAGTATACTCATTTTCACTATATTCATTCTTCTGTTCCATGAACATGGTATAGTTCTCCATCTCTTAGTGTCTTCTTCAATTTCTTTCACCAGTGTTTTATAGTTTTCTATATATATATGTCTTTTGTTTCTTTAGGTAGGTATATTCCTAAGTATTTTATTCTTTTCATTGCAATGGTGAATGGAATTGTTTCCTTAATTTCTCTTTCTATTTTCTCATTATTAGTGTATAGGAATACAAGGGATTTCTGTGTGTTGATTTTATATCCTTCCACTTTACTCTATTCATTGATTAGCTCTAGTAATTTTCTTGTGGAATCTTTAGGATTTTCTATGTAGAGGATCATGTCATCTGCTAACAGTGAGAGTTTTACTTCTTCTTTTCCAATTTGGATTCCTTTTATTTCTTTTTCTGCTCTGATTGCTGTGGCCAAACCTTCCAAAACTGTGTTGAATAGTCATGATGTAAGTGGGCACCCATGTCTTATTCCTGACTTTAGGGGAAATGCTTTTAATTTTTCATCATTGAGGGTAATGTTTGCTGAGAATTTGTCATATATAGCTTTTATTTATTTTATTTTATTTTTGCCTTTTTTTTGTTTTTTTATATATATATATATATATATATATAAAAGCCAGATATACTTCCACATACAAAGGCAGGTTTTCCCAAGAGGGATTTACAGGAAGTAGTCTGGGGTGCGCCGGGTCACATGAGGCTCTCCACGATGAGGTGCTGGGTCAAACTGAAGGAAGGAATATTTCAAAGTGTCATCTAATTCCATGATAGCAGCCTGGTTCCCACAACGATAACAGTAATTGGGTGCACTGAAAATGGTAACCACGTTCCGATCGTGACACCAATTGTATCCCTCCATTACAAGTTGGTGAGCACGAGAAACCAGTGTGAGACCATTAGCATGGTTAAACGTTTTAGAAATATCTTGTCCAAATGTGTAGCCAGCACCACGTGGTGAAATACCCCACCCACCATGATCATCTGGATGTGACCATAAAAGATCACACATGGGGCCCTCATGTGGAACTTCTTGTAAACGATCCAGGGCTCTTATATGATCCAGTGTATCTATGGATGGAGAGAGGCCACCATGGAGGCAGAATATCTGTCCATCTACTAAAGCTGTAAGTGGCAGATAATCAAAGAGATCTGTAAAATATTTCCAAACATTGGCATTTCCATACTTTCACAGACATTCGTCATAAAAGCCATAAACTTGGGTAATTTGTTGGCTTTCGTGGTTTCCTCTCAGTATTGTAATGTGCTCTGGATAACGCACCTTTAATGCCACAAGAAGAGTTACCGTTTCCACAGAATAATAACCTCTGTCTACATAGTTGCCCATGAACAGATAGTTTGTGTCTGGTGACTTCCCGCCAATTCTGAAGAGTTCCATAAGGTCATGGAATTGGCCATGCACATCTCCACAGACGGTGACAGGACAACGGACCTCCTGTACATTTGATTTCTTTTGTTAAAATTTCCTTAGCCTTTTCACAGAGCGTCTGGACTTGGTTCTCGTTGAGCTGTTTACACTCATTCAGCTGCTTGACCCACTGGTCCAGGTCCTTAGTGAACACCTTGTCGTCCATGGCGGCCCCCGCCCCTCCGCCGCCACCTCCTCCTGTCCCCCGTGCGCCCCCGCCCCGGGCGCCGCTTCCCTAGCCACCACCCCCCCCCGCCCCCGCCGCCGCCAGCTTCTGGCGGGGGCGGGAGGAGCCCGGCACTGCGGACCCCGCGCCCGGCCCAAGCCCCTTGGGCGGCTCCGAGCGCGCGGCCTCTGGGAGACCCCCGCCCGCCCCGGCCCACCGGCCCGCGCGCCCGGAGAGTCGGTGAAGGACGCGGAGACGTGCGGGGCTTCCGCGCAGCTGCCGCCGGAGGATGGGCACCCGCCGCCTGCCGGCCTCTGGCCGCTCTCGCCTCCCCGGCTCCTTCTCTCTCGCTCTTTCTCGCCCCTCCCTCCGGCTTTCTGTCATCGCCCGGGCCTATAGCTTTTATTATGTTGACCTATGTTCCTTCTATTCTTGCTTTCTGGAGAGTTTTCATCATAAATGGATGTTGAACTTTGTCAAAGGCTTTCTCCGCATCTATTATCATCCAATAAAATTATGGCTTTAATTTTTCAATTTGTTACTGTGGTGTATTACATGAATTGATTTGCAGATATTGTAGAATCCTTGGATCCCTGGGATAAACCCCACGTGGTGGTGATGTATGATCTTTTTAATGTGTTGTTGGATTCTGACTGCTAGAATTTTGTTAAAGACTTTTGATCTATGTCCATCAGTGATATTGGCCTGTAGTTTTCTTTTTTTTGTGGCACGTTTGTCAGGTTTTGGTATTAGGATGATAGTGGCCTCATAGAATGACTTTGGAAGTTTACCTTCCTCTGCAATTTTCTGGAAGAGTTTGAGTAGGATAGGTGTTAGCTCTTCTCTATATTTTTGGTAGAATTCAGTTGTGAAGCTGTCTGAATCTGGGCTTTTGTTTGCTGGAAGATTTCTGATTACAGTTTCAGTTTCCATGCTTGTGATGGGTCTGTTAAGATTTTCTATTTCTCCCTGGCTCATTTTTGGAAAGTTATACTCTTCTAAGAATTTGTCCATTTTTTTTTTTTTTTGGTGGGTATTCTTTTTTTTTTCCTTTTAAAAAAAAAAAAATTTATTTTATTTTTTAACTTTACAAATTGTATTAGTTTTGCCAAATATCGAAATGAATCCGCCACAGGTATATATGTGTTCCCCATCCTGAACCCTCCTCCCTCCTCCCTCCACATACCATCCCTCTGGGTCGTCCCAGTGCACTAGCCCCAAGCATCCAGTATCGTGCATTGAACCTGGACTGGCGACTCGTTTCATACATGATATTATACATGCTTCAATGCCATTCTCCCAAATCTTCCCACCCTCTCCCTCTGCAACAGAGTCCATAAGACTGTTCTATACATCAGTGTCTCTTTTGCTGTCTCGTACACAGGGTTATTGTTAGCATCTTTCTAAATTCCATATATATGCGTTAGTATACTGTATTGGTGTTTTTCTTTCTAGCTAACTTCACTCTGTATAATAGGCTCCAGTTTCATCCACCTCATTAGAACTGATTCAAATGTATTCTTTTTAATGGCTGAGTAATACTCCATTGTGTATATGTACCACAGCTTTGTTATTCACTCATCTGCTGATGGACATCTAGGTTGCTTCCATGTCCTGGCTATTATAAACAGTGCTGCGATGAACATTGGGGTACACGTGTCTCTTTCCCTTCTGGTTTCCTCAGTGTGTATGCCTAGCAGTGGGATTGCTGGGTCATAAGGCAGTTCTATTTCCAGTTTTTTAAGGAATCTCCACACTGTTCTCCAGAGTGGCTGTACTAGTTTGCATTCCACCAACAGTGTAAGAGGGTTCCCTTTTCTCCAGCACACCTCTCCAGCATTTATTACTTGTAGACTTTTGGATAGCAGCCATTCTGACTGGCCCATTTTTTGTGAAATGGTTACCTCATAGTGATTTTTTGATGTGCATTTCTCTGATAATGAGTGATGTTGAGCATCTTTTCATGTGCTTGTTAGCCATCTGTATGTCTTCTTTGGAGAAAAATTTAGTTCTTTGGCCCATTTTTTTGATTGGGTCATTTATTTTTCTGGAGTTGAGCTGTAGGAGTTGCTTGTATATTTTTGAGATTAGTTGTTTGTCAGTTGCTTTATTTGCTATTATTTTCTCCCATTCTGAAGGCTGCCTTTTCACCTTGCTAATAGTTTCCTTTGATGTGCAAGAGCTTTTAAGTTTAATTAGGTCCCATTTGTTTATTTTTGCTTTTATTTCCAATATTCTGGGAGGTGGGTCATAGAGGATCCTGCTGTGATGTATGTCAGAGAGTGTTTTGCCTATGTTCTCCTCTAGGAGTTTTATAGTTTCTGGTCTTACGTTTAGATCTTTAATCCATTTTGAGTTTATTTTTGTGTATGGTGTTAGAAAGTGTTATAGTTTCATTCTTTTACCAGTGGTTGACCAGATTTCCCAGCACCACTTGTTAAAGAGATTTTCTTTAATCCATAGTATATTTATGCCTCCTTTGTCAAAGATAAGGTGTCCATAGGTGCGTGGATTTATCTCTGGGATTTCTATTTTGTTCCACTGATCTATATTTCTGTCTTTGTGCCAGTACCATACTGTCTTGATAACTGTGGCTTTGTAGTAGAGCCTGAAGTCAGGCAGGTTGATTCCTCCAGGTCCATTCTTCTTTCTCAAGATAGCTTTGGCTATTCGAGGTTTTTTGTATTTCCATACAAATTGTGAAATTATTTGTTCTAGCTCTGTGAAGAATACCGTTGGTAGCTTGATAGGGATTGCATTGAATCTATAAATTGCTTTGGGTAGTATACTCATTTTCACTATATTGATTCTTCCAATCCATGAACATGGCATATTTCTCCATCTATTAGTGTCCTCTTTGATTTCTTTCACCAGTGTTTTATAGTTTTCTATGTATAGGTCTTTAGTTTCTCTAGGTAGATATATTCCTAATTATTTTATTCTTTTCGTTGCAATGGTGAATGGAATTGTTTCCTTAATTTCTCTTTCTGTTTTCTCATTATTAGTGTATAGGAATGCAAGGGATTTCTGTGTGTTGATTTTATATCCTGCAACTTTACTATAATCATTGATTAGTTCTAGTAATTTTCTGGTGGAGTCTTTAGGGTTTTCTAGGTAGAGGATCATGTCATCTGCAAATAGTGAGAGTTTTACTTCTTCTTTTCCAGTTTGGATTCCTTTTATTTCTTTTTCTGCTCTGATTGCTGTGGCCAAAACTTCCAAAACTATGTTGAATAGTAGTGGTGAAAGTGGGCACCCTTGTCTTGTTCCTGACTTTAGAGGAAATGCTTTCAATTTTTTCACCATTGAGGATAATGTTTGCTGTGGGTTTGTCATATATAGCTTTTATTATGTTGAGGTATGTTCCTTCTATTCCTGCTTTCTGGAGAGGTTTTATCATAAATGGATGTTGAATTTTGTCAAAGGCTTTCTCTGCATCTATTGAGATAATCATATGGTTTTTATTTTTCAATTTGTTAATGTGGTGTATTACATTGATTGATTTGTGGATATTGAAGAATCCTTGCATCCCTGGGATAAAGCCCACTTGGTCATGGTGTATGATCTTTTTAATGTGTTGTTGGATTCTGATTGCTAGAATTTTGTTAAGGATTTTTGCATCTATGTTCATCAGTGATATTGGCCTGTAGTTTTCTTTTTTTGTGGCATCTTTGTCAGGTTTTGGTATTAGGGTGATGGTGGCCTCATAGAATGAGTTTGGAAGTTTACCTTCCTCTGAAATTTTCTGGAAGAGTTTGAGCAGGATAGGTGTTAGCCCTTCTCTAAATTTTTGGTAGAATTCAGCTGTGAAGCCGTCTGGACCTGGGCTTTTGTTTGCTGGAAGATTTTTGATTACAGTTTCAATTTCCGTGCTTGTGATGGGTCTGTTAAGATTTTCTATTTCTTCCTGGTCCACTTTGGAAAGTTGTACTTTTCTAAGAATTCGTCCATTTCTTCCACGTTGTCCATTTTATTGCCATATAATTGTTGATAGTAGTATCTTATGATCCTTTGTATTTCTGTGTTGTCTGTTGTGATCTCTCCATTTTCATTTCTAATTTTATTGATTTGATTTTTCTCCCTTTGTTTCTTGATGAGTCTGGCTAATGGTTTGTCAATTTTATTTATCCTTTCAAAGAACCAGCTTTTGGCTTTGTTGATTTTTGCTATGGTTTCTTTTGCATTTATTTCTGCCCTAATTTTTAAGATTTCTTTCCTTCTACTAACCCTGGGGTTCTTCATTTCTTCCTTTTCTAGTTGCTTTTGGTGTAGAGTAAGGTTATTTATTTGACTTTTTTCTTGTTTCTTGAGGTATGCCTGTATTGCTATTAACTTTCCCCTTAGGACTGCTTTTACCATGTCCCACAGGTTTTGGGTTGTTGTGTTTTCATTTTCATTCGTTTCTATGCAAATTTTGATTTCTTTTTTGATTTCTTCTGTGATTTGTTGGTTATTCAGCAGCGTGTTGTTCAGCCTCCGTATGTTGGAATTTTTAATAGGTTTTCTCCTGTAATTGAATCTAATCTTACTGCATTGTGGTCAGAAAAGATGCTTGGAATGATTTAAATTTTTTTAAATTTACCAAGGCTAGATTTATGGCCCAGGATGTGATCTATCCTGGATAAGGTTCCATGTGCACCTGAGAAAAAGGTGAATTTCATTGTTTTGGGATGAAATGTCCTATAGATATCAGTTAGGTCTAACTGGCCTATTGTATCATTTAAAGTTTGTGTTTCCTTGTTAATTTTCTGTTTAGTTAATCTATCCATAGGTGTGAGTGGTGTATTAAAGTCTCCCACTATTATTGTGTTATTGTTAATTTCTCCTTTGATACTTGTTAGCATTTGTCTTACATACTGTGGTGCTCCCATGTTGGGTGCATATATATTTATAATTGTTATATCTTCTTCTTGGATTGATCCTTTGATCATTATGTAGTATCCTTCTTTGTCTCTTTTCACAGCCTTTGTTTTAAAGTTTATTTTATCTGATATGAGTATTGCTACTCCTGCTTTCTTTTGGTCCTTATTTGCATGGAAAATCTTTTTCCAGCCCTTCACTTTCAGTCTGTATGTGTCCCCTGTTTTGAGGTGGGTCTCTTGTAGACAACATATGTAGGGGGTCTTGTTTTTGTATCCATTCAGCCAGTCTTTGTCTTTTGGGTTGGGGCATTCAACCCATTTACGTTTAAGGTAATTACTGATAAGTATGATCCCATTGCCATTTACTTTATTGTTTTGGGCTCGAATTTATACACCATTTTTGTGTTTCCTGTCTAGAGAATATCCTTTAGCATTTGTTGGAGAGCTGGTTTGTTGGTGCAAAATTCTCTCAGCTTTTGCTTGTCTGAAAAGCTTTTGATTTCTCCTTAATACTTGAAATACATCCTTGCTGGGTACAATAATCTGGGCTGTAGGTTATTTTCTTTCATCATTTTAAGTATGTCTTGCCATTCCCTCCTGGCTTGAAGAGTTTCTATTGAAAGATCAGCTGTTATCCTTATGGGAATTCCCTTGTGTGTTATTTGTTGTTTTTCCCTTGCGGCTTTTAGTATTTGTTCTTTGTGTTTGATCTTTGTTAATTTGATTAATATGTGTCTTGGGGTGTTTCTCCTTGGGTTTATCCTGTTTGGGACTCTCTGGGTTTCTTGGACTTGGGTGATTATTTCCTTCCCCATTTTAGGGAAGTTTTCAACTATTATCTCCTCAAGTATTTTCTCATGGTCTTTCTTTCTGTCTTCTTCTTCTGGGACCCCTATGATTCGAATGTTGTAGTGTTTAATATTGTCCTGGAGGTCTCTGAAATTGTCTTCATTTCTTTTAATTCGTTTTTTCTTTTTTCCTCTCTGATTCATTTATTTCTGCCATTCTATCTTCTAATTCACTAATCCTATCTTCTGCCTCTGTTATTGTACTATTTGTTGCCTCCAGAGTGTTTTTAATTTCATTTGTTGCATTATTCATTATATATTGACTCCTTTTTATTTCTTCTAGGTCCTTATTAAACCTTTCTTGCATCTTCTCAATCCTTGTCTCCAGGCTATTTATCTGTGATTCCATTTTGATTTCAAGATTTTAGATCAATTTCACTATCATTATTCAGAATTCTTTATCAGGTAGGTTCCCTATCTCTTCCTCTTTTGTTTGGTTTGGTGGGCATTTATCCTGTTCCTTTATCTGCTGGGTATTTCTCTGTCTCTTCATCTTGTGTAAATTGCTGATTTTGGGGTGTATTTTCTGTATTCTGGCAGTTTGTGGAGTTCTCTTTTTTGTGGTGTTTCCTCACTGTGTGCGGGTTTGTACAGGTGGCTTGTCAAGGTTTCCTGGTTAGGGAAGCTTGTGTTGGTGTTCTGGTGGGTGGAGCTGTATTTCTTCTCTCTGAAGTGCAATGAAGTGTCCAGTAATGAGTTATGAGATGTCTACGGTTTTGAGGTGACTTTGGGCAGCCTGTATCTTGAAGCTCAGGGCTGTGTTCCTTTGTTGCTGGAGAATTTGCTTGGTATGTCTTGCCCTGGAACTTGTTGGCCCTTGTGTGGTACTTGGTTTCAGTGTCAGTGTGGAGGCATTTTATGAGCTCCTGTCAATTAATGTTCCTTGGAGTCAGGAGTTCCCTGGAGTCAGGGTTTGGATTTAAGCCTCCTGCTTCCAGTTATTGGTCTTATTTTTACAGTAGTTTCAAAACTTCTCCTTCTATACAGCACCACTGATAAAATATCTACATTAAAGATGAAAAGTTTCTCTACTGTGAGGGTCACCCAGAGAGGTTCACAGCGTTATATGGAGAAGAGACGAGGGAGGAGGGAGTTAGAGGTGACCCGAATGAGATGAGGTGGAATCAATAGTGGAGAGAGTGGTCTAGCCAATAATCACTTCCTTATGTGCACTCCACAACTGGACCGCTCAGAGATGTTCACAGAGTTATACAGAGAAGAGAAGACGGAGGAAGGAGACAGAGGTGGCCAGGAGGATAAAAGTGGGGAAGAAAAGGAGGGAGACAGATCCAGCCAGTAATCAGTTCCCTAAGTGTTCTCCACCGTCTGGAACACACAGAAATTCACAGAGTTGCGTAGAGTAGAGAGGGGTTAGGGAGGAGACACAGGCGACCTGGTGGAGAAAAAGGAGAGTCCAAAGGGAGAGAGAGCAGTTAAGCCAGTAATCTCGTTCCCTAGTGAAAAATGGGTACTGAAGATTGGGTTCTTAAAGGTACTAAATTGGTAACAAATACATAAAAGCAAAAATTAAAAATCTAGAGTAGAGTTTGGAATTTTAAAAATACGATGTTGAAGAAAAGAAGAAGGAAAAGAAAGAGAAAAAATGAACAAACAAAAACAAACAAGGTTGCAAAAATTTTAAAGAAAATATAGATACAAAATAGATAACTAATACCAAAAAGCAAAAGTTAAAACTCTAGAGTAGAGTTTGGAATTTCAGATATACAATGTTATATAAAAGAAGAAGAGAAAGAAACAGAGAAAAAAAAAGTCACAGAAATTATAAAAAAACTATAGGTACAAAATTGATAACAAATACCAAAAAGCTAAAATTAAAAATTTAGAGTAGAGTTTGGAATTTCAAAAATACAATGTTAAAGAAAAGAAGACACGTGTACCCCAATGTTCATCGCAGCACTGTTTATAATAGCCAGGACCTGGAAGCAACCTAGATATCCATCAGCAGATGAATGGATAAGAAAGCTATGGTACATATACACAATGGAGTATTACTCAGCCATTAAAAAGAAAACATTTGAATCAGTTCTAATGAGGTGGATGAAACTGGAGCCTATTATACAGAGTGAAGTAAGCCAGAAGGAAAAACACCAATACAGTATAATAACACATATACATGGAATTTAGAAAGATGGTAACAATAACCCTGTGTATGAGACAGCAAAAGAGACATTGATGTATAGAACAGTCTTATGGACTCTATGGGAGAGGGAGAGGTGGGAAGATTTGGGAGAATGGCATTGAAACATGTAAAATATCATGTATGAAATGAGATGCCAGTCCAGTTTCAATGCACGATACTGGATGCTTGGGGCTAGTGCACTGGGACGACCCAGAGGGATGGTATGGGGAGGGAGGAGGGTTCAGAATGGGGAACACATGTATACCTGTGGTGGATTCATTTTGATATTTGACAAAACTAATACAATTATGTAAAGTTTAAAAAAAAAAAAGATGAAGAAAAAAAAAAGAAAAAAAAAGAAAAGAAGAAAAAACAAACAAACAAAGAAAACCAAGGTCAAAAAATTATAAAATATATATATATGAAGTTTGCTGAAGAAAAAAAAATAGGGTCTTTTTTTTTTTTGCAAAGTAATAGGTTATAAAAGTGAAAATTAAAGCAATAAAAGAGAACTTAAAATTTTTTTAAAAATTAAAAAATAAAAAAAAAGAAAGAATTTTCGTAAAAATAGTAAAAATATATTGAGGACTTTCTCTGGTTTTGTTGTGAGTATTGTGGGTTCACCTCATTTTTGGCTAGTTCCTTGGTCTGACTTTTATTTCTCAAGATCTATAGGCCCCTTCCTACATAGTTGGTAGTAACCACAGGGTTTTAATCTATTGCCTGTAGCTTCCAAGGCGGTTCCCTCTGTTATAGCTTGTTCTGTTTGCTGGACTCTTCAGTGTCTGGTTTCCGCCCTGACACAAAGGGGACGGTGGAGGACACTTTTTTTTTTTTTTTTCTTTTTAGGCTCACTTGTTCAGTCTCGCTGTGGGGAGGGAGGGAGGGATGCTGCAAACAAGTAACACTGGCGTGTGCTCGCAGTGCTTCAGGCACACTGGGTCTGCCCCCGATCACGGCGCGTGTAGCCTCTCTGCCCACACTGCTCAGGCTCTAGGTTGTTCCGCTGGGAACCATCCTAGGCCGGCCCTGGGCTGCCTGCTCCTCCCAGGTCCAAGCTGCTCAGGTTCAGGCACTCGGGTAGTCCTCAGAGGTGCAGACTCGGTTGGGCCTGCATTTTGTGCCCTTCCCAGGTCCGAGGAGCTCAGGTGATGAGGTGTTTAGCGAGCGTGATTGCTGCGACTTATCGCCTCCCCGCCGCTCAGTTATCTAGGTGTACAACCGGCGCACCTTCTCAGGGAGATGTTGACCGTCCAGTCCCCCAAGAAGTTTTAGTTAGCAAAGAAGCCTGCTTACAGTTTTATAGATAATGTCTCTCTGGGGCTGCGATTGCCCCCTTCTGGCTCTGGCTGCGTGTCACTGGAGGGGGAAGGTCTGCCGCTGGCTATCTCTGTTCAGTCCTTTGTTCTGTGCGCGGGCCTGGCAGTGTCTTAGGTTAGGGCTGGCTTTTCGCGTGGTAGATATCCCACAGTCTGGTTTGTTAGCCCAGATTATTTCACTCAGATAGCTCTCAGGGTTTTCAGGCCAGGTCCTTACTCTAAGCGATGCAGCCCATGCCCTGCCTCCCTGCCTAGCCCCCGCTTGCTAATGGCGTGTGCAGGCGTCTGCACTGCTTCTCCATTGGGGGAGTTACTGTAGGGCTCACAATCTGCGAGTTTTAATTGTTTATTTTTTCTCCCTGTTATGTTGCCCTCTGTGTTTCCAAAGCTCGGCACAGATTCGGCAGTGAGAAGGTTTCCTGATGTTTGGAAACTTCTCTCTTTTTAAGACTCCCTTCCTGGGACAGAACTCCATCCCTCCCTCTTTTGTCTCTTTTTTTGTCTTTTATATTTTGTCCTACCTCCTTTCGAAGACTTGGATTGCTTTTCTGGGTGCCTGATGTCCTATGCTGACATTCAGAAGTTGTTTTGTGGAATTTACTCAGCTTTTAAATGCTCTTTTGATGAATTTTGGGGGAGAAAGTGTTCTCCCTGTCCTACTCCTCCGCTATCTTCCGGGTGGGTCAGAATTTGTCCATTTCTTCCAAGTTGTCCATTTTATTGACATATAATTGCTGATAGTAGTCTCCTATGTTCCTTTGTATTTCTGTGTTGTCTGTTGTGATCTCTCCATTTTCAACCCATTTACATTTAAGGTAATTATTGATAAGTATGATCCCATTGCCATTTATTTTATTGTTTTGGGTTCAACTTTATACACTCCTTTTGTGTTTCCTGTCTAGAGAAGATCCTTTAACATTTGTTGGAGAGCTGGTTTGGTGGAGCTGAATTCTCTCAGCTTTTGCTTGTCTGTAAAGCTTTTGATTTCTCCTTCATATATGAATGAGATCCTTGCTGGGTTCAGTAATCTGGGCTGTAGGTTATTTTCTTTCATCACTTTAAGTATGTCCTGCCATCCCCTCCTGGCCTGAAGAGTTTCTATTGAAAGATCAGCTGTTATCCTTATGGGAATCCCCTTGTGTGTTATTTGTTGCTTTTCTCTAGGTGCTTTTAATATTTGTTCTTTGTGTTTGATCTTTGTTAATTTGATTAATATGTGCCTTGGGGTGTTTAGCCTTGGGTTTATCCTGTTTGGGACTCTCTGGGTTTCTTGGACTTGGGTGATAATTTCCTTCCCCATTTTAGGGAAGTTTTCAACTATTATCTCCTCAAGTATTTTCTCTAGGTCTTTCTTTTTGTCTTCTTCTGGGATTCCTATGATTCGAATGTTGGAGCATTTAACATTGTCCCAGAGGTCTTTGAGATTGTCCTCATTTCTTTTAATTCATTTTCCTTTTTCCTGTCTCCTTCATTTATCTCTACCATCTATCTTCTACCTCACTAATGCTATCTTCTGCCTCTGTTATTCTACTATTTGTTCCCTCCAGAGTGTTTTCTATCTCATTTATTGCATTATTCATTATATATTGACTCATTTTTATTTCTTCTATGTCCTTGTTAAACCTTTATTGCATCTTCTCATCCTTGTCTCCAGGCTATTTATCTGTGTTTCCATTTTGTTTTCAAGATTTTGGATCATTTTCACTATCATTATTCAGAATTCTTCATCAGGTAGATTCCCTGTCTCTTCCTCTTTTGTTTGGTTTAGTGGGCATTTATCCTGTTCCTTAACCTGCTAGGTATTCCTCTGTCTCTTCATCTTGTTTATATTGGTGTGTTTGAGGTGGCCCTTCTGTATTCTGGCAGTTTGTGGAGTTCTCTTTATTGTGGAGTTTCCTCGCTGTGGGTGGGGTTGTATGGGTGGCTTGTCAAGGTTTCCTAGTTAGGGAAGCTTGTGTCGGTGTTCTGGTGGGTGCAGCTGGGTTTCTTCTCTCTGGAGTGCAATGAAGTGTCCAGTAATGTGTTATGAGATGTCAGTGGGTTTGGAGTGACTTAGGGCAGCCTGTATTTTGAAGCTCAGAGCTGTGTTCCTGTGTTGCTGGAGAATTTGTGTGGTATGTCTTGCTCTGGAACTTCTTGGCCCTTGGGTGGTGCTTGGTTTCAGTGTAGGTATGGAGGTGTTTGGTGAGCTCCTGTCCATTAATGTTCCCTGGAGTCAGGAGTTCTCTGGTGTTCTCAGAATTTGGACTTAAGCCTCCTGCTTCTGGTTTTCAGTCTTATTTTTACTGTAGTCTCAAGATTTCTCCATCTATACAGCACCTTTGATAAAATATCTAGGTTAAAGATGAAAAGTTTCTCCACATTCAGGGACCCCCAGAGAGGTTTATAGAGTTACATGGAGAAGAGAAGAGGGAGGAGGGAGATAGAGGTAACCAGGATGAGATGAGGTGGAATCAAAAGTGGAGAGAGCAAGCTAGCCAGTAATCACTTCCTTATGTGCTCTCCACAGTCTATACTTCTCAGAGATGTTCACGGAGTTATACAGAGAAAAGAAGAGGGAGGAAGGAGACAGAAGTGGCCAGGAAGAAAAAGAGGGGAATCAAAAGGAGAGAGACAGATCCAGCCAGTAATCAGTTACCTAAGTGTTCTCCACCATCCAGAACACACAGAGTTGGGTAAAGAAGAGAAGGGTGAGTGAGGAGACAGAGGCGACTTGGTGGATAAAAAGGAGAGTGCAAAGTGGGAGAGAGCAGTCAAGCCAGTAATCTCACTCCCAAGTAAATGTGAGTACTGAAGATTGGGTTCCTAAAGGTACAAAATTGATAGCAAATACCAAGAAGCAAAGATTAAAAATCTAGAATAGAGGTTGGATTTTCAAAAATACAATATTAAATAAAGTGAGAGAAAAAAAAAACCAAAGTCACAAAAATTATAAATATATATATATAAAATTTGCTTTAAAAAATAGGATCTCTCTCTCTCTCTTTTCAAAATAATAGTAGGTCATAAAAATGAAAATTAAAGGAGCAATAGAGAACTTAAAATTAAAAAAATTAAAGAATGATAGTAAAAATAGTAAAAATATATCTATGACTTTCTCTGGTGGTGTTGTGGGCAGTATGAAGTCAGTTCATTTTCGTATAGTTCCTTGGTCTGGCTTATATTTCTCAAGATCTATAGGCCCCTTCCTATGTAGTTGGTACTATCTTCAGGGTTTTAATCTTTTGCACCTGTCACTTCCAAGGAGGGTCCTTCTGTTTTACCTTCTGTTTGCTGGTCTCTTCAGTGTCTAATTTCCTCCCTGACACAATGGGGCGGTGGTGGACACTTTTTTAGGCTCACATGTTCAGTCGTGCTGTGGGGAGGGAGGAACACTGGAAACAAATAACACTGACATGTGCTTGCAGTGTCTTGGCCACACTGGGTTTGCCCTGCTCACGGCATGTGTGCTTTCCCTGTCTACACTGCTTAGGCTCTAGGTTGCTCTGCTGGGAACGGTCTGAGGCCAGCCCTAGGTTGTATGCACTTCCCAGGTCTAAGCTGCACAGGTTCAGGTACTCGGGTAGTCCTCAGAGGTGCAGACTCGGTTGGGCCTGTGTTTTGTGCCCTTCCCAGATCCGAGCAGCTCAGGTGACCAGGTGTTCGGTGAGTGTGGTCTCTGTGACTTATTGCCTCCCTTGTTCCTGCTGCTTGATTTTCTGGCTGTTACAACCCACACACCTTCTCAGGCGGATGTTGACCTTCCAGAATCCCAAGAAGTCTTGGTTAGCAACGAAGCCTGCTTGCAGTTTGGTAGATCATACCTTTCTGGGGCCGTGATTGCCCCCTTGAGGCTCTGGCTGGCCTCTCCTGCCTGTCTCTGGAGGGGTATGGACCGGCCTGCAGCCGACTAGCTCTGCTCAGTCCTTTGTTCTGTGAGCTGGCCTGACGGCGTCTTAGGTTAGGGCTTTTCACGTGGTAGTTATCCCACAGTCTGGTTTGCTATCGAAGTTAGTTCCCTCAGATTGCCCTCAGGGCATTCAGGCCCAGTCCTTACTCTAAGCAAAGCAACCCGCACCTCCCTGCCCAGGCCCCACGTGCTAGTGGTGATGCAGGCTTCTGCGCTGCTACTCCACTGGGGGAGTTACCATTGGGCTCATAATCTGTAGGTTTTCATTATTATTATTATTTTTTTTAATTTTTCCTCCCTGTTATGTTGCCCTCTGTGGTTCCAAAGCTCGCCACAGAATTGGCAGAGTGTTTCCTGGTGTTTGGAAACTTCTCTCTTTTTAAGATTCCCTTCCTGGGATGGAACTCCATCCCTACCTTTTTTGCCTCCCATTTTATCTTTTATATTGTTTCCTACCTCCTTTCGAAGACAATGGGCTGCTTTTCTGGGTGTCTGTTGTCCTCTGCTGGCATTCAGAAGTTGTTTTGTGGAATTTTCTCAGCGTCCAAATGTTCTTTTGGTGAATTTGTGGGAGAGAAAGTGGTCACCCTGTCCTATTCCTCTGCCATCTTAGGACTGCCCCCCCCTGCAATTTTAATTTTATAGCACAGTTGCAATTCAAATTTCTTTGTCAATTTAATTGTGCTGGAATAAAACATAAGGAATTTTGCCTAGATCTTAAAGTTGGATTTGGAGATCTAGAATGTCAGGTTCATATTTATGAGCATGGTGATTTATATTAAGAACTATAAGTAATTTTTCAATAAGTACTTCAAAGGTGTTATATATATTAAAAAAAGTCAAGACTGCAAATGTACTTAAAACTCTCCTGCTTAAATCTAGTGCTTAGCAGTGATGAACTGCGTGTAGTCACCTTGGTCTATAAAGATTTCACCATAGGCTTGCTCTGAGATAAACACAAAAACAGGTGGAAAAATAAAATTAAAAAAAAGCCCTGCTTTGCTAACTCTGCCATTCAGATTTTGATTTAGTGTCAAATGAAAAATTTTCAGAAACTTTTCAAAGAAGTTATCTATTTCTGAGCTTGAAAAGCAGTATAAAATAAAACATTTTAATTTTGTTAATGAGAGGTATTTCAAAATATTCTCAGTTTACAGTTAGCTGTATTTTTAATCTAGCATCATTCCTGAATACTTTATGCACTTCTATATGATTAAAAACAATTTATATTACCACTTACAGAGATAACGTTAAACAGAAGTTTCTAAGAGTTTAATTTTCTGTTCTTTGCATTTTTTTTTTTTTTTAAAGTAACAGAGTACTTTAAAAAATTGTAGTGGTCATTGATAAAAGTAAACTATGAACATTCCTTGGTATTTCTCTCACCCACTCTTTATGACACAGATACTGCATTAAGAATCAGGTTTCACTTATATTCACTATGCTTTCAACCAAGAAAGATGGCATGTCAAAGGAGCGGCAACATGGGCAAGAGTGGAGCAGGGTGGGGAGGGGCAAGTGGTAGTGGTGCCATGACCTGAAGGAAGAAAGTGTTGATGTCTCCTTATAAAATCTCCCTGAAAGTTATGAATGAATACTTATGGTCCTTAATTTCTGAATACTTGTTGACATACTGATAAAATCATTGCTTTCCTGAATGAATTTGAAATCAAGACTCCATGAAAACAATTACTTTGTTCTATTTTCAAGGGATTGTTTATATAAGGACAAATTTGGGAAAGAAAAAACTTGCAAGTACCACTGAGAGAGACTGAAAAAACTTGATTCAAAGGGTTTCACAAGGTGCCCATTCAAGTAAGTTTTTAATAAAATAAAAATATGCAACTATCCTTCAATTAGTTATTAAAAATGAAATATAAATAAAAAATAATCAAGTAAGTTTTTAATAAAATAAAAATATGCGACTATCCTTCAATTAGTTATTAAAATGAAATATAAATAAAAATAAACAATTAAACTTTGAAAAAGTATATACAAAAAAACAAGGGCATTACCAGTTAGTTTTCTTTTAAGCTTTAGAAAAGTCAATGATTCACATTAAAAACAGATATCCTCAATGTGAGATGCAAAGATAAAGAAAAAAAAAAAAAAACAATGATTCCCAAATAAATCAACTTAACCTTAAGCCACAAACACAGATCCTCAGTTAAACAAAACCTCAAACACCCAGCATTGAGCAATGCTCCTTTGTACATCCACAAGAAATCTACATTTCTCTCTTCAATATAATAAGACCTGGTTTGCTTACCAGTCAACATATGGAAAAATTAAAAAAAAAAAAGACAAGATTAGAACCAACACTGGGCAAAAATGACAAGATTTACTGAAAACTGTCCTCCAACACTAAGAGATCCAGATTGCAACTAATTGCAAAGAAAACTATAGTGACTGCGAAGTCCAGGAATGTAGAAAGTAGAAAAAAAAAGATGACTACAGAAGCAGGTCTCTCTCCAGGTATTTCGTAGTCAGGATAGTGTATTCTGAATAGGAAGAGACCCAACTACAGTGACCCATCAGAAAATAAGAAATAAAAGGGAGGGCTGTAAAAGCAGTCACCAAATACAAAGACAAGCGGTGAAGTGAAGCTATGCGAAGAAAGGGGGAGTGTGCAGGAGGGACCTAAGTGGCCAGAGTGATGGTCGTGCAGCATTGGGGGAAGTGGAAGAAAGGTCTTACCACGCAGCACCCAACGACTGATGAGGGAATGAGGGACTAAGCCTTATATATGGTTCCCAATCTAAATGAGGCTCCAGATGTAAAAGGAGCCCTTGGTCTCTCCTCACTCAGCAAACAACTACCCCCTTGCCCGCAACTCCTCCCAGCTGCTTAGCTACTCTTACTTCCAAAAATTTCCCCTTCACCTCTTTGAGCCAGTCCCAACATCAGTGTAACCCTATCCAATAGCATCCTAGCAACAGGCGAACTCAGCTCCAGGCCTGCCGGTCCTGTCCTACTCCTGTACCACCACCGTTCACGTCCCCCCCACCCCCGCTGCAGTTCCAGCCCCATGCTATTTGGTGTTTTCCATCCTGTCACTGCATTTTCCTTGTCCTCTCCCAATGCAGAAGTCCTCCTGGAGGCTGTTCATACCCCGTTGGCAACTGAACACAATAGCCATTAGGGAAATAAGAAAGGCACAAAGTTACGAACTACAGTAGCAGCTGTTCCTTGCCCAAGGACTAGGAGGGGAGAGGCAAGAAAGTAAAAAAAAAAAAAAAGACAGAGAGAGAAAAAGATGAGTGGCCACTGTCAAGTCATCAGGGTCACTGACAAATCATCTGATCAGCGGGCATGGGTGGCGGTGGCTCCTTAGCTGCTCCTCAGCTGATCAGGGTACTGAAAGAGACCCTATTCTTTCCCATTTTCCTGGTCTCTGCACTTTAAGCACTAAAATGTCCCTGAATCCGAACCCCTGGATGTCACTTTTACAATGGACACACAAGTTACCTTGAAAAGAACTGGAGTGTTGGACAGAACTGCTTCCATACCTTAACGTCTGAGGTCAGCAGTGGGCAGAGGTTGAGCTCGACATGGCATGCCTCTGCTTCTGAGTGGTGGGCAGTGTAAACTAAGGCCTTGAGGGTGCAAGGTTGGACTACAAGACCTTTTTGAAAAGCATTGTCGGCCAGGGAGGGTTACTTTGGGGACCGAACATCTTCTGCAGGCCCTTCTGCAGCCCTTTCTAGTCACTTTAGACAAGGAATTAGGGGTTACCATGGAGGGGGTCCCCTTTCTTGTGGATAAGGGTTCTGAGCCTACTGAGAAGCAGCAGGTCCTCCCAGGGCCTTCCCAAATATGTCTGGCACAACTGCCAGTCAATGCAACCCTGTCCTTTGAAAGAGACATCAAAGGACATTAACTAAGTATTTGCCTGTCTAGACCCAAGAATAGATAGCCTCTGCTCTGGAGTTCTTTATCAGGAGAGCTGTTACCTCATTGTATACCAGGCTATTCACTGATTTGAGCAGTACGGGACATGCCAACCTTTTCTTCCGTTTTCTTGAGATTAGTGCTCCCAATTTGCAAACCTATCTCCTTGGCCATGTCATTCTGTTGATTTTTTCTTAAGGGTTTGCAGCAGCTGCGGCCCCAAATAAAAGAGGAAATTGCTGAATAATAGGGATGGACACAAGTGCTCACTAATGAAAGAATTTGTGAGGGGAAAGGGCAGGGACATTTATAAAATACTATTACTCACAATGTGACTAGGTTCCCTCTTTCCCATCAATCCCCTATCCTGCCCAATTAATTGATTTGAGACTCTCTGAAGCCTGACTGAGGCCAGAGTAAACAAATTGTCTAAGAGTTGTAGAGATGTTAATATTTGACAGAAGACAAATATCAGGATAGAGTTTGGGGACTGGTTGGTTTTAGAGGAGAGTTCAATCAATTCAATGAAATCAGTTGCCTATATTGGTGGTTTGCTGCTACTGGCATTACAAAGAGAGGATGTCTATGGGAGGTGAGATGAACCAAACTCCTGAAAAAATTTGGGAAATTGTAGAGTGTCTGTGGGGTCAGCAAGGTCTGAGGACATCAGGCAAGCCAGGAATTACTCTACAGGATGGAGGTAGGTGCTGTCTGTCCCAAAAAGAATAAGGTGAGACCAGTATAAAGATAAACTGTCAGCAGAGCCAAGGACAAAGTGAACTCACAGATAGAATATTGGGCTGGAATTGTGAGAATTGGGAAGGAGGAGCTAACAAGAAAGTCAAGGAGACACAAAGACAGAATACTGAAAGGAGCCAATCAATATGATCTGAAGGAGGAACAGGAAGGAGAACACTGAAAAATGAAATTAAGAATAGTGACAAAGGAACCAGGGGCATCACATTTAAGGGGGGAAGTGAAGTCCAGTGGGGTGAAGGAACTTGTTATTTAGTGGCAAGATGAGTCTCCTGACTCCAAACCCTGTGTTCACTACCAGCCACATCTCAAAGTGTAGGTGAAAGAGGTTTGCACTTTACTTTTCAGGACTGTAGTCTGCCTAATTTATGAGAGGTTCTAGGCTTCAGGGGGCTTCCCTGGTGGCTCAGCAGTAAAGAATGAAGACAATATGGTACTGGCACAAAGACAGAAATATAGATCAATGGAACAAAATAGAAAGCCCAGAGATAAATCCACACACCTATGGACACCTTATCTTTGACAAAGGAGGCAAGACTATACAAGGGAGAAAAGACAATCTCTTTAACAAGTGGTGCTGGGAAAACTGGTCAACCACTTGTAAAAGAATGAACCTAGAACACTTTCTAACACCATACACAAAAATAAACTCAAAATGGATTAAAGATCTAAACATAAGACCAGAAACTATAAAACTCCTAGAGGAAAACAGGCAAAACACTCTCAGACATAAATCACAGCAGGATCCTCTATGACCCACCTCCCAGAGTAATGGAAATAAAAGCAAAAATAAACACATGGGACCTAATTAAACTTAAAAGTCTCTGCACAACAGAAGAAACTATAAGCAAGGTGAAAAGACAGCCTTCAGCATGGGAGGACATAATAGCAAATGAAGCAACTGACAAAGAATTAATCTCAAAAATATACAAGCAGCTCATGCAGCTCAATCCCCCCCAAAATAAATGACCCAATCAAAAAATGGGCCAAAGAACTAAACAGACATTCCTCCAAAGAAGACATACAGATGGCTAACAAACACATAAAAAGATGCTCAACATCACTCATTTTCAGAGAAATGCAAATCAAAACCTTGATGAGGTACCATCTTACTCTGGTCAGAATGACTACTCTCAAAAAATCTACAAGCAATAAATGCTGGAGAGGGTGTGGAGAAAAGGGAACCCTCTTACACTGTTGGTAGGAATGCAAACTAGTACAGCCATTATGGAGAACAGTGTGGAGATTCCTTAAAAAACTGGAAATAGAACTGCCATACGACCCAGCAATCCCACTGCTGGGCATACACACTGAGGAAATCAGAACTTAAAGAGAAACATGTACCGCAACGTGCATCACAGCACTGTTTACAATAGCTAGGACATGGAAGCAACCTAGATGTCCACCGGCAGACGAATGGATAAGAAACCTGTGGTACATATTCACAATGGAATATTACTCAGCTATGAAAAATAATGCTTTTGAATAAGTTCTAATGAGGTGGATGAAACTGCAACCTATTATACAGAGTGAAGTAAGCCAGAAAGAAAAATAGAGTATATTATATACTATAGTATAGTATGATAATTAATTATAGTATATTATTATTATAATTAATATAGTATATTAATGCACATATATGGAATTTAGAAAGATGGTAACAATGACCCTATATGTGAGACAGCAAAAGAGACACAGATGTAAAGAACAGACTTTTGGACTCTGTGGGAGAAAGCTAGGGTGGGATGATTTGATAGACAGCATTGAAACATGTATATTACCATATGTGAAATAGATTTCCAGTCCAGGTTTGATGCATGAGACAGGGCACTCAGGGCTGGTGCACTGGGATGACCCAGAGGGATGGGATGGGGAAGGAGGTGGGAGGGGGGTTCAGGATGGGGGATACATGTACACCCATGGCTGATTCATGTGAATGTGTGGCAAAAACCACTACAATACTGCAAAGTAATTAGCCTCCAATTAAAATAAACAAATTAATTTACAAAAAAAATTTATCTGCCTACAATGCAGGAGCTCCAGGAGACGTGTATTTGATCCCTGGGTCGGAAAGATCCCCTGGAGGAGAGCATGGCAACCCACTTCAGTATTCTTGCCTGGGAAATCCCATGGACAGAAAAGTCTGGCGTGCTACAGTCAATGGGGTTGCAAAGAGTTGGACATAATTAAAGAGACTTAGCACACACGCACTAGACTTGAGGAGGATTGTCATAGTTGAATGAAGGGAAAAGTTGTTGACTTTTCAAAGGGCAGGACCCAAATCTTACTGAGGTTTATACCTTTTTTTTACATGATCTCCTGGGGTGGTAGCCTCCAAATGACCCAATAAATAGTAAGACCAAGCTGGGGAGCATGCTTAACTGTAAGCTGGTTTTGTCAGTGAGGGTATATTTATACAGAACCTTAAACAACACTTCTTTGTGGGTACATTTGAATGAGAATTCAGAGGCAGATAACTTATTTTCTAGATAAATGACAACTTAAAGGAATTTACTACCATAAGAATTTAGTTTAGCTTTGGGTAACATAAAAGCTGAGAGAAATTGAAAAAGTGAAATGTGAATATTTATACTGAAAACAGTCTCAATGAAGCTTAGTAGCCAAGTTGGACATGTGTAACTCAATGGCCAAGAACTCTTAAAAGTCAGAAGCATACTCCTAGCAAATCACAACATCATACAAATAGATGCACACACCTTGGTTTGATATGACTTGGGTTGGAATCTTGGAAATGTGAGTCTTATTCAAAACAATTTTATAAACGGTGACACTGTTCATAAGCGTTGTTATAGTTGGGGAGTAAATTCTAAAGGAGCCCCTTCCAAATAGCCTATCAAGTCACAAAGTGAAGACTAAGTAAAAATAATACATGGAAATAAACAAAGTGCATCAAAAACACAAACAAATGTTTATAAAATGAAGTATAGTTGACTTACAATGATGTATTAGTTTCAAGTATACGACATGGTGATTTGATATTTTTATAGCTTAAACACCATATAAATTAAGTATAATATTATTGACTATATTCCCTGTGTTGTACGTTATATATCTGTTACAATCATTTTATAATTCTTTTTAAAAAATTTAAATTTATTTATTTTAATTGGAGGTTAATTACTTTATAATATTGTATTGGTTTTGCCATTTATAATTTGTAGTTTGTTCCTCTTACTCCCCTTCACCTATTTCACTCATCCCCCTACCTCTCTTTTTTCTGGCAACTAGTAGTTCTCTGTATCTGTGAATCTGTCTCTGTTTTGTTATATTTGTTCATTTGCTTTGTTTTATTGATTTCTTATATAAATGAAAACGTGCAGTATTTGCCTTTCTCTGTCTGACATGTCAATAAGCATGATACCATCCAGGTCCATCATATCACAAATAACAAGATTTTTTAAAAAATTTTGTTTAATTAATTTTGGCTGTGCTGGGTCTTTGTTGCTACATGCAGGCTGTCTCTAGTTGCAGTGAGTGGAGGCTACTCTTCATTGTGGTGTGTAGGCTTCTCATTGCAGTGGCTGTAGGTGTGTGGGTTTCAGTACTTGAAGCACACAGGCTCAGTAGTTGCAGCTAAAAGGTTCTGGAGCGTGGGCTCAGTAGTTGTGGCACACGGGCTCAGTTGCTCCACAGCAACTGGAATTTTCCCAGACCAGGGATCGGACCCATGTTCCCTGGGTTTTCAGGCAGATTCTTATCCACTGCACATCCAGGAAAGTCCTCACAAAGGGCAAGATTTCATTCTTTTTTTAAGGCTGAGTAATATTCTGCTACATACATATACATATATGTGTATACTCACATATACCACATCTTCTTTATCCATTCATCTGTTCATGGGCACTTGGATTGATTCCATATATTGGATATTGTAAATAATGCTGCTCTGAACATTGGGTGCATATATCTTTTTGAATTAGTGTTTTTAATTTCTCAATTTCTTTGGGCAAAAACCAAGGAGTGGAATTACTGTAACATATATTAACTCTATTTTAATTTTTTGAGGAATCTCCGTACACTTTTCCATAGTGACTGGATCAATTTACATTTCTACCAACAGTGCACAAGAGATGTCTTAGCTCTACATTCTACCCAACATTTATTATTTCCTGTCTTTTTTAAAACTAGTCAATCATTTTATTCTTTTTTTTTTTAACTTTTATTTTATTTTTAAACTTTACAATATTGTATTACTAGAAAGATATGAAGAAAATATACCAGATAACTTAAAGTTAAAAATAGATATTAGTGTTCTACATCTTCTTTTTCCATTCATCTGTCAATGGACATTTAGGTTGCTTCCATATCTTGGCTATTTGTTTAAATTAATTTATTTATATTAATTGGAGGCTAATTGCTTTAAAATATTGTAGTGGTTTTTGCATACAATGACATGAATCAGCCATGGGTGTACATGTGTTCTGCATCCTGAACCCCCCTCCCACCTCTCTTCCCATCCCATCCCTCAGGGTCATCCCAGTGCACCAGCCCTGAGCATCCTGTCTCATGCATCAAGCCTGGACTGGCGATCTGTTTCACATATGATATAATACATGTTTCAATGCTATTCTCTCAAATCATCCCATGCTAGCTTTCTCCCACAGAGTCCAAAAGACTGTTCTATACATCTATGTCTCTTTTTCTGTCTCACATATAGGGTCATCATTACCATCTTTCTAAATTCCATATATATGCGTTAGTATACTGTATTGGTGTTTTCCTTTCTGACTTACTTCACTAGGTATAATAGGCTCCAGTTTCATCCACCTTATTAGAACTGATTCAAATGCATTCTTTTTCATAGCTGAGTGATAGTCCATTGTGTATATGTACCAGGTTTCTTACCCATTTGTCTGCTAATGGACATCTAGGTTGCTTCCATGTCCTGGCCATTGTAAATAGTGCTGCGATGAATATTGGGGTACACGTGTCTCTTTTAGTTCTGGTTTCCTTGGTGTGTATGCCCAACAGTGGAATTGCTGGGTCGTATGGCAGTTCTATTTCCAGTTTTTTAAGGAATCTCCACACTGTTTTCCATAGTGGCTGTACTAGTTTGCATTCCCACCAACAGTATAAGAGGGTTCCCTTTTCTTTACATCCTCCCCAGCATTTATTGCTTGTAGACTTTTGGATTGCAGCTATTCTAACCTGCGTGAAATGGCACCTCATTGTGGTTTTGATTTGCATTTCTCTGATAATGAGTGATGCTGAGCATTTTCTCATGTGTTTGTTAGCCATCTGCATGTCTTTGGAGAAATGTCTATTTAGTTCTTTAGCCCATTTTTAGATTGGATGATTTATTTTTCTGAAATTGAGTTGCATGAGCTGCTTGTAAATTTTTGAGATTAATTGTTTGTCAGTTGCTTCGTTTGATATTATGTTCTCCCATTCTGAAGGCTGTCTTTTCACCTTGCTTATAGTTTCTTTCGTTGGGCAAAAGCTTTTAAGTTTAATTCGGTCCCATGTGTTTATTTTTGCTTTTATTTCCATTACTCTGAGAGGTGGGTCATAGAGGATCCTGCTGTGATTTATGTCTGAGAGTATTTTGTCTATGTTCTCCTCTAGGAGTTTTATAGTTTCTGGTCTTACGTTTAGATCTTTAATCCATTTTGAGTTTATTTTTGTGTATGGTGTTAGAAAGTGTTCTAGTTTCATTCTTTTACAAGTGGTTGACCAGTTTTCCCAGCACCACTTGTTAAAGAGTTTGTCTTTAATCTATTGTATATTGCTTCCTTTGTCAAAGATAAGGTGTCCATAGGTGTGTGGATTTATCTCTGGGCTTTCTATTTTGTTCCATTGATCTATCTTTCTATCTTTGTGCCAGTACCATACTGTCTTGATGACTGTAGCTTTGTAGTAGAGCCTAAAGTCAGGCAGGTTGATTCTTCCAGTTCCATTCTTCTTTCTCAAGATTGCTTTGGCTAGTGGAGGTTTTTTATGTTTCCATACAAATTGTGAAATTATTTTTTCTAGTTCTGTGAAAAATACCATTAGTAGCTTGATAGGGGTTGTATTGAATCTATAGATTGCTTTGGGTAGTATACTCATTTTCACTATATTGATTCTTCCGATCCATGAAAATGGTATATTTCTCCATCAATTTGTGTCCTCTTTGATTTCTTTCATTAGCATTTTATAGTTTTCTGTATGTAGGTCTTTTGTTGCTTTAGGTAGATATATTCCTCAGTATTTTATTCTTTTCTTTGCAATGGTGAATGGAATTATTTCCATAATTTCTCTTTGTTTTCTCATTGTTAGTGTATAAGAATGCAAGGGATTTCTGTGTGTTAATTCTATATCCCAACTTTATTGTATTCATTGGTTAGCTCTAGTAATTTTCTGGTAGAGTCTTTAGGGTTTTCTATGTAGAGGATCATGTCATCTGCGAACAGTGAGAGTTTTACTTCTTCTTTTCCAATCTGGATTCTTTTATTTCTCTTTCTTTTCTGATTACTGTGGCTGAAACTTCCAAAACTATGTTGAATAGTAGTGGTGAGAGTGGGCACCCTAGCCTTGTTCCTGAGTTTAGGGGAAAGGCTTTCAATTTTTCACATTGAGGATAGTGTTTGCTGTGGGTTTATCATATACGGCTTTTATTATGTCAAGGTATGTTCCTTCTATGCCTGCTTTCAGTAGGGTGTTTTTTTTTTTAATCATAATTGGATGTTGAAATTTGTCAAAGGCTTTCAATTTGTTAATGTGGTGTATCACATTGATTGATTTGCTGATACTAAAGAATCCTTGCATCCCTGGGATAAAGCCCACTTGTTCATGATGTACGAACTTTTTAATATGCTGTTGGATTCTGTTTGCTAGAATTTTGTTAACGATTTTTGCATCTATGTTCATCAGTGATATTGGCCTGTAGTTTTTTTTTTGTGGCATCTTTGTCAGGTTTTGGTATTAGGGTGATGGTGGCCTCATAGAATAAATTTGGAAGTTTGCCTTCCTCTGCAATTTTCTGGAAGAGTTTGAGTAGGATAGGTGTTAGCTCTTCTCTAAAGTTTTGGTAGAATTCAGCTGTGAAGCCGTCTGGTCCTGGGCTTTTGTTTGCTGGAAGATTTCTGATTACAGTTTCGATTTCCATGCTTGTGATGGGTCTGTTAAGATTTTCTATTTCTCCCAGGTTCAGTTTTGGAAAGTTATACTTTTCTAAGAATTTGTCCATTTCTTCCAAGTTGTCCATTTTATTGGCATATAATTGTTGATAGTAGTCTCTTATGATCCTTTGTATCTCTGTGTTGTCTGTTGTGATCTCTCCATTTTCATTTGTAATTTGTTGATTTGATTCTTCTCCCTTTGTTTATTGATCAGTCTGGCCAATGGTTTGTCAATTTTATTTATCTTCTCAAAGGACCAGGCTATAGCTTTGTTGATTTTTGTTATGGTCTTTTTTGTTTCTTTTGCATTTATTTCTGCCCTAATTTTTAAGATTTATCTCCTTCAACTAACCCTGGGGTTCTTCAGTTTTTTCCTTTTCTGGTTTCTCTAGGTGTAGAGTTAGGTTATTTATTTGATTTTTCTCTTGTTTCTTGAGGTGAGCCTGTATTGATATGAACCTTACCCTTAGCACTGCTTTTGCTGAGTCCCATAGGTTTTGGGTTGTTGTGTTTTCATTTTCATTCATTTCTATGCATATTTTGATTTCTTTTTTGATTTTTCTGTGATTTTTTGGTTATTCAGAAGTGTGTTGTTTAGCCTCCACATGTTGGGATTTTTAATAGTTTTTTTTCATGTAATTGACATCCAATCTTACCTCATTGTAATCAGAAAAGATGCTTGAGATGATTTCAATTTTTTTTGAATTTACCAAGGCTAGATTTATGGCCCAGGATGTGATCTATCCTGGAGAAGGTTCCGTGTGCACTTGAGAAAAAGGTGAAATTCATGGTTTTGGGGTGAAATGTCCTATAGATATCAATTAGGTGTATTTGGTCCATTGTGTCATTTAAAGTTTGTGTTTCCTTGTTACTTTTCTGTTTAGTTGATCTATCCATAGGTGTGAGTGGGGTATTAAGTTCTCCCACTATTATGTTATTGTTAATTTCCCCTTTCATACTGGTTAACATTTCCCTTACATACTGTGGTTCTCTTATGTTGGGTTCATATATATTTACAATTGTTAGTTATACCTTCTTGGATTGGTCCTTTGATCATTATGTAGTGTCCTTCTTTGTATCTTTTCACAACATTTATTTCAAAGTCTATTTTATTTGATATGAGTATTGCTACTCTTGCTTTCTTTTAGTCTCCATTTGCGTGAATATCTTTTTCTAGCCCTTCATTTTCAATCTGTCTCTGTGCTTTACTTTGAGGTGAATCTCTTGTAGACAGCATATTTAGGGGTCTTATTTTTGTATCCGTTCAGCCAGTCTTTGTCTTTTGGTTGGGGCATTCAACCCATTTACATTTAAGGTAATTATTGATAAGTATGATCCCATTGCCATTTATTTTATTGTTTTGGGCTTGACTTTATACACCCTTTTTGTGTTTCCTGTCTAGAGAAAATCCTTTAGCATTTGTTGGAGAGCTGGTTTGATGGTGCTGAATTCTCTCAGCTTTTGCTTGTCTGTAAATATTTTGATTTCTCTTTTATATTCGAATGAGATCCTTGTTGGGTACAGTAATCTGGGTTGTAGGTTTTTCTCTTTCATCATTCTTAGTATGTCCTGCCATTCCCTTCTGGCCTGAAGAGTTTCTATTGAAAGATCAGCTGTTATCCTTATGGGAATCCCCTCTGTGTTATTTCTTGTTTTTCCCTTGCTGCTTTTAATATTTGTTCTTTGTGTTTGATCTTTGTTAATTTCATTAATGTGTCTTGGCGTGTTTCACCTTGTGTTTATCCTGTTTGGGACTCTCTGGGTTTCTTGGACTTAGGTGCATATTTCCTCCCCCATCTTAGGGAAGTTTTCAACTATTGTCTCCTCAAGTATTTTCTCATGTCGTTTCTTTTTGTCTTCTTCTGGGACTCTTATGATTCGAACGTTGGGGCATTTCACATTGTTCCAGAGGTCTCTAAGGTTGTTCTCATTTCTTTTAATTCTTTTTTTCTTTTTTCCCTCTCTGCTTCATTTGTTTCCACCATTCTATCTTACACTTCACTTATCCTATCTTCTGCCTCAGTTATTCTACTGTTGTTTCCCTGCAGAATGTTTTTGATCTCAGTTATTGCATTATTCGGAGAAGGCAATGGCAACCCACTCCAGTACTCTTGCCTGGAAAATCCCATGGATGGAGGAGCCTCGTAGGCTGCAGTCCATGGGGTTGCTAGGAGTCGGACATGACTGAGCGACTTCACTTTCATATTCACTTTCATGCATTGGAGAAGGAAATGGCAACCCACTCCAGTGTTCTTGCCTGGAGAACCCCAGGGACAGCGGAGCATGGTGGGCTGCTACCTATGGGGTCTCACAGAGTCGGACACGACTGAAGTGACTCAGAAGCAGCAGCATTGCATTATTCATTATTGATTGACTCTTTTTTATTTCTTGTAGGTCCTTGTTAAACGTTTCTTGCATCTTCTCAATTCTTGTCTCCAAACTGTTTATATGTAACTGCATTTTGTTTTCAAGATTTTGGATCATTTTTACTATCAGTATTCTGAATTGTTTTTCAGGTAGACTCCCTATCTCCTCCTCTTTCGTTTGGTTTGGTGGGCATTTATCATGTTCCTTTACCTGCTGAGTATTTCTCTGTCTTTAATCTTGTTTAGATTGCTGTGTTTGGGGTGGCCTTTCTGTATGCTGGAAATTTGTGGTTCCTCTTTATTTTGGAGGTTCCTCCTTGTGGGTGGGATTGGATGAGTGGCTTGTCAAGGTTTCCTGGTTAGGGAGGCTTGAGTCAGTGTTCTGGTTGGTGGAGCTGGATCTCTTCTCTCTGGAGTGCAATGAAGTGTCCAGTAGTGAGTTTTGAGGCATATGTGGGTTCAGTGTGACTTTGGACAGCCTGTATATTAATGCTTAAGGCTATGTTCCTGTGTTGCACGAGAATTAGTGTGGTATGTCTTGCTCTGGAACTTGTTGACTCTTGGCTGGAGCTGGATTTCAGTGTAGGTATGGAGGCCTTTGGATAAGCTCTTGTCAATTAATGTTCCCTGGAGTTAGGAGCTCTCTGGTCTTCTCAAGGTTTGGATTTTAGCCTCTTGCCTTTGGCTTTCAGTCTTATTCTTACAGTAGCCTCAAGACTTCTCCATCCATACAGCACAGATGATAAAAGATCTAGGTTAATGGTGTAAAGATTTTCCACAGTGAGGGACACCCAGAGAGGTTTGCAGAGTTACATGGAGAAGAGAAGAGGTAGGAGGGAGATGGAGGAGACCAGGAGGAGAAGAGGGGGAATCAACAGGGAAGAGAGCAATCTAGCCAGTAGTCAATTACCTATTGGCTCTCCACAGCCTGGAACACACAGAGAGTTCACAGAGTTTCACAGAGAACAGAAGAGGGAGGAAGGAGATAGAGGTGACCAGGAGGAGAAGAGGGGAGTCAAAAGGAGAGAGACAGATCTAGCCAATAATCAGTTGCCTAAGTGTTCTCCACAGCCCGGAATACCAAAAGAGATTTACAGAGTTGGGTAGAGGAGAGCAGGGGGATGAAGGAGATATAGGTGATCTTGGGGAGAAAACGGAGAGTTAAAAGGGGTAGGGGGCAATCAAGCCATTAATCACACTCTCAAGTAAAAATGGGTACTGAAGATTGGATTCTTATAGGCACAAAATTGGTAACGAATACCAAAAGGCAAAGATTGAAAATCTGTAGTAGAGGTTAGACTATCAAAAATACAATATTAAAAAAACTAAACAAAATCACAAAAATTATAAGGAATATATATGAAATTTGCTTTAAAATAGGATTTTTTTTTTTTGCAATTTAGGTTATAAAAATGAAAATTAAAGGGGGTAATAAAGGACTTAAAAATAAAAAAAAAATTAGAGAAATGATAATAGTAAAATATATCTAGGAATTTCTCTGGAGTTGTTGAGGGCAGTGTGGGGTCAGTTCAATTTCAGATAGTTCCATGTTCCAGCTTATAGTTCTTCTCGAGGTCTATAGGCCCCTTCCAATGTAGTCAGTGCTAACTACAGGGTTTATTCTGTTGCACCTGTCCCTTCCAAAGTGGTTCCCTCTGTTTATTTTGGCCTCTTCTGTTTCCAAGTCTCTTCAGTGTCTAGTTTCTGCCCTGACACAAGGGGGCCAAGGTGGTCACTTATTTAGGCTCACTTGTTCAGTTGTGCTGTGGGGAGAGAGATACATTTCAGACAAATATCACTGGTGCATGTGGGGAGTGCTCTCAGTGTCTGGGCCACAGTGGGTTTGTCCCTGCTCATGGTGTGTCTGCTTTCCCGGTCTACGCTGTTTAGGCTCCAGGTTGCTCTGCAGGGGAACTGTCTAAAGTGGGCCCTGGGTTGGGTGCACTTTCCAGATCTAAACCATTCAAGTTCAGGTTCTCGGGTACTCCACAAAGGCACAGACTCGGTTGGGTCTACGTTTTGTGCCCTTCCCCGGTCTGAGCAACTCAGGTGACCAGGTGCTTGGCAAGCACACTCACCCCAGGTGGGCCGTGCGTCTTATCCCCTCCCCAGTCCCAGATGCTTGGTTTCCTGGGCATGCTGTGGGAGCACTGTCTCACATGTGCCATGTGCCTCTCTGAGGAGCTGATCTCTGGCTGTGACCCTTCTGGTGGATGTCAACCATCTAGGATCCCAGGAAGACTTCATTAGCAACTGGGAGCCTGCTCATAGTTTGGTGGAGGATGCCATCTCTGTTGCTGAGATTTCCCCTCACCTTCCAGCTCTGGCTTTTGCCCGCCTGCCTCACTGCCTCATGCAGGGAGTGGGCCAGTCCACAGCTGGCTTCCTCTCCTCTGGTATTCGCTCAGTCCTTTGTTCTGTGAGTGGGCTGGCAGTGCCTTAGGTTAGAGCTTTTCACGGGAAAGTTCTGTCTCTCTCTCTCTTTTCCCCCTTTTCCCCCCTCTCTCTGGCTATCCCACAGTTTGGGTTGCTATCTCACGTTAGCTCCCCTCAGATTGCCCTCAGGGCATTCAGGCCCAGTCCTTACCCTAAGCAATGCAGTCCGTGCCTCCCTGTTCAGCTCCCACTTGCTGGTGGCAAATGCGAGTGTCTGGGCTACTTCTCTGCTGGGAGTTGCCATTAGGTGTGTAATCTGTGTGTATTATTTATTTATTTTTTCCTCCCAGTTATGTTGCCCTCTGAGATTCCAAAACTCCCCACAGACCCACGGGTGAGAGGGTTTCCTGGTGTTTAGAAACTTTTCCTGTTTCATGACTCCCTCCCCAGGATGGGTCTTTGCCCCTAACTCTTGTCTCCCTTTTTATCTTTTATATTTTCTCCTACCTCCTTTTGAAGACAATGGGTGTCCTCCACCAGGATTCAGAAGTTGTTCTGTGGAATTTTTTCAGCGTTCGAATGATCTTCCAATGAATTTATGGAGGAGAAAGTGTTCTCCCTGGCATTTTCCTCTCCCATCCTAGGACCTCCCTCTTGTCTTGGCTATTGTAAATAGTTCTGCAGTGAATATTGGGGTGCATGTATCTTTTTGAATTATGGTTTTCTCTGGTTATATGCCCAGGAGTGGGATTGCTGGATCATATGGTAGTCCCCTATTTATTTTTTTATTGAAGGATAATTGCTTTACAGAATTTTGTTATTTTTCTGTCAAACCTCAACGTGAATCAGCCATAGGTATACATATATTCCCTCCCTTCTGAAACTCCCTCCCATCTCCTGCCACATCCCATCCCTCTAGATTGATACAGAGCTCCTGTTTGAGTTTCCTGAGCCATACAGTAAATTCATGTTGGCTATTTTACATATGGTAATGTGAGTTTCCATGTTACTCTTTTCATATATATCACCCTCTCCTCCCATCTCCCCATGTCCATAAGTTTATTCTCTATGTCTGCTTCTCCATCGCTGTCCTGTAAATAAATTCTTCAGTACCATTTTTCTAGATTCTGTATATATGCATTAGAATATGATATTTATCTTTCTCTTTCTGACTCGCTTTACTCTGTATAATAGATTCTAGGTTCACCCACCTCATCAGAACTGACTGAAATGCATTCCTTTTTATGTCCGAGTAACATTCCATTGTGCACATGTATCACAACTTCTTTATCCATTCATCTGTCGATGGACATTTAGGTTGTTTTCACGTTCTATCTATTGTAAACAGGGCTACAATGATCAATGGGATACATGTGTCTCTTTCAATTTTGGTTTCCTCAGGATATATGCCTAGGAGTGGGATTTCTGGGTCATAAGGCAGTTTTACTCCCAGTTATTTTAAGGAACTTCCATACCATCTTCCATAGTGGCTGTATCAATTTACATCCCCATCAATAGTGCAAGTTCAGTTCAGTTCAGTCACTCAGTCGTGTCCGACACTTTGCGACCTTGTGAACTGCAGCACGCCAGACCTCCCTGTCCATCACCAACTCCTGGAGTCCACCCAAACCCATGTCCATTGAGTCGGTGATGCCATCCAACCATCTCATGCTCGGTCGTCCCCTTCTCCTCCCATCCTCAATCTTTCCCAGCATCAGGGTCTTTTCCAATGAGTCAGCTCTTTGCATCAGGTGGCCAAAGTATTGGGGTTTCAGCTTCAACATCAGTCCTTTCAATGAACACCCAGGACTGATCTCCTTTAGGATGGAGTGGTTGGATCTCCTCGCAGTCCAAGGGACTCTCAAGAGTCTTCTCCAACAACAAAGTTGAAAAGCATCAATTCTTTGGTGCTCAGCTTTCTTCACAGTCCAACTCTCACATCCATACATGACCACTGGAAAAACCATAGCCTTGACTAGACAGACCTTTGTTGGCAAAGTAATGTCTCTGGTTTTGAATATGCTGTCTAGGTTGGTCATAACTTCCCTTCCGAGGAGTAAGCTACTTTTAATTTTATGGATGCCTTCACTATCTTCAGTGATTTTGGAGTCCTCCTAAAATAGAGTCAGCCACTGTTTCCACTGTTACCCATCTATTTACCATGAAGTGATTGGACCGGATGCCATGATCTTAGTTTTCTGAATACTGAGCTTTAAGCGAACTTTTTCACTCTCCTCTTTCACTTTCTTCAAAGGCTCTTTAGTTCTTCTTCACTTTCTGCCATAAGGGTGGTGTCCTCTGCATATCTGAAGTTATTAGTATTTCTTCCCACAGTCTTGATTCCAGCTTGTGCTTCATGCAGCCCAGCATTTCACATGATGTACTCTGCATAGAAGTTAAATAAGCAGGGTGACAATATGCAGCCTTGACGTACTTCTTTTCCTATTTGGAACCAGTCTGTTGTTCCATGTCCAGTTCTAACTGTTGCTTCCTGACCTTCATATATGTTTCTCACGAGGCAGGTCACGTGGTCTGGTATTCCCATCTCTTTCAGAATTTTCCACAGTTTGCTGTGATTCAAACAGTCAAAGGCTTTGGCATAGTCAATAAAGCAGAAATAGATGTTTCTCTGGAACTCTCTTGCTTTTTTAATGGTCCAGCAGATGCTGGCAACTTGATCTCTGGTTCCTCTGCCTTTTCTAAAACCAGCTTGAACATCTGGAAGTTCATGGTTAACGTACTGCTGAAGCCTGGCTTGGAGAATTTTAAGCATTACTTTACTAGCGTGTGAGATGAGTGCAATTGTATGGTAGTTTGAGCATTCTTTGGCATTGCCTTTCTTTGGGCTTGGAATGAACACTGACCTTTTCCAGTCCTGTGGCCACTGCTGAGTTTTCCAAATTTGCTGGCATATTGAGTGCAGCACTTTCACAGCATCATCTTTCAGGATTTGCAATAGCTCAAGTGGCATTCCATCACCTCCACTAGCTTTGTTCGTAGTGATGCTTCCTGAGGCCCACTTGACTTCACATTCCAGGATATCTGGCTCTAGGTGAGTGATCACCCATTGTGATTATCTAGGTAGTGAAGAACTTTCTTGTACAGTTCTTCTGTTTATTCCTTCCACTTCTTAATATCTTCTGCTTCTGTCAGGTCCCTACCATTTCTGTACTTTATTGAGCCCATCTTTGCATAAAATGTTGCCTTGGTATCTCTAATTTTCTTGAAGAGATTTCTAGTCTTTCCCATTCTATTGTTTTCCTCTATTTCTTTGCATTGATCACTGAGGAAGGCTTTCTTATCTCTTCTTGCTATTCTTTCAAACTTTGCACTCAAATGGGTATAGTTTTCCTTTTCTCCTTTGCTTTTCACTTCCCTTCTTTTTGCAGCTATTTGTAAGGCCTCCTCAGACAGCCATTTTGATTTTTTGCATTTCTTTTTTGGAGGTGGTCTTGATTACTGTCTCTTGTACAATGTCATGATCCTCCGTCCATAGTTCATCAGGCACTCTGTCTATCAGATCTAGTCGCTTAAATCTATTTCTCACTTCCACTGTATAGTCGTAAGGGAATTGATTTAGGTCATACCTGAGTGGTCAAGCTGGTTTTAGAAAAGACAGAGGAACCAGAGATCAAATTGCCAATGTCCGCTGGATCATCGAAAAAGCAAGAGAGTTTCAGAAAAACATCTACTTCTGCTTTATTGACTATGCCAAAGCCTTTGACTGTGTGGATCACAATAAACTGTGGAAAATTCTGAAAGAGATGGGAATACCAGACCACCTGACCAGCCTCTTGAGAAACCTGTATGCAGGTCAGGAAGCAACAGTTAGAACTGGACATGGAACAACAGACGGGTTCCAAATAGGAAAAGAAGTACGTCAAGGCTGCATATTGTCACCCTGCTTATTTAACTTCTATGCAGAGCACATCATGAGAAACACTGGGCTGGAAGAAGCACAAGCTGGAATCAAGATTGCTGGGAGAAATATCAATAACCTCAGATATGCAGATGACACCACCCTTATGGCAGAATGTGAAGAGGAACTAAAAAGCCTCTTGATGAAAGGGAAAGAGGAGAGTGAAAAAGTTGGCTTAAAGCTCAACATTCAGAGAACTAAGATCATGGCATTTGGTCCCATCACTTCATGGGAAATAGATGGGGAAACAATGGAAACAGTGTCAGACTTTACATTTTTGGGCTCCAAAATCACTGCAGATGGTGACTGCAGCTATGAAATTAAAAAACGCTTACCCTTTGGAAGAAAAGTTATGACCCACCTAGATAGCATATTGAAAAGCAGAGACATTACTTTGCCAACAAAGGTCTGTTTAGTCAAGGCTATGGTTTTTCCAGTAGTCATGTATGGATGTGAGAGTTGGACTGTGAAGAAAGCTGAGTGCTGAAGAATTGATGCTTTTGAACTGTGGTGTTGGAGAAGACTGCTGAAAGTCCCTTGGACTGCACAGAGATTCAACCAGTCCATTCTAAAGGAGATAGCCATGGGTGTTCATTGGAAGGACTGATGCTAAAGCTGAAACTCCAGTACTTTGGCCACCTCATGTGAAGATTGATTCATTGGAAAGGACTTTGATGCTGGGAGGGATTGGGGGAAGGAGGAAAAGGGGACGACAGAGGATGAGATGGCTGGGTGGCATCACCGACTCGATGGACATGAGTCTGAGTGAACTCCGGGAGTTGGTGATGGACAGGGAGGCCTTGCGTGCTGTGATTCATGGGGTCGCAAAGAGTCGGACACGACTGAGTGACTTTACTTTCACTTTATGATTATACAGTGGAAGTGACAAATAGATTCAAGGGATTAGGTCTGATAGAGTGCTTGAAGAGCTATGGATGGAGGTTCTTAACATTGTATAGGAGACGGTGATCAAGATCATCCCCAAGAAAAGAAATGCAAAAAGGCAACGGAGGAGGAGGCCTGAGGAGGCCTTACAAATACCTGAGAAAGGAAGAGAAGGGAAAGGCAAAGGAGAAAAGGAAAGATACCCATTTGAATGCAGAGTTCCAAAGAATAGCAAGGAAAGATAAGACAGCCTTCCTCAGTGATCAGTGCAAATAGAAGACAATAAAATGGGAAAGCCTAGAGATCTCTTCAAGAAAACTAGTGATAACAAGGGAATACTTCATGCAAAGATGGGCACAATAAAGGACAGAAATGGTATGGACCTAACAGAAGCAGAAGATATTAAGAGGTGGCAAGAATATACAGAAGAACTGTACAAAAAAGATCTTAATGACCTGGATAACCACAATAGTGTGATCACTTGCCTAGAGCCAGAAATTCTGGAGTGTGTAGTCAAGTGGGCTTTAGGAAACAGCACTACAAAGCTAGTGGAGGTGATGGAATTGCAGCTCAGCTATTTCAAATCCTAAAAGATGATGCTGTGAAAGTGTTGCACTCAATATGCCAGCAAATTTGAAAACTCAGCAGTAACCACAGGACTGGAAAAGGTCAGTTTTCATTCCAATCCCAAAGAAAGGCAATGCCAAAGAATGTTCAAACTACCACATAATTGCACTCATTTCACATGGTAGCAAGGTAATACTCAAAATCTGTCAAATTAGGCTTCAACATTATGTGAACTTAGAACTTCCAGATGTAAAAACTGGATTTAGACAAGGCAGAGGAATCAGAGATCAGAATGCCAACATCCTTTGGATCATAGAAAAATCAAGAAAATTCCAGAAAAAACATCTACTTCTGCTTCATTGCTTACTCTAAGACATTTGACTCTGTGGGTATCAACAAACTGTGGAGAATTTTTAAAGAGATAGGAATACCATACCACCTTACCTGCCTCCTGTGAAACCTGTATGCAGGTCAAGAAGCAACAGTTAGAACTGGACATGAAACAATGGCCTGGTTCAAAATTGGGAAAGAAATACATCAAGGCTGCTTATTGCAGAGTACATCATGCAAAATGCAAGTATGGGTGAAGCACAAGCTGGGATCAAGATTGTTGGAAGAAATATCAATAACCACAGATATGCAGATGACACAACCATTATGGTAGAAAGTGAAGAGAAACTAAAGATGAACATAAAAGACTAGAGTGAAAAAGCTGGCTTAAGACTCAGCATTCAAAAAACGAAGATTATGCCATCCAGTCCCATCACTTCAAGGCAAGTAGATGGAGAAAAACTGGAAACACAGACAGACTTTATTTTCTTGGGCTCCAAAATCACTGTAGACCATTATTGCAGTCACGAAATTAAGACACTTGCTCCTTGGAAGAAAAAGTATGGCAAACCTAGACAGTGGATTAAAAAGCAGAGACATTTCTTTACCTACAAAGGTCCATATTGTCAAAGCTATGTTTTTTCCAGTAGTCATATGTGAGAATTGGACCATAAAGATGGCTGAGCCCCAAAGAATTGGTGCTTTGAAACTGTTTTAGAAAACTTTTGAGAGTCCCTTGGACAGCAAAGAGATCAAACCAGTAAATCCTAAAGGAAATCAGTCCTGAATATTCATTGAAAGTACTGATGTTGAAGCTGAAGCTCCAATACTTTGGCTACCTGATACAAAAGACTGACTCATTGGAAAAGACCCTGATGCTGGGAAAGATGAAGGCAGGAGGAGAAGGGGACGACAGAGGACCAGATAGCTGGATGGCATGACCAACTCAATGGACATGAATTTGAGGCAACTCTGTGAAATGGTGAACAACAGGAAACCTAGCATACTTGCAGTCCATGGTGTAACAAGAGTTGGACACGTTTGAGTGGCTGAAAAACAACAATAATCCATTGTATATATGAATTACATTTCTTTTTATCCATTCCTCTGTCAATGGACATTTCCTCTGACCATTTAAAAATTGAATTGTTTGTTTTATTTTTTGACATTGAGTTGTATGAGATCTTTATATATTTTGGATATAACCCCTTATCAGACTAATCATTTACGACAATCGTTTCTCTTTCAGTTGGTTGCATTTTCATTTTGATGATTTGTTTTTCTGTGCCAAAGCCTTTAGTATGATATGGTCCCATTTGTTTATTTTTGCTTTTATTGCCCTTATCTGAGGATGCAGATTAAAAAAATATTGCTAAGACCAATCCCAAAGAGTGTACTGCTGATATTTTCTTCTAGGGCTTTCATAGTTTCAGGTCTTACATTTAAGTTTAATACACTTTGAGATTTTTTTTTTTTTTTTGGTACATGGTGTGAGAAAATGGTCTGGCTTTGTTCTTTTACATGAAGGTGTCCAATTCCCCCAACATCACTTATAAAGACACTGTCTTTTCCTCAATGTATATTCTTGTCATTTTTGTTTTAAATTAATTGACCATATGTGCATGGGTTTATTTTGGGGCTCACTCTTCTGGATGTTGAATGGATATTGAATTTTGTCAAATGCTTTTTCTGTATTGATTGTGATGATCTTGTGATTTTTATTCTTTGTTTTGTAAATGTGGTATATCACACTGATTAATTTGCAGATGTTGAACCATCCTTGCATCCCTGGAGTAAATCCTATTTGATCATGATGTATGATCCTTTAAATGTATTGTTGAATTTAGGTTGTTAATATTTTTTGAGCATTTTTGTATATATATTTATCAGGGGTATTGGACTGTAATTTTTTTTTAGTCTTTTTGTGTAGTTTTGGTATCAGGGTAATGCTGCCCTCATGGAATAAGTTTGGAAGTGTTCCCCTTTTCAGTGTTTTGAAACAGTTTGAGAAGCATAGGTATTAACTTTTTTTTATTTTTAAAAAATTTTAACCACAGTATACTGTTTTTTCCTTTATTTTTAAAAACATTTTTATTTTGTATTGGATATAGCTGATTAACAATGTTGTGACAGTTGCAGGTGAACAGTGAAGGGACTCAGCCATATATATACAAGTATCCATTCTCCCCCAAACTCCTGTCCCATCCAGGCTGCTACATAACATAGAGCAGAGTTCCATGCACTATACAGTAGGTCCATGTTGGTATTAATCGTTCTTTAAAGTTTGGTAGAATTCCCCTGTGAATCTATCTTTTATTTTTGGGGAGTTTTGGATTATTGATTAAATTTCATTATTAGTAATCATTTTGTACAGATTTTTTTCTTTCTGATTAAGTCCCGGAAGATTGTCTATTTTTAAGAATTTATCCATCTCTTTCAGATTGTTCTCTTTGTTGGCATATAACTGTCCATAGAATTATCTTAGTATTATCTGTATTTCTGTGATAATCAAGTGTAATTTTTCCTCTTTCATTTCCAATTTTATTTGGATCATCTCTCTTATTTCTAAGGAAAAATCTCAAATAAACAACCTAACTTAACAATTAAGGAATTAGGAAGAAAAGGACAACCAAGGCCTAAAGTTAGAAGAAAAAAGAACACACTCACTGTTTTATCTTTTGATGAATCTGGATAAAGGTTTATTAATTTTAACTTTTCAAAACCATCTGTTGGTTTTGTTTTAGTCTGCATTATATTTATTTTCTATTGTTTGTTTTAGTCTGCATTATATTTATTTTCATTCTGATTTTTATTATTTTTTCTTCTTCTAACTAGTCCTTGCTTGTCCTTTTTTTTTCTAATTCCCTTAGTTGTAAAGTTAGGTTGCTTATTTGAGATTTTTCTTTTTCTTCTTTTTAATGTAAGCCTATATTGCTATAAACTTTCTACTTAGAACAGCTTTTGCTTCATCTCATAGATTTTGGATAGTTGTGCTTCTATTTTCATTTGTCTCAAGTATTTTTGATCTACTTTTTCATTTCTTCACTCATCTATTGTTTTTTAGTATCATGTTTTTAATTATTTCATTTTATTTTATTTATTTTTTTCTTTTCTTTTTTTTTTGTTTATCATCTATTCTTTTTTTTTTCTAATTTTATTTTATTTTTAAACTTTACATAATTGTATTAGTTTTGTCAAATATCAAAATGAATCTGCCACAGGTATACATGTGTTCCCCATCCTGAACCCTCCTCCTCCTCCCTCCCCATACCATCCCTCTGGGTCGTCCCAGTGCACTAGCCCCAAGCATCAGTATATCGCATCGAACCTGGACTGGCAACTCGTTTCTTACATGATATGTTTCAATGCCATTCTCCCAAATCTTCCCACCCTCTCCCTCTCCCACAGAGACCATAAGACTGTTCTATACATCAGTGTCTCTTTTGCTGTCTCGCATAATCGGTTATTGTTACCATCTTTCTAAATTCCATATATATGCGTTAGTATACTGTATTTATGTTTTTCCTTCTGGCTTACTTCACTCTGTATAATAGGCTCCAGTTTCATCCACCTCATTAGAACTGATTCAAATGTATTCTTTTTAATGGCTAATACTCCATTGTGTATATGTACCACAGCTTTCTTATCCATTCATCTGCTGATGGACATCTAGGTTGCTTCCATGTCCTGGCTATTGTAAACAGTGCTCACGATGAACATTGGGGTACACATGTCTCTTTCCTTCTGGTTTCTCAGTGTGTATGCCCAGCAGTGGGATTGCTGGATCATAAGGCAGTTCTATTTCCAGTTTTTTAAGGAATCTCCACACTGTTCTCCATAGTGGCTGTACTAGTTTGCATTCCCACCAACAGTGTAAGAGGGTTCCCTTTTCTCCACACCCTCTCCAGCATTTATTATTTGTAGACTTTTGGATCGCAGCCATTCTGACTGGTGTGAAATGGTACCTCATAGTGGTTTTGATTTGCATTTCTCTGATAATGAGTGATGTTGAGCATCTTTCATGTGTTTGTTAGCCATCTGTATGTCTTCTTTGGAGAAATGTCTATTTAGTTCTTTGGCCCATTTTTTGATTGGGTCATTTATTTTTCTGGAGTTGAGCTGTAGGAGTTGCTTGTATATTTTTGAGATTAGTTGTTTGTCAGTTGCTTCATTTGCTATTATTTTCTCCCATTCTGAAGGCTGTCTTTTCACCTTGCTAATAGTTTCCTTTGATGTGCAGAAGCTTTTAAGGTTAATTAGGTCCCATTTGTTTATTTTTGCTTTTATTTCAATATTCTGGGAGGTGGGTCATAGAGGATCCTGCTGTGATGTATGTCAGAGAGTGTTTTGCCTATGTTCTCCTCTAGGAGTTTTATAGTTTCTGGTCTTACGTTTAGATCTTTAATCCATTTTGAGTTTATTTTTGTGTATGGTGTTAGAAAGTGTTCTAGTTTCATTCTTTTACAAGTGGTTGACCAGATTTCCCAGCACCACTTGTTAAAGAGATTGTCTTTAATCCATTGTATATTCTTGCCTCCTTTGTCAAAGATAAGGTGTCCATATGTGCGTGGATTTATCTCTGGGCTTTCTATTTTATTCCATTGATCAATATTTCTGTCTTTGTGCCAGTACCATACTGTCTTGATAACTGTGGCTTTGTAGTAGAGCCTGAAGTCAGGTAGGTTGATTCCTCCAGTTCCATTCTTCTTTCTCAAGATCGCTTTGGCTATTTGAGGTTTTTTGTATTTCCATACAAATTGTGAAATTATTTATTCTAGCTCTGTGAAGAATACTGTTGGTAGCTTGATAGGGATTGCATTGAATCTATAAATTGTTTTTGGGTAGTATACTCATTTTCACTATATTGATTCTTCCAATCCATGAACATGGTATATTTCTCCATCTATTAGTGTCCCTTTGATTTCTTTCACCAGTGTTTTATAGTTTTCTATATAGGTCTTTAGTTTCTTTAGGTAGATATATTCCTAAGTATTTTATTCTTTCCATTGCAATGGTGAATGGAATTGTTTCTTTAATTTCTCTTTCTGTTTTCTCATTATTAGTGTATAGGAATGCAAGGGATTTCTGTGTGTTGATTTTATATCCTGCAACTTTACTATAGTCATTGATTATTTCTAGTAATTTTCTGGTGGAGTCTTTAGGGTTTTCTATGTAGAGGATCATGTCATCTGCAAATAGTGAGAGTTTTACTTCTTCTTTTTCCAATTTTGATTCCTTTTATTTCTTTTCTGCTCTGATTGCTGTGGCCAAAACTTCCAAAACTATGTTGAATAGTAATGGTGAAAGTGGGCACCTTTGTCTTGTTCCTGACTTTAGAGGAAATGCTTTCAATTTTTCACCATTGAGGATAATGTTTGCTGGGGTTTGTCATATATAGCTTTTATTATGTTGAGGTATGTTCCTTCTATTCCTGCTTTCTGAGAGTTTTTATCATAAATGGATGTTGAATTTTGTCAAAGGCTTTCTGCATCTATTGAGATAATCATATGGTTTTTATTTTTCAATTTGTTAATGTGGTGTATTACATTGATTGATTTGTGGATATTGAAGAATCCTTGCATCCCTGGGATAAAGCCCACTTGGTCATGGTGTATGATCTTTTAATGTGTTGTTGGATTCTGATTGCTAGAATTTTGTTAAGGATTTTTGCATCTATGTTCATCAGTGATATTGGCCTGTAGTTTTTTGTGGCATCTTTGTCAGGTTTTGGTTTTAGGGTGATGGTGGCCTCATAGAATGAGTTTGAAGTTTCCTGGTCCAGTTTTGGAAAGTTGTACTTTCTAAGAATTTGTCCATTTCTTCCACGTTGTCCATTTTATTAGCATATAATTGTTGATAGTAGTCTCTTATGATCCTTTGTATTTCTGTGTTGTCTGTTGTGATCTCTCCATTTTCGTTTCTAATTTTGTTGATTTGATTTTTCTCCCTTTGTTTCTTGATGAGTCTGGCTAATGGTTTGTCAATTTTATTTATCCTTTCAAAGAACCAGCTTTTGGTTTTGTTGATTTTTGCTATGGTCTCTTTTGTTTCTTTTGCATTTATTTCTGCTCTAATTTTTAAGATTTCTTTCCTTCTACTAACCCTGGGGTTCTTCATTTCTTCATTTTCTAGTTGCTTTAGCTGTAGAGTTAGGTTGTTTATTTGACTAGCATCATGTTTTTTAGTCTCTATGTGTTTGTATATCATGTGATTTATCCTGGAGACTTTCTATGTTCATTTGAAAAGAATATATTCTACTGTTTTTATATGAAACACTATATGCTGCTGCTCCTGCTAAGTCGCTTCAGTCGTGTCCGACTCTGTGCGACCCCACAGGTGGCAGCCCACCAGGCTTCCCCGTCCCTGGAATTCTCCAGGCAAGAACACTGGAGTGGGTTGCCATTTCCTTCTCCGATGCATGAAAGTGAAAAGTGAAAGTGAAGTCGCTCAGTCGTGTCGAAACACTGTATAGATATCTGTTAAGTCCATCTGGTCTAATGTGTCATTTAAGGTCACTTTTCCTTATTAATTTTCTGTCTTAATGATCTCTCCTTTTATGTAAGTGAGATATTAAAGTCTCTAAATATTATGTTTATTGTCAATTTCTTCCTTTATGTCTTTAAATATTTGCTTATATATTTATCAGCTTCCTTGTTAGGTGAATATATGTTTATGAAAGTTATATCTTCTTCTAGGATTATCTACTTTATTATTATGTACAGCCCTTCATGGCAAATAGATGGGGAAACAACAGAAACAGTGACAGACTTTATTTTCTTGGGCTCCAAAATCACTGTGGATGGTGATTGCAGCCATGAAATGAAAAGACACTCCCACCTCGAAAGAAAAGCAATGACAACCTATGCAACATATTAAAAAGCAGAGACACTACTTTGCCTACAAAGATTAGTATAGTAAAAGCTATGGTTTTTCCAGTAGTCATGTACGGATGTGAGAGCTGGACAGTAAAAAAAGGCTGAGCGCCGAAGAACTGATGCCTTCAAACTGTGGTGTTGAAGAACACTCTTGAGAGTCCCTTGGACTGCAAGGAGATCCAACCAGTAAATCCTAAAGGAAATCAGTCCTGAATATTCATTGGAAGGACTGATGCTGAAGGTGAAACTCCAATACTTTGGCCAACTGATGTGAAGAACTGACTCATTGAAAAAGACCCTGATAATGGAAAAGATTGAAGGCAGGAGGAGAAGGGGACGACAGAGGTTGAGATGGTTGGATGGCATCACTGACTCAATGGACATGAGTTTGAGCAAACTCAGGGAGATGATGAAGGACAGGGAGGCCTGGAGTGCTGCAGTTCATTGGGGTTGCAAAGAGTCGGACATGACTGAGCAACTGAACTGAACTGAACTAACTTTAGGTTTTGTTTGTTCTTTCTCTAGTTGCTCTATAGGTGTAAGGTCAGGTTGTTTATTTGTGTTTTGTCTTGTTTCCTGAGGTAAGATTATATTGATATGTATGTGCTCAGTCACTTCAGTCATGTCTGACTCTTCGTGACCCTATGGACTGTACCCTGCCAGGCTTCTCTGCCTATGGGATTCTTCAGGCAAGAACACTGCAGACTGAGTTGTCAATCTGCAATTGGGTTTGCCATGCCCTCCTCCAGAGCATCTTCCACCCAGGGATCAAACCAGCATCTCTTGTGTCTCCTGCATTGCAGACAGATTCTTTAGCACTGAGCCATCAGGAAGCTGGCCTATATTACTTAAACTTCCCCTTTAGAACTACTTTTCTGTGTCCCATTGATTTTGGACTGTCATGCTTTCATTTTCATTTGTAAGTATTTTTTAACTTCCTCTTTGGCTTCTTCAGTAATACACTGGTTGCTTAGTGGCATGTTGCTTAGCCTCCAAGGGTTTGTTTGTTTGTTTGTTTGTTTTTTACAGTCTTTTTTCCTTCTGGTTGATTTCTAATCTCACAGCATTGTGGTGAGAAAAGATGCTTCATATGAGTTTAATTTTCTTAAGTTTACCTAGGGTTGCCTTGAGGCCCAGCATGTGATCAATCCTGGAGTATATTCCACGTGCACTTGAGAAGAATGTGTATTATGCTGCTTTTGGATGGCATGCTGTATAAATATTGATTAAGGCTATCTGGTCTAATGTGTCATTTAAAGCTTGTGTTTTCCTACTGACATTCTGTCTGCATGATCTATTCACATATGAAGTTGAGGTGTTAAAATCCCCCACTATTACTGTGTTACTGTCAATTTTTTTGTTTACAGCTGTTAGTATTTGTCTTAAATATTTTGGTGCTCTTATGTTGGGTGTGTATATATTTATAATTGTTATATCTTCTTCTTGAATTGATCCATTGATCATTATCTAGTTTCCTTCCTTGTCTCTTGTAACAGTCTTTAGTATAAAGTCTGTTTTCTTCAGATATGAGTATTGCTATTCCAGTTTTCTTTTGATTTCTATTTGCATGTTCTTGTTTAGTTGCTCAGTCATGTCCAACTCTTTGCAATCCCATGGACTGTAGTACACCAGGCTTCTCTGTCCTTCACCATCTCCCAGAGTTTGCTCAAACTCACAACCATTGAATCGGTGATGCCATCCAACTATCTTGTCCTCTGTTGTCTCCTTTGTTTTCTGCCTTCAATCTTTCCCAGTATCAGGATCTTTTCCAATGAGTTGGCTCTTAGTATCTGGTGGCCAAAGAACTGGAGCATCAGTCCTTCCAATGATTATTCAGGACTGATTTCCTTTAGGATTGACTGGTTGATCTCCATAAACAGTGCTCACGATGAACATTTGGGGTACACGTGTCTCTTTCCCTTCTGTTCTATTTCAGTTTTTAAGGAATCTCACACTGTTCTCCATAGTGGCTGTACTAGTTTGCATTCCACCAACAGTGTAAGAGGGTTCCTTTTTTCTCCACCCTCTCAGCATTTATTATTTGTAGACTTTTGGATGCAGCCATTCTGACTGGTGTGAAATGGTACCTCATAGTGGTTTTGATTTGCATTTCTCTGATAATGAGTGATGTTGAGCATCTTTTCATGTGTTTGTTAGCCATCTGTATGTCTTCTTTGGAGAAATGTCTATTTAGTTCTTTGGCCCATTTTTGATTGGGTCATTTATTTTTCTGGAGTTGAGCTGTAGGAGTTGCTTGTATATTTTTGAGATTAGTTGTTTGTCAGTTGCTTCATTTGCTATTATTTTCTCCCATTCTGAAGGCTGTCTTTTCACCTTGCTAATAGTTTCCTTTGATGTGCAGAAGCTTTTAAGGTTAGGTCCCATTTGTTTATTTTGCTTTTATTTCCAATATTCTGGGAGGTGGGTCATAGGATCCTGCTGTGATGTATGTCAGAGAGTGTTTTGCCTATGTTCTCCTCTAGGAGTTTTATAGTTTCTGGTCTTACGTTTAGATCTTTAATCCATTTTGAGTTTATTTTTGTGTATGGTGTTAGAAAGTGTTCTAGTTTCATTCTTTTACAAGTGGTTGACCAGATTTCCCAGCACCACTTGTTAAAAAGATTGTCTTTAATCCATTGTATATTCTTGCCTCCTTTGTCAAAGATAAGGTGTCCATATGTGCGTGGATTTATCTCTGGGCTTTCTATTTTGTTCCATTGATCAATATTTCTGTCTTTGTGCCAGTACCATACTGTCTTGATAACTGTGGCTTTGTAGTAGAGCCTGAAGTCAGGTAGGTTGATTCCTCAGTTCCATTCTTCTTTCTCAAGATCGCTTTGGCTATTTGAGGTTTTTGTATTTCCATACAAATTGTGAAATTATTTGTTCTAGCTCTGTGAAGAATACTGTTGGTAGCTTGATAGGGATTGCATTGAATCTATAAATTGCTTTGGGTAGTATACTCATTTCACTATATTGATTCTTCCAATCCATGAACATGGTATATTTCTCCATCTATTAGTGTCCTCTTTGATTTCTTTCACCAGTGTTTTATAGTTTTTTCTATATATAGGTCTTTAGTTTCTTTAGGTAGATATATTCCTAAGTATTTTATTCTTTCCGTTGCAATGGTGAATGGAATTGTTTCCTTAATTTCTCTTTCTGTTTCTCATTTGGCCAAAATATTTGAATAAGTAATGGTGAAAGGGGCACCTTGTCTTATTCCTGAAAATGCTTTCAATTTTCACCATTTGAATAGTAATGGTGTTTTATCATAAATGGATGTTGAATTTTGCACCTTGTCATATGGTTTTTATTTTTCCATTGATTGATTTGTGGATATTGAAGAATCCTTGCATCCCTGGGATAAAGCCCACTTGATCATGGTGTATGATCTTTTTAATGTGTTGTTGGATTCTGATTGCTAGAATTTTGTTAAAGATTTTTGCATCTATGTTCATCAGTGATATTGGCCTGTAGTTTTCTTTTTGTGGCATCTTTGTCAGGTTTTGGTATTAGGGTGATGGTGGCCTCATAGAATGAGTTTGGAAGTTTACCTTCCTCTGCAATTTTCTGGAAGAGTTTGAGCAGGATAGGTGTTAGCTCTTCTCTAAATTTTTGGTAGAATTCAGCTGTGAAGCCGTCTGGACCTGGGCTTTTGTTTGCTGGAAGATTTTTGATTACAGTTTCAATTTCCGTGCTTGTGATGGGTCTGTTAAGATTTTCTATTTCTTCCTGGTCAGTTTTGGAAAGTTGTACTTTTCTAAGAATTTGTCCATTTCTTCCCGTTGTCCATTTTATTAGCATATAATTGTTGATAGTAGTCTCTTATGATCCTTTGTATTTCTGTATTTGTCTGTTGTGATCTCTCCATTTTCATTTCTAATTTTGTTGATTTGATTTTTCTCCCTTTGTTTCTTGATGAGTCTGGCTAATGGTTTGTCAATTTTATTTATCCTTTCAAAGAACCAGCTTTTGGTTTTGTTGATTTTGCTATGGTCTCTTTTGTTTCTTTTGCATTTATTTCTGCTCTAATTTTTAAGATTTCTTTCCTTCTACTAACCTAGGGTTCTTCATTTTTCAGTCGTGTCCGACTCTGTGCGAGCCCCCACAGGTGGCAGCCCACCAGGCTTCCCGTCCTGGAATTCTCAGGCAAGAACACTGGAGTGGGGTTGCCATTTCCTTCTCCGATGCATGAAAGTGAAAAGTGAAAGTGAAATTCGCTCAGTTGGATGTCTAAACACTGTATAGATATCTGTTAAGTCCATCTGGTCTAATGTGTCATTTAAGGTCACTTTTCCTTATTAATTTTCTGTCTTAATGATCTCTCCTTTTATGTAAGTGAGATATTAAAGTCTCTAAATATTATGTTTATTGTCAATTTCTTCCTTTATGTCTTTAAATATTTGCTTATATATTTATCAGCTTCCTTGTTAGGTGAATATATGTTTATGAAAGTTATATCTTCTTCTAGGATTATCTACTTTATTATTATGTACAGCCCTTCATGGCAAATAGATGGGGAAACAACAGAAACAGTGACAGACTTTATTTTCTTGGGCTCCAAAATCACTGTGGATGGTGATTGCAGCCATGAAATGAAAAGACACTCCCACCTCGAAAGAAAAGCAATGACAACCTATGCAACATATTAAAAAAGCAGAGACACTACTTTGCCTACAAAGATTTAGTATAGTAAAGCTATGGTTTTCCAGTAGTCATGTACGGATGTGAGAGCTGGACAGTAAAAAGGCTGGCCTTGAAGAACTGATGCCTTCAAACTGTGGTGTTGAAGAACACTCTTGAGAGTCCCTTGGACTGCAAGGAGATCCAACCAGTAAATCCTAAAGGAAATCAGTCCTGAATATTCATTGGAAGGACTGATGCTGAAGGTGAAACTCAATACTTTGGCCAACTGATGAAGAACTGCTCATGAAAAAGACCCTGATAATGGAAAAGATTGAAGGCAGGAGGAGAGGGGACGACAGAGGTTGAGATGGTTGGATGGCATCACTGACTCAATGGACATGAGTTTGAGCAAACTCAGGGAGATGATGAAGGACAGGGAGGCCTGGAGTGCTGCAGTTCATTGGGGTTGCAAAGAGTCGGACATGACTGAGCAACTGAACTGAACTGAACTAACTTTAGGTTTTGTTTGTTCTTTCTCTAGTTGCTCTATAGGTGTAAGGTCAGGTTGTTTATTTGTGTTTTGTCTTGTTTCCTGAGGTAAGATTATATTGATATGTATGTGCTCAGTCACTTCAGTCATGTCTGACTCTTCGTGACCCTATGGACTGTACCCTGCCAGGCTTCTCTGCCTATGGGATTCTTCAGGCAAGAACACTGCAGACTGAGTTGTCAATCTGCAATTGGGTTGCCATGCCCTCCTCCAGAGCATCTTCCACCCAGGGATCAAACCAGCATCTCTTGTGTCTCCTGCATTGCAGACAGATTCTTTAGCACTGAGCCATCAGGGAAGCTGGCCTATATTACTTAAACTTCCCCTTTAGAACTACTTTTTCTGTGTCCCATTGATTTTGGACTGTCATGCTTTCATTTTCATTTGTAAGTATTTTTTAACTTCCTCTTTGGCTTCTTCAGTAATACACTGGTTGCTTAGTGGCATGTTGCTTAGCCTCCAAGGGTTTGTTTGTTTGTTTGTTTGTTTTTTACAGTCTTTTTTCCTTCTGGTTGATTTCTAATCTCACAGCATTGTGGTGAGAAAAGATGCTTCATATGAGTTTAATTTTCTTAAGTTTACCTAGGGTTGCCTTGAGGCCCAGCATGTGATCAATCCTGGAGTATATTCCACGTGCACTTGAGAAGAATGTGTATTATGCTGCTTTTGGATGGCATGCTGTATAAATATTGATTAAGGCTATCTGGTCTAATGTGTCATTTAAAGCTTGTGTTTTCCTACTGACATTCTGTCTGCATGATCTATTCACATATGAAGTTGAGGTGTTAAAATCCCCACTATTACTGTGTTTACTGTCAATTTTTTTGTTTACAGCTGTTAGTATTTGTCTTAAATATTTTGGTGCTCTTATATTTGGGTGTGTATATATTTATAATTGTTATATCTTCTTCTTTGAATTGATCCATTGATCATTATCTAGTTTCCTTCCTTGTCTCTTGTAACAGTCTTTAGTATAAAGTCTGTTTTCTTCAGATATGAGTATTGCTATTCCAGTTTTCTTTTGATTTCTATTTGCATGTTCTTGTTTAGTTGCTCAGTCATGTCCAACTCTTTGCAATCCCATGGACTGTAGTACACCAGGCTTCTCTGTCCTTCACCATCTCCCAGAGTTTGCTCAAACTCACAACCATTGAATCGGTGATGCCATCCAACTATCTTGTCCTCTGTTGTCTCCTTTGTTTTCTGCCTTCAATCTTTCCCAGTATCAGGATCTTTTCCAATGAGTTGGCTCTTAGTATCTGGTGGCCAAAGAACTGGAGCATCAGTCCTTCCAATGATTATTCAGGACTGATTTCCTTTAGGATTGACTGGTTGGATCTCCTTGCAGTCCAAGGGACTCTCAAGAGTCTTCTCCAACACCACAGTTCAAAAGCATCCATTCTTTGATGCTCACCCTTCTTTACTTCCAGCTCTCACATCCATATGTGACTAATGGAAAAACCATAGCTTTGACTATACAGACATTTGTAGGCAAAGAAATGTCTCTGCTTTTTAATATGCTGTCTAGGTTTGTCACCGCTTTTCTTCCAAGGGGCAAGCATCTTTTAATTTGATGGCTGCAGCCACCATCTGCAGTGATTTTGGAGTCCAAGAAAACAAAATCTGTTACTGTTTCCATATTTTCTCTCTCTGTTTGCCATGAAGTAATGGGACTGAGTGCCATGATTTTCATTTGTTGAATGTTGAGTTTCTTTTTTTAAATTTTATTATTATTATTATTATTTTACTGTACAATATTGTATTGGTTTTGCCATACATCAACATGCATCCACCACGGGTGTACACGTGTTCCCCATCCTGAACCCCCCTCCCACCTCCCTCTTTATACCATCCCTCTGGGTCATCCCAGTGCACCAGCCCCAAGCTTCCTGTATCCTGCATCAAACCTGGACTGGCGATTCATTTCTTATATGATATTATACATGTTTTAATGCCATTCTCCCAAATCACCCCCCCCCCTTCTCCCACAGAGTTCAAAAGACTGTTCTATACATCTGTGTCTCTTTTGCTGTCTCGCATACAGGGTTATCATTACCATCTTTCTAAATTCCATATATATGCATTAGTATACTGTATTGGTGTTTTTCTTTCTGGCTTACTTCACTCTGTATAATAGGCTCCAGTTTCATCCACCTCATTAGAACTGATTCAAATGTATTCTTTTTAATGGCTGAGTAAGAATGTTGAGTTTTAAGCCAGCTTTTTCACTCTCTTCTTTCACCTTCATCAAGAGGCTCTTTAGTTCCTCTTTGCTTTCTGCCATACGAGTGGTGTCATTGGCATTTCTGGGGTTATTGATATTCTGCCTGCAATCTTGATTCCAGCTTGTGCTTCATCCAGCCCAGTATTTTGCATGATGTAATCTGCATATAATTTAAATAAACAGGGTGACAATATACAGCCTTGATGTACTCCTTTCCCAATTTGGAAGCAGTCCATTGTTTCATGCCTGGTTCTAACTGTTGCTTCTTGACCTGCATACAGGTTTCACAGGAGGCAGGTAAGGTGGTCTGGTATTTCAATCTCTTTCAGAATTTTCCATAGTTTGTCATGATTCACACAGTCAAAGACTTTAGCATAGTCAATGAAGCAGAAGCAAATGTTTTTCTGGAATTCTCTTGCTTTTTCTATGGTCCAGCAGATATTGGCAATTTGATCTGTTTCCTCTGCTTTTTCTAAATCCAGCCTGTACATCTGAAAGTCCAAGGTTCATGTACTATTGAAGCTTAGCTTGAAGGATTTTGAGAATTACCTTGCTAACATGTGAAACGAGTGAAATTGTGTGGTAGTTTGAACATTCTCTACATTGTCCTTCTTTGGGATTGAAGTGAAAACTGACCTTTTCCAGTCCTGTGGCCACTGCTGTGTTTTCCAGATTTCTTGAATATTGATCTGTTTGCATGGATTACCTTTTTTCATTCCCCTCACTTTCAGTTTGTATGTGTCCATAGATCTGGAGTTTTAAAAAATCTATTCAGCCAGTCTGTCTTTTGGTTTGAACATTTAATCCATTTACATTTAAGGTAATTATTGATATGTATGTTCTTATTGTCATTTTTTAAATTTGTGTTGAATTTGTTTCTTGGGTCTCTTTTGTTCTTTTCTCTTGTGATTTGATTACTAACTTTAATGTTGTGTTTGATTTCATTTTTTGTGTCTGTATCTATTGTAGATTTTCGGATTGCAGTTACCATGAAGATTTAATATAACAGTTTATACATAAACAAGATTATTTCAAGTTGCTGGTTTTTCATTTTAAATGCTTTTCCAATATCCTGCATTTGTACTGTCCTTATAATTTCTGTTTTTGATATTATAAATGTGTGCAGATGATTTTCTACCTTTACTGTGTGTTTGTCTTTACTGGTGAGTTTTTCCAATAGAAATTTTCTTGTTTCTAGTTTTGGTCTTTTCTTTCCTGTCTAGAAAAGTTCCTTTAGCATTTGTCACAAAACTAGTCTATTGATGGTAATTCTCTCAGCTCTTTTTTTTTTTGTCAAACTTTTGATTTCTCCAGTGAATCTGAAAGACAGTCTTGCTGGGTAGAATATTCTTGGTTTTCGGTTCTTCTCTTTCATTGCTCTAAATATGTCATGCCACTCTCTTCTGACCTGCAGTTTCTGCTGAGAGATCTGATAAACTTATGGGCTTTCGTTTGTTTGTTTTTTGTCTCTTTTCCTTTGCTGTTACATATACTGTTTCTTTGTCTCTATCTTATGTCATTTTGATTACTATGTGTCTTGGCATGTTCCTCCTTGGGTTTATCCTGCCTGGGACTCTCTGCACTTTCTGGACTTGGGTGACTGTCTACTTTCCCATGTTAAGGAAGTCTTCATCTAATTATCTATTCCAACATTTTCTCAGGTACTTTCTCTCTTCTCCTTCTCAGACCCCTAGGATGTTGCTGCAATTGACATTGTCCCTGAAGTCTCTTGTTGTTCAGCCGCTGCTGCAGCATGCCAGGTTTGCCTGTACTTCACTGACTCCGAGAGTTTGCCTTTCTGGTGTAAAGAACTTGAAAGTTGACAAGTCCATCACCACACTTGAAAAAAAAAAAACAAAACTGAACAAACTGAAAATCAACAATGCTTCTTAGATCCCTTAGAGAATAGAGGTCACAGGGCAAGCTCCTATGCCCAAAATTTGAGAGACAAATGAACACAGAGAATCACAGATTTTAAGGCTGTTATTTCAAATATTGAAAAAATTATTTGTAGACACAGTCAAGGTGATTATAATAGGTTTCTGCTTCCAAAGTGCCCCTTGTAGCATTGAGGAATAGTTTGATAAGCAAGACTTTGTGGTTATAGTTTTTCCCTTTTCCAGAGTTGGGACTTCCAAAGCTTTAGATCTAGAAACCTCCATAATTGTTCAACTTATTTTGTTCAAAGCTGAGTTCAGGCTGAGAGGAGAGGGTATGGAGATAAGACCCCAGGAAAGCTGGCTCATATTGCCAAAACTCACCAGAAAAGAATTTTTGCTAGAAAGTCAATTGAATACTTTACAGTGTAACTAGAATAGCCAAACAGATGGATATTCTTATTGGCCAGTCAATACCTTTTTATTTGACGAGTAAGCCAGGAAACCATATGGATACCTTAAGGTGGATTGATGAAGAATACAGTTGACTAAAGAGGAGACTGCACAAGCTATCCAGAATCTCCTGTCATACATCTGAAGCCTCCTTTAGTGTTCCTGGGTACATGCTGTCCCAGTATCACCTCCAGGTGCTTTTCTCAAGCATTCCAAGTTGCTTCTTGAGGTTTTCTAATGATATGAATACTCACTTTAAATGTCCCAAATTATTTCACCCCGAGGAAAGCCCATTTTTTTTCTGTTGATAAGCTAGTTTCTAATTTTGTTGAATCAAGGAGTTTCAGGCTTCTTCCAGTATTATGACAAAATTTGAATATATATTGTTGATAGGATTCTTCTAAGCCAGAGGAAGAAAGCTTAGATTGTCAAGATCTTAGTTATGTGAGTACTTATTGTGGCATAGTGGGAATAGAGACAAAAATTAAATCCCACAGAGCTATAGGATCTGCTTTGGAATGCTCTTATAATTAGATTTAAATATATTATATTTAATAATTATGCTTTCCTGGGTTTTCTTTGGAAGGAATGATGCTAAAGCTGAAACTTCAGTACTTTGGCCCCCTCATGCGAAGAGTTGACTCATTGGAAAAAGACTCTGATGCTGGGAGGGATTGGGGGCAGGAGGAGAAGGGGATGACAGAGGATGAGATGGCAGGATGGCATCAGTGACTCTATGGATGTGAGTCTGAGTGAACTCTGGGAGTTGGTGATGGACAGGGAGGCCTGGCATACTGTGATTCATAGGGTCGCAAATAGTCAGACAAGTCTGAGCAACTGAACTGAACTGAAATAAAAATGGTATACACGAAAAGTTGTTATGGTGTTATTTTAAGTAATTAATTTTTTCTTATGGATGGATAAAAGAACCAAATCTTATGGTATCCATTATCTAGTAAAAATGAAAACCATGTGGAAGAGTGAAAGGGAATAAACTTTCTTGGTTTTCTTTGTCAGTTGTTTGATTTTTTTTTTTAAAGGAGACTAATAATAGGTAGTGATTTGAATTACTCTTTGCTAAAGGTATCGAAAGAAGAACCTGATTTTTATAAGCAGGTAGACATTATTTTTAAAATTTTAATGTTCATGTGTCTCTGTGTCTTCAAGTGACCATTAATCTTTTAAGTTAGCAAAGTCACAGAAAACCACTACACCAAAATAAAGTAGTTATGAGTGTCTAGGAAGAATGAAAATGGTCATTTTTGTCTACTTAGACTGAAGTGAAAACTTCTGTTTTTGGTCACAGAAACTTTTATTTTTCACTTTGAATAATATAACTTTCTTTGCCAAAAAGGTAATTTTCCTATAAGGCTTATTTAGTTGTGCTTAATTTCCAAGATAGTTCTTGTGACATAGAAAATGTTTCCTAAATCAAATGACTAGCTATCAAGAGAAACTGTAAAGCTCAGGTGCTTGAGGATACAAATTTAAATGTCAATTGAGCAGGTGTTCTATAAAAAACTGTTTGATAAAATTTATGTTTTTGTAATTTAGAATAGAAATATATTCTTGTGATTTTTGTAGAATTATTACAGAGGGAATTATATAAAGGGATTCTATATAGTTCAGAGAAAAATGAAGCAATGAACAAATGAATGAGGAGTTAGAATTTGTCTTGTGTTTTATCTAGGATAACAGAGATCTAGGATAGGTCAAAGAAAATGTTCTGGATTTGGCCTCTCAGAAATATTGTGCTATTTTAGAGTTAAGGAAATACAATCTTACCTAGCTTGTGCACATAAGTAGAATAGAAAAAGTGAGCTTTTTTTTTTTTCACCTGCAGTGTAATGTTGCTACTGGAAAGGGTCTACAAATTTACATTGCTCTGAGATCTAATCTCAACTTTCAAGCTTCTGAATTTCCCATGGTTGGAATCACTAAAGTGTCAATAGGAGGTAGCTACTGAGAGATATATTTAATTCTCTCAGAAGGTCTTCATTTGTTTATTTAATTATTTTGTGAGTCAGGAATTAATTTTTTAAATTAGAGAATAATTACTTTACAATGTTGTGTGGCTTTCTGCCACACATATGAATCAACCATATATATACATATCTTCCCTCTTTAGCCTTCCTCCCATCCTCCCATCCCACCCCTCTAGGTCATCACAGGGCACCAGGCTAGATTTGAACTCTGATTCTGATGCTTACCAGCTATCTGACATTAGATAAATTACTTAACCTCTTTGTGCCTCTGTTTTTACATTAGTAAAACAAGGATAATAATGGTACCCACCTCACAGGGCAGTTGTAAACATTAAATTAACTGATACAGATAAAGTAATTAAAACAGAGCAAATGCTCATTAAATGTTAGGCACCATGATTTAAAGGGATAATTTTCAAGGAATTGATAATTACACAAAGCAATTATTTCACTTTGGGAGAAAATACTAATATATTTGGAAAAATTAGCAAAAAATTTGAGTGCAAAACAGTGTGGTGCAGGTTATAATACATACAGCACATGTATGAAGAATAAATCCATGGTGAGTTTGTAGGTGATTGAAGCATGGTGTGTTTCTGAGTGGGAGGAAGTTGGACTGTGGTTGGAAATGAGAACACAAGCAAAAACCTGAAAATAGGAAAAAATAAACAAGATTATTTTATGTGCAATACATTTTAACTATGGCCATATTTTGTTCTAATTCTTTCAGAGTTGAGAATCTCTGTATTGGGTTGGCCAAAAAGTTCATTCGGATTTCGCATATGTGGTTGCAGGAAACCTGAATGAACTTTTGGCCAACCCAATAGTAAATATGATTCGGTATGTTTAAGTAACAAAACCATCTCTAAATACCTTATATTTAGTGTGATAAATTGTACCACACTGTATGTTTTAAGGTAAAATTTTAACATATGTGTGTCAAAATATGTATGTATACTATGATTACATTTGAGTTTCAAATGTGCCTTGTAAGAAAAGCAGGACATGTATTATTATTCCCACTTTACAAGTGAGGAAGCTGAGAATCAGAGTTTGTATTACTTGCTTCAAGTTTCACTGCTAGTAAGTAATAGAGATCAGATTAGCATCCAGGTCTTCTGGCTTTCAGTGTAATGTTGTTCTACTACAATATACTCATTGAATAACAGAAAGCTTAGTAAATGAGAAATAAGGACTGATTTTATGACACATGTTACATTTGATCTTTGTCAAGTAAGAAAAAAAATATAGGGTAAAAGTGCAGGTACTTTTACTTGTACAAACCTCAGGTATGATAAAAATAAATGGGCATCAGTTATTACTATACCTTTGAGATCCTATGGGCTTCCCACGTGGCGCTAGTGCGAAAGAACCTGCCTGCCAATGCAGGAGACATATGAGATGCAGGTTCAGTTCATGGATTGGGAAGATCCCCTGGAGGAGGGCATTGCAATCCACTCCAATATTCTTGCCTGGAGAATCCCATGGACAGATACAGTCCATAGGGTTGTAAAGAGTTGGACACGACTGAAGAGACTTATGCATGCAGAAATCTTTCAGGTTTTTGAAGGGATTGCAACATTAGAAGTGATATAGAAATTACATACATGTGGCAGATTCAGATAGAACTTGTATCCTAGCTTTTCTTTTTTTCAACATTATCATTTCCTCTGAGATAATGCACTTTTTGAAACACAGAATTAAGGAACAGACTACACTTCGACAAAAACTTGCTCATAAATATTATATTTCAGCCATAATCAAGCTGTTGCTATTTTAAGAAGAAAGCTTCCACTATAACATAAAAACCACTGTAAGTATATCTTTGGTATTCCTGTCAACATGCTAATAAAAGTAAAAAGCATAAAATATAACAAAGCTTATAACAAACTTCCACTCATAAATGCATACAACAAAATTTCTTACATATAGTTTATACAATATGCATAAATGTAAGTACTTCTTAAAATTTGCAATATCAACATTCAAATTTTTATTCAGAGACTCATTGCAGTTCATTGTGGTTCCAATAATGTGTGTAGAAAATAGATTCCCTTTCCTCTTTTTTAGATAAATTTTAAAGTATTTCTGTTATTATATGGTAGTGCCAGTCATCTGCTTTATTAAGGAAGGATGGCATCTTGTTTAGGGAGAGAGTACCCTAAAAGAATCTCAATGAGCAACAAAAACCCCACTATTCACTTTTGGAAGCCTAAGGCAGAAGCAGAAGAAAACTGGAGACAAACTAGCTTTTGATCAGGTTTACCTTCCTCAGTTTCCAGATTATACATTGAATGGAGATTTTAGGGCCATTTGGCTGAAGACTAGACTGTTCTAACATGTGATCATCTTCTTGAGGGAAAGAAATGGCCATACTTTCCTAGCCAATCAGTGCTACAAAGAAAGAGGGTGATAGTACATTTTATGTAGCTCCTGGCTCACTCCAGTTCTCATCTGTTAGCATGCATGCAAAGAAATATGTTAGGATCACTGAGAACTATTCGCTAAATTTGTATCTTAAAAAACTAGTTCTTACCCTTGGTAAAACTTTTATTTGAGAGGGAAAACTTTAATCTCAGATCTATTTTTTACAGTGCCAAGATACAAATTTTGTCCATCTTTAGGTGAAAGCTCAGAAAATCATTTATAATTTAGTTTATAGACTTGAATTGAATTTTAACACTAAAAATATCTTTAGGACTTCTAATAATGTGAATTCATAAATGAGATAAATTTATAGGTACACATTAAGTCAAATAAGTGTAAATTATTAATGGAAGTCCTTATTTTTATTGTGAATGTTTTGAGAAAATAGTGATTTGGGAATCATCAAAAATGGGCTTAAACTATTCTTTATATATTTCTTCTCCTTTTTCTGGCAAGGAGGTCTTCTTCTTGGGTACATAAGTCATGCTGGACAACGAATGCTTTCTAAATGTAGACAGCCTTCTCCTAAAGTTCCCCCCTGAAAAGAAATATAGTAGAGGGTCAAAGCAACAATTTGATGCAGCCAGAGACAAGGTTATGACCACTGACTTTTGCATTCTAAGGACAGAATCACAGGGTTTTGTTTCATTGTGTAAAAAATGAAGGTGAATGGTACGTTGAATATGATACGGCATGAAGCTGATCAAAAAGGCAGCTGTCACAACTATGATCATTCCTATCGCTTTTTTACGACTTGATAGATTTTTCTTCATTGATTTTTTTAGTAAGGTCAAAATGATCATTGTGTAACAGACAATTATAATAATGAAAGGAATGATAAATCCAAAAAATAATGACACATAATGCAAGACCAAGACATAATATTTAGCTTGGTTGTCCTGTGGAGGCTCAAAGCACTTGGTATTATTTTTCGCATCTTTGTAAGATTTGGACATTAAAAATGGAGAACTAGTCAAAATCACAAAAATCCAAATACCAACACACACAAACCTGGCTTTTTTCTGTGTAACCAAATTAATATTTTGGACTGGGAAAACAATTGCAATGCACCGGAAAAAGCTCATGGCTGTCATAAAGAAGATGCTACAATAGAGGTTGACATACAAGGCATAGGTGCTGAGGCGACACAAAAAGTCACCAAAGAGCCAAATGCCTTTGTGAACATAATAGACCACACGGAGAGGTAGTGTGCACACACACAGTAGATCAGCTACTGCTAAATTAATCATGTATACTTGGTAGGCTGACTTCTCATGATATGTTTTTATGAGGATATAGAGCACAAAGCCATTGCCAAAGAAGCCCACAACAGAGATCATAGAGTACAAGGTGGAATACACTTGATTTCGGAAATCATCAATAGTGTCATTGCATGCATTACTACTGGAAGAAGATACTGTCAGATTTCCAACTCCATCCATGTTTCTCTAGGAGAGTCTTCTTGGTGCCTGCAATGTATATAAAAGATCTTGTCAATTTTTGCTCTTCCATAAATTATAGGACGTACTAATGTTTCATTTTATAGTGTTGCTATGTATATATTTTTTGAAAACAGCAGGAAGCAAGAGTGGTGGGTGAATAAAAAGATATTCTTCTGGACTTTGCCCCCAGGAGAAGGGTTTGGGTCTTATGCTGCTAAGTCACTTCAGTCGTGTCTGACTCTGTGCGACCCCATAGACGGCAGCCCACCAGGCTCTCCTGTCCCTGGGATTCTCCAGACAATAACACTGGAGTGGGTTGCCATTTCCTTCTCCAATGCATGAAAGTGAAAAATGAAAGGGAAGTCGCTCAGTCGTGTCCGACCCTCAGCGACCCCATGGACTGCAGCCTTCCAGGCTCCTCCATCCATGGGATTTTCCAGGCAAGAGTACGGGCACCCAGAAATCTCCTTTCCCCCATTTCCTATCCATGTTTGCCTGATGAACTTCTTAATCTTTAAGACCTAGCTAAAAGAGCTATGCCTTATTTTAAGCCTTATTACTCCAGTGCTATCCTATAAATCTTCCTTTTAAAAGGGTTTGTTTTTTAGAGAAAAGTTTTAAAGACAGTAGTTTCATAAGTATAAGTATCTATCTTCTATCTATCTATCATCTCTTTCTTTATTAGAAGAGCTCTAGATTCTTTCTGAGAATAAAATCTGGATGAAAATGCTTAGTTTCCCCACAAAGAAGTCTTCCTAAGTAACAGCTTCTGGGTGATGCTTGTACCTAAGGAAAATAATTAAATTTGTTATCAGTGGAACTCACTCCTTGGGGGAGAATCTTAGTCTAGAACATGGTGGACTCTATTTAGAACCACAGAACACCAAGGCTGGGGAAACTTTATAAGCTATCTAGTTATTTTAATGAGGAAAAAAGGTGAAATACGTTTCCAAAATCCACACCTAAGTTAAGGCTCTGAGGAGAACTGCAGCATATACTTCCCTGGTGGCTCAGACGGTAAAGCGTCTGCCTATGATGCAGGAGACCCGGTTTGATTCCTGGGTGGGGAAGATCCCCTGGAGAAGGAAATGGCAACCTACTCCAGTACACTCACCTGGAAAATCCCATGGATGGAGGAGCCTGGTGGGCTACAGTCCATGGGGTCGCAAAGAGTCAGACACGACTGAGCGACTTCCCTTTCCCTTTCTGGGTGAGGAAATTGTTGTACTCCCTCATCCTTGTTCTCTTCTCAGAATCACATTCAAAGTCATACTGTTCAACAACACATGGTCATTTCTCTTATAGCAAGAGACTGTTGCTTGGTCTGGCCTAGTTCAGCTTTATCAGGGCAATAAATAAGCTCTAATCAGAAAGATATAGGGATGAGATAGTGCAGAAGTAGTGATTTCCTATGTTCCTCCATAGTCTTCTCTTTTATTCTTTAAGGAGATGGGAACAACTCATCAATTTATAATATGGTAGATAATCTTTGGTTGAAATATGATTTGTTGGCCTGTTACACAGCTCTTTCTCCCTGGTAAGAGAAGGGTTAGGGTTTGTAAAGTGGGAAGATTGCTTCAGCATGCAAGAACTGCTGGCAATGAAAGAGACTGAATTAGTCTCTGTGTCAAGGATACATATACAGGGAGCTATGGTTGTGGTTGTAGGTGGGATATAACTTTTCAGGTTTACTACTGCTAACAATTATACTTGCTGTGAGGGTATGTCATCTATTCATTTGTCCATCTATTTTTTCCTTTCATTCAAAATGTCAATTTTGGGAGTTCCCTGGTTTCCTAGTGGTTAGTATTCCAGGCTTTCACTGAGGTGGCCTGGGTGCAATCCCTGGTTGGAGAACTGAGATCCCACAAGCTTTGCAGTGTGGCCAAAAAAAGTCATTATTTTCCACCAAGCAATGTTGATATACAGTAAAAAAAATTGAAGGTGAATCATTCTGAGGGTATATAACTAAGATCACAGAGAAAAATTAGTTCATTATTCTCAACCTATGCATTATTTCTCAGTTTGCTTTCCACTTAACCTGCCTCTTTCACCATCAATTTTCTGAATTCAGGTGCAATTGTGGAAGAAAGAGAATCTCTGTAAACTTATTCTAGCTAGCCCTGTATTGGGTTTTCTCCAAATCAGGCAGTGTTAGCCTGTGAGGCACTAGATGGTGCTGTTGAGATTTTTGATATCAATTCAGTTCAGTTCAGTCACTCAGTCATGTCCTACTCTTTGTGACCCCATGAATCTCAGCACTCCAGGCCTCCCTGTCCATCACCAACTCCCGGAGTTCACTCAGACTCATGTCCATTGAGTCAGTGATGCCATCCAGCCATCTCATCCTCTGTCGTCCCCTTCTCCTCCTGCCCCCAATCCCTCCCAGCATCAGAGTCTTTTCCAATGAGTCAACCCTTCGCATGAGGTGGCCAAAGTACTGGAGTTTCAGCTTTAGCATCATTCCTTCGAAAGAAATCCCAGGGCTGATCTCCTTCAGAATGGACTGGTTGGATCTCCTTGCAGTCCAAGGAACTCTCAAGAGTCTTCTCCAACACCACAGTTCAAAAGCATCAGTTCTTCAGCGCTCAGCTTTCTTCACAGTCCAACTCTCACATCCATACATGACACTGGAAAAACCGTAGCCTTGACTAGACGGACCTTTGTTGGCAAAGTAATGTCTCTGCTTTTCAACATGCTATCTAGGTTGGTCATAACTTTTCTTCCAAGGAGTAAGCGTCTTTTAATTACATGGCTGCAGTCACCATCTGCAGTGATTTTGGACCCCCCAAAATAAAGTCTGACACTGTTTCCACTGTTTCCCCATCTATTTCCCATGAAGTGATGGGACCAGATGCCATGATCTTCGTTTTCTGAATGTTGAGCTTTAAGCCAACTTTTTCACTCTCCTCTTTCACCTTCATCAAGAGGCTTTTTAGTTCCTCTTCACTTTCTGCCATAAGGGTGGTGTCATCTGCCTTTTTAAAAAATAACCACATTTGAAAGGTATCAAATAATTACCATCTGTCCTTTCTACCACCACTAACACTCACTATATTCTACTACAAACTCTTTCCAAAATAATTCTCTATACATTATAGCTTCCAATTATTTCATATTACTTCTCTAAAAATCTTCAATGGTCTTTCAGTGCCTTCAAAATAAAATCCAGACTTCTTGGCCTGATATTTAAGCCTCTTGGAAGAACCCCTGGAGGAGGGCATGGAAGCCCACGCCAGTATTCTTGCCTGTAGAATCTGATAGAGAGAGGAGCCTGGCGGGCTACAGTCCATATGGTCGCAGAGTCAGATACGACTGAAATGACTTAGTGCGCACGTGTGCGCACGTGCGTGCGTGCACACACACACACACACAGAGTCTGGTTGCAATTGAACTTTCCTAGCTTCTTTCTACTTCTCCCTTTTTGTTCACCCTATATTTCAATAAACAACTACTTTACTATATCAGGGACATGAGCTATATGTTTTCCCGCCTATCTGTCTTTTTTCATGGTATTTCTTTTTCATGAAATGACCTTTTCTCCATCTATGTGTGTGCAAAAGGTACCCATCTTTCAGCTCTTCTTGACCTTCATGACAAAGCCTTCCTTTAGCCTCCTTCCAAGGTAATTTCTATCTTTCCTCTTCTAGGGAACTTAAAATCTGTCTTTCAGATCAGTAGTGTGTATGTGTTTGTTATCTTCCCTCATAGACTTTCTGATTGATATATAAAGGGCTCACACAGGGCCAAAATATATGTACTTTGCTCACAAATATTAATAAAATGAATGAGTAAATGAATGACAGAGTAAATTTATCATTTGAAAGTATTGTTTATCATTCTAAATCACTGAAAGTTATCTTTTCACTCCAATATTATTTAAAACTTTCCCAACCTCAGAGTGAATCTGTTAAGTTGCTTCCTAAAGTACTAAGAAAGGCACTAAATCATAAGGTTAACTATAATATTAAAACACACATATCTTTACAGAGATTAATTATTTGTTTTACTTGTCTGTTAAATATTATCTTTACAGAGATTAATCATTTGTTTTACTTGTCTGTTAAACATTATAAATAATTTTGAAATTCTCAGGTGTTTGAATGAAAGATGCCAAATAAAATGGATAAATTAATAAAAAAAAAGAAATAGGTCACTCTAGTACCATTAATAAATTTATTGGTCATTACTAAAAAAGCTTTCCTTGTACTTTTGATATTTAGATTTGACTGCTTATTTATAACTAAGTCAAGCTATTGACTTATATTAGGTCAAAAAAAGAAAATTTTAAAACTTTCAAACAAGTAATGAATCCTAGAAGGTTAGAGATAATTTAGTTCAAGCTACTCATTTTGCAGATGATGGTTTTACTTATCTTAAACAACATTTGATTAATTTTTATAGAATTTACTGTGATCTCCTAATAATGATATCCACACTATATGGAAACAGGGATGCTTAAGGATGCATCTCTGCATTTGAGCAGCTCATAGAATGCTGGGGGAGAGGAGTGATAGCTCAGAAGTATGAACAAGTTATAGTACAGTATGGTAAGAACTGTCTTAGCACAAAGCGAATGGGCTATTAGTTGATTCATATATACAAACAATAGGGACTTCCCAAGTGCTTAGTGGTAAAGAATCTGCCTGCCAATACCAGAGATGCAGGTTTGATCCCTGAGCTGGGATGATCTCCTGGAGTAAGAAATGGTAACCCACTCCAGTATTCTTGCATGGAAAATCCATGGACAGAGGAGCCTGGTAGGCTACAGTTCATGGGGTTGCAAAGAGTCAGACATGACTGAGCACGTATGCAAACATATACAGGCAATAAACATAAATGAAATTAATATTTAGTGCAGATGATGAAGGAAGTTACTTTGTTAAGATAAGTAGTGAATTGAAAAACAAGATTTATTTAGAAAATAGAGCCATACCTCTTTCTGGCACTGCAGTACCCTTCACAAATGTTCTTGGCTAGTGGTCAGCACTTCTTATGATATAATATCAGATGAAGCCTAAGCTGAAATCATAAGATTGAAAAGTAAGTTAATGACTTTAGAAGCAGTCCAGAGGGTCATGGGAGCTTAGCAGCCTTAATCACAGGGTGTGTGATGGGACATCATAGCTTTACTGACAGATTTAGAGCTAGTTATTGGATTCCATGTATCCTCGTTTCCACTCCACTCATTTTTACATCCTTAGGGGAAAATTTAAAATAAAGACCAGGGCTGATTACATATGTCTGCTGCTCTATTAATAGTTTCTGTATCTAGAGATGAACACAGTATTATAAAAATTCTCTTCTATGAAACCATGGTATTTTCCCTATTTTCTCTTCTAAATAGCTCTTTATAAAGTTCCAAGGAGAAATAACTTTGAACTTCATATCCAAGCATCTAGTCTGCTAGGAAGAGAAATTAGGACTTGAAAAATATCAAGTATGTCTGCCTGTGATGGCTTAGGGACAGTTTTCCTGGGATGAATGATGATTTATAAGACTTTGGGCTCTTTTCCCTAAAAATTCATAATAGTTATGGACAATCATCAATTTGGCATATATTATATACCTTTGGATATCAACTGTTTTATAGTTTGTATAGTTAACTTTTCATGAGTGTATGTATCTTCAACTAAACTATCAGAAAATCTAAGAAAGTATAGAAAATCTCCAAGAAATGAACAAAGAAGGGCTTTCTTAAAACCGTAGCAGCCTGAATACTTGTTTCCTAAATTTGTGTTGCCCTATGGCAACTTTCATCCCTATATGCAAGGACCCCAGAGGCTGGCCATTTTTCTTTTCTTTGTGGCCTGTCAACAAAATAAACATATTTCTCCAATTAATCCTTCAGTCCAGTTCAGTTCAGTTGCTCAGTCATGTCCGACTCTCTGTGACCCCATGGACTGCAGCATGCCAGGCCTCCCTGTCCATCACCAACTCCCGGAGCCTACTCAAACTCATGTCTATCATGTTGGTGATGCCATCCAACTATCTCATTCTCTGTCATCTCCTTCTCCTCCCACCTTCAATCTTTACCAGCATCAGGGTCTTTTCCAGTGAGTCAGTTCTTCTTATCAGGTGGCTAAACTATTGGCTACAGCATCAGTCCTTCCAATGAATATTCAAGACTGATTTCCTTTAGAATTCACTGGTTGGATCTCCTTACAGTCCAAGGGACTCTCAAGAGTCTTTGCCAACACCACAGTTCAAAAGCATAAATTCTTTGGCTCTCAGCTTTCTTTATAGTCCAACCCTCACATTCATACGTGACTACTGGAAAAACCACAGCTTTGACTAGATGGACCTTAGCAAGTTTAAAATAGGTTGGAACTTTCCAAAGGAACTCTACTGAAAAACAGGAAAATCAAAATGAAAATAAAGAAAATGCAAAATATGAAACAGTTTAAAAAGTAGGAATCTGAACCCACAGCTATGATATTGATGTTTGAGTCCACCACATATTCAGATAATCATTTTTCAAATATTCTCCAATTTCTTCTCTCTCGCAGAATTTTCCTTTCATCCCCAGGCAAGGAGTTGACATAAGTAAGCTTCTACTAGCAGTCTGGAGGAAGTAAGCATTGCAGGTGGGAAGTTACTCAAACAGAGTTGGCTTTTATATTTTGTTATTCAGGCATTAAAACTTCTTTGGGGATTTAGCTTATCCTGGGGCTCTTTAATCAATAAAGATACTGACTGACTATTTAATAAAAATAACCTTTCTAATCCAGGAATTATATGATTCCAGTCATTTTCTTTAGGTGAAAATTAACTTTGGCTCTGTCACAGTTTTGTGTTTAGACAAAGCTTATATTTCTCCCCAGTGTGGAAAGAGAAAGTTTTTGAATTTCTAAGACCCATCTATGAGAAGTGTACTTTTACCAGGCTAATGTACTAATTGTCCAAGTTTATGGTAGCTGTACAACTACAATTTAGCCTTCTCTCTGTACATGGACAAGTGAGTAAAGGTCACATTGCCTGGGCAACAATGTAATGTTTCCTGAAGTTTGGGATTTTGAAGTGTCTTCCATGGTTCCTTTAGAAATTTCCTTTAGAAATTCTGAGTTTGCATATAGTAGACATTCAATACTCTTATGCTTTGCCCCTCTTTTCTTTTTGTTTACTTGAGAACTCTTGTCTCTGACATCAGCTTCTGCCAAAATTGGATTCTACCATTCTTGTCTGGGTGATTGGGTGAGGGAAGATGAGGCAATAAAGTAAATGTGTGGATATATAACTTTTGGGTTCAATTATTTATTTCAGGAGGTACTCAAATTTTTATTTGGCTCCTCTAGTACATGTATATCTATCTATCTATCTGTCTATCAGTTTATCTATCTATCTTCATTATCATCATCATCTATCTACTCTCCTTGCATCAGCCCTTAGCCTCCATTGATCTGTAACCTGGTCAAGCTTCAGTGAACAAGTAAGTAGGAGTTCCCAAAGATAACCCGAGAATCAGTTCAGTTCAGTTCAGTCGCTCAGTCGTGTCCGACTCTTTGCGACCCCATGAATCGCAGCACTCCAGGCCTCCCTGTCCATCACCAACTCCCGGAGTTCACACAGACTCATGTGCATCGAGTCAGTGATGCCATCCAGCCATCTCATCCTCTGTCATCCCCTTCTCCTCCTGCCCCCAATCCCTCCCAGCACCAGAGTCTTTTCCAGTGAGTCAACTCTTCACATGAGGTGGCCAAAGTACTGGAGTTTCAGCTTTAGCATCATTCCTTCCAAAGAACACCCAGGACTGATCTCCTTCAGAATGGACTGGTTGGATCTCCCTGCAGTCCAAGGGACTGTCAAGAGTCTTCTCCAACACCACAGTTCAAAAGCATCAATTCTTCGGCACTCAGCTTTCTTCACAGTCCAACTCTCACATCCATATATAACCACTGGAAAAACCTGAGAATATAAGGTCCCGATTCATATACCATACCCTTTATTTTTGCTGCAATAAAACTATTTATGAATGAGTATGACTTATATACTGTTGTGCCTTCTAAGTGTGGCCCAGGTAGAGCTAGTGATCCGTAGCATCCTCAGATAGTCCCCAGGCTAGTATCTTCTATTAAATGAAAATAGTAACCGTGCCTCTTTTTTGCTTATATTAAAAAAAAAGCCATTCCTGATCCAATTTAATATTTCTTTCCTTTGAAGTCCTACATTATTTTGTTTGTACTTTCCTTGATAATTTTTACTGATTGTTTCATGTCATACTCATCTCTGTGGTTATCCAATTTAAACTTCACTGTTCTTTCTACTGGGCAGTCCCACTAGCCTTAAAGGGCAAAAACCAAGTATTCTTTATTTTTCATCTTAGAAAAAAAGAGCAAATAAGTTAAGAGATTTACAGCTTCAATAAAGAGGAACCAGACATAAGTTGTTTGTGAACTTGATTTAAGACTTCTAGGTGTTCCCTGAGTTTCTCTCAGGTGAACATCTGAGAGAAAGTATCACTTCATTCCTCTTTGAATATATCAGCTGTGCTCAGGATACAGGTTTCTTCAGGCCCTCTAAAGGTAGCACAACAGTTTTAACTTTGATAGTGGTTTCTAAACTAAGTGCTAATTTTGCAGTGTAAAGTTACTGGACTTTCTAGGGCTCAAAGGTCTTTTTTTTTTCTCTTGACCTTACCCGCTTTGTTTTCTAACAAATAACAACATATTCTGGCAGTATGGTCACCATTCTTCATAGCCTGCAAGGGAGAAACTGCTTAAGTCTTCTTTGTTGGTCCCTTTTATTTTATTTTTTTTTTAAATACAAATGTATTCATTTTAATTGGAGGCTAATTACTTTACAATATTGTATTGGTTTTGCCACACACTAACATGAATCCTCCACTGGTGGACATATGTTCCCCATCCTGAACCCCCCTCCCACCTCCCTCCTCATACCATCCCTCTGGGACATCCCAGTGCACCAGCCCTGAGCATTCTGTATCATACATCAAACCTGGATTGGCGATTCGTTTCACATATGATATTATACATATTTCAGTGCCATTCTCCCAAATCATCCCACCTTCGCCCTCTCTCACAGAGTCCAAAAGACTGTTCTATACATCTGTGTCACTTGCTGTCTCGCATACAAGGTTATCGTTACCATCTTTCTAAATTCCATATATATGCATTAGTATACTGTATTGGCGGAGAAGGCAATGGCACCCAACTCCATTACTCTTGCCTGGAGAATCCCATGGATGGAGGAGCCTGGTGGGCTGCAGTCCATGGGGTCACGAAGAGTGGGACATGACTGAGCGACTTGACTTTCACTTTTCACTTCCATGCATTGGGGAAGGAAATGGCAACCCACTCCAGTGTTCTTGACTGGAGAATCCCAGGGGTGGTGGAGCCTTTTGGGCTGCCATCTATGGGGTTGCACAGAGTCGGACACGACTGAAGCGACTTAGCAGCAGCAGCAGCAGCATACTGTATTGGTGTTTTTCTTTCTGGCTTACTTCACTCTGTATAATTGGCTCCAGTTTCATCCACCTCATCAAAGCTGATTCAAATGATTTCTTTTTAATGGCTGAGTAATACTCCATTGTGTATATGTACCACAGCTTTCTTATCCATTCATCTGCTGATGGACATCTAGGTTGCTTCCATGTCCTGGCTATTATAAACAGTGCTGCGATGAACATTGGGGTACACATGTCTCTTTCAATTCTGGTTTCCTCAGTGTGTATGCCCAGCAGTGGGATTGCTGGATCATAAGGCAGTTCTATTTCCAGTTTTTTAAGGAATCTCCACACTGTTCTCCATAGTGGCTGTACTAGTTTGCATTCCCACCAACAGTGTAAGAGGGTTCCCTTTTCTCCACACCCTCTCCAGCATTTATTGCGTGTAGACTTTTGGATCACAGACATTCTGACTGGTGTGAAATGGTACCTCATTGTGGTTTTGATTTGCATTTCTCTGATAATGAGTGATATTGAGCATCTTTTCATGTGTTTGTTAGCCATCTGTATGTCTTTTTTGGAGAAATGTCTATTTAGTTCTTTGGCCCATTTTTTGATTGGGTCATTTATTTTTCTGGAGTTGAGCTGTAGGAGTTGCTTGTGTATTTTTGACATTAGTTGTTTGTCAGTTGCTTCATTTGCTATTATTTTCTCCCATTCTGAAGGCTGTCTTTTCACCTTGCTTAGAGTTTCCTTTGTTGTGCAGAAGTTTTTAAGTTTAATTAGGTCCCATTTGTTTATTTTTGCTTTTATTTCCAATATTCTGGGAGGTGGGTCATAGAGGATGCTGCTGTGATGTATGTCGGAGAGTGTTTTGCCTATGTTCTCCTCTAGGAGTTTTATAGTTTCTGGTCTTACTTTGAGATCTTTAATCCATTTTGAGTTTATTTTTGTGTATGGTGTTAGAAAGTGTTCTTGTTTCATTCTTTTACATGTGGTTGACAAGTTTTCCCAGCACCACTTGTTAAAGAGATTGTCTTTAATCCATTGTATATTCTTGCCTCCTTTGTCAAAGATAAGGTGTCCATAGGTGTGTGGATTTATCTCTGGGCTTTCTATTTTGTTCCATTGATCTATATTTCTGTCTTTGTGCCAGTACCATACTGTCTTGATGACTGTGGCTTTGTAGTAGAGCCTGATGTCAGCAAGGTTGATTCCTCCAGTTCCATTCTTCTTTCTCAAGTTTGCTTTGGCTATTCGAGGTTTTTTGTATTTCCATACAAATTGTGAAATTATTTGTTCTAGCTCTGTGACAAATACTGTTGGTAGCTTGATAGGGATTGCATTGAATCTATAGATTGCTTTGGATAGTATACTCATTTTCACTATATTGATTTTTCTGATCCATGAACATGGTATATTTCTCCATCTATTAGTGTCCTCTTTGATTTCTTTCACCCAGTGTTTTATATGCATTGAACCTGGACTGGCATCTCATTTCATACATGACATTTCACATGTTTCAATGCCATTCTCCCAAATCTTCCCACCTTCTCCCTCTCCCACAGAGTCCATAAGCCTGTTCTATACATCAGTGTCTCTTTTGCTGTCTCGTATACAGGGTTATCGTTACCATCTTTCTAAATTCCATATATATGCGTTAGTGTACTGTATTGGTGTTTTTCCTTCTGGCTTACTTCACTCTGTATAATAGGCTCCAGTTTCATCCACCTCATTAGAACTGATTCAAATGTATTCTTTTTAATGGCTGAGTAATACTCCATTGTGTATATGTACCACAGCTTTCTTATCCATTCATCTGCTGATGGACATCTAGGTTGCTTCCATGTCCTGGCTATTATAAACAGTGCTGCGATGAAAAACTCTCACTATTTGCAGATGACATGATCCTCTACATAGAAAACCCTAAAGACTCCACAAGAAAATTACTAGAACTAATCAATGATTATAGTAAAGTTGCAGGATATAAAATCAACACACAGAAATCCCTTGCATTCCTATACACTAATAATAAGAAAACAGACAGAGAAATTAAGGAAACAATTCCATTCACCATTGCAGCGAAAAAGAATAAAATACTTAGGAATATATCTACCTAAAAGAAACTAAAGACCAATAGAAAACTATAAAACACTGGTGAAAGAAATCAAAGAGGACATTAATAGATGGACAAATATACCATGTTCTGGATTGGAAGAATCAATATAGTGAAAGAGGACACTAATAGATGCAATCCCTAAATATTCTTCACAGAGCTAGAACATGTTCATGGATTGGAAGAATCAAAATGGTGAAAATGAGGTATACTACCCAGTTATCAAGACAATTTATAGATTCAAAATAGAAAGCAATCCCTATCAAGCTATCCAACAGTATTCTTCATTGCATTGCTAGAACAAATTTTCTTATTATTAGTGTATAGGAATGCAAGGGATTTCTCTGTGTTGATTTTATATCCTGCAACTTTACTATATTCATTGATTAGCTCTAGTAATTTTCTTGTGGAGTCTTTAGGGTTTTCTATGTAGAGGATCATGTCATCTGCAAACAGTGAGAGTTTTACTTCTTCTTTTCCAATCTGTATTCCTTTTATTTCTTTTTATGCTCTGATTGTTGTGGCCCAAACTTCCAAAACTATGTTGAATAGTAGTGGTGAAAGTGGGCACCCTTGTCTTGTTCCTGACTTTAGGGGAAATGCTTTCAATTTTTCACCAGTGAAGATAATGTTTGCTGTGGGTTTGTCATATATAGCTTTTATTATCTTGAGGTATGTTCCATCTATTCCTGCTTTCTGGAGATTTTTTTTTAATAAAAAATGGATGTTGAACTTTGTCAAAGGCTTTCTCTGAATCTATTTAGATAATCATATGGCTTTTAGTTTTCAATTTTTTAATGTGGTGTATTACACTGATTGATTTGCAGATATTGAAGAATCCTTGCATCCCTGGCATAAAGCCCACGTGGTCATGATGTATGATCTTTTTAATGTGTTGTTGGATTCTGAATTTTGTTAATGATATTTGCATCTATATTCATCAGTGATATTGGCCTGTAGTTTTCTTTTTTTGTGGCATCTTTGTCAGGTCTTGTTATTAGGGTGATGGTGGCCTCATAGAATGAGTTTGGAAGTTTACCTTCCTTTGCCATTTTCTGGAAGAGTTTGAGTGGGATAGATTTTAGCTCTTCTCTAAATTTTTGGTAGAATTCAGCTGTGAAGCCATCTGGACCTGGGCTTTTGTTTGCTGGAAGATTTCTGATTTTAGTTTCAATTTCCATGCTTCTGATGGGTCTGTTAAGATTTCTATTTCTTCCTGGTTCAATTTTGGAAAGTTGTACTTTTCAAAGAATTTGTCCATTTCTTCCCCGTTGTCCATTTTATTGGCATATAATTGCTGATAGTAGTCTCTTATGATCCTTTGAATTTCTGTGTTGTCTGTTGTGATCTTTCCATTTTCGTTTCCAATTTTATTGATTTGATTCTTCTCCCTTTGTTTATTGATGAGTCTGGCTAATGGTTTGTCAATTTTATTTATCCTCTCAAAGAACCAGATTTTGGCTTTGTTGATTTTTGCTGGTCTCTTTTGTTTCTTTTGCATTTATTTCTGCCCTAATTTTTACGATTTCTTTCCTTCTACTAACCCTGGGGTTCTTCATTTCTTCCTTTTCTAGTTGCTTTAGGTGTAGAGTTAGGTTATTTATTTGACTTTTTTCTCGTTTCTTTAGTATGCCTGTATTGCTATGAACCTTCCCCTTTGCACTGCTTTTACAGTGTCCCACAGGTTTTGGGTTGTTGTGTTTTCATTTTCATTAGTTTCTATGCAAATTTTGATTTCTTTTTTGGTTTCTCCTGTGATTTGTTCGTTATTCAGCAGTGTGTTTTTCAGCCTCCGTATGTTGGAATTTTTAGTAGTTTTTCTCCTGTAATTGAGATTTAAGCTTACTGCATTGTGGTCAGAAAAGATGCTTGAAATGATGTCATTTTTTTTGAATTTACTAAGGCTAGATTTATGGCCCAAGATGTGATCTATCCTGGAGAAGTCTCCCACTATTATTGTGTTATTGTTAATTTCCCCTTTTATACATGTTAACATTTGTCTTACATATTGTGGTGCTCCTATGTTGGGTGCATATATATTTATAATTGTTATATCTTCTTCTTGTATTGATCCTTTGATCATTATGTAGTGTCCTTCTTTGTCTCTTTTCACAGCCTTTGTTTTAAAGTCTATTTTATCTGATATGAATATTGCAACTCCTGCTTTCTTTTAGTCTCTATTTGCTTGGAATATCTTTTTCCAACCCTTCACTTTCAGTCTGTATGTGTCCCTTGTTTTGAGGTGGGTCTCTTGTAGACAACATATTTATGGGTCTTGTTTTTTTTATCCATTCAGCCAGTCTTTGTCTTTTGCTTAGGGCATTCAACACATTTACGTTTAAGGTAATTATTGATAAGTATGACCCCATTGCCATTTACTTTATTGTTTTGGATTCATGTTTATACACCCTTTTTGTGTTTCCTGTCTAGAGAAGATCCTTTAGCTTATGTTGGAGAGCTGGTTTGGTGGTGCTGAATTCTCTCAGCTTTTGCTAATCTGTAAAGCTTTTGATGTCTCCTTCATATGTGAATGAGATCCTTGCTGGGTACAGTAATCTGGGCTGTAGGCTATTTTCTTTTGTCACTTTAAGTATGTCCTGCCATTCCCTCCTGGCCTGAAGAGTTTCTATTGAAAGACCAGCTGTTATCTTTACGGGAATCCTCTTGTGTGTTATTTGTTGTTTTTCCCTTGCTGCTTTTAATATTTGTTCTTTGTGTTTGATCTTTGTTAATTTCATTAATATGTGTCTTGGGGTGTTTCACCTTGGGTTTTTCCTGTTTGGGACTCTCCGGGTTTCTTGGATTTGGGTGATTATTTCCTTCCTCATTTTAGGCAAGTTTTCAACTATTATCTCCTTAAGTATTTTCTCATGGTCTTTCTTTCTGTCTTCTTCTGGGACTCCTATGATTCGAATGTTGGGGCATTTAACATTGTTCCAGAGGTCTCTGAGATTGTCCTCATTTCTTTTAATTCGTTTTTCTTTTTTCCTCTCTGATTCATTTATTTCTTACCATTCTATCTTCTACCTCACTAATCCTATCTTGTGCCTCTGTTATTCTACTGTTGGTTCCCTCCAGAGTGTTTTTGATATCATTTATTTCATTATTCATTATATATTGACTCTTTTTTATTTCGTCTAGGTCCTTGTTAGACTTTTCTTCTCAGTCCTTGTCTCCAGGCTATTTATCTGTGACTCCATTTTGTTTTCAAGATTTTGGATAATTTTCACTATCATTGTTCAGAATTCTTTATCAGGTAGATTCCCTGTCTCTTCCTCTTTTGTTTGGTTTGGTGGGCATTTATCCTGTTCTTTTACCTGCTGGGTATTCCTCTGTCTCTTCGTCTTGTTTATATTGGTGTGCTTGGGGTGTCCTTTCTGTATTCTGGCAGTTTGTGGAGTTCTCTTTATTGTGGAGTTTCCTTACTGTGGGTGGGGTCCTATGGGTGGCTTGACAAGGTTTCCTGGTTAGGGAAGCTTGTGTCGGTGTTCTGGTGAGTGGGGCTGGATTTCTTCTCTCTGGAGTACAATGAAGTGTCCAGTAATGAGTTGTGAGATGTCAATGGGTTTTGAGTGACTTTGGGCAATCTGCATATTGAAGTTCAGGGCTATGTTCCTGTGTTGCTGGAGAATTTGTGTGGTATGTCTTGCTCTGGAACTTGTTGGCCCTTGGGTGGTGCTTGGTTTCAGTGTAGGTATGGAGGCGATTGATGACCTCCTGTTGATTAATGTTCCCTGGAGTCAGAAGTTCTCTGGTGTTCTCAGGATTTGGACCTAAACCTCCTGCTTCTGGTTTTCAGTCTTATTTTTACCATAGTCTCAAGATTTCTCCATCTATACAGCACCTTTGATAAAACATCTAGGTTAAAGATGAAATTTTCTCCACAGTGAGGGACACCCGGAGAGGTACACAGAGTTACATGGAGAAGAGAAGAGGGAGTAGGGAGATAAAGGTGACCAGGATGAGATGAGTTGGAATCAAAAGAGGAGAGAGCAAGCTAGCCAGTAATCACTTCCCTATGTGCCCTCCACAGTCTGGACTACTCAGAGATGTTCAAGCAATTATACAGAGAAGAGAAGAGGGAGGAAGGAGATAGAGATGGTCAGAAGGATAAAATGGGGGAATCAAAAGGACAGAGTCAGTAATCAGTTCCCTAAGTGTTCTCCACAGTCTGGAACACAAAAAGTGATTCATAGAGTTGGGTAGAGAAGAGAAGAGGGAGGGAGGAGATAGAGGCTACCTGGTGGAGAAAAAAAAGAATCCAAAGGGGAAGTGAGCAATCAGGCCAGTGATCTCACTCCCAAGCAAAAATGATTAATGAAGAATGGGTTCTTAAAAGTACAAAATTGATAACAAATACCAAAAAGCAAAGATTAAAAATCTAGAGTAGAGGTTGGATTTTCAAAAATACAATATTAAACAAACAAACAAACAAAAAACAACAAAGTCACAAGAATTATAATATATATATATATATATATATATATATATATGAAGTTTGCTTTAAAAAATAGGGTCTCTTTTTTTTTTTTTTTTGCAAAGTCATAGTAGGTTATAAAAATGAAAATTAAAGGAGTAGTAGAGGACTTAAAATAAAAAAATTAAAAAATTAAAGAATGATAGTAAAAATAGTAAAAATATATCTAGGACTTTCTCTGGTGTTGTTGTGGGCAGTGTGGGGTCGGTTTATTTTTGGATAGTTCCTTGATCTGGCTTATATTTCTCAATATCTATATGCCCCTTCCTATGTAGTCAGTACTAACTACAGGGTTTTAATCTATTGCACCTGTCACTTCCAGGGAGGTTCCCTCTGTTTTAGCTTCTTCTGTTTGCTGGTCTCTTCAGTGTCTAATTTCAGCCCTGACACAAGGGGGCGGTGGTGGACACTTTTTTAGGCTCACTTGTTCAGTCATTCTGTGGGGAGGGAGGGACACTGCAAACGAATAACACTGGCAGGTGCTCGCAGTGTCTCAGCCACACTAAGTTGGCCCCCTGCTCACAGTGTGTGTGCTTTCCCTGTCTATACTGCTTAGGCTCTAGACTGCTCTGCCGGGAACTGAGCCCAGCCCTAGGTTGTATGCATTTCCCAGGTCTAAGCTGCTGAATTCAGGTACTCGGGTAGTCCTCAGAGGCACAGACTCGGTTGGGCCTGTGTTTTATGCCCTTCCTAGGTCCGAGCAGCTGAGGTGACCAGGTGTTTAGCGAGCACAGTTGCTGCGACTTATTGCCTCCCCTGTCCCTGCTGCTTGGTTTTCTGGGTGTACAACCAGCACACCTTCTCAGGCAGATATTGACTGTCTAGAATCCCAAGAAGTCTTGGTTAGCAACGAAGCCTACTTGCAGTTTCATAGATAATCCCTCTCTGGGGCCGTGATTGCCCCCTTCTGGCTGTGGCTGCCCTTGCCTGCATGTCAGCAGGAAGGGGGCTGGGCTGGGCTAGCTCTGCTCAGTCCTTTGTTCTGTGAGCAGTTCCAACAGTGTCTTACGTTAGGGCTTTTTGCGTGGTGGCTATCCTACAGTCTGGTTTGCTATCCAAGGTAGTTCCCTCAGATTGCCCTTGGGGCATTCAGGCTTGGTCCTCACTCTAAGCAATGCAGCCCAGGCCTCCCTGCCCAACCCCCGCTTGCTAGTGGCGGATGCATGTGTCTGCGCTGCTTCTCTGCTGGGGGAATTACCGTTGGGCACGTAATCTGTGCATTTTAATTATTTATTTTTCCTCTCGGCTATGTTGCCCTCTGTGGTTCCAAGGCTCGCCACAGACTCAGCAGTGAGAGTGTTTCCTGGTGTTTGGAAACTTCTCTCTTTTTAAAAACTCCTTTCCCAGGTTGGAGCCCCATCTCTACCTCTTTTGTCTCTTTTTATCTTTTATATTTTTCCTACCTCCTTTTGAAGACAACAGAGAAAGCAATGGCACCCCACTCCAGTACTCTTGCCTGGAAAATCCCATGGATGGAGGAGCCTGGAAGGCTGCAGTCCATGGGGTCACTGAGGGTCGGACACAACTGAGCGACTTCACTTTCATTTTTCACTTTCATGCATTGGAGAAGGAAATGGCAACCCACTCCAGTGTTATTGTCTGCAGAATCCCAGGGACGGGGGAGCCTGGTGGGCTGCCGTCTATGGGGTCGCACAGAGTCAGACATGACTGAAGTGACTTAGCAGTAGCAGTATGAAGATAATGGACTGCTTTTCTGGGTGCCTGATGTCCTCTGCCAGCATTCAGAAGTTGTTTTGTGGAATTTACTCAGCTTTCAAATGTTCTTTTGATTAATTTGTGGGGGAGAAAGTGGTCTCCCCATCCTATTCCTCTGCCATCTTAGGACCTCCTCCTGTTGGTCCCTTTAAAAAAAATCATCTCATATGTGATGCTCATCCAGCTCGATCATATGGCTTTAAAGTTCCAGGACCAACAATTCATCTGTCCATATCTTAGCTGAGGGCCAGAATCTACTCTTCAGAATTTTTAAGAGGCTTTTACTTCTGTTAAAATGACAAATTTATCAGACCGTGTCATCTAGTTAGATGGTAGAAGTCTGGGAGGGTTTTGCTAAAACTCATGGGGAAAGAGAAAAAGAGAGGAAGGTAATAGAAATCTGAGATCTGATGACACTGAAGTTAAAATTAAATATAGGGAAAACAGCACAAATGTGGGAAGCTGGGGGTGAAGAGAGAAAGGATGTGGCTTTGCAATTTTGCTCCAGTTCCAGCTAACATTTATACAATCTGACACCAAGTCTTGGTCTTTTTCCACTCAATTCCTTTTCTTTCCTACTGCTGCTTCTTCTATCCTGACTCTAATTACCTCAGATGTAGATGACTTAACAATAATCTCCTACCTTTCACATGTACTTTGTATTTCAACCATGCTGAACTGTTTGTAATTCCTGGAGATGTCTTTCATGCGTCCTTAATTTCAGGCTCTTTCTTTTCAACATCATCTTACACACCACTGCCCAACCAGTCATTTTTAAAATTGAAATACAGTTGACTTACAATGTTATGTTAATTTCAGATGTATAGCACAGTGATTGTTTTATATATACATATACATATGTATATATATGGATATAATATATATTTATTTTCAGATTATTTTCCATTTTAGTTATTATAGATAGAGAATATAATTCCCTGTGCTATACAGTAGGTCCTTATTGTTTATCTATTTGTATATAGTAGTGGGTATCTGTTAATCCCAAACTCATAATTTATTCCTCCCCTCCTTTCCTATTTGATAACCATAGGTTTGTTTTCTACATCTGTGAGTCTATTTCTGTTTTGTAAATAAGTTCATTTGTATCATTTTTTAAAGATCCCACATATAAGTGGTAACATGATATTTGTCTTTCTCTGTCTGACTTCACTTAGTATGATAATCTCTATGTCCATCCATGTTGCTGAAAATGACATTATTTCAAGATTTTTATGACTGAGTAATATTCCATTGTGTTTCTATGCGTGTGTGTACATGCATACCCCAGATTTTCTTTATCCATCATCTGTTGATGGACATTTAGGCTGCTTCTGTGCTTCTTGGTTATTGTAAATAGTGCTGCTATGACATTGGGGTGCATATATGTTTTTCAAATTAGTGTTTTTTCTGGATGTATGCTGAGGATTGGGATGGATTACACACCATACATATGGTAACTCTGGATGTATGCTGAGGATTGGTATGGATTACACACCATACATATGGTAACTCTATTTTTAGTTTTTAAAGGAACCTTCATACTGTTCTCCATAGTGGCTGTATCAATTTAAATTTCCATCAACAGTGTAGGAGTGTTCCCTTTTCTCTACATCCTCTCCAGCATTTATTGTTTGTAGATTTTTTGATGATGGCCATTCTGACTGGTGCAAGATGATACCTCCTTGTAGTTTTGATTTTAATTTCTGTAATAATGAATGATGTTGAGTACCTTTTCATGTGCCTGTTGGTGATCTGTATTGAACTACTCATTTTAGACCTTGTTGTTTGATTTCTCAAGAGTCTGTAAGTAACTATAATCAAGACCCCACCCTAAATTCCAGGCAGTTCCATCCACAATCTAGCACTAGCCTCCTATCCAGTGAATCTTCTGTTTCACAGAGAAAGGTAATAATGGCAGAGGCCAAAGAAAGAATCTGGAGAAAGAATAAAGCCACCAGTAAGTACTAAGGAGAGCTTAGGGCTCTTAGAAAGAGAGCCTTGAAACAATCTGTGGCATATTTTTGGATATGCAGTTATCTCAAGCTAAGATATTCTGTAGAATTAAAATGACAGCTTAATTATTGAAACAGTGACTCTTGGGAAAATTAGGTTTAAGGACAAGGTTACCTTGATATGCCAGTTTAAAATTCTGATCTTGACAGGCATATCAATTTTGTATATTATAGTGAATCACCAAAATAGGTCAATAACTTGCTTAAGTTTAGCTTCTTTTTAGGTTATCCAGTCATCATTTACAAGTATCCGTGGTTTCCACCCAACCTTTTCCTTGTTGGGCCCACCTCCAGCTGTACACCACTTGGATAATCTCTTGAGAAATGAAACATTTATTTTTACTTTGTTATTTGTCCTATCTGAACAAATCACAAACATTTTTATAAGTAATATCTTGGGGGGTAGTCAGGTATACTTAGTATTTCTAACAATTCTAATCAAAGGAGATGCTAGGGCCAACTTTGATCAGCCGGGTGAGAAGTTAGAGTTTGTTTACTTTATGGCATTTGGAACTAAAATCATCTTAGGAGATGAACTTAATTCTGGAATTTGTTTCCCAGAAGAGTGTGGGAACATTTTTGAAGATATACAAAGAAGAGCATCTATGTTAATCTAAATTTGGGGACTTCACATTACTGATAGCATTTTGTTGGAGTAAACAAATTGCAAATCATTTTAATTGTGAAGAAGAACTCACTTATTTGGGTTGTTAAGGATCCAAGAAATCAAAATAGTCTGAATTAGGGGATAGATATGCTTTCTATAAGGACTAAGGATATAGGTGGAAATGTATAATGAGTCTATTTTGTTTTCCAAAACATAGGAAGTTAGGACTTGCCAGCAAGATGACAGAGTAGGATGGGAGCTCGCCCTTTCTCATAAAAACACCAAAATGACAACTAACTGCTGAACAACCATTGACAAAAAACTGTTGGTACCTGAAAAAAAAAATAAAAGATTTCCTTTATCCAAGACAAAGAAGAAGCCACAATAAGACAGTAGGAGAGGTGTGATCATGATAAAATAAAATCCCACACCTGCTAGGTGGGTGACTCACAAACTGGAAAATATTGATACCATAGAAGTTCTCCCATAGGAGTGAAAGTCCTGATCTCCATGTCAGGCTTCACAGACTTGGGGCCTATCAATGGTAGGAGGATCCCCCAGAGATTCTGATTTTGAAGGACAGCAGGGTTTGAGTGCAGGAATTCCACAGGACTGGAGAAACAGAAACTCCATTCTTGGAGGGCATCCACAAGGTCTAGCGTGCACCAAGAAAAAAGCAGTGACCTCATAAGAGATTGAGAAAGACCTACCTGCTAGTACTAGAGGGTCTTCTTTGGAGGTAGGGAGTGGATGTGGCTCACTGCAGGGAAAATGACACTGGCAGCAGCAGCTCTGGTGAGCACTCATTGGCATGAGCCCTCCTGGAGGCCTCCATTCTCCCACAAGAACTAGTCCTACCCAATAGCCAGTAGGCTTTAGTGCTGGGATGTTTCAGGCCAAACAACCAACAGAACAGGTACACAGCCCCATTCATCAGCAGACAGGCCACTTAAATAAAATCTTCCTGAGCACAGCTCTGCTCAACAGAGGGACAAGACCCAGCTGCACTCATCACTGGGCAGAAACCAGGTCCTCCCACAGGAAGCCTACACAAGCCTCTTACCAGCTTCATCCAGCAGAGGACAGATAGAAGAAGCAAGAAGAAATATAACCCTGCATCCTGCAGAAAAGAAACTGCTATCACAGAAAGTTAGATGAGATGGCAGAGGAGTATGTCCTAGAGAGAAGATCAAGAATAAACCTCAGAAGAAAAACTAAATGAAGCAAAGATAGGCAATCTACTGGAAAAGAAATTCAGAGTAATGGTAGTGAAGACGATCCAAGTTCTCAAAAAAAATAATGGAGGCACAGACTGAGAAGATACAAGACATGTTTAACAAAGACTTGTAAGAACTAAGGGCTTCCCTGGTGGCTCAGACAGCAAAGAATCAACCTGCAAATGTGGGAGATCCAGGTTCAATCTCTGGATCGGGAACATACCCTGGAGAAGGGAATGGCTACCCACTCCAGTATTCTTGCCTGGGTAATTCAATGGACATAGGAGCCTGGCAGGCTACAGTCTATGGGATCACAGAGAGTCAGACACGACTGAGCAACTAACACTTTCACTTTTCCAGAAGTGCTAAAGAACAAACAAACAGAAATGAATAATATAATAACTGAAATGAGAAATATACTAGAAGGAATCAATAGCAGAATAGCTGAAGCATAAGAATAGAGAAGTGAATTGGAAGACAGACTGGTGGAAATCACTGCCATGGAATAGAATAAAGAAAAAGAAGGAAAAGATATGAGGAAAGACAGAGAGATCTCTGGTACAATGTCAAATGCACCAACATTTACATTATAGAGGTCCCAGAGGAGAATCGGAGAAGGCAATGGCATCCCACTCCAGTACTTTTGCCTAGAAAATCCCATGGACGGAGGAGCCTGGTAGGCTGCAGTCCATGGGGTCGCTAGAGTCGGACACGACTGAGTGACTTCACTTTTCACCTAAATACATTACAGAAGGAAATGGCAACCCACTCCAGTGTTCTTGCCTGGAGAATCCTGGGGACGGGGGAGCCTGGTGGGCTGCCGTCTCTGGGGTCACACAGAGTCAGACATGACTGATGTGACTTAGCAGCAGCAGAGGAGGAGAATATATATAGAAAAGACCTGAGAAAACAGTGAAAGAGATAATAGTTGAAAACTTCCCTAACATGGGAAAGAAAACAATCACCTAAGTCTAGAAAATGTAGAGAGTCCCAGGCAGGATAAACCCAAGGAGAAACACTATGAGACACATAGTGATTGAATTGATAAAAATTAAAGACAAAGAAACAATATTAGAGAGAACAAGGGGAAAGCAACAAATAACATACAAGGGAAGTACCATAAGTTTATCAGCTCATTTCTTATCAGGAGGCAGTGCAAAATATATTTAAAATGATGACAGGAAAGAACCTATAACCAGGAATGCTTCATCCAGTAAGGATCTCCTTCAGATGTAATGGAGAAATAAAAATGTTATGGACAAGCAAAAGCTAATCACTAGACCTGTTTTGCAACAAATGCTAAAGGAATTTCCCTAAGCAACAAAGAAAAGGCCATTATTAGAAACAAGAACATAACAAATTGAAGAGCTCACAGATAAAGGTAAACATATAGTAAGATTAAGAAATCATCCACACACAAGTATGATATCAAAACCAAAAACCATGAGAAGAGGAGAACACAAATGCAGGAAATAAGAATTGCATTGAATTTAAAGAAATTGAATTGAATTGAAATTAAAATACCAGTAACTTAAAATAGTTTTGTTTATATATAGACTGCTATATAAAATTCTCATGGTAATCATAAACCAAAAATCTACAATTGATACACAAACAAAAAAGAAAAAGGAAAGCAAATGCTACACTAACGTTAGTCTTTAGAGGCGGTCCTAAGAGGGTGGAGGAATAGGACAGGGAGACCACTTTCTCTCCCACAAATTCGTCAAGAGAACATTTGAATGCTGAGTAAATTCCACAAAACAACTTCTGAATGCTGGCAGAGGTCATCAGGCACCAAGAAAAGCAGCCCATTGTCTGCGAAAGGAGGTAGGAAAAAATATAAAAGACAAAAAGAGAGACAAAAGAGGTAGGGACGGAGCTCTGTCCTGGGAAGGGATTATTGAAAGAGAGAGACGTTTCCAAACACCAGGAAACACTCTCACTGACCAGTCTGGGCGAGCCTTGGAACCACAGAGGGCAACAAAGCTGGGAGGAAAAATAAATAAATAATTAAACCCCACAGATTACGAGCCCAATGGTAACTCCCCCAGCGGAGAAGCAGCACAGACACCCGCATCCCCCACTAGCAAGTGGGGGTTGAGCAGGGAGGCGCGGGCTGCATTGCTTCGAGTAAGGACTGGGCCTGAATGCCCTGAGGGCAATCTGAGGGAACTAACTTGGGATAGCAAACTAGATTGTGGGATAGCTACCACGTGAAAAGCACTAACTTAAGACACCGCCAGGCCCACTCACAGAACAAAGGACTGACTAGAGCTATGCGAAAAGCCCTAACCTAAGACACTGTCAAGACTGCTCACAGAACAAAGGACTAAGCAGAGCTAGCTGGGTGCAGACAGGCCCACCCCCTACCTCCCCTCCCCCGTGACAGGCAGGCGAGGGCAGCCAGAGCCGGAAGGGGGCAATTGCGGCCCCACAGAGGCATTATCTACCAAATTGCAAGCAGGCTTCATTGCTAACCAAGACTTCTTGGCATTCTGAATGGTCAACATCCGCTTGAGAAGGTGTGCCAGTTGTACACCCAGAAAACCAAGTGGCAGGGACTGGGGAGGCAATAAGTCGCAGCAACTGTGCTCACCAAACACCTGGTCACCTGACCTGCTTGGACCTGGGAAGGACATAAAACGCAGGCCCAACTGAGTCTGCACCACTGAGGACTACCCGAGTACCTGAACCCGAGTGGCTTAGACCTGGGAAGTGCATACAACCCAGGGCTGGCCTCAGACAGTTCCTGGCAGAGCAACCTAGAGCCTAAGCAGTGTAGACAGGAAAAGCACACACACCGTGAGTCGGGGGCAAACCCAGTGAGGCCAAGACACTGAGAGCACATGCCAGTGTTATTTGTTTGCAGCGTCCCTCCCTCCCGACAGCACGACTGAACAAGCGAGCCTAAAAAAATTGTCCACCACCTCCCCCCTTTGTGTCAGGGCGGAAATTAGACACTGAAGAGACCAGCAAACAGAAGAAGATAAACCAGACTGAACCTCCGTAGAAGTGACAGGAGCAACAGATAAAAACCCTGCAGTTAGTACCGACTACATAGAAAGGGGCCTATAGATATGAGAAATATAAGCCAGATCAAGGAACTATCCAAAAATGAATTGACCCCACACTGCCCACAACACCAGAGAAAGTCCTAGATATATTTTTACTATCATTCTTTAATTAAAAAAAAAACATTTTTTTCAATTTTTAAGTCTTCTATTACTCCTTTAATTTTCATTTTTATAACCTACAAAATTTTTTTTGCAAAAAATACCCTATTTTTAAAGCAAACTTCATATATATATATTTCATAATTTTTGTGACTTTGTTATTTTTTTTTCTTTAATACTGTATTTTTGAAAATCCAACCTCTACTCTGGATATTTAATCTTTGCTTTTTGGTTCAGTTCAGTTCAGTCTCTCAGTAGTGTCTGACTCTTTGTGACCCCATGAATCACAGCACGTCAGGCCTCCCTGTCTTCTTTTTGGTATTTGTTATGAATTTTGTACCTTTAAGAACACAGTCTTAAGTACCCATTTTAACTTGGAAGCAAGATTACTGGCTTGACTGCTCTCTCCCCCTTTACACTCTCCTTTTTTCTCCATCAGGTCGCCTCTATCTACTTCCTCCCCCTTCTCTTCTCTACCCAAATCTGTGAATCTCCTTATGTGTTCCAGATGGTGGAGAACACTTAGGAAACTGATTACTGGCTGGATCTGTCTCTCTCCTTTTGATTCCCCCCTTTATCCTCCCAGCCACCAATGTCTCCTTCCTTCCTCTTCTCTTCTCTATGTAACTCAGTAAACCTCTCTGAGTGTTCCCGACTGTGGAGAGTACATAGGGAATTGATTACTGGCTAGCTTGCTCTCTCCTCTTTTGATTCCAACTCATCTCATCCTGGTCACCTCTATCTCCCTACTCCCTCTTCTCTTCTCTAACTCTGTGAACCTCTCTGGGTGTTCCTCACTGTGGAGAAACTTTTCATCTTTAACCTAGATATTTTATCAAAGGTGCTGTATAGATGGAGAAATCTTGAGACTATGGTAAAAATAAGACTGAAAACCAGAAGCAGGAGGTTTAGGTCCAAATCCTGAGAACACCAGAGAACTCCTGACTCCAGGGAACATTAATCGACAGGAGGTCATCAATCGCCTCCATACCTACACTGAAACCAAGCACCACCCAAGGGCCAACAAGTTCCAGAGCAAGACATACCACACAAGTTCTCCAGCAACACAGGAACATAGCCCTGAGCTTCAATATGCAGGCTTCCCAAAGTCACTCAAAACACACTGACATCTCACAACTCATTACTGGACACTTCATTGCACTCCAGAGAGAAGAAATCCAGCTCCACCCACCAGAACACCGACACAAGCTTCCCTAACCAGGAAACCTTGTCAAGCTACACGTAGGACCCCACCCACAGTGAGGAAAGTCCACAATAAAGAGAACTCCACAAACTGCCAGAATACAGAAAGGCCACCCCCAAAACACCAATATAAACAAGACGAAGAGACAGAGGAATACCCAGCAGGTAAAAGAACAGGATAAATGCCCACCAAACCAAACAAAAGAGGAAGAGACAGGGAATCTACCTGATAAAGAATTCTGAACAATGATATTGAAAATTATCCAAAATCTTGAAAACAAAATGGAATCAGAGATAAATAGCCTGGAGACAAGGATTGAGAAGAAAGGTTTTAACAAGGACCTAGATGAAATAAAAAAGAGTCAATATATAATGAATAATGAAACAAATGATATCAAAAACACTCTGGAGGGAACCAACAGTAGAATAACAGAGGCACAAGATAGGATTAGTGAGGTAGAAGATAGAATGGTAGAAATAAATGAATCAGAGAGGAAAAAAGAAAAAACGAATTAAAAGAAGTGAGGACAATCTCAGAGACCTCCAGGACAATGTTAAATGTCCCAACATTCGAATCATAGGAGTCCCAGAAGAAGACAGAAAGAAAGACCATAAGAAAATACTTGAGGAGATAATAGTTGAAAACTTGCCTAAAATGGGGAAGGAAATAATCACCCAAGTCCAAGAAACCCAGAGAGTCCCAAACAGGAAAAGCCCAAGGTGAAACACCCCAAGACACATATTAATGAAATTAACAAAGATCAAACACAAAGAACAAATATTAAAAACAGCAAGGGAAAAACAACAAATAACAAACAAGGGGATTCCCATAAGGATAACAGCTGATCTTTCAATAGAAACTCTTCAGGCCAGGAGGGAATGGCAGGACATACTTAAAGTGACAAAAGAAAATAACCTACAGCCCAGATTACTGTACCCAGCAAGGATCTCATTCACATATGAAGGAGACATCAAAAGCTTTACAGACAAGCAAAACCTGAGAGAATTCAGCACCACCAAACCAGCTCTCCAACAAATGTTAAAGGATCTTCTCTAGACAGGAAACACAGAAAGGGTGTATAAACTTGAACCCAAAACAATAAAGTAAATTGCAATGGAATCATACTTATCAATAATTACCTTAAATGTAAATGTGTTGAATGCCCCAACCAAAAGACAAAGACTGGCTGAGTGGACAAAAAACAAGACCCCTTATATATGTTGTCTATAAGAGACCCACCTCAATGCAAGGGACACATACAGACTGAAACTGAAGGGATGGAAAAAGATATTCCACGCAAATAGAGACCAAAAGAAAGCAGGAGTAGCAATACTCATATCAGATAAAATAGACTTTAAAACAAAGGCTGTGAAAAGAGACAAAGAAGGACACTACATAATGATCAAAGGATCAATACAAGAAGAAGATATTTAACAATTATAAACATATATTCACACAAAATAGGAGCACCGCAATATGTAAGAAAAATGGTAACATGTTTGAAAGGGGAAACTAACAATAACACAATAATAGTGGGAGACTTTAATACTCCACTCACACATATGGATAGATCAACTAAACAGAAAATTAACAAGGAAACACAAACTTTAAATGATACAATAGACCAGTAAGATGTAATGATATCTATAGGACATTTCACCACAAAACAGTGAATTTCATCTTTTTCTCAAGCACACACGGAGCCATCTCCAGGATAGATCACATCCTGGGCCGTAAATCTAGCCTTGGTAAATTCAAAAAAATTGAAATCATTCCAAGCATCTTTTCTGACCGCAATGAAGTAAGATTAGATCTTAATTACAGGAGAAAAAAAAAAACACTAAAAATTCCAACATATGGAGGCTGAACAACACGCTGCTGGATAACCAACAAATCACAGAAGAAATAAAAAAAGAAATCAAAATATGCATAGAAGTGAGTGAAAATGAAAACACAACAACCCAAAACCTGTGGGACACTGTAAAAGCAGTGCAAAGGGGAAGGTTCATAGCAATACAGGCATACCTCAAGAAACAAGAAAAAAGTCAAATAAATAACCTAGCTCTACACCTAAAGCAACTAGAAAAGGAAGAAATGAAGGACCCCAGGGTTAGTAGAAGGAAAGAACTCTTAAAAATTAGGGCAGAAATAAATGCAAAAGAAACAAAAGAGACCATAGCAAAAATCAACAAAGCCAAAAGCTGGTTCTTTGAGAGGATAAAAAAAAAATTGACAAACCATTAGCCAGACTCAACAAGAATCAAAGGGAGAAAAATCAAATCAATAAAATTGTAAATGAAAATGGAGAGATCACAACAGACAACACAGAAATTCAAAGGATCATAAGAGACTACTATTAGTAATTATATGTCAACAAAATGGGCAACTGGGAAGAAATGGACAAATTCTTTGAAAAGTACAACTTTCCAAAACGGAACCAGGAAGAAATAGAAAATCTAAACAGATCCATCACAAGCACAGAAATTGAAACTATAATTAGAAATCTTCAAACAAAAGCCCAGGTCCAGATGGCTTCACAGCTGAATTCTACCAAAAATTTAGAGAAGAGCTAACACCTATCCTACTCAAACTCTTCCAGAAAATGGCAGAGGAAGGTAAACTTCCAAACTCATTCTATGAGGCTACCATCGCCCTAATACCAAAACCTGACAAAGATGACACAAAAAAGAAAACTACAGGCCAATATCACTGATGAACATACATGCAAATATCATTAACAAAATTCTAGCAATCAGAATCTAACAACACGTTAAAAAGATCATACATCATGACCAAGTGGGCTTTATGCCAGGGATGCAAGGATTCTTCAATATCTGCAAATCAATCAGTGTAATTCACCACATTAAAAAATTGAAAAATAAAAGCCATATGATTATCTCAATAGATGCAGAGAAAGCCTTTGACAAAGTTCAACACCCATTTATGAAAAAAAACCCTCCAGAAAGAAGGAATAGATGGAACATACCTCAAGATAATAAAGGTATATATGACAAACCCACAGCAAACATTATCCTCAATGGTGAAAAATTGAAAGCATTTCCCCTAAAGTCAGGAAAAAGACAAGGGTGTCCACTTTCACCACTGCTCTTCAACATAGTTTTGGAAGTTTGGGCCACAGCAATCAGAGCATAAAAAGAAATAAAAGGAACCCAAATTGGAAAAGAAGAAGTAAAACTCTCACTGTTTGCAGATGACATGATCCTCTACATAGAAAACCCTAAAGACTCCACAAGAAAATTACTAGAGCTAATCAATGAATATAGTAAAGTTGCAGGATATAAAATTAACACACAGAAATCCCTTGCATTCCTATACACTAATAAGGAGAAAACAGAAAGAGAAATTAAGGAAACAATTCCATTCACCATTGCAATGAAAAGAATAAAATACTTAGGAATATATCTACCTAAAGAAACTAAAGACCTGTATATAGAAAACTATAAAACACTGGTGAAAGAAATCAAAGAGGACATTAATAGATGGAGAAGTATACTGTGTTCATGGATTGGAAGCATCAATATATTGAAAATGAGTATACTACCCAAAGCAATCTATAGATTCAGTGCAACCCTATCAAGCTATCAATGGTACTTTTCAGAGAACTAGAACAAATAATTTCACAATTTGTATGGAAATACAAAAAACTTTGAATAGCCAAAGCAATCTTGAGAAAGGAGAATGGAACTGGAGGAATCAGCCTGCCTGACTTCAGGCTCTACTACAAAGCCACAGTCATCAAGACAGTATGGTACTGGCACAAAGACAGAAATATAGATCAATGGAACAAAATAGAAAGCCCAGAAATAAACCCATGCACCTATTGACACCTTATCTTTGACAAAGGAGGCAAGAATATACAATGGAGAAAGGACAATCTCTTTAACAAGTGGTTCTGGGAAAACTGGTCAACCACTTGTAAAGAATGAAACTAGAACACTTTCTAACACCATACACAAAAATAAACTCAAAATGAATTAAAGATCTAAACTTAAAATAAGAAACTATAAAAGTGCTAGAGGAGAACATAAGCAAAACACTCACCGACATAAATCACAGAAGGACCCTAATGACCCACCTCACAGAATATTGGAAATAAAAGCAAATATGAACAAGTGGGACCTAATTACAATTAAAAGCTTCTGCACAACAAAGGAAACTATAAGCAAGGTGAAAAGACAGCCTTCAGAATGAGAGAAAATAATAGCAAATGAAGCAACTGACAAAGAATTAATCTCAAAAATATATAAGCAAACCCTGTAGCTCAATTCCAGAAACTAAATGACCCAATCAAAAAATGGGTCAAAGAACTAAGCAGACATTTCTCCAAAGAAGACATACAGATGGCTAACAAACACATGAAAAGATGCTGAACATCACTCATTATCAGAGAAATGCAAATCAAAACCACAGTGAGGTATCGTCTCACGCCACTCAGAATGGCTGCTATACTAAAGTCTACAAGCAATAAATGCTGGAGAGGGTGAGGAGAAAAGGGAACCCTCTTACACTGTTGGTGGGAATGCAAACTAGTACAGCCACTATGGAGAACAGTGTGGAGATTCCTTAAAAAACTGGAAATAGAACTGCCTTATGACCCAGCAATCCCACTGCTAGGCATACACACCGAGGAAACCAGAGTTGAAAGAGACACGTGTACTCCAATGTTCATCGCAGCACTGTTTATAATAGCCAGGACATGGAAGCAACCTAGATGTCCATCAGCAGATGAATGGATAAGAAAGCCGTGGTACATACACACAATGGAGTATTACTCAGCCATTAAAAAGAATACCTTTGAATCTTGACTGGATGAAACTGGAGCCTATTATACAGAATGAAGTAAGCCAGAAAGAAGAACACCAATACAGAATCAGTTTAGTTCAGTTCAGTTGCTCAGTCGTGTCCGACTCGTTGCGACCCCATGAACTGCAGCATGCCAGGCCTCCCTGTCCATCACCAATTCCTGGAGTTCACTTAAATTCACGTCCATCGAGTTGGTGATGCCATCCAGCCATCTCATCCTCTGTTGTCCCCTCCTCCTCCTGCCCCCAATTCCTCCCAGCATCAGAGTCTTTTCCAATGAGTCAACTCTTCACATGAGGTGGCCAAAGTACTAGACTTTCAGTTTTAGCATCATTCCTTCCAAAGAATACCCAGGACTGATCTTTAGAATGGACTGGTTGGATCTCCTTGCAGTCCAAGAGACTCTCAAGAGTCTATTCCAACACCACAGTTCAAAAGCATCAATTCTTTGGCCCTCAGCTGTCTTCACAGCCCAACTCTCACATCCATACATGACCACTGGAAAAACCATAGCCTTGACTAGACAGACCTTTGTTGGCAAAGTAATGTCTCTGCTTTTCAATATGCTATCTAGGTTGGTCATAACTTTTCTTCCAAGGAGTAAGCATCTTTTAATTTCATGGCTGCAATCACCATCTGCAGTGATTTTTGAGCCCCCCAAAAATAAAGTCTGACACTGTTTTCACTGTTTCCCCATCTATTTCCCATGAAGTGGTGGGACCGGATGCCATGATCTTCATTTTCCGAATGTTGACTTTAAGCCAAAGTTTTCACTCTCCTCTTTCACTTTCATCAAGAGTCTTTTTAGTTCCTCTTCACTTTCTGCCATAAGGGTCGTGCCATCTGCATATCTGAGGCTATTGATATTTCTCCTGTCAACCTTGATTCCAGCTTGTGCTTCTTCCAGCCCAGCGTTTCTCATGATGTACTCTGCATATAAGTTAAATAAGCAGGGTGACAATATACAGCCTTGACGTACTCCTTTTCCTGTTTGGAACCAGTCTGTTGTTCCATGTCCAGTTCTCACTGTTGCTTCCTGACCTGCATACAAATTTCTCAATAGGCAGATCAGGTGGTCTGGTTTTCCCATCTCTTTCAGAATTTTCCGCAGTTTATTGTGATCCACACAGTCAAAGGATTTGGCATAGTCAGTAAAGCAGAAATATATGTTTTTCTGGAACTCTCTTGCTTTTTCGATGATCCAGCAGATGTTGGCAATTTGATCTCTGGTTCCTCTGCCTTTTCTAAAACCAGCTTGAACATCTGGAAGTTCACGGTTCACGTATTGCTGAAACCTGGCTTGGAGAATTTTGAGCATTACTTTACTACCTTGTGAGATGAGTGCAATTGTGTGGTAGTTTGAGCATTCTTTGGCAGTACCTTTTTTGGGATTGGAATGAAAACTGACCTTTTCCAGTCCTGTGGCCACTGTTGAGTTTTCCAAATTTGCCTGTATATTGAGTGCAGCATTTTCACAGCATCATCTTTCAGGATTTGAAATAGCTCAACTGGAATTCCATCACCTCCAGTAGCTTTGTTCATATGATGCTTTCTAATACAGTATACTAACACATATATATGGAATTTACAAAGATGGTAATGATCACCCTGTATGCGAGACAGCAAAAAGACATAGATCTATAGAACAGTATTTTGGACTCTGTGTGAGAGGAGGAGGGTGAGATGATTTGGGAGAATGGCATTGAAACATGTATAATATCATATGTGAAATGAATCGCCTGTCCAGGTTCTCTGCATGATACAGGCTGCTCGGGGCTGGTGCACTGGGATGATCCAGAGGGATGGTATGGGGAGGGAAGTAGGAGGGGCGTTCAGGATGGGGAACACGTGTACACCAATGGTGGATTCATGTTGATGTATGGCAAAACCAATACAATATTGTAAAGTAAACAAAACAAAACAAAACAAAAAGAAACATGTATATTACCATATGTAAAATAGATGCTCAGTACAAGTTCCATGCATGGAGTAAGCACCCAAAGCCCATACTCTGGGACAACCCAGAGGGATAGGGTGGGGCGGGAGCAGGGAGGGAGGTTCAAGATGGGGGAACACATGTATCCCTATGGCCGATTCATGTTGATGTATAACAAGACATCACAATATTGTAAAGTAATTATCTTCCAATTAAAATAAATTAATAAAAATGTGGTGACACAAAAAAAAGTTAGTCTTTAAATCGCAAGAGAACAAAAGAGGAAGGGAAGAAAAAGGACCTACAAAAAAAAAATCCAAAAAAAAAATTTAAGAAAATGGCAATAGGAACATACATATTGACAATTTCCTTAAATGTAAATGGATTAAATGCTGCAACCAAAAGACATGGACTGAGGTGGGTTCAGGATGGGGAACGCGGGTATACCTGTGGCGGATTCATTTCGATATTTGACAAAACTAATACAATATTGTAAAGTTTAAAAATAAAATAATATAAAAAAAGACATATATATCCTGTCTAATGTAGATCCAATTCAGATCTTGGGGAACATACAGACTGAAAGTGAGGAGATGCAATTAGGTATTTCAATCAAATGGATATCAAAAGAGCACTGCAGTAGCAATACTCATATCAGACAAAATAAACTTTAAAATAAAGACTGTTAAAAGAGAGAAGGAAGGACACTATATAAACATTAAGGGGATTGATCCAAGAGGAAGGTATAACAATTGTAAATATGTATGAACTCAATATAGCATCAACCCAATATATAAGGCAAATATTAACAGCCATGAAAGGAGAAATATACAGTGACTCAATAATACTGGGTAACTGTAATACTCCAATTTTATCAATGGACATATCATCCAGACAGAAGATCAATAAAAAACAGGCCTTAAATGACATATTAGACCAGATAGACTTAACTGATATTTATAGAGCATTCCTTCTGAAAGCAACAGAATACACAGTCTTCCCAAGTGGACTTGGAACATTCTCCAGGATTCACATGCTGGGCCACAAGGTGAGCCTTGGAAAATGCAAGAAAATTGAAATTGTATCAAGGATCTTTTCTGACAATAATGCTATGAGATTAGAAATAAACTACAAGAAAAGAACTGTTAAAAATACTTAGAGGCTAAACAATGGGTTAAAAAACAATGAATAGATCACTGAAGAAATCAAACAGGAGATAAAAAATACAGAAAATGAAAACTAAAACATGGTCTTCCAAAACCTGTGGGATGCAGCAAAAGCACTTCTATGAGGAAAGTTTATAGCATGCAACCTTCCACAGGAAACAAGGGAAATATCTCATAAACAACTCAATCTTACACCTAAAAAAAAAAAAGAAAGAAGAACAAACAAACTCAAAGTCAATAGAAGGAAAGAAATCATAAAGATAAGAGCAGAAATAAATGAGATAGAAATGAAGTACACGATGAAAGAGATCAGTGAAAGTAAAAGCTGGTTCTTTGAAAAGATAAACAAAATTGGTAAACCATTATCCAGCCTCAAAAAGTAAAAGAGGATAAGGCTCAAATCAATAAAATTAGAAATGAAAAAGGATAAGTTACAACATAAAATGCCACAAAAATACAGTAGATCACAAGAGACTACTACAAGCAACTATATGCCAATAAAATGGACAACCTGGAAGAAAGGATAAATTCTTAGGAAGCGACAATCTCCAAAGAATGGACAAGGAAGAAATAGACATTATAAATAGATCAATCACAAGGCCTAAAATTGAAAATGTGATTAAAGATCTCCCAACAAATAAACGTCCAGGACCAGATGACTCCACATGTAAATTTTACCTAATTTTTAGAGTTAACACCTATCCTTCTGAAACTCTTTCAAAAAATTGCAGAGAAAAGAATATTCCCAAACTCATTCTATGAGATGACCATCACCCTGGTACCAAAACCAGTAAAGATACCACAAAAAAGAGAAAATTTCAGGCCAATATCACTGATGAACATAGAAGCAAACTTCCTCAACAAAATACAAGCAAATCAAATACAAAGATATTTTAAAAGGATCACACGCCATGATCAAAAGGAACTTGAGGATTTGTGAATCAATCAGTGCGATACACCACATCAGCAAGTTGAAGAATGAAAATAATTTGGTCTTCTGGTTCAAGATGGTGAAGCAGAAGAGCATGTGCTCATCTCCTCCTTTAAGAGCACGAAAACCACAACTAGCTGTTGAACAACCATCGACAAGAGGATGCTAGAACCCCCACACACACAAAAAAGATGCTCCACATCCAACCACAGCAAGATGGTAGGAAGAGCACAATCATAATAAAATCAAATCCTATACCTGCTAGGTGGGTGAAACATAAAGTGGAGAACAATAATACCAGGAAGTTCTCTCACTGTTGTGAAGGTTCTGAGCCCTACATCAGGGCTGGGAATTCCCAGGGAATCTGACGTTGAAGGCCAGCAGGATTTACTTACAGGACTTCCACAGGACTGGGGGAAACAAAGACTCCACTCTTTGAGGGCACAAACAAAATCTTGTGCATGCCAAGACCCAGGGGAAAGGAGCAGTGATCCCACAGGAGACCAAGACAGACCTAACTACTAGTGTTGGAGGGTCACCTGTGGAAGCATGAGTCAGCAGGGGATTATCACAGGGACAGGGGCACTGGCAGCAGCAGTCCTAGAAGATGCCCCTTAGTTCTCTTGGAGGTTGCCATTAACCCTACCATAGAGTCTGTAGACCCCATGGCTGGGCCACCTCAGGCCAAACAACTAATAGAGAGGGAGCACAATCCCACCTATCAACAGCTAATTGGATTAAAGATTTACTGAACAAGGCCCTGCCTACCAGAGAAAGACCCAGTTTCCCCCACCATCAGTCCCTCTCATCAGGAAGCTTATACAAGCCTCTTAGCCTCATTCACCAGAGGACAGATAGAAGCAAGAAGAACTATAATCCCACAGCCTGGCTAGAACAAAAACCACATTACAGGAAGTTAATTAGGATGAAAAAGCAGAGAGTTATGTCCCAGATGAAGGGACAAGATAAAACCCAGAAACAACTAAAAGAAGTGGAGATAGACAACCTCCCACCTAAAGAATTCAGAATAATGATAGTGAAAATGATCCAGAATCTTGGGAAATAATGGAGAAGATGCAAGAAATGTTTACTAAAGGCCTAGAAGAACTAAAGAAAAAATAGAACAAACAATACACTAGAAGGAATCAGTAGCAGAATAACTGAGGCAGAATAGACAAGTGACCTGGGGGAAAGAATGGTGGAAAACACTGCTTCAGAACAGAATATAGAAAAAAGGATGAAAAAAGATGAATATAGCCCAAGAGTCCTCTGGGACAATATTAAACACACCAATATTTGCATTATAGGGGTCCCCTAAGTAGAAGATTGAGAGAAAGGACTTGAGAAAATACTTGAAGAGACAATAGCTGAAAACTTCCCTGACATGGGAAAAGACATAGTCAACCAAGTCCAGGAAGCACAGAGAGTCTCAGGCAGGTTAAACCCAAGGAGGAACACACCAAGACAAATAATAATCAAACTGAAAAAATTAAAGACAAAGATAAAATATTAAAAGCAACAAGGAAAAAATGAGAAATAAAATACAAGGGAATGCCCATAAGGCTGTCTGCTGATTTTTCAACAGAAACTCTACAAGCCAGAGGTGCCTGCAACCAAGATACTCTACCCTGCAAGACTCTCCATTCAGATTTGATGGAGAAATCAAAGCTTTCCAGACCAGCAAAGGAGAATTTAGCACCATCAGATTAGCTTTACAACAAATGCTAAAGGAACTTCTCTAGGCAGGAAACAAGAGAAGGAAAAGACTTACAGAAAATAAACCCAAAACAATTAGGGAAATGGTAATAGGATCATACATATCAATAATTACCTTAACTGTAAATGGATTAAATGCACCAACCAAAAGACATAGACCAGCTAGGTATATGAAAACATGTGCATGCACACTTCCACTTACCTCATCACTCTATTTAACCACCCAAATTGTATGCAATTATTTTATATTGTTAGGTTAATCATGTTTTCATTATAGCTTGCAATTGTAATTATCTTTTATTTTTTGTCTGGCTATTGATTGTGAAAACTGATAAACATCTTTTACTATTGTGATTATGTAACTAGTATTCATTTTAATACCATTGTATCATGATTGGTCAACAGAAAATAATAGAATTTTATATCACCAAAGACTGGCGGGCTGCAGTCCATGGGGTTGCAAAGAATTGGACATGACTGAGCAACTGAACAACAACAACAATATCACCAAAACTATCATTTAATAGAAAAACCTGTAATCACTTAAAAAAATCTAGATGCATAATAGAATTATCTTGGAATTTTTTTTAAAAATACAAATGCTTAGGTATTTTTGTTTCTTCAAAGCTCCATATGTTTTTCTAATAAGCAGCCTTGTTTTATTTTATTTTTTAACTTTACAATATTGTATTGGTTTTGCCATATATTAACATGAATCCTCCACAGGTATACATGTGTTCCCCATCCTGAACCCTCCTCCCATCTCCCTCCCCGTACCATCCCTCTGGGTCATCCCTTGTTTTAAAACAACTGGGTTATATGATGATCTTTTACTTTTATCAAGTTTGCTTCATTTTTTCTATTTCATATTCAGCCCTCACATTTTATCTTGTTTATGTTTTCTAATTTCTCCATCTTTTTTTTTTTTGATGCTCTTTTTCAAGTCTTCATCAAGTGTAGTAGAAAAGCTTGTGTGTGTGTGTGTGTGTGTGTGTATATATATATATATATATATAGTGTGTGTGTATAATATATGTGATCCCTCTTCATAGATCACTGCCTTGTTGTGGTGAAGGGGCTTGCATAACTCAATGAAGCTATGAGCCATGCCATGCAGGGATATCCAAGCTGTGCAGGTCATAGTGGAAAGTTCTGACAATATGTGATCCACTGGAGGAGGGAATGGCAAACCGTTACCCCAGTATATTTGCTGTGAGAACTCTAAAAGCATGGAGTCGCTAAGAGTCAGACACAACTTGATGACTGAACAGCAGCAATAATATACATATTTTAGAAACATGAATTTTTGCCTAACTAAAAAATTTATAACATTTTGATTCCATGTATTTGACTTAATATAAACAGAATGCTAGTTTTCTCATGAAACATATACATTGCCATATGTAAAATAGATGACCAATGTGAGTTTGATACATGAAGCAGGGCACCCAAAGTCAGTGCTCTGGGACAACATAGAGAGATAGGGTGGGGAATGGGGTAGGAGGGGGATTCAGGATGGGGGCAACACATGTATACCTATGGCAGATTTATATTGATGTATGGCAAAAACCATGACAATGTTGTAAAGTAATCATTCTCTAGTTAAAATAATTAATTTAAAAATAGATAAGCAATAAACAACAAAGGTTTTCTGTATAGCATAGGGAATTATAGTCGATATCTTGCAATAACCTATGATGGAAAATAATCTGAAAGATAATATATGTGTATATGTATAAGTGAATCACCTTGTAGTGCACCTGAAATATTGTAAGCCAACTATACTTTGGGGATCCCCTCATAGCTCAGTTTCTTCAATAAAATATATAAATAAAAATATGACCTTTTCAACAGATGTAAGAAAATAATTTTTGGCAAAATTCAACAATGATGTATGATAAAACTCTTCAGCAAGTGGGCATAGAGGGAACATACTTCAACATAAAACAGCAAGCGTCATTCTCAATGGTGAAAAAATTAAAGCATTTCCTCTATGATCAGGAACAAGATATGGATGTCCACTCTTGCCACTTTTATCTACATAGTTTTGGAAGTCCTAGGCATGACAATGATTGAAGAAAAAGAAAAAAAGGAATCCAAATTGGAAAAGAAGTGAAACTCTCACTGTTTGCAGGTTACATGATATTATACATAGAAAATACTAAAGAGGCCACTAGTAAATTACTAGAGCTAATCAGTGAATTTGGTAAAGTTCTGGATACAAAATTAATACACAGAAATCCCTTGAATTCCTATATACTAACAACAAAATATCAGAAAGAGAAATTAAGGAAACTCTCCCATTTACCATTGCAACAAAAAGAATAAAATACCTAGTAATCAACCTACTTAAGGAACCAAAATACCTATACTAGAAAACTATAAGGTACTGATGAAAGAAATAAAAGACAACTTTACAAAAAGATGGATAGATATACCATGTTCTTAGAATGGAAGAGTCAATATGGTGAAAATTGCTATAGTACCCAAAGCAATCTACAGATTCAATGCACTCTCTATCAAATTACCAATCACACTTTACAGAGAACTAGAACAAAATCTTAAAATTTGTCTGAAGACACAAAAGACCCTGAATAGGAAAGGGGTCTTGAGAGAAATGGCACTGGAGGAGTCGGGCTCCCTGAATTCAGACATACTGAGTGGTTACAGAGACAATTTAAAAATCACCTTATATGGAGTAGAAGGACTTGGTGATGGATGAAGCCAAATGACTCTGCCCTCCCTGATGGACCCATCACCCCTGTATTTCACTTTGAGATTAATTTTGGTTTTATTCTATGTCATATTTTACTTATAGTAAGTTCTCTGTTTTATCGATAAAGATTTTTTCATTATGCAAAAACACATCTTTTTTAAAAAAGGAGAAAAACTCAGCTTAATTTTCTACTGAGACAAGGTCAATGTGGATACAATGGGGAAAACATAAAGGCTTTTGAACCAGTATAGATCTGAGTTTGAATCATAGTTTCTCCACTTACTGTTTGAACTTTGGCAATTTACTTAACCTCAGTGATACTCAGTTTTCTCATCTGTAAAGTGAAGATAGTAAAGGAGGGGAGAGATCCAAAGAATACAACAAGTCAAAAGGGCAATTTTAAGAAATAATATGGTCATTTATTAAAAATATTTCCAAAAGACCAAAGAGAATGAAGTTCATAAAATAGCAATTGCATTTGGTACTTAGGAAGCCTTGCAGACCTTGGAGAAAATATTTTCAATACAGTGTTGAGTTTAGAACCAAAATAAAGGTTTTAATCAGACTTCTTGATCTCCACTTTGGTAGTCATCATCAGCAAAAAGAGAAAAAGAATGAATAAAAGTATATTATTTTTCTATTGGTTTAACAAATTATCACAAACTTGAAACAACACCCACTTATTTCCTCATTGTTTCTGTGGATCAGGAGCTCAGATACAGGTTAGCTGGGTCCTCTGCTTAGGGTCTCATAGGGCTGCAATCAAGTTTTCAGCCAGAATTGAGATCTCATTTGAGGCTAAGCGTTCTCTTCCAAGATCACTGGTTATTGGCAGAATTCATTCCTTGCTATTGAGGTCCTGTTTTCTCACTGTCTTTCTTAGTGGCCATGAACCACTCTCAGTTCTTGAAGGGCATTCTTAGGCTCTTGAACCACTTCTCTCACAACATGGATGTTTGTTTTCTTCCAGGCCATTGGAAAAGAAATCTCTTTAAATCTTTCTGACTTCTTTCTCGAACTTACCAACTTTTCACTTGATATAGGGCTCACCTAATTAAGTAGTCCAACCCAGGATAATCTCCAGTTTGGTTAACTGAAAACCAATGGATTGTACTCTAACACAGGAATAAAATATCCTGTTCACAGGTCCTACATATATTAAAGAGAAGGAGATTATATCAAGTTTGTACACCAATGGGTAAGAATCCTGAGATCTATCTTTGAATTCTGCTTACCAAAGAAAAATGTCTAGGGGAGATTTTCTAGGGAGAAAGATGTGGTTCAAAGCTAAGCTAGATAAATCTGAAAAGAGTGACAGCTATGGAAGTATAGATTTGTATATAGAAACATGATGAAGATTGGTTAAAGTTCATTTCATGTAAAACATATTTTTTTTTCTGGTAAGGTGGGAGTGAATCACTGTAGTCTGCATATAAGTGCTCCAACAGAATGGCATTGTCAGAAATCTTTGCTATGAGTCCAGATGAGGTCTCCTGGATAAATTATAGCAAAATCTGGGAATTCAGATGAAAGTTTTGAGATGAAGTAAGGATTTTATAGTGTTGAAAGAAGCTGTTAAAGGCACATAATGCCGTTAAAGAAAGCATCATTATTTTGTGCAGATGTTTTCAACTAGTGGGTTGGGGTAAAATTGTTAATAACTCTGAAAAATCAAATGAGTTGGGAAATGTAACTAAGGTGAACACTCTGTAAGTTTGAGTAGTTTGTTAAATACCAGTTAGGAAATGTACTGTATTGTTGCAAGTAAAGCTAGAAAGAAAGAAAATAAGGAAGGAAGGGGAGGGAAGAAAGAAATAGAAAAAAGAAAAGAAAGCAAGATAAAAAAAGAGAATGAATTAGGCATAAGTGTGGAAAGCAAGCTTCAACTTGTTCATTAATCAGCAGTGAAGAGGTAATTCTGGGTGATCACCACCTTGATCATGCCTTCTATCTCCTTAGAATCTCCTGGTTGCTTACAGGAGAAAGCATAAATTGTATCCCACTAAATTGTACTAAATTACTTCTCAGAGTTCTTTCTCTTACTATAAATCTGCTAGCTTAATGTCAAATTTACTTCTTTAAGGTATATTCAATTATTTGAAAAATTCTACCAGTGCACACTTTGGCACTCTACAGCAAGAAATGGCAGAACAAAGAATAACCTAGTAGTGTCCTGGTGGTCAGGCTTTCATGAAGATTAAAGACTAGACATGATCACAGAGCAAGTTCTATGAGAAGGGATGAAGGCTATGTTCCCATATAACTGTTAGCTGAATCAGGTCACTGTGAACAAGGAGGTATGTGTCAGATAAATAAAAAGGAAGTATGTATCAGAATACTGAAAACAATTCTTATACAAAGCTATTCCTGAAGGAAACTTCCAGAAGTGGCTATACAGTCTCTCTTTGTTGAATGACCTATTTTGATGGAATATTAGATACAGAAGAGCACTTAGAAAACATCTAATCCATCCCACTTCATGACCCAGAAAGATAAAATGATTATTGAAAGTAACTCACAAAATTAGTGGCAGAACCACTGGCTCACAGTCCAAGGCTATTTTCATTACACCACACTATTAAGTTTCAAATTCCACAAGGCCTGTTACTAAACAATGACATAAGATAAACTTGTGTATTGGTGTGAAAGTGAGAGTGCTAATCGCTAAGTCGTGTCTGACTCTTCATGACCCCATGGACTGGGGTCCACCAAGCTCCTCTGTCCGTGGAATTCTTGAGGCAAGAACACTGGGGTCGGTAGCCATTCCCTTCCCCAGGGGATCTTCCTGACCCAGGGATTGAACCCGGCTCTCCTGCATTCCAGGCAGATTCTTTACCATCTGAGCCACCAGGGAAGCCCCATATACTGGTATAAATCATGACAATTTAACAAACTGTTGTGGAGAGGACTGCACAAAAGCCCAGGACTGATCCATTACTTTGCTCTCTCTTTGGTTATAATATGGGAGAACTGTTTACTGAATGCTAGAAATTACAACTTTCCTTTTAATTTTCTTATTTCTCTTCTGTTTAGTTGGTCTTTATCACTTATAACAAATTATTCATCTTAAAGCACAGTTATAATAATTTCACATCCGTTTCAGAGTTCTCTGATGACTTATTAAGCTTGAAGCACCATTCAAGACTACAATAATATTCTATCTTAACTTTATAGAGTCATTTTATATGGTTTACTATATACATAATAGAACTGTGGTCTTATGAATAGCTCCATCCTTTACTTAGTCTTTTGCTCAGGCCATTTTGCCATCTGAAACGTTCTTTTCCTTCATTGTTATTTGATATAATTCTGACCACTTTTAAGACCATCTCTTACATCACTTCCTCTATAAAAAATTTCCTAATCTTTGGTACTACTGTGATATGTTTATTATATTAAAAGGGATGTATTAGCCTGGAAAATCCCATGGACGGAGGAGCCTGGTAGGCTGCAGTCCATGGGGTCGCTAAGAGTCAGACACGACTGAGCGACATCACTTTCACTTTTCACTTTCATGCATTGGAGAGGAAATGGCAACCCACTCCAGTGTTCTTGCCTGGAGAATCCCAGGGACGGGGGAGCCTGGTGGGCTGCCGTCTATGGAGTCACACAGAGTCGAACACGACTGAAGCGACTTAGCAACAGCAACAGCAATTAGCTACTTATTATGCGTCAATCCTTTGGAAAATAAGACACAGACCCTGCCTGCCCATGAAGGCTTACACTCTACTAGAATAAGGCATAGATATGTTAAAAAATTCATTTACTGCACAATTACAGTTGCTGCAATAGAAGTATATAAAGAACACAAAGAATGGTTTGCATATGTTAGTAAAAGCTTTACAAAAGATAGAGGGATATGATAGGTGGAGAAGAGCATTCTAGGCAAGGGTAGAAGGTAGAATGGGCTTCCCTGGTAGCTCAGCTGGTAAAGGTCTGCCTGCAATTCAGGAGACTCTGGTTCGATTCCTCGGTCAGGAAGATCCTCCAGCGAAGGGAAAGGCTACCCATTCCAGTATTCTTGGGCTTCCCTGGTGGCTCAGATGTTAAAGAATTCACCTGCAGTGAGGGAGACCTGGGTTTGATCCATAGGTTCGATCCATAGGGAAGATCCCTTGGAGGAGGGTATGGCAACCCAGACCAGTATTCTTACCTGGAGAATCCCCATGGACAGAGGACGCTGGAGGGCTACAGTCCATGGGGTCACAAAAAGTTGGACATAATTGAGTGACTAAGCACAGTAGAGCACAGAAGGTAGAATGAGCAAAGATTTGGAGATGTGAAATAGCATGGCATGTTTAGGGAATAGCTAGCAGTATGACAGGGATGAAATATAAGATGAAGGTTGTATATGTGTGCAGATGTGCCTATTTAGGTGTATGTATCTGTGTATGTTTGCACTATTGAGTTGAAACATAAGAAAATAGGTTGGCAAAAAATGCAGAAACTAGATCACAGTGGTCTAGTATACTGTTTTAGAGAATTAAAGTTTATCCTTTAGGGAATGGAAAACTACTAGAATGTGCAGGGGAAGAAAAAAATACTAACAGGTAATGGAAAGTGGAGGGAATCTCAGGTGGCTCTGTGGTAAAGAATCCATCTGCCAAGCAGGAGATGTGGGTTCAATCCCTGGGTTGGAAGATCCCCTGGATGTGGACCCACTCCAGTGCTCTTGCCTGGAGAATTCCATGGACAGAGGAGCCTGGTGGGCTACAGTATATGGGGTTACAAAGAGTTGAACACAGCCTAGCAACTAAAATAGCAACAGCAAGGGAAAGTGGAAGTGGAGAAACAAAGATAGAGATTGCTTATCCCTGAGAGGCTTAACTTTCTTGGTGAAATAAGAAACAATGTTGTCTGTTGAGAAAAAGAGGACTAAACTTGGGTTCAGGTCTTTTGAAAATTGGTGAAGGTTTGTATGGTGACTCTGGGGATTGGGAGGGAAATATGACCAAGAAGAAATTGAAGGCCCAGTTGAGGTTGGAGAGTATGAATTTTTAGTGGACCCAGCTGCAAAATTGTGCCATTTGTTTTAGGAGTGTTGAAAAACCTGTGTGTAAGAGAAAAAAAATGCAAATGCTTAAATTGATATAAGGTTGGGATCATAGAGCAAGTGCTGTGGAAGGACAATGGGATAAGAAAGTTGAAAATGCTACAAAAAGAGTAGTAAAAAGTGAAACAATGAAGAAGTTTAACAGATTAGGAAAAAAGGGAGGAACCAAGGGGTGCAAAGATTTAACTGAGATTTAAGGACTGGTATAGGGCTTCCTTGGTGGCTCAGTGGTAAAGAATCCACCTGCCAATGCAGGAGATGTGGGTTTGAGATGCAGGTTTGACCTCTGGGTGGGGAAGATCCCTTACAGTAGGAAATAGCAACCCACTCCAGTATTCTTGCCTGGAAAATTCCATGGACAGAGGAACATGGTGGGCTACAGTCCATGGGATCACAAAGAATCAGACTTAGTGACTAAACAACAACAAGGAGAACTGGTATAGGAACAATGAAATATCCTGTTTCAATGGACTGATGACTTGCTCAACAGCACATAGCTAGGGACAGGGCTGGGACTAGAACCCAGGTATTGCAACCACCAGCCTAGTTCTGCTACCTCAGTGCTGCCCCAATAGCCACTCTTTCTTTCTTTCTTTTTTTTTATTATTTTTTTTCCTCTGGAAATTCTTTTCTTTTATTATTTTATTTTATTTTTGTCTCACTTCATCAGTGACAGAGTTTTCAGATAGCCAATTGTGGCAATCGGTGTAGCCAAGATCTGTGAAACACAAATTTTGGTGCTTTGTTCTGTGCTTCTCTCTTTCCCTTGGAGAAGCTACCAATTTACATGGCTCAAAAAGATCACTTATGTATTAATAGATGATTCAAATTTCTGTCTCAGCCACAAACCTGAACTTTAGTCTCTCATTTTCGTCTACCTATTATGTTATTCTTCTTGGACTTCATATGTTTCCCTCAGTTTTGACATGTTTAAAGACAAATATCATCTTCCTTCCCAAGTCAAATTCTCCAACTAACTTTTCTGTTTTTGTCCCATTGACCTAATAGTCTTTCAGTCACTCAAGCACAGAATCTGGTAGTCATATTTGACCCCAACCAACCCTGACTTCTTCCCTCATATGTAAACTCTGAGTTTTGTTAATTCTTATTCTGCAGTATCCCCTGACCCTCTTTCTTCCACCAATGTAGTTCAGAATCCTGATAGCATCATGTCTGGGCTACTTGAAGATACCTGAACTATGCGTCTTTTACCCTTTACATAGTCAAAGAGGTGAACTTGGCAAATTTCTACTTATAGTTCAAGAGTAAAATAAGCCGTCATTCTCTACAAATACTCCTTTTCTCATGGCTTTATTATTCCATTTATTACAGTGATTTAATTACTCTTTTTGCTTACATGTCTGTCATACCCACCTAGACAGTAAGCCCATTAATGGCCATGAGTCTGTTTTATCCATTTTTTCTCTCTTCCTCTCCTAGTTGAGCAACTTTTGAAGAGTAACTGTGTGGTACAGGAGATTTTGAGTAATTTGACTCTCCAGGGTGAGTGTCCTGAGGGGAGCATGTTTTTAGTGTGGAAACATAGGTGCTATTGTGCAGGAATCTAGATAATGGTGTAAAGTGGAAGTGAAATGTGTACTCTTTTAGAATGATAGAGTCTTTTAAAAAGAAATTTGAAAAATCAGAGTGTAGGGTATCACGACTCACCCACCCTCCCTCTCCCCAACCCACATCCATGTCCACATGTATGAATTAGTAGAGAAGAAAGGAAAAGTGGTAGCACAGTTGTATCCACACATTTGGGAAGAAATAGAAGGCAGAGCTTAAAAAAAAAAACCAAAAAAAACAAACAAAAAAAAACACAGCTAAAGTGGTGTGATGGGGCTGTAGGAGAGTTCAAAGTGGCTGAGGACAGAGATTGTTGAGAATCCAAAGATCCAAAGCTGTGTCTGACCATAAGTTCTGGGTAACACATAATTCAGTCAACAAGAGAGACTGAAAGATTAAATCAGCATTTGGATGTAGTTTTATGATTCTATTTAGTCGACTGCCTCCCCAAGACTTTCTTTACCTTTCTAGTAAAAGTTAGCATGCACCGGATTGTCTGAATATGTTGGAGGACTGCCAGCAGGGGTGGGGTGATGAGGCGAAAGCAGAAGGGGGACTGCCAGCAGGGGTGGGGTGATGAGGCGAAAGCAGAAGGGGAAGTGGGGAGACTCAGGGCTCGGCTTCTAAGACAGATACTTCCTCGACTTCTGCTGAGTAGTGAAAACATGCAGGAAACTTAGTTTGCATGAAGGTACAGCTCAATGGTCCATGCTTTTATTTGGCCAGCTCCCCAATACCGTCTTTCCTATTCTCCATGTATCCTATTATTGACAAATGAAAAAATTTAGTTGTGCTATCTATCATTTTAAAGCTGAGCTCAGGAAGGTGAAGGACAATGCTTCCCCTTCAACTTTATTGAGGTATATTTGACAAATAAAATTACATATTTAAAGTGTACAATGTGATGATTTGATATATGTTTACATTGTGAAGGGATTCCCCCCAACAAGTTAATTATCAGGACAATGTTTTATTCACCTTTTGATATAGAAGGTGTTTGTTGAATAAATATATGAATGAATAATAGGATCAATAAATAAGAGTGTTTTGTAAACTGTAAAACACTATATGAATGTAAATTTTGATGATTTTCTTTCCTACTCACATCAGACTTAGCTCAGGTTTCACTTCCTGACACCTACTTTGACTGTTGCATCCTACACTCAAAGTTTCTCCTTTTTGAACTTGTATTATGTTTATTGTCTGTACCAATAGTATGACAACCAGTATTCTATTGCTTTGTATTGTATCTTTTAGTGTGTAGGAAACTTGTCTCCCTAGGTAGATTGTGAACTCCCCTAGAGCAGGAGAAAGTCCAGCCTTTTTTTCCCCTAAGCTCTGTGAACCCAAAGCCTAACCTGCTACAACATTTTGCACATAGAAAAATGTTTATTAAATGATTGGTTATTGCTTAACTGGAGCAAAGCTACACATCCCCCATGGAGTTTTAATCTATAAATGACCAGGATTGTACTAATGATCCCAGTGGCTTTCCTCCATGAGAGTAAAAGATCTTGAGGAGGAAAGTAGAAAGACCCCCTCCCCCATCATTACTGTCACTTTATTATTACAATAAGTAGTATTTTCCTTGGCATTTCCAGGGATATGCTTAGTAGCATTCTCACTAGTATTAAAAATTACAGGAGGAATTGATACTGCATTGCTGACAGTTCTATGACCTCTCTTCTCCAGTAAATTCATTCTTAAGAAGAGATCATCATGTTCATCAAATCAGGTCACTCTATTGTCAAACAGTTGGGTTCCAAATATGGGACACTGTCAAGTCCAAATGGAAGTCAGACTATGACATTCAAAGTTAATGTCACTATGTGTCCTCTGCATAGTGAAGTCACTCAGTCGTGTCCAACTCTTTGCAACCCCATGGACTGTAGCCTACCAGGCTCCTCTGTCCATGGAATTTTCCAGGCAAGAGTACTGGAGTGGGTCACCATTTCCTTCTCCAGGGGATCTTCCCAACCCAGGGATCGAACCCAGGTCTCCTGCATTGCAGGCAGACGCTTTACCAATTGAGCCACCAGGGAGGCATAGTACCATGATACAAATATTTTATCTTGTATGACCAGAATGAAGCAATGCATAAGAGCAGACCTCAGGGGAAATATGAGTCACAAAATGGCAATAGAAATCTTGAGGAGTGCATGAGTGTGTGTGAGAGAGGACAGTGGGAGGATATTTCTACTCTTAGTCTAGATGGTCAAAATATGTTACAGACAGCTTACATACTTTTGAACTTTTTGTAAAGCACTAACTAGAGGGCTGACCTTTCAGGGATACCTGTATGAGTCCCTATCTAATTACTAGCAATCTGAAATCCTCCTAAGTTCTGAGGTCATTCCTCAGACCTGGCTCCAAGGCCTGCCTCTAACTTCTTGGTATTTTAGATGCCTGGACTTTGGAAGCAAGATAATTGTTCTTTAAGAGATTGCTTTTTATGGAAGGACTTTGTCACAAACAAGAATTCAATTTCATAAACCAAATGTTTACCTGAACTGGGTAAACCGATTCAGAATGAAAAGAAGCTTTTAATATTTTGTAAGGCCTGAACTTCTTAGAAACTTTGGAATAAGTAAACAAGATGTGTCAGAGGTGTTTGAGTATTGTTACTGCTAACTTAATTCCACTTATCATGTAGAACCCATGACAACACAGACAGCCCTATGTAAAAATAAAGGCTATTAATCTGAAATAGATGAGAAATCTTGGCAACTCTTATATGTCAGTCATCTCAAAATGTTATTCCAAACTGGATTTTCCGTTCCTTTTTAGAGTAAAGAGATTGATGAAAAGTAAATCAAAGCCTGATATGCCAGAGAACTCTAAGTCTAGATCTCAGTCCCCTTTCCTCTTTCATTAGTGACACTTAAGTAGGAGCTCAAATGTCTGTGATATGATTCCACAAACACTCTAAATAAGATAATGGCATTTTATTCTTCAAAAAGAAAACCAACTCTGTATTTAAGTGCTAAAGGGTTTATGTTTACTCTTCTATTTTGCCTTGTTTCCCCTATTTCTGCCAAGGCCCCTCCTTAACCTATATTTTCCAAACATGTAAAGATTTTTCTTTCTCTTTTCTCTCAAATGTGTGCATGTGTGTGCTAAGTTGCTTCAGTCATGTCTGACTCTGTGGGACACCATGGACTGCAGCCTGCTGAACTCCTCTGTCTATGGGATACTCCAGGCAAGAATATTGGGATGGGTAGCTGTTCCCCCCTCCAGGGGATTTTCCCTATCCAGGGATCAAATCTGCATCTCTTACATCTAACCTGCATTGACAGGTGGGTTCTTTACCACCTAGGAAGCTCCTGTCTCATATGTACTACCCCCTAAATAAAGAAGAAAAGCTTGGAAGGCACAAAGAAAAGAGGGATCATGATGGGATGAAGTGGGATAGGCTGGGAAGAAGAAGTAGGATAGGAGTTTTGTGGTTTACAACTTATGTTTAAACGGTGGTCTTTCCTACCAACCCATGAAGAATTCTCAGTCAAAGGCAAAAGTAATTGTCAGTTGACAGTGTTTTAGCACCAGTATTGTAACATGAATTAATTGACCTAAGATGTCTGGATTTATCTAATCAGGTTAATTGGCTTCCTTTGTTGCTTTTTCTATAAGAATGAAGACGTGCCACTACCAGCTATGAGTCTACCATACTTATTGAAAGTTGTATTTCTTCAATACAAATAAACAAATTGACAATCTGATTCAAGAATCTCTTTCATAGGATTGATTAATAGGAATCTAACTTCCAGGAATTTTCTCACACCTGATTGAACAGGGGAAGCTGTTTCTTACTGGCTCTCAAATTATACCATGCTTGGTAACCATGTAGCCCGAAACATAAATATCATTGGTATGAGGGATAAAAATGACTTTAGGTCTTTGTATTTTAGGGAGAGATACATGCACTATACCTACTTATATTTTCTGGAACATCATTTGTATTATAACTAAATCTGTGTTTGGACAAATGGCTTGATAACAGAGTAGTAGAATATTGTGTTACATTCAGAAATCAGTGTAAAAAATTATTTTGATTCTCAGCATTTGATCCTAGGAATCAATGGACTTAATGGAAGTAATATGTAGAGAAAAGGTAAATAGCATTTTCACAGAAATACTTCTTAAATATTACTCTTAAATATTTTAATCCTTTCAACAGAAAATTAATAAGGAAACACTGGCCTTAAATGACACTTCAGATGACTTGGACTTAACTGATATTTATAGAGCATTCCATCCAAAAGCAGCAGACTACACACTCCTTTCAAGTGCCCACAAAACATTATCTAGGATTGACCACATGCTGGGCCACAAAACTAGCCTTGATAAATTTAATAAAATTGAAATCATATCAAGCATCTTCTCTGATCACAATGCTATGAGTTTAGAAATGAACTACAAGAAAAAGAAACCCATAAAAACACAAACATGTGGTGGCTAAACACTAAACTACTAAACAACCAATGGATCACTGAAGAAATCAAAGAGGAAGTTAAAAAAACAAAACAAACAAACAAACAAAAAACAACAAAAAAAAACCTACTGACAAATGAACATGAAAGCACAAGTCCAAAACATATGGGGTGCAGCAAAAGCAGTTCTAAGAGGGAAGTTTATAGCACTACAATCTTTCCTCAAGTAACAAAAAAAGAAAAACTCAAATAAACAACCTAACCTTATACCTAAAAGAACTAGAGAAAAAAGAACAAAACCTAAAGTTAACAGGAGAGAAGTCATAAAGATCCAGCAGAAACAAATGAAATAGAGGCAAAGCAAAAAACTGCAAAGATCAATGAAAATAAAAGCTGGTTCTTTGAAAAGATAAACAAAATACGTAAACCTTTAGCCAGACTCATCAAGAGAAAAAGGGAGAGGACCCAAATCAATAAAATCAGAAATGAAAAAGAAGTTGCAACTGACACTACAGAAATACCAAGATCACAGTACCAATACTATGAGCAAATGCAGACCAAAAAAAAAAGGACAACCTGGAAGAAGTGGACAAATTCTTAGAAAGGTACAAGACTGAACCAAGAAGAAATAGAAAATATTAACAGATAAATCATAAGCACTGAAATTGAAAGTGTGATTGAAAACCTCCCAACAAATCAAAGTCCAGGACCTGACAGTGTCACAGGCAAATTTTATGATACATTTAGAGAAGAGTTAACATCTATTCTGTTGAATCTGTTCCAAAAATTGCAGAGGAAAAAAAACTTCTTAACTCATTTTATGAGGCCACCATCACCCTGATACCAAAACCAGACAAAGATATGACAAATGAAGAAAATTACAGTCCAATATCACTGATGAACATAGAGAGGCAAAAATCCTCAACAAAATACTTAGCAATCCATATACAACAATACATTAAAAAGATCATACACAATGATCAAGTGGGATTCATCCTAGGGATGGAAGGATTTTTCAATATCCAAACATCAATCAATGTGATACACCACATCAACAAACTGAAGAATAAAAATCATATGATGATTTTTATGCAGATTTTTATGCAGATGCAGAAAAATCTTTTGACAAAATTCAGCACCTGTTTATGATTAAAAAAAAAAAAACTCTCCAGAAAGTGGGCAAAGAGCGAAAACACCTCAAAATAATAAAGGCCATATAAGATAAACTTGCAGCTAGCATCATACTCAATGGTGAAAATCTGAAAACATTCCCTCTAAGATCAGGAACAAGACAAGGATGTCCACTCTTGCCACTTTTGTTTAACATAGTTTTGAAAGTCATAGGTTATAGCAATCAGAGAAGAAAAAAAAGTAAAGGGAATCCATATTGGAAAAGAAGAAATAAAACCGTCACTGTTTGCAGAAGACATGATACTTTAGGTGAAAGATCCTAAAAATGCTACCAGAAAATTACTAGAACTCATCAATGAACTTGGTTAAGCTGCAGGTTACAAAATTAATACACAGAAATCTATTGCATCTCTATGCACTAACAATGAAAGATCAGAAAGAGAAATTCAAGAAACAATTCCATTTACCATCACATCAAAACCAATAAAATATCTAGGAATAAACATAACTAAAGATACAAAAGACCTGTACTCTTAAAACTATAAGATGCTAATGAAAGAAATTGAAGAAGACATAAACCAGTGGGAAGATATACCATGTTTGTGGATTAGAAGAATCAATACTATCAAAATGACTACACTACCCAAGGCAATCTACAGATTCAATGCAATCCCTATCAAAATACCAATGGAATTTATCACAGAACTAGAACAAAAAATCTAAAATTGCATGGAGATACAAAAGATCACGAATAGTCGAAGCAATTTTGAGAAAGAAAAACAGAGCTGGAGAAATCAGGCTCCTTGACTTCAGACTACACTATATATGTTGGTGAAAAAGTAATTGCAGTTTTTGTATTGTTGAAGTTTGCTGTTTGATATTGGAATACATTCTTAAATAAATGTGGCTACGTTATACATCATTCTTAATGTGCACTTCTCAATTTACGGTTTTTTTTTTTTTTTGCTAATGACATTACCTTCTGCTTATTTTATCTTTATTTTAGACTATGGAAATGAAGTTAGAAAAAAATCAAATTTGAGTGATTCTCTTATTCCAGTTCAAAATGGGTTGTAAGCAGTGGAAACAACTTGGAACATCAACATTTGGCCCAGGAACTGCTAATGAACATATAGTTCAGTGGTTGTTAAAGAAGCTTTGGAAAGGAGATGAGATCCTTGAAGATGAGGAGCTTAGTGGCCGGCCATTAGAAGTTGAAAATGACCAACTTAAAGCAGTCACTGAAGCTGATCCTCTTACAACTATACACTATGTTGCTGAAGAACTCAACATTGACCATTCTATGGTTACTCAGCATTTGAAGCAAATTGGAAAGGTGAAAAAGCTCAGTAAGTGGATGCCTCATGAACTGACTGAAAATAAAAAAATCTTCGTTATTAAGTTTCATCTTCTCTTATGCAACAAGGAGCCATTTCTTGATCAGATTGTGACATGTGATGAAAAGTGGATTTTATACAACTGGTGACAACCAGCTCAGTGGTTGGATCGAGAAGAAGCTCCAAAGCACTTCCCAAAGCCAAATGAAAAGTAGTGAAAGTGTTAGTTTTTAGGCTCCTCTGTCCATGGAATTCCCCAGCGAAGAATACTGGAGTAGGTAGCCATTTCCTTCTCCAGGGGATCTTCCCAACCCAGGGATAGAATCCAGGTATCCTGCATTGCAGGCAGATTCTTTATCATCTGAGCCACCAGGGATGCCCCTTCCAAAGTCAAACTCGCACCAAAAAAGGTCATGGTCACTGTTTGGTGGTATGCTGCCAGTCTGACCCACTACAGCTTTCTGAATCCCAGAAAAACCATTACACCTGAGAAGTATGCTCAGCAAATTGATGAGATACAGCAAAAACTGCAGTGTCTTCAGTTGGCATTGGTTAACAGAAAGGGCCCAATTCTTCTCCGTGACAATGCTCAACCACATTTTGCACAACCAACACTTCAAAAGTTGAATGAATTGGGCTGCAAAGTTTTGCCTCATCGACCATATTCATCTGACCTCTTGCCAAACCACTACCACTTCTTCAACCATTTTGACAACTTTTTTCATGGAGTACACCTTCAGAACTAGCAGGAGACAGAAAATGCTTTCCAAGAGTTTGTCAAATCCTGAAGCACAGATTTTTATACTACAGGGATAAACCAAACATTTCTTGTTGTCAAAAATGTGTTGATTGTAATTGATTAATAAAGATGTGTTTGAGCCTAGTTATAATGATTTAAAATTCCCTATCCAAAATCACAATTACTTCTGCATCAGAACAGTATGGTACTGATGCAAAAATAGAAATATAGATCAATGAATCAGGACAGAAAACCCATGAATAAGCCCACACACTTATGGCCAATTAATCTATGACAGAGAAGGCAAGACTATAAAATGTTGGAAAGATAGTCTCTTTAACAAATGCTGCTGGGAAAACCGGACTGTGATATATATACTGGTCCATGCAGAGCTATCTGTGTTACTGGGGAGATTATGATAGATACGCTCCATGGCATCAAATCCACAAGGTTTGATACGTATCTTAAGGATCAGTGCTGTTCCTTTAATCTCTTATTATTAATAAGTAGTACTGAAAAAGAAAATTTATAATTTTCAGCACTATGGGAGAATTTTGCTTTTATCCCAGACAAATAGTTCCTAAAAAATCAAAAGCTTGACTAAGGATAGGAGAGAAAAGATAGTAGAAAATGAAACTGATGATTCTGGGCTAGGAAGAAACATAAATGCTGAATTCGCACTGGACTCAACCTGCAAACTTTCTTTAACCTATCATTCTATTAAACACCTCTGCATGGACTGCTATTCTGATCTATTTCATTATTTTTATGTTCTTATTAAAATAGCTCAAATCTCTTATAATTCAGTTAAACAATCTTCAATTAAGCTCAATATAACATGTACCACAAAGTAAAGTTAGATGTAGTTCCTGCCTTTTGGGGAATTACCATGTTGGTGGGGAGATATATGGAATTTAGAAAGACGGCACCAACAATCCTACATGCAGGGCAGCAAAGGAGACACAGATGTAAAGAAGAGACTTTTGGACTCAGTGGCAGAAGGTGAGGGTGGGATGGTTTGAGAGAAGAGCACTGAAACATGTACATTGCCACATGTAAAATAGATGACCAGTGCAAATTCAATGCATGAAGCAGGGCACTCAAAGCCGGTGCTCTGGGACAACCCAGAGGGCTGAATGAGGGAGGAGGTGGGAGGGGGGTTCAGGATGGGGGGCTCACATGTATACCTATGGCTGATTCATGTTGATGTATGGCAAATTCACCTAAATGCTGACTTCGCACTGGACTCAACCTGCAAACTTTCTTTAACCTACCATTCTATTGCTTCCCTTGTGGCTCAGCTGGTAAAGAATCTGCCTGGGTTTCTTTACCAATGTGGGAGACCTGGGTTTGATCCCTGGGTTGGAAAGATCCCCTGGAGAAGGGAAAGGCTATCCATTCTAGTATTCTGGCCTAGAGAACTCCATGGACTCTATAGTCCATGGGGTCGCAAAGAGTTGGATACAACTCACTTCTCTTCACTTCACCATTCTATTTGGGTTCATGGGCTGATTTATTTCATTTGCAGGAAGGGATTTGCTAGTATAATCATTTAAATATCATGGGGACCTGGGGAACAGTTTTTATTAAAGGGATAGATATAAATATAGTATCTCAGGTTGTTTACTTACAGTGTAAACACAGACTGCTTTTAGTTCTGATTGAATAATTAATAATAAAACAGCAACTGAAAGTTTTCTGAATAATTTAAATAGATACCATAAACTTGATCTTGTTGTAGTAGAGATTATAAATTTAAAATTATCTGGAAACAAATTTCACCAACATATTTGAAATGCAATGTAATCTCAACTCTAAGTTTAGTTACATTTTTTTTTAAATAATAGCCTTAAAAATCCTTTTTCTAGATTTCAAAATAATCAGAGGATTGGAAGGCAGAACCACTGAATTCAGGTTATTTTTTTATTTTTGTTTTTTAGCTATAGATGGAATCCACCAACCCATTTGTTTACTTTTGAAAACAACTCCTTGCTTCTAAGTAGAAGGATGCTCCTGGCCAAAGATTTTGATTAAAATATATGAAGCAGTAGGCCTGTTTAAACCTGGTATAAGTCAGATATGTCCAAGCTACTAAATCATCTAATTTCCTTATATTCATTTATAATTGTGAGAGCTTTCTATTTTCAGTTTCTAGTCAGAACTTGCCAATTCTAGTTGTGTGGCAAGTTTCCAGAAAATTTCTTAACCCCTTTGAATTTATTTTTTTTTGCAAAACAGAAATAAGAACACTTACCTGTTTAAATTGCAGAATATTGATAGATTCAAGTAGGATAATGAATATGAAACTACCTTGTGAAGATACCAAATCAGTCTTCACTAGTGGGTTTACCTTCAGCCATCACTGTATATTTTATTTGTATGTTAAAGGAAACTGCTATTACAGTTCAGAGAAACTCCACTGAGCCCTTAATAAAGAATTTAAAAATATCCCTTACTTTTTTCACTTGATTGCAAAGGTGCTGGAGGCTTGGGGAGTGTCCCCTCGGTATTTTGCCATGTTGAACCCCTAACAGAAGCACTGAGCAATACTTGTTGACTGACCGATTAGATTATTTAATCTCTGTCTAATAAATAAAGCAGAAAGAATCATACCAGCAGCCCAATTTAAAGCAGACAAGGCAAATTATTTATCCTCAAACTCCTGGGAATTTGCTAAAATCTACCATCAGCAGAATGCCTGGTTCTAGCACTGAAAAAAACATTGAATCTGCTTACCTGTTAACTTCAAGGTTGACAATTTAGGGTCTTTTGCATTCACTCTCAGAAGTAAGCTCCAGGTCTTCAGTAAATCCAATCTATCAGTCCCTTGGAAAGCTAATCATTGCTGGTCAGCTGTACAGTAAATTTGAATACCCTGGAGGTCCTGAAAGTAAACACCATTCACACTATGCCTGCTCTTTTAGGCAAACTTCTTTGAAAAGATGAGTTGTTGCTGTTTTCAAGAGGAGAGGAGGGCAGGGGAAATATGCTAGCCAATGTATACAAATTCTTCTTCCTCTTTCAGATCAGTCCTCAAGCTGTTTAAAGCACGCCTCAATTTGGCTACCCTGGTTCAAAGTGGGGGAAGGGGAAGGCAGAAGGAGAGAAGAACAGAAACTGGACTTACAGGTTGTTGTGTGTATAAATGAACTTTTATCCCTAGCTCCAGTAACGGAATCCTCAGGAAATCACACAAATGTTTTGAGATTGGAAGCAGGAAGGAGTATACTCTGTCCAGTTTAGTTCTCTCTGATTTTTATGATTTGGGGGAGTGGTTAGACTATTTGTAGGTGGAGAAATATATACCAGTATATGCTAATATAACTGTCAACATGTGAAACCTGATCTTAGGCAAGATAAATTTTACATCTCTCTCTCACTGACAATTATGGCTCTATCTGTATTCTAAGACTCCTTCTCCTTTCTGGTGACTTATGCCCTGAAAAATAAATGTCTTAGGTTGAATTTGGTTTCTCAAAATCCCCACAGCAATACATTACCTCCGTTGAATTAAAAATGATTTTTTTTCTTTCTCTCACACTAAGAGTGGTCTGGAATGACTGGGTTTTCTGTCTGTGGGCCTGTTATGGGAATTTAGAAAGAATTTGTCTTTGGCTAGGAATTTGTGTGTGGCTAGGCTCTGGGATATTGGAGCTTTGGGATGCTCTGTCTGTTTCTGGATAAAGGGATATAACAGTCTGTTATGTGTTGACTGGAACTTGGGGCAGCACCTTGATGTTATAAACCAAATGGATAATAATACCCAAATGTGAATTGGTTACTGCAATTATATTGAGTTATATATTAAGATATTTCATCTTGGGATGGCATAAATATGTTCATATTAACACTTTTAAAACATAGCCCTATAACTAATAACGAATTTGTGTACTCAGTAAATCAGGACACTAGCAACAGCCCTCTGGCATGCTACCTGCTGCAGAAACAAAGGCTTGAACTTTGCATCTGTAGGTAACAGAATTATCTCATAGCCAACCTGGGGTCAGAGCTTTAAGGTTTCTTAAATATTCATCTCCTTTCATAGTATTCTTGCTTGTGCTATTAGTTGGGGGGAAAAGTCATTCAACCAAATTAAAGAAGGAGATAACATTTGGATTCAAGATCATACTCTAATCCTTTCCTGGAAAGTTTTACTAACTGAAGTGATATTAGAAATAGAATTTCTTCAACTGAATTTGGATCCTCAGAGATCTAGGGGAAAGTTTGTAGGAGAGACAGAGGATAAATTACCACTTTGCCTCTGATCTGGACTGTTACAGCCATTTTCAACTATGGTGGAAGCGTAGTACATACTCAGGAAAGGAAGGAAAAAGAAAGAGGCAAAATCTTTCAAGAGGACATCACAATAACTGTGGCAGAGACAGGATGTCCTGTGGTGCCTCTGTGTACTCCCCCAGTTGTCTGTCCTTAGCTGTTTCTCTGCCTCTGGGATGGAAAAAAGCAGTGCTCCACTCATCCCCAATTGTGTTTTTGCCTTCTTTAGCTATATCAATTTATGCCATGTTTGTTATAACTGACAGCAGATTCCTAATCTCCTTTCCTCATCTCTCTATCCTTTCTTTTCAATTCTGTCTTCATTACCTACTTGTCCTTACATTTTCTATTATTTTAGGAAATGATGAAGTATCACAGTGTTATCTCTTTGCTGTCATCTCTCTATTCTTTCTCATTTTCCCCAGACTCTTTCAGTTCTTAATTTTTTATTGAGGTGGAGAGGACCAAGAAGGGAATGGTGAGGAAGAAGGTGAATAATGTGTAGTTGGATGGGGACTCTGTCTTAATGGAGTAAAACTTGGGTAGAAGGTTAAAAGATTTTCAGTAAGACAGCATTCATATATTAACTTTGTGCTGCAGGATTCATAGCTTACTCATAGAGCTGAAAAGGCCTTGAAAAATCATTTTGTTTAGACTTTTTAAAAAATTGAGTTCCTGAGGGTATGACACATCTGGTTAATCATTGTGTTCCTAGATGTTAGCTGATTGCCTTGTTTGGTTTGTTAAATAAATCTAGTTCAACTCTCTTATATTATAGATAAGGTAACTGAGGCCATAAGAGAAAGAGATTTTCTAAAGATGTTTATTTTACCACAAAAATCAAGAAACATCACTTATTTTCTTTCAGAACTGAAACTGTTCCACAATTAATACTCACAACACTTTGAAAAGGTAGATAAAGAGTGTTACTATACTTACAGCCCAGTTCTATACAGACATACATTCACTCAAAGAACCTTGGATACCATGATTCATGCTTTAGTTCCAGCTTAAAGAAAATCAGAGACAATGAAAAGTATCAATCTAGTTGTGGAAATATGACGCTCATCACTCTCCCTATTTCTGCCCCAGGGCTTACCTCATGATATAAATCAATTTTGAGTTGTCATTTCTGGTGAGGCCATGACACAATAAATGAAAAATTTGAATAAGTTTGAATAAGCCCTGTAGGACAGAATGGTATAGACCACTTAAGGAGAGCTGGTACAGATTATTTAAGCCCCAAATCCCTACATTATTCTGTGCTGCCCAATGCCGTAGTCACTAGTACTATGTGCTTATTTAAACTTAAATGTAAATACATTAAATTATATTAAATTAAATAGAAAATTCTGTCCTTCAATTACACTAGTCACATTTCAGATGCTCGATAGCCAACATATAGACAGTGGCTACTGCTTTGAACTGCACAGATTTAGAATAGATTTTAAAATTAATACTTAGTTTGGAGTAAAGCATATCATCAGTACAAGGTCATATAATTAAGTGCCAAAGTTGGGAAAGAAGCCAAGTTTCTGGATTCCTAATTAAGAGTAAGTAGATTTATTTCCACTTCCTTTGTATTTATTTATATCTCAGTGTGGGTCTATGGGCATAGTTGAGGCACACTAGTGTGTGTAATTTCATGTATGGGCTTTCAAGTTTGAGGAGGATGCCATCTGGTTAGCATGGATGAGAAAGTTCATTTGCATGGATTTGTAGAGTTCCTGCCTTTCTCCCTGACAGGACCAAAAAAGAGAATATATAGAAAGGTGCTATGAAAAGGAAAAAAAAAAGTTATACAAATGGAAGTTGTAGTAATGATGATAAACTCCAACTTTATTTTTTCCTACTTAGTATGTGCCCCTGAGTCCAGCTGTAGATGGGTGTGAGTAGGAAAATGGGCTGTATTGGTGAGTCATTTGGCAACTGATGTGAGAGACAGTCTGCTGTGTGCATGTGATCAGGGAACCTGGTATATAGCCTGCAAACCTAGGAACTGGGGCTGGTTGGATTTGCCCCTACCTCAGACTTTACTTCTAAAGAAGATCAATAATGGGAGAATTAGACAAAAACTTTCAGTGAGAACTAGACCTTCTGTTAATTGAAGGGATTGTGCAACTACTGAAAAGTGTGTCAAGTTTAGTTTTTTTCTAAGAAAATGAAAGAAAACTTTCTGAGTAATCATTGTACTGTAAATTCCTGGTGAAAGTGTTGCTGTATCTAGAGACTAATGCTGTTGTTGTTCAGTTGCCCAGTGGTGTCCGATTCTTTGTGATCCCATGAACTGTAGCAAGCCAGGCCTCCCTGTCTCTCATCATCTCCTGAAGTTTGCTCAATTTCATGTCCATTGCTTTGGTGATGCCATCAAACCATGTCATTCTCTGATGCCCTCTTCTCCTTCTGCCCTCAATCTTTCCCAGCATCAGGGACTTTTCTAATGAGTCAGCTGTTCACATCAGATGACCAAAATACCTGAGTTTCAACTTCAGCATCAGTGTAGAGACTAGTGTACTAAGAATTATTTTAGGAGTGTCTAAGAAGTCCACAAGGAGAAGGCAATGGCACCCCACTCCAGTACTCTTGCCTGGAAAATCATATGGATGGAGGAGTCTGGTAGCCTGCAGTCCATGGGGTCGCTAAGAGTTGGACGCGACTGAGCGACTTCACTTTCACTTTTCACTTTCATGCATTGGAGAAGGAAGTGGCAACCCACTCCAGTGTTCTTGCCTGGAGAATCCCAGGGACAGAGGAGCCTGGTGGGCTGCTGTCTATGGGGTCGCACAGAGTCGGACACGACTGAAGCGACTTAGCAGCAGCAGCAGCAGCAGCAGCAGCAGCAAGAAGTCCGCAGATCCTCAAAGCTCCTGCTACTCCAAACTTGCTAGCCTAGCCGGAAATACCTTTAAGTATAGTTGAGTGAATATCGTCTATTAGATTTCTGTAAATTAAGAAGTCGCTCAAGAACTGACTTTTATAGGAGAGGTCACCCATTATAAATGGGGAGTCTAAGTGTTCTTATTAGAAAAGTGATGATAATATCAGCTCTGCTTATTTCACAGCATTTATTTCACAGAAAAGGAGAGCCATGAAAGGGCAAAGGTTTATTTTTATATTTGGAGCTGCTGCTGCTGCTAAATCGCTTCATCTCTCAGGAGTATTTGTATGTGTTTTACTGTGTGTATGGGTTAATAAAGTACTATTTGTAAAACTGCCTTAGCCCCTGAAGGGAAAACATTAGTTTAACTTGAAAATGGAATTCCATGGCCTGGGTTTATTGGGGCTTCATCACTTTTGGTGTGACCTGAGAGGGAGCAAGTCACTTGAATTTTCTGAGCTTCAGTTTTTCCCATTTGTAATTAATAATGGTAAAGGGTTAATAACCACCACTCTGTCACTTTACTGGGAATCAGAGTGAGCTAACACATGTGAAAGTGCTTGTGAACTGTAAATAGCTATATAAACAACCTCTTAGTTATTTCCTAGTATTGGGGGAAGTCCCCCAGGGATGTGCTCAGAAGCTATGTTTGGCATGTTTCCTTTATCTCACCAGGGACCAAACAACTGTCTAAGCCAAGAAGGGAAATTGGCTTAAATATTTGATTTTGGGGCCTAGCTCTTAACTAGCTTCGCCTCTCTTACCAAGATAACTTCCCTTTCAAAAAATACAAGCAAGACTAGACTTGAACAAACATTTTGAAGCAAATAAAGCACGTTTTCAATTACTTTCTTTTTTCATTTTTCCTTTCAGTACCCCTCCCCCCCGCCCCCGAGGGAGTAGAAGGTAGTGGAAGAAACTACATTCTGAGAGGTTGTAGCACTAGGGTTTAATAATATAAACTCTGGAGGTGGACAGATCTGGGATGAATTTTGGTTCCACCATTTACTAATTGTGATCTTAGGCAAGTTATCCAAACTCTTGTATCCTTAGATTCCTGGTCTGTAACATGGGGCCAATAATTACACTACCTTATGCAGTTATTATGGGACTTAAGTGCATAGTGTCTGGCACAAATTATGCTTCTAATACATATAGATTTATTTTTATTAACATTATGGTTTTACTCACTCAGAGTTATTTAAAGTTACCAGCCAGGAATGTAACACTGTTTCAAAGAATGATTTCTGGTTTGGAGCATTAAAAACTTTCCCATATCTTAGCTTTGCTGGTTTTGTGGTTTGTATAAGTGAATTCTCAGGCAATATGGGGCACAAATCAGAATATAAAATAGAATCTTGGTTTTTTTAAAAAAATAACATTTTCACAGACTTTCCAATTTGCATTTTAGATGACTTTTCTTTTTACTTTTGCTTTCATATGATCAGAAGTTCTTTACTTGACATTGATTTGTCTCCTATTAACTATGTTCTTTCCTGTTCTATCCAAAGGCCTCTCACCACTGGATAGTTGGTGCTTGGATTAGCTTGCTGAGGTTTTGACCTTGGCTAAAAAAATAACAAAATAGAAGATTTTTTCCTGTGTCACAGGGCTAAGTTGAATCCTTAAAGTGGAATATATATGACTATGGAACAAAGTGCTTAGTTTAATTTCATGATTTTTAATTTGGAACATACTTTTATGGATCGACCTCGATTTTACTTGTCAGTTTATAGATTGCCCTTGGCATTTTAGAGTTGCATTTATTTCTCACGCATAGAGAAAATTAGTGGACAAAGTTGTGGGAAAGGGACATATGTGAGGTTACTGGTTGGTTGAACACTTTCTGTATAGCAGGAAAATACACTTTTAGGATGAAGAGTAAAGGTTTATCTGGTGTTCAGGCACTCAAACCAATAGCTTTTGTCACATCTCTTAAGATAGAGCCAGAGCTATCGTTTTTCAGTTTCTCACTGTTGATAAAATGAAGTCTGTTAAAGCACTTTGAAAATTGGAATGTATTATAAAATTCTGAGATTATTTTTTGTTATTAACTTAGTGTTGCTTGTGAAATGCATTTGTTAGGTAATGCTGAACTTTCTTTTTTGCATTAAAATATTATTGGTACCCTCACTCCATTGAAATAGTTCTAATGTCCACTTGATTTCTAAATAAGATATATTCTTGAATCTCATGACTATTCCATCTCCAGGCTGTCTTGAGTCCAATATCATTTAAACAAATGAACAAACAAGCAATTATCAGAAGCACTCAAAATGGTAAGTGTAATGGTCTGTCTTTTGTTCCTGAGATAAAGAGGCCTCCTCATTTCACTAATTTTGGGTTTACAACTGTCAGTCCTTCTCTTCCTTCCTGTTTTAAGGAGGAAGTGCTGATAGTATTATATATAAATAAGCACCCCATGTTGCACAACTGTTGCCTCCTTTAAGACTTTAAGAGTGTCAGAAAGTCATGTTGTACTTAGTATATACTTAAGAGAACCAGTCATATGAACATTTTAAACAAAGAAGAAAAGAAGCTAGAAATCTTGAAATCTCTCTTACACGCTGTGTATGTGTCTTCTTGGGGGCATGGCTTATCTACCATGTGAAACACATGAAATTAACTCAAAACTTCTCAGTCTTGCTGGGTCAGCCCTGAGAAAAATTAGGGAATAAATAAATTAGGGAATAAATTAGGACTCAGACCTTCCTGGAGCTCTCTTTTCTCTTTTTTATCTCTTGTGTGGTCCAGATATCTTCTTATGCTGACGGAGTTCCAACTGCTTGAAGGAAAGTAGATCTGTGAAATCTCTAACATTTCAGTGTAAATAAATTTAAGTTGTTCTTTTTTCTGAAATGATTTCATTTTATTTTAGTTATATAAAAGTGTAAAATATCACTAAGCAGAAATAAAATCAATTAAAAATCATACATGATCCCATCATGTTAAAGTAACCCGCTCTTAATATTTATATGTATAGCCTTTTTTGCTTTTTATTTATCTATCTATCTATCTATATATATATAAATATAGTCATCAAAATGGGATTACACTATACATGTTGCTGCTGCTAAGTTGCATCAGTCATGTCCGACTCTGTGCGACCCCATAGAAGGCAGCCTACCAGGCTCCGCCGTCCCTGGGAGTCTCCAGGCAAGAACACTGGAGTGGGTTGCCATTTCCTTCTCCAATGCATGAAAGTGAAAAGTGAAAGTGAAGTTGCCAGTCATGTCCAACTCAGCGACCCCATGGACTGCAGCCTCCCAGGCTCCTCTGTCCATGGGATTTTCCAGGCAAGAGTACTGGAGTGGGTTGCCATTGCCTTCTCCAGAAAAACACCTACTCCTGCTTTATTGATTACACCAAAGCCTTTGACTGTGTAGATCACAATAAACTGTGGAAAATTCTTCAGGAGATGGGAATACCAGACCATCTTACCTGCCTCCTGAGAAATCTGTATGCAGGTCAAGAAGCAACAGCTAGAACCAGACATGGAACAACAGACTGGTTCCAAATTAGCTGGGACTCAAACCCAGCCAAAAGCTTGCTTGGGACTCAAACCCAGCCAAAACTCTGCTTGGGACTTGCACCCACATGGCTGGGACTCAAACCCAGTTAAAACCCTTTTTACCTGATTTCAGGACCTAATGAAGTTAGGTTCTAGATGTCTCATCACAGAAGGAATTCAGTGAGAGACAAAGTGATAGCTAAGAAATGGATTTATTCAGATTCAGAGAGAAGCACACTCCACAGACAGAGTATGGGCCATCACAGAGGGCGAGTGCAGCCTTACACTATATATATTGCTTATCAACTTGTGATTTTTACTTAGCATTATATTATGAATTTATTTCTATAATATTAAACATATTCTCTCTCTTCACAGGCAATCTGCTTATAGATCATTTACAAAGCAGTTTCTTTGTTGTTATTTAAACAAAGTCAGCCCTCAACACAGGGTTTGTAAAAAAAGATGAGGTAGAAACACACACTCATAAAAGAAATTAAAAAAAAAAAACAACTTAAAAAATGGTGCATGTAATTGGCTGAGGAGCCAATGGGGGTAAAGCTACTATTTGTGGAATTATAGTTAAATGCTTCTGAGTCAGAATCCTACTCGGGAGGAATGACGTGTCAGTGCTACAGAGCTTAGATTGGCATCAGATAGCCTATCCTCTTACCCCTTATGTCACTCAACATGTTCCCACTGTGTACCAAGACAGGGTCTGGCACCCAGACCTGTCACAGATGGTGATGTCCTGGAAAGAAAGCCTATTCACTTGCCAGTCATGCAACACAAGTTGGTGGGGAACCTGGTGCTAAATTTTTTAAATTAAAATATTATGCTATGATAACTGGATATTCACATGCAGTTCTAAGAAATAACAGAGAGACGTTGTGCACTTTTTGACCCATTTCCCCCAATGGTAGCTTCTTTAAAAAAAATCTATAGCACAATATCACAATCAGGAGGCTGACACTGATATAATCAAATACAGAACATTTCCATCACAACAAAGATTCATGTCACCCTTTTATAGGATTGGCTTTTTAGCACTCAGCATAGTTCTCTGGAACTTCATCCTAAGTTTTTGTGTGTATCAATAGGTTGATCATATTTTATTGCTGTGTAGTATTCCATGGTATGCATATGCCACAGTTTGTTTAACTGCATGCTTATTGGGGGACATTTTGGTTGTGTCCAGTTATTTGTTCTTATGAACAAAACTTCTATGAACACTTCTGGACAGGCTTCTGTGTGTACAAAATTTTTTACTTCTGGTGAAAATGCCTAAGAGTCCAATTGTTTGACTGAATGGCAGTTGCATGTTTAGCTTAGTAAGAAAGTGACAAATTGCTTTCCAGAGTGGCTGAACAATTTTACTTTCCAAAACCAATGCATGAATGATGTTTCCTACAACCTCACAGGATTGGTGTCACTTAAAAAAATCCATTCTAATAGTGCATAGAGATATTTCATTATTTAAATCTGTATTTCTCTAAGAACTAATAAATTGAATATCTTAAAAGTATTTATTTACCATTTGTACATATTCTTCAGTGAAGTGTCTGTTCATGCCTTTTCTAATTTTCATGCTCATTTTCTAATTATTAAAAAAATTTATTTTTTTGCTCTTTGAGACTCATTTATATATTCTTTACACTATTCCATTGTCAGATATGTCTTTTGAAAGAATTTTGTCCGAATCTATAGCTTGCATTTTCAACCTCTTAATAGGTTTTTTTTTTCTTTTTTGTAAAGCAAAAGTTCTTAATTTAATGAGGTCAAATTTGTCAGTTTTTCTCTTTATTGATCATGCTATTGATGTCAAAACTCTTTGCTTTTCCCAAGATTCTGAAGATAATTTCCTATTAATTTTTCTGAAAGTTTTACAGTTTTTTAAAAAATTATTTATTTTTAATTGAAGGATAATTGCTTCATAGTATTGTATTGGTTTCAGCCAAGCAGCAACACGAATCAGCCATAGGTATGTTTTACATTTAAGTCTGTAATCCATTGAGAGTTAAGTTTTGTACAAAGTGTGAGACTTTGGTGGAGATTAATTTTTTAATCTATTGATATCCAATTGTTCTAGCACCATTTGTTGAAGAGGCTTTCCTCCACTGAATTGCTTTTGTATCTTTGTCAAATATAGTTGGGAATATTTATATTAGTCTATTTCTAGGTTATTTATTCTGTTCCATTAATTTATGTTTCTATTTCTATGCCAATTCCATAGTCATTATTTCTAAAGAAATTCTTTTTTTTAATAAAAAATTCAAAACAACTTTATTGAAATATAGTGCATTTACAATTTAGTGTTAGTTTCTGGTGTACAGCAGAGTGATACAATTGTACACACACACACACATATTCTTCTCCATTATGATTTATTACAAAATATTGAGTATAGTTCCCTGTGCTATACAGTAGGTTCTTGTTGGTTCTGTAGGTTCAGTAGGTTCTGTATCAGTTAATCCTAAATTCCCTATTTATCCCTCCCTCTTTTTTCTCCTTTGGTAACCGTAAGTTTGTTTTCTTTTCTTTTTTTAAAATTTATTTATTTGTTTTACAAGAAAAAAGTCAGATAAATAATCTAACTCTACACCTAAAGCAACTAGAAAAGGAAGAAATGAAGAACCCCAGGGTTAGTAGAAGGAAAAAGATCTTAAAATCTGAAGAACTTCTTTGATAATCTGCAGTTTGTTGGTCACCCATGTGGGTAGTATGAGATTTGATTATATTGTGAGTGTGCCCCTTCTACCATATCATTGTGGTTTCTTCTTTATATCATTGGATGTAGAATAAATGTTTTTTGGTATGTTGAAATTGTTTCTATTGATGTTTGTTCAGCAGTTAGTTGTGATTTGGGTGCGATATTGAGAGGAGACGAACTCAAGGTCCTTCTAATCTGCCATCTTGTCCCAGCCACCCTCTATAGTAATTCTTAACATTGAATAGAGTAATTACTCCATTTCTATTCTTCTTTTTACATACTGTCTTAACTATTCCAGGTCCCATGCCTCTCCATATAAATAATAGAATAAGACTTCAGTTCAGTTCAGTCATTCAGTCGTGTCTGACTCTTTATGACCCCATGGACTGCCGCATGCCAGGCTTCCCAGTCAAACACCAACTCTTGGAGCTTGCTCAAACTCATGTCCATCGAGTTGGTGATGCAATCCAACCATCTTATCCTCTGTTGACCCCTTCTCCTCCCACCTTCAATCTTTTCAAGCATCAGGATCTTTTCCAATGAGTTAGTTCTTTGCATCAGGTGGCCAAAGTACTGGAGTTTCAGCTTCAACATCAGTCCTTCCAATGAATATTCAGAACTGATTTCCTTTAGGATTGACTGGTTGGATCTCCTTGCAGTCCAAGCGACTCTCAAGAGTCTTCTCCAACACCACAGTTCAAAAGCATCAGCATTCTCTATGGTCAAACTCTCACATCCATACATGACTCCTGGAAAAACCATAGGTTTGACTAGACAGACCTTTGTCCACAATGTCTCTGCTTTTGAATATGCTGTCTAGGTTGGTCATAACTTTTCTTTCAAGGAGCAAGGGTCTTTTAATTTCATGGCTGCAGTCACCATCTGCAGTGATTTTGGAGCCCACAAAAATAAAGTCCACCACTATTTCCATTGTTTCCCCATTTATTTGTCATGAGGTGGTGGGACTGGATGCCATGATCCTTGTGTTTTTTTTTTTTTTTTAATTTTTTTTTTAAATTTTATTTTATTTTTAAACTTTGCATAATTGTATTAGTTTTGCCAAATATCAAAATGAATCCGCCACAGGTACACATGTGTTCCCCATCCTGAACCCTCCTCCCTCCTCCCTCCCCATACCATCCCTCTGGGTCGTCCCAGTGCTCTAGCCCCAAGCACCCAGTATCGTGCATCGAACCTGGACTGGCATCTCGTTTCATACATGATATTTTACATGTTTCAATGCCATTCTCCCAAATCTTCCCACCCTCTCCCTCTCCCACAGAGTCCATAAGACTGTTTTATACATCAGTGTCTCTTTTGCTGTCTCGTACACAGGGTTATTGTTACCATCTTTCTAAATTCCATATATATGGGTTAGTATACTGTAATGGTGTTTTTCCTTCTGGCTTACTTCACTCTGTATAATAGGCTCCAGTTTCATCCACCTCATTAGAACTGATTCAAATGTATTCTTTTTAATGGCTGAGTAATACTCCATTGTGTATATGTACCACGGCTTTCTTATCCATTCATCTGCTGATGGACATCTAGGTTGCTTCCATGTCCTGGCTATTATAAACAGTGCTGCGATGAACATTGGGGTACACGTGTGTCTTTCCCTTCTGGTTTCCTCAGTGTGTATGCCCAGGAGTGGGATTGCTGGATCATAAGGCAGTTCTATTTCCAGTTTTTTAAGGAATCTCCACACTGTTCTCCATAGTGGCTGTACTAGTTTGCCTTCCCACCAACAGTGTAAGAGGGTTCCCTTTTCTCCTCACCCTCTCCAGCATTTATTATTTGTAGACTTTTGGATCGCAGCCATTCTGACTGGTGTGAAATGGTACCTCATAGTGATTTTGATTTGCATTTCTCTGATAATGAGTGATGTTGAGCATCCTTTCATGTGTTTGTTAGCCATCTGTATGTCTTCTTTGGAGAAATGTCTATTTAGTTCTTTGGCCCATTTTTTGATTGGGTCATTTATTTTTCTGGAGTTGAGCTGTAGGAGTTGCTTGTATATTTTTGAGATTAGTTGTTTGTCAGTTGCTTCATTTGCTATTATTTTCTCCCATTCTGAAGGCTGTCTTTTCACCTTGCTAATAGTTTCCTTTGATGTGCAGAAGCTTTTAAGGTTAATTAGGTCCCATTTGTTTATTTTTGCTTTTATTTCCAATATTCTGGGAGTGATTCTTGTTTTTTGAATGTTGAGTTTTAAGCCAGCTTTTTCACTCTCTTCTTTCACTTTCATTAAGAGGCTCTTTAGCTCCTCTTAGCTTTCTGTCATAAGGGTGGTGTCATCTGCATATCTGAGGTTATTGATATTTTCCCCAGCAATCTTGATGCCAGCTTGTGCTTCATCCAGCTCGGCATTTCTCATGATGTACTCTGCATATAAGTTAAATAAGCAGGGTGACAATATACAGCATTGATGTACTCCTGTCCCAATTTTGAACCAGTCCAATATTCCTGTCTGGTTTTAACTATTGCTTCTTGATATGCATATAGATTTCTCAGGAGGCAGGTAAGGTATTCTGGTATTCCCATCACTTGAAGAATTTCCCACAGTTTGTTGTGATCCACACAATCAAAGGTTTTAGCATAGTCAATGAAGCAGAAGTAGATGTTTTTCTGTAATTCTCTTTCTTTTTCTATGATCCACACGATGCTGGAAATTTGATCTGTTTCCTCTGCCTTTTCTAAATGCAGCCTGTACACCTGGAGGTTCTTGGTTCACATACTGTTGAAGCCTGGCTTAGAGAATTTTGAGCATTACTTTGCGAGCATGTGAAATGAGTGCAATTGTGCAATAGTTTGAACATTCTTTGGCATTTCTCTTCTTTGACACTGGAATGAAAACTGATCTTTCCCAGTCCTGTGGCCACTGCTGAGTTTTCCAAATTTGCTTGCATATTGAGTGCAGCACTTTCACAACATCATCTTTCAGGATTTGAAAGAGCTCAGCTGCAATACCATCACTTCCACTAGCTTTGTTTGTAGCTATGCTTCCTCAGGACCACTTGACTTCACACTCCAGAATGTCTGGCTCTAGGTGAATGATCACACCATCATGATTATCTGGGTCGTTAAGATCTTTTTTGTATAGTTCTTCTGTGTATTCTCGCCACCTCTTCTTAATATCTTCTGCTTCTGTTAGGTTCATCCCATTTCTTTCATTTATTGTGCCTATTTTTGCATGAAATGTTCCCTTGGTATCTCTAATTTTCTTGAAGAGATCTCTAGTCTTTCCTATTCTACTGTTTTTATCTATCTCTTCGCATTGTTCACTTAGGAAGCCTTTCTTATATTTCCTTGCTATTCTTTGGAACTCTGCATTCATACAGGGATTTCTTTCCTTTTCTCCTTTGCCTTATGCTTCTCTTCTTTTCTCAGCTATTTGTAAGGCCTCCTTAGGCAGGTATTTTGGCTTTTTGCCTTTTTTCTTCTTGGGATCATTTTGATCACCACTTCCTGTACAATGTCACCTCTGCCCATAGTTTTTCAGGCACTCTGCCTCTCAGAGCTAATCTGTTAATATTGGGGTACATGCATCTTTTTTCAATTTTGGTTTCCCTAGGGTGTATGCCTAAGAGTGGGATTGCTGGGTCATATGGTAGTTTTATTCCCATTTTTTAAAAAGAAATACTATTTTCCACAGTAAGTGTATAAATTTACATTCTCACCAGTAATGCAAGAGGGTTCCCCTTTTCTCCACATCCTTTCCATCATTTATTGTTTGTAGACATTTTTTTTTCTTTTTTTAAAAATATTTTATTGGTTTTGCCATACATCAACATGAATCCACCACAGGTACACACGTGTTCCCCATCCTGAACCCTCCTCCCTCTCCCCTCCCCGCACCATCCCTGTTTGTAGACATTTTAATGATGGACATTCTGACTGTTGTGAGGTGGTATCACACTGTAGTTTTGATTTGCATTTCTCTAATAATGAATGATGTTGAGAGTTTTTTCATGTGTTTCTTAGCCACCTGTATGTATCAAAAGTGCTTCTTGATGAAGGTGAAAGACAGGAGTGAAAAAGCTGGCTTAAAATTCAACATTCATAAAATGAAGCTTATGTCATCTGGTGCCATCACTTCATGGCAAATAGATGGGGATAAAGTGGATATGGTGACAGACTTTATTTTCTTTGGCTCCCAAATCACTACAGATGGTGACCACAACCATGAAATTAAAAAATACTTGCTCCATGGAAGAAAGGCTATCACAAACCAGGACAGCATATTAAAATGCAGAGATATCACTTTGCCGACAAAGGCCCATATAGCCAAAGCTGTGTTTTTTCCAGTAGTCATGTATGGATATGATAGTTGGACCATAAAGAAAGACGAGCACCAAAGAATTGATGTTTTCAAACTGTCTTGCTGGGGGTGACTCTTGAGAGTCCCTTGGACAGCAAGGACATCAAACCAGTCAATCGTAAAGGAAATCAACCCTGAATATTCATTGGAAGGACTGACGCTGAAGCCAAAGCTCCAATACTTTGGCCACCTAATGCAAACGGTTGAGTCTTTGGAAAATACCTTGATGTTGGGAATGACTGAGGGCATGGGAAGAATGGGGAGAATGGGGAAACAGAGGATGAAATGATTAGATGGCATCACTGACTCAATGGACATGAGTTTGAGCAAACTCTGGGAGACAGTGAAGGACAGGGAAGCCTGAGCTGCTGCAGTCCATGGGGTCGCAAAGAGTCAGACATGATTGAGTGACTGAAAAAGAACAACAACAAATGTCCAGTAGTGGAGTTGGCTGCCTTAAGATTACTGAATTGAATTTCCCATTACAGGTTTCAGCGACATATCTGTCAGGCATGAAGTAGGATTCTTCCACTTCCCAGGTGGTGCTGCTAATGGTAAAGAACCCATCCGCCAATGCAGGAGATGTAAGAGATATGGGTTCGATCCCTGGGTCAGGAAGATCCTGGAGGAGGGCACGGCAATCCATTCAAGTATTCTTGCCTGGAGAATCCCATGGACAGAGGTGCCTTGGAGGGCTATGGGGTTGCAAAGAGTCATACATGACTGAAGCTACTTAACACACACCATTGGAATATTTAATATTCTACCAGTGTTATTACTGTATAACCCAACTGTTGAATATTCTGAGAAAAGCCATACTCTAATGCATACTAGATGTACAGTAAAAGGATAACATTATTAGATCACTAGAAATGAAAAAAAAAACTTATGTCTTTAACAATCATGAACGTAGGCTCAACAGGGTGATCTGAGTACCAGCACTTTCACATATTATACATCTCCTGAGCTAGCAGTCCCATGAAAAGGCTGAAGACAACCCTGCTATTTTCCTAGAAAAATGATGAGAAAGTTTTAGCACTTATAAGTGTTGCTGACTGATGAGATAAGTGTAGAGAAAAGTATTTATTTTTGAGGGTCTGAAATCATTTTTGTTTTTTTTTATACCAGTGGAATCCAATTACACTCATCTCAGCTACATACTGTGTCTCTCCCATTTCTCTTCTAATCTTCTCAATGTTTACTGTTTACCCATTTATGATTTTTGATGATTGCTACACTATTTGGTTTGAGAACAGTTGATTTTAACTCTGGGGAGGTTGACTCCTAAGATAGTATCCTTTCATCAGGCCAGTGGTTCTTTGCCTATTTCAGTCTGTGGGATTGTTCTGGTGGGCTTATATTCAATAATCAGCTCATCTGGGAAGAGCTCACCTCCTTAATGGTTCTCAATGCCTCCTCTCCATTTTGGTTGTCATATCTGTGTTCATTTACAATTTATATCCACACGTCTACCCTTCCAACTAAAATGTAGTAAAATCACATGACATGGCAAAGAAATCTTTGCATTATTCATTACAACATTTGTTACATGGGTTTTAAATTACTAATATTTTTGTCTTTCTTCCTCAGTAGTTGTGAATTTCAGGGCAAGAGCTATGGCTTCATTTTTGTATCCTCATTGCCCCATTCAGTGTTTGGTAGAGAGTGGGTTCTCGATGTGTAGCTTAAGTGAACAAAGCTACCAAAATGTTTAATATATAGTGAGTATAGAATGCTCTAGACAATATAGTTTAATACTTAATCAAAGGTCATTTGCCCAGCATAATATGCCTGAAAAAAGGCCTATAAGAAGGATAAAGAATGGCTCAATTTTGTTTTAAAAACCAGGTTAGATGCAGAAGAAAGTTTCTTTTGGTCACATTATAACAGTGAGTTTGTCCAAAATTTTATGTAACTATGAGTTGTTTTCCTGAATCATTCACAACGGTTAAGAATTTTATAACTATTTATGATTATAAAATACATGTACTTAAGTAAATGTGTAAATTTTAAACTTCTAAATAACTTTTAGATCTTTGAGAACAAAAATGTTTATGAACATAGTCTGGAGATAAATTAGGAGTCTAAACAGACTTAAAAGAAAGCTGGAGACAAAAAAGGCAACAAAGGATAAAATAGATACTATAAGGCATAAAAAGTTATTCTATGACATTTTTAATGACTTTAAAGTAACATTGTTTTTTTGTTACATAAAAAATAACCGAAAAATTTACATGTACCAACAAGTGAAAAGAAGAACACAAAAATCACTTGTAGAATTATCACACAAAAATAATTGTGATTAACAATTTGGTATATAGCTTTCTAGTTTTGTTTTACTTAATAATAAAAATTATTATAAAAATAATGGTATAATCAATATAATTAAAGAGCTGCGTTAATTGTGACTTAAGGAGAAAGCAATTTTATTCATTCTCACTATTCATTAAACTCTCTTTGTGGAATAGCTTTTGCTCCTTGATGAAATCTTGAATGGATGTGATATACTCTTACATGTTTATTGTTGTTGTTCAGTCCCTAAATGTTAAATTTAATATAATAACCACTCAGCTCTAAACTCTCACAAAATTTAAAGCTTCTCCCTGTCTCCAGTATGGATCTATTCCAAATGGTACTTGGAAAGGCACAGCCAGCTTCTTTATTTTTCTGTACTACTGTTTTCTGTACTACTATTCCTTCTTCTATAATCTCTAAGCTGCATCTACCTTCTTCAGGGTTGAAGTTTGTGGTGGAATGTGTGTATGAAGTAGAGGGAAGAGATAAAGAGAAGAGGGCCTTACTTGACTGATACAGTTGTAGATATTATGTTATGCTTGTGTTGGAGCAGATTTCAAATGTTGAATATTCTTGAGAAGTTATTCATCACTGCCTGTCTCATCTACTGTTCTCTTGATACATACAGTTCTTCCTTTGTTTGACCACTTATAATGTTGCTTTTAGTCCTATGGTTACTAGCAGTTCTTTTCTCTACTCAGGTAACCTTGCTATTCTAAGTAGACCTTTCTTTGATTAAAGAAAACTCAAGTCCAAATCCATTCCCTGATATCAGTTCTGGTCTTCAGGAAACAAGCATGAACCTTTATCTGCTAAATTCTACAAGTTTAAGCCATTCTGCAAAGCATTTCTGCTATCTAAGGGATGAAACTCAAGTCCCCACAAATTCCTATCTTTACGTTTCCTAGGCAAGGGACAGATGCCTATCTTTACCACCCCCCCCCCACCTCATTCAATGGGATACATATAAAATTTCCAAATTATTCCACTGAAGCCTCCCTAACATAGTTTGAAATAAGGGGAAACAAACTCCCCACTTCTCTTTGGGTTTAGGGGGAATATGCAAGGTACATTGAAAACTTTCTCTAGCTAGATTTTTACTGGAGAATGATGTCACCAAGATAGAAACATAGATTGTTCCCAGCTTTACTTCCCTTCACAAGAAAAACAATTAACAGCTATTTATTGATAAGACACTACTGAGAAAATCCTATAATATGGGGGTGAGGGTGAATCATTCTTCTGTATCACAGAGACCAAGACAGAATACATTAGAGGAGTAGGAGGAACAGCTACACACTGACAGCCTTGTCCTCCCCAAGATCAGCACAGCACCATACCAGTCTGCTTTGAGTCCATAGCTCCTCCAGTGGAAAGAGAGTCCAGGGTGGACAAAGAGCTCTCCCAGAACCATGTGTAGCTTCTTGGGAGTCCCCACTCCAGTTTTGCCAAATGGAGATTGTGGGAAAATCTACAAGGTTTACCCACTGGAAATATGATTATGATGAAAGGGAGAGGAGCTTGCAACAACCAGCACTGGGATCCTAGCATTACTGAATTCCTGCTTTCAGCTCCCAAGTAAGAGTCCCAACCAGTGGCTTTGTTTATCTGCATAGCCATGGCCGTGGCACAGTCTGGTCAGGAAAGTTGGTAAGGCATAGTTCTGCTTGATTTGAGTCCTGAAATGAAGAGCCTTGCTAGTCCTGTAGATTGGTCCACCTCCCCAATCATCCAGCAGGACAGCTGAACCATAGCCCTGCCAATTGCTGAGTGTAGCTCCAAGCCCCACCCAACCAGAAGGCCTGCCTGGGACATCTGGAAGCTGCAACATGCTCAGGATGGAGAATATAGCAGATAGAGCAAACTGTCCACAAAGCAAAGCCAGTGACTCTGTTCAGTCAAAGAACTTAGGGTATAGATAGGCTTGAGTCAGGATTACAAACAGTATTGTGGCGGGTGGGGAGGAGGGAGCCAGTTCTGCCCAGGCAGTGCAAAAACTTATAGCCCACCCACTGCTGAGTGTAGCTCCTGGGGCTGCACCCTGGAACTTCTGGTATCTTGCTAGGAGCTAGCCCACCTGCTCTACTTGGGCAGGGCAAATAATTCATAACCTCACCTACTGCTGAGTATAGTACCCAGCCACAATCACCTAAGAAACCTGATCAGAAAATACAGACAACTATGGAACCAAACTACAGCTTCACTTGGGCAGAGAACCAAGCCAACAGTCCTATCTAACTGTTCTAAGCCAATGGCCTCTCCCTAACTTCAGAGCTCAGGCAGTGGTCTCATCCCAAAGCAGACCCTGATAGCAAGCCCCTCCTACCCAAGGATGTTACAAGCAGATGCATACAGGAGCCCAAATTGAGATGACTGGTGAAGAGCTGTTTCTGCCAAAGCAAACCTGGAAAGTCTGGAAAAGAATAACACTTACTCATATGTGCAGATACCAATATAAGGAATCAAAGATCATAAAACATCAGGTTAATTTTTGAGTCTTTTGTCATTTACAGTTATCGTTTGATGCTTTTGAAAATACACTTCATCTTCAAGGAGATGGAAAAGACTCTGGCAAGTACAGGTTTCAGTTAACTTTAAGATTTTAAAACTAAACTGGTTAAGAGTTTCCAGAACAAATGGAAAAACTGGATTCAAGCAAAATAAGAAATAATAACATGAGACTGAATGAACTGACGAGGATGACTATAATTTTTATAACATTTTGGACAAAACTGATGGTTCTTTAATTTTTTCCCCTAGATTTAAGAAAATGTTTTTTTATTTCTCTTAACTATGACTTGGAGCAATTTGGTAAAGTGTAAATTTGTGAACAAAATAAAGCAATTAATTTTTCTCTAAAAAAAAAAAAAAAAAAAAAAAAAAAAATCAGGTTAACATGGCACCACCAAAGGAAACAAAGTTCCAAAAACTGACCCTAAAGACATGAAGATCTTTGAACTATCAGACAAAGTAATCAAAATAGTCCCCTTAAACATGTTTAGTGAACTACAAGAACACACAGATAGACACATAAAATTAAGAAAACAATGCAAGAACAAACCAAGAACTTTAACAAAGAAACAGAAATTAAAAAATCCTAGAGCTAAAAAACAGAATGACTTAGCTAAGTAATTCAACAGAAAGCTTCAACAGTAGACTCAATTATGCAGAACAATCAGTGACCTAGAACACAGGACATTTGAAATCATCCAGTCAGAGGAACAAAATGAAAAAAAAAAAAAAGAATGAAGACAGCCTAGAGAAAAAAAGACAACCTCTAGAACCTATGGAACACAATCAAAAGAAATACCTTTTTTATGGATAGTCCAGAAGGAGGACAGAAAGAGAAAGGGATAGAAAGTATATTTAAACCAGTAATGTATGAAAATTTCCCAAACCTGGGGAAAGAAGAGGAGATCCAGATCCTTGAGGCCCAAAGGACCCCAAATAAGTTGAACTTGAATTGGACTACACAACTTCATATTATAATTTATTAAAAAAATCAAAGAAAAAGAGAATTTTGAAAGCAGTAAGAGAAAAGAGAGACGTTACATTCAGTGGAACTCCCAAAAGACTAGAGATGTATTTCTTAATAAAAACTTTTCAGGAGAGAGTGGGATAAAATATTCAAAGCATTTAAAGAAAAAAATCCCTGTCAACTAAGAATTCTATACGTGGCAAAACTATTCTTCAGAAATGAAGCAGGGATAAAAACTTTCTTAAACAAACATAAGCTTAGGGTGTTCATGCCATTAGATCTGTCTTATAACAAGAAATATAGGGAGTTTTTTTGAGTTGAAATAAAAGGATACTAATGAACAGCAAAAAAAAAAAGTTGCATAAAACTCACTGGTAATGAAAATATATAATCAAAGTTAGATTCTATAATATGGTAATGGTGATGTGTAATTTACTAACAATTCTATTTTAAAAATCAAAGAACAAATTTATTAAACACAACCATAGCCACAATTATTTGTTATTGGTTACACAGTAAAAGAAATGTGCAAACTGTAACATCAATAACCTAAAAAGTGAGGGGAAGAAGAAGTAAAAGTAAGATTTAGGTATGCTATCAAAGTTCAGTTGGTATCAGTTTAAAATAAAATATCATAATTTTAGGAGGCAGTCTTAAGATGGCAGAGGAATAGGTTGGGGAGACCACTTTCTCCCCCACAAATTCATCAAAAGAACATTTAAACGCTGAGTAAATCCCACAAAACAACTTCTGAATGCCATCAGAGGACATCAGACACCCAGAAAAGCAGCCCATTGTCTTCAAAAGGAGGTAGGAAAAAATATAAAAGACAAAAAGAGAAACAAAAGAGGTAGGGATGGAGCTCCATCCTGGGAAGGGAGTCTTAAAGAGAACTTTCCAAACACCAGGAAACACTCTCACTGCCGAGTCTGTGGCAAGCCTTGGAACCACAGAGGGCAACATAACCAGGAAGACAAATAAATAAATAAATAAACACCACAGATTATGTGCCCAATGGTAACTCCCCCAGTGGAGAAGCAGTGCAGATGCCTGCATCTGCCACTAGCAAGCAGGGGTTGGGCAGGGAGGCGAGGGCTGCATTGCTTAGAGTAAGGACCGGGGCTGAAGGCCCCAAGGGCAATCTGAGGGAACTAATTTGGGCTAGCAAACCTGACTGTGGGATAGCTACCATGCGAAAAACCCTAACCTAAGACACCACCAGGCCCGCTCACAGAACAGAGGACTGAACAGAGCTCGTTGGCTGCAGACCATCCCCCTCCTGTGACAGGCAGACAGAGCCGGAAGGGGGCAATCGTGGCCTCAGAGAGGCATTATCTACCAAACTGCAAGCAGGCTTCGTTGCTAACTAAGACTTCTTGGGATTCTGGACGGTCAACATCCGCCTGAGAAGGTGCGCCAGTTGTACACCCAGAAAACCGAGCGGCAGGGATGGGGGAGGCAATAAGTCACAGCAACCTCCCTCACCAAACATCTGATCACCTACCTGAGCTGCTCGGACCTGGGAAGGGCATAAAACACAGGCCCAACAGAATCTGTGCCTCTGAGGACTACCTGAGTACCTGAACCTGAGCAGCTTAGACCTGGGAAGTGCATACAACACAGGGCTGGCCTCAGACAGTTCCCGGTAGAGCAACCTGGAGCCTAAGCAGTGTGGACAGGGAAAGCACACACGCCATGAGCAGGGGCAAAGCCAGTGTGGCTGAGACACTGTGAGCACACGCCAGTGTTATTTGTTTGCAGCGTCCCTCCCTCCCCACAGCACAACTGAACAAGTGAGCCTAAAAAAGTGTCCACCACCGCCCCCTTGCGTCAGGGCAGAAATTAGACACTGAAGAGACCAGCAAACAGAAGAAGCTAAAACAGAGGGAACCGCCTTGGAAGTGACAGGTGCAATAGATTAAAACCCTGTAGTTAGTACTGACTACATAGGAAGGAGCATATAGATATTGAGAAATATAAGCCGGATCAAGGAAGTATCTGAAAATGAACTGACCTGACACTGCCCACAACAACACCAGAGAAAGTCCTAGATATATTTTTACTATCATTCTTTAATTTTTAAAATTTTTAAAAAATTTTAAGTCTTCTATTACTCCTTTAATTTTCATTTTTATAACCTATGATTACTTTTTGCAAAAAAAGAGACCCTATTTTTTAAAGCAAACTTCATATATATATATATAATAATTTTATGACTTTTTCTTTAATACTGTATTTTTGAAAATCCAACCTCCAGATTTTTAATCTTTGCTTTTTGCTATTTGTTATAAATTTTGTAACTTTAAGAACCCAATCTACAGTATCCATTTTTACTTGGGAGCGAGATTACTGGCTCGAGTGCTCTCTCCCCCTTTGGACTCTCTTTTTTCTCCACCAGGTCACCTCTATCTCCTCCCTTCCCCTTCTCTTCTCTACCCAACTTTGTGACTCTCTTTGTGTGTTCTGGATGGTGGAGAACACTTAGGGAACTGATTACTGGCAGGATCTGTCTCTCTCCTTTTGATACCCCCTTTATTCTACTGGCCACCTCTGTCTCCTTCCTCCCTCTTCTCTTCTCTGTGTAACTCCGTAAACATCTCTGAGTGGTCCACACTGTGGAGTGCACATAAGGAAGTGATTACTGGCTAGCTTGCTCTCTCCTCTTTTGATTCCAACTCATCTCATTTGGATCATCTCTATCTCCCTCCTCCCTTTTCTCTCCTACATGTAACTCTATGAACCTCTCTGGGTGTCCCTCACTGTGGAGAAACTTTTCATCTTTAACCTAGATGTTTTATCAATGGTGGTGTATAGATGGAGAAGTCTTGAGGTTATCATAAAAATAAGACTGAAAACCAGAAGCAGGAGGCTTAAGTCCAAATCCTGAGAACACCAGAGAACTCCTGACTCCAGGGAACATTAATCAACAGGAGCTCATCAAACGCCTCCATACCTACACTGAAACCAAGCATTACCCAAGGGCCAACAAGTTCCAGAGCAAGACATATCACACAAATTCTCCAGGAACACAGCCCTGAGCTTCAAAATACAGACTGCCCAAAGTCACTCCAAAGCCATTGACATCTCATAACTCATTACTGGACACTTCATTGCACTCCAGAGAGAAGAAATCCAGCTCCACCCACCAGAACACCTACACAAGCTTCCCTTACCAGGAAACCTTGACAAGCCACCAATCCAATCCCACCCACATTGAGGAAACTCCACAATAAAGAGAACTCCACAAACTGCCAGAATACAGAAAGGCCACCCCAAACACACCAATATAAACAAGATGAAGAGACTGAGGAATAACTAGCAGGTAAAGGAACAGGATAATTGCCCACTAAACCAAACAAAAGAGGAAAAGATAGGGAATCTACCTGATAAAGAATTCCAAATAACGATAGTGAAAATGCTACAAAATCTTGAAAACAAAATGGAACCACAGATAAATAGCCTGGAGACAAGGATGAGAAGATACAATAAAGGTTTAGCAAGGACCTAGAAGAAATAAAAAAGAGTCAATATATAATGAATAATGTAATAAATGAGATCAAAAACACTCTGGAGTGACCAAATAGTAGAATAACAGAGGCAGAAGATAGGATTAGTGAGGTAGAAGATAGAATGGTAGAAATAAATGAATAGAGAGGAAAAAGAAAAAACGAATTAAAAGAAATGAAGACAATCTCAGAGACCTCCAGGACAATGTTAAAAGCCCCAACATTCGAATCATTGGAGTCCCAGAAGAAGAAGACAAAAAGAAAGACCACGAGAAAATACTTGAGGAAATAATAGTTGAATATTTCCCTGAAATGGGGAAGGAAATAATCACTTAAGTCCAAGAAACCCAGAGAATCCCAAACAGGATAAATCCAAGGCAAAACACCCCAAGACACATATTAATCAAATTAACGAAGACCAAACACAAAGAACAAATATTAAAAGCAGCAAGGGAAAAACAACAAATAACATACAAGGGGATTCCCATAAGGATAACAGCTGATCTTTCAATAGAAACTCTTCAGGCCAGGAGGGAATGGCAGGGCATTCTTAAAATGATGGAAGAATATAAATTACAGCCCATATTACTGTACCACAAGGATCTCATTCAAATATGAAGGAGAATGGGAGAAGGAGAGGGTGGGATGATTTGGGAGAATGACATTGAAACATGTATAATATCATATAAGAAACGAATCGCCAGTCCAGGTTCGAGGCAGGAAACAGGATGCTTGGGGCTGGTGCACTGGGATGACCCAGAGGGATGGTACAGGTAGGGAGGTGGGAGGGGGTTCAGGATGAGGAACACGTGTACACCCATGGCAGATTCCTATTGATGTATGGCAAAACCAATAAAATATTGTAAGGTAATTAGCCTCCAATTAAAATAAGTAAATTAAAAAAAAAAAAAAAAAGCTTTACAGATGAGAAAAAGCTAAGAGAATTCAGCACCACCAAACCAGCTCGCCAACAAATGCTAAAGGATCTTCTCTAGACAGGAAACACAGAATGTGTGTATAAACTTGAACCCAGAACAATAAAGTAAATGGCAACGGGATCATACTTATCAATAATTACCTTAAATGTAAATTTGTTGAATACCCCAACCAAAAGACAAAGTCTGGCTGAATGGATACAAAAACAAGACCCCTATACATGTTGTCTACAAGAGACTGACCTCAAAACAAGGGACATATGCAGTCTGAAAATGAAGGGCTGGCAAAAGATATTCCACCCAAATAGAGACCAAAAGAAAGCAGGAGTAGCAATACTCATATCAGAGAAAATAAGTTTTAAAACAAAGGCTGTGAAAAGAGACAAAGAAGGACACTACATAATGATCAAATGATCAATCCAAGAAGAAGATAAAACAATTATAAATATATATGCACCCAACATAGGAGCACTGCAATATGGAAGACAAATGCTAACAAGAATGAAAAGGGAAATTAACATTAACACAATAATAGTGGGAGACTTTAATACCCCACTCACACATATGGGTAGATCAACTAAACAGAAAATTAACAAGGAAACACACACTTTAAATGATACAATAGACCAGTTAGACCTAATTGTTATCTATAGGACATTTCACCCTCAAACAACGAATTTCACTTTTTTCTCAACTGCACATGGAACCTTCTCCAGGATAGATCACATCCTGGGCCATAAATCTAGGCTTGGTAAATTCAAAAAAATTGAAATCATTCCAAGCATCTTTTCTGACCACAATGAAGTAGGATTAGATCTCAATTACGGGAGAAAAACTATTAAAAATTCCAACATATGGAGGCTGAAAAACACGCTGCTGAATAACCAACAAATCACAGAAGAAATCAAAAAAGAAATCAAAATATGCATAGAAAGGAATGAAAGTGAAAACACAACAACCCAAAACCTGTGGGACACTGTAAAAGCAGTGCTAAGGGGAAGGTTCATAGCAATACAGGCATATCTTAAGAAACAAGAAAAAAGTCAAATAAATAACCTAACTCTACACCTAAAGCAACTAGAAAAGGAAGAAATGAAGAATCCCAGGGTTAGTAGAAGGAAAGAAATCATAAAAATTAGGGCAGAAATAAATGCAAAAGAAACAAAAGAGACCATATCAAAAATCAACAAAGCCAAAAGCTGGTTCTTTTGAGAGGATAAAAAAAATTGACAAACCATTAGCCAGACTCATCAAGAATCAAAGGGAGAAAAATCAAATCAATAAAATTAGAAATGAAAATGGAGAGATCACAACAGACAACACAGAAATACAAAGGATCTTAAGAGATTACTATCAGCAATTATATGCCAATAAAATGGACAACGGGGAAGAAATGGACAAATTCTTAGAAAAGCACAACTTTCCAAAACTGGACCAGGAAGAAATAGAAAATCTTAACAGACCCATCACAAGCAAGGAAATCGAAACTGTAATCAGAAATCTTCCAGCAAATAAACGCCCAGGTCCAGACGGCTTCACAGCTGAATTCTACCAAAAATTTAGAGAAGAGCTAACACCTATCCTACTCAAACTCTTCCAGGAAATTGCAGAAGAAGGTAAACTTCCAAACTCATTCTATGAGGCCACCATCACCCTAATACCAAAACCCGACAAAGATGCCACAAAAAAGAAAACTACAGGCCAATATCATTGATGAACATAGATGAAAAAATTGTTACGAAAATTCTAGCCATCAGAATCCAACAGCACATTAAAAAGATCATACACCATGACCAAGTGGGCTTTATCCCAGGGATGCAAGGATTCTTCAATATCTGCAAATCAATCAGTGTAATACACCACATTAACAAATTGAAAAATCAAAGTGATATGATCATCTCAGTAGATGAGGAGAAAGCCTTTGATAAAATTCAACATCCATTTATGATAAAAACCTTCCAGAAAGCAGGAATAGAAGGAACATACCTCAACATAATAAAAGCTATATATGACAAACAAACATTATCCTCAATGTGAAAAATTGAAAGCATTTCCCCTAAAGTCAGGAACAGGACAAGGCTGCCCACTTTCACCACTACTATTCAACATAGTTTTGGCCACAGCAATCAGAGCAGAAAAGGAAATAAAAGGAATCCAGATTGGAAAAGAAGAAATAAATCTCTCACTATTTGCAGATGACATGATCCTCTACATAGAAAACCCTAAAGACTCCACCAGAAAATTACTAGAGCTAATCAATGATTATAGTAAAGTGGCAGGCTATAAAATCAACACACAGAAATCCGTTGCATTCCTATACACTAATAATGAGAAAACAGAAAGAGAAATTAAGGAAGAGTTCCATTCACCATTGCAATGGAAAGAATAAAATACTTAGGAATATATATACCCAAAGAAACTAAAGACCTATATATAGAAAACTATAAAACACTGGTGAAAGAAATTAAAGAGGACACTAATAGATGGAGAAATATACCATGTTTATGGATTGGAAGAATCAATATAGTGAAAATGAGTATACCACCCAAAGCAATTTATAGATTCAATGCAACCCCTATCAAGCTACCAACGATATTCTTCACAGAGTTAGAACAAATAATTTCACAATTTGTATGGAAATACAAAAAACCTCGAATAGCCAAAGCAATCTTGAGAAAGAAAAATGGAACTGGAGGAATCAACCTTCCTGACTTCAGGCTCTACTACAAAGCCACAGTCATCAGGACAGTATGGTACTGGCACAAAGACAGAAATATAGATCAATGGAACAAAATAGAAGGCCCAGAGATAAATCCACGCACCTATGGACACCTTATCTTTGACAAAGGAGGCAAGAATATACAATGGATTAAAGACAATCTCTTTAACAAGTGGTGCTGGGAAAACTGGTCAACCACTTGTAAAAGAATGAAACTAGAACACTTTCTAACACCATACACAAAAATAAACTCAAAATGGATTAAAGATCTCAACGTAAGACCAGAAACTATAAAACTCCTAGAGGAGAACATAGGCAAAACACTCTCTGACATACATCACAGCAGGATCCTCTATGACCCATCTCCCCAAAAGAATACATTTGAATCAGTTCTAATGAGGTGAATGAAACTCGAGAGTATTATACAGAGTGAAGTAAACCAGAAAGAAAAACAGCAATACAGTATACTAATGCATATATATGAAATTTAGAATGATGGTAATGATAACCCTGTATACGAGACAGCAAAAGAGACATAAATGTATAGAACAGTCTTTTGGACTCTGTGGGACAGGGCGAGAGTGGGATGATTTGGTAGAATGGCATTGAAACATGTATAATATCATATCTGAAACAAATTGCCAGTCTAGGTTTGATGCATGATACAGACTGCTCGGGGCTGGTGCACTGGGATGACCCAGAGGGATGGTATGGGGAGGGAGGTGGGAGGGAGGTTCCGGATGGGAAACACATGTACACCCGTGGAGGATTCATGTTGATGTATGGCAAAACCAATACAATATTGTAAAGTAATTAGCCTCAATCAAAATAAATAAATTTATATTAAAAATAAAATAAGTATCATAATTTTAGATATTTTATGTAAACCTCATATTAATCACAGTGGAAAATGCTGTAGCAAATACACAAAAGGAAACAATAAAAAAGTCAAAGCTTGCTAATACAAAAAGATATCAAAACCAATAAAAAATGCAAGATAAGAAAGAAACAAGGAAATATAGATCTACAAATCTCCGAGAAAACAATAAACAAAGTGACAATAATTAGTCCTTTACTACCAATAATTCAAACATAAATAGACTAAATTCTCCAATCAAAATGTATAGAATGGCTGAATGTAGAAAAAACAAAACAAAACAAAAACAGTATGCTGCCTCTGAGAGACTCACCTTAGTCTTAAAGGCACAGTCTGAGAATAAGGGATGGAAAAATATGTTTCAACCAAATAATAAACATGGAAACAAACAAAAGGGCAGGGGTAAACTTCACTTATATCAGAGAAAATATATTAAACTTGTAGATTAAAATAGATTAAACTAAAAATGGTTAAAAGAGACAAATAATGTATCATTGTACAATGTAAGGTTGTCTATACATCAAGAAAATAACACAATTTAAAATATTTATACACCCAATATTAGAACACGTAATTATGTAAAGCAAACATAAACAGAGCTAAATTGAGAAATAAACAGCAATGCAATAATAGTTGAGGACTTTAGTACCCCATTGTCAATTATAGATAGGTCATCCGGACAGAGAATGAGTAGGGAGACATTGGATTTGAACAACACTAGAGGAGGCTGGTGGGCTACAATCCATAGAGTCACAGAGAGTCAGACATGACTGAAGCCACATAGCACGCACACACATAGATCAAATAGTTCTAATTAGACATATACATTTTATCTGACAACAATTGAATGCACATTTTTTCTCAAGCACACATGGAACATTTTCTGGGATAGATCATATGTTGGACCATAAACCAAGACTTAGCAAATCCAAGAAGTTGAAATCATATCCAGTATCTTCTCTGACTACAATAGTATAAAAGTAGAAATCAATAACCCGAGGAAAATTGGAAAACTCATGAATGCATGGAAATCAACACTCTCTTCAGCAACAAATTTATGAGAGGAGAAATTAAGGGGGAATAAAAAAAGTATTTCGGGTCAAATGAAAATGGAAACACAGATGAGAGAAGAAATTAAAGGGAAAATAAAAAAGTATCGAGTCAAATGAAAATGGAAACACAACATATCAAGATTTAGGGATGCAGAAAAAGCAGTTCCAAGAGGTAAGTTCATAACAATAACACCGACATTATGAAACAGAAAATATTTCAAATAAACAACCTAACCCAGTGCCTCAAATAACTAGAAAAAGAATAAAAATTGATTCCAAAGTTTTCAGAAAGAAGGAATAATAAATATTAGAGCAAAAACAAATAAAATAGCAAGAAAACAAAACAGTGTTGTTTTCTTGAAAAGATAAAGAAAACTGACATTTCATAGCTTAGTCAGTAAAAAATTTGCCTGCAGTGCAGGAGACCCGAGTTTGATTCCTGGGTTGGGAAGATCCCCTGGAGAAGGAAATGGCAACCCACTCCAGTATTCTTGCCTGGAAAATCCCATGGACAGAGGAGCCTGGTGGACTGCAGTCCATGGGGTCACCAAGAGCGGGCACGACTGAGCAACTAACACTTCAAACTAAGCAAGGAAAAAAGAGAGGACTGAAATGAACAAAAGTAGAAATGAAAGAGGAGATATTACAACTGGTACCACAGAAATAGAATCATAAAAAACTACTTTGTTGTGCTCAGTCATGTTAGATTCTGTGTGACCCCATGGACTATAGCACGCCAGGCTCCTCTGTCCATGGAATTTTTCCATTTAGGAATATTGGAGTGGGTTGTCATTTCCTACTCCAGGGAATCTTCCTGACCCAGAGATTGAACCCACGTGTCTAGAATCTCCTGTATTGGACAGGTGGATTCTTTACCTCTAGCACCACATGGGAAGCTAAAAAAAAAAAAAAAAAAAAAGAGAGAGAGAGAGAGAGAAGCTACTAAGAATCATATGCCAACAAACTGGACAACCTAGAAGAATTGGAAAAATTCATAGAAACATACAATCTACCAGGAATGAATCAAGGAAGAAGTAGGAAATATGAACAGACCAATTATTAGCAAGAAAATTGAATAAGTAATAAATACAATCTCAATGAAGAAAAGCCCAGGACCAGAGAGCTTCATTGGTGAATTTTACAAAATATTTAAGGAAGGATTAATGGAGAGATATCCCATGTTCATGAATTGGAAGATTTAATATTGTTAGCATTTCCATACTACCCAAAGATATCTATGAATTCAATCAAATCCCTATCAAGATTATAATGACATCTTTTTCAAAACTAAAAAAAAAAACAGCCCTAAAATTTATATGAAGCAACAAAAGATCTGCAGAAAGCAATCTGCAGAAAGAGCAAAGCAGGAGGCACCACACTTCTAAAAAGGTATCGTAATCTGAACAGTACAGTCTTGGTATAAAAATTGACACAATGGAATAGACTCAAAAGCCTCAAATTAAACCTATGCATATACAGTCAACTAATATTTGATAGTTCAGTTCAGTTCAGTCACTCAGATCAGATCAGTCGCTCAGTCATGTCTGACTCTGCGACCCCATGAATTGCAGCACGCCAGGCCTCCCTGTCCATCACCAACTCCCGGAGTTCACTCAGACTCACGTCCATCGAGTCAGTGATGCCATCCAGCCATCTTATTCTCTGTCGTCCCCTTCTCCTCTTGCCCCCAATCCCTCCCAGCATCAGAGTCTTTTCTAATGAACCAACTCTTCCCATGAGGTGGCCAAAGTACTGGAGTTTCAGCTTTAGCATCATTCCTTCCAAAGAAATCCCAGGGCTGATCTCCTTCAGAATGGACTGGTTGGATCTCCTTGCAGTCCAAGGGACTCTCAAGTGTCCAACTCCTTGTGACCTCATGGACTGCAGCATGCCAGGCCTCCCTGTCCATTGCCAACTCCCGGGGTTTACTCAAACTCATGTCCATTGAGTTGGTGATATTTGACAAATGAGCCAAAAATACTCAATGGAGAAAATAAAGTCTCTTCAATAAGTAGTGCTGGAATAATTGGATATTCACATGTGAAAGAATAAAACTAGACCCCTATCATATATCTTTCACAAAAATTAACTCAAAATGGAATAAACACTTAAATATATGGCCAGAAACCATGGAACTCCTAGAAGATAACTAGGATAGACGTTTTTGACATGGGTCTTGGCAATGACTTTTTGGATATGACAGCTGAAGCACAAGTAACAGAATAAAAGAAATGAGTGGGACTACATCAAACTAAAATGCTTCTGCACAGCAAAAGAAATGATCAACGAAGGGAAAAGACATTCCATGAAATAGGAAGAATGTAATGCAAGTGATACATCTGATAGGAGGTTAATATAAAAAATACACAGGGAACTCATGGAGCTTAATTGCAAAAATCCTGAAATAACCCAGTTTTAAAAATGGGCAAAGAACCTGAATAGACATTTTTCCAAAGAAGATATATGAATGGCCAACAGGTCTATGAAAAAGTGCTCAACATAGCTAATCCTTTAGGGAAATGCAAATCAAAACCACTAATCATTGGGGAAATGCAAGTCAAAACCTCACTCTTATTAGAATCACTATCATCAAAAAAATAAGATTTAACAAATGCTAGTGAGGACGGTCTAGTCAAGGATATGGTTGTTCCTGTGGTCATGTATGCATGTGAGAGTTGGATTGTGAAGAAGGCTGAGAGCCGAAGAATTGATGCTTTTGAACTGTGGTGTTGGAGAAGACTCTTGAGAGTCCCTTGGACTGCAAGGAGATCCAACCAGTCCATTCTGAAGGAGATTAGCTCTGGGATTTCTTTGGAAGGAATGATGCTGAAGCTGAAACTCCAGTACTTTGGCCACCTCATGTGAAGAGTTGACTCATTGGAAAAGACTCTGATGCTGGGAGGGATTGGGGGCAGGAGAAGGGGACGATGGAGGATGAGATGGCCAGATGGCATCACTGACTCGATGGACATGAGTCTGAGTGAACTCCGGGAGTTGGTGATGGACAGGGAGGCCTGGTGTGCTGCGATTCATGGGGTCGCAAAGAGTCGGACATGACTGAGCAACTGAACTGAACTGAACTGAACTGAGTGAGGATGTGGAGAATAGGGAACCCTTGTGCATTGTTGGTGTTACAACCGCTATGGAAAATAGTATGGTGGTTTCTCAAATGATATAACAATTCTACTTCTGGGAGTGTATACCTGAAAGAACAAAACCATTACATTGAAGAGTTCACAGTGGCATTATTTACAATAGCTAAGGCATGAAAACAATCTAAGTGTCTACTGATGGATGAATGAATAATGAAGTTGTGATACACACATGCACACACACAGAGAGGAATACTATTTAACTGTAAAAATGTAGGAAATTCTGCCATTTGTGACAATCTGGATGGATCTTGAGGGCCTTATCCCAAGGGAAATATGTAAGAAAGACAAATACTGTATGATCTAACATATGCAGAATCTGAAATAAGACAAAACAAACTTATAGAAAAACAGATCAAATTTGGGATTACCAGAGGTGGGAGTTGGGGAGGTGGTGGTAAAGGAATTGGATGAAGGTGATCAAAGGGTAAAAATTTCCAGTTAAAAGATAAGTACTGGGTGATGTAATGTAAAATATGAGGACCATAGTTAAAAGTGCTATATAATATGAAAGTTGTTAAAGGAGTAAATCTTAAAAGAGTTCTGGGGGAGAATGGATACATGTATATGTATTTCTGAGTCCTTCTGCTGTCTCCCTGAAACTATCACAACATTGTTAACCGGCTATACTCCAATATAAAATAAAAAGTTAAAAATAGAGTTCTCATTACAAAGAATAAACTTTTTCCCTTTTTGTTGTATCCATATAAGATAATGAACGTTAACTAAACTTATTGTGGTAATAATTTCACAGTATATGTAAGTCAAATCATTATGCTGTACATCTTAAACTTATATAGTACTAAATATCAGTTATACCTCAATAAATCTTGAAAAAGGCAAACAATAAAAATTTTAGACTGCTATGCTATTATACTCTTAATGAATTCTTAGACTTCTCTTATGTAACCTGGGCATTGCTGAAGGACTAATGCTGGCAAAATTGAGCTTTGGTCACTCACTCCACATGCAAGACTTTCTAGATGATCTTATTGCATTGTTTTTGGTGTTGAGGCTTTTTCTTAAACTGGAACAACAGCAAAACCATATTTAGCATCTTGTTACACTAGCTTAATGCTTAGTAAGTAATTAATATATACTTAGCACTTGAGTGAACTCTGGGAGTTGGTGATGGACAGGGAGGCCCGGCGTGCTGTGATTCATGGGGTCGCAAAGAGTTGGACACGACTGAGCGACTGAACTGAACTGAACTGAATGCTAAGTAGTTTACATGTATTAACTCATTCAATATTCACAACAATCTAAAGTACAATCATTACCCTTATTTTACAGTTGAGGAAACTGAAGTATGGAGAAATTGAGTAACTTAATTAAGCTTACACAGTGAGTGAGTGATGTAGCCAGGATTTGAAGCCAGGCTGTATGTCTTCAGAGCTTGCAACAAATATGCTAGGCATACCTATATAGAATCGTATGGTTTCTTTTTGTTAGGCCAAACAAAATGGTTTTGTGTTAGTTATAAATTACTGGTATTGAAATGCAACTATTTTTGTGTAATTAATATATAGTGTAATTAATATATAATACATAGTGCAGACTCCTTAGGCACTATGGTCACAAAAGTAGTTGATGGACATGTTAGACAAATAGTTCAAACTACATAAAAGAGCCTTAAATGAAAAGCAAAATCTCTCCTCACTTCAACCCTGCTATTAAGTTTTTGAGTCCTTCCAGAAATAGTCTATGCATATGGAAGCACGTGTAAGCACGTGTGTACCTCTGTGTCTGTTTTTAACAAATGAGACCATACTTCAGACACAGTATGTACTTTTTTTCTTTTTCGTTTTGGACCCCCAGGATGCTCTATTTTAATTAATTAGAAACAGTGCTATTTTTAGGTTGAAGTAGTGATTATGTTGTCTTTATTAACGCCTTCAGGATTGTTTTTAGTTTATTTTAATTGGAGGCTAATTACTTTACAATATTGTAGTGATTTTTGCCATTCATTGACATGAATCAGACATGGGTGTATATGTGTTCCAAATCCTGAACCCCCCTTCCATCTCCCTCCCCATCCCATCCCTCAGGGTCATCCCAGTGCACTGGCCCTGAGCACCCTGTCTCATGCATTGAACCTGGACTGGCAATCTATTTCACATATGGTAATATACATGTTTCAATGTTATTCCCTCAAATCACCCCACCCTCGCCTTCTCCCACAGAGTCCAAAAGTCTGTTCTTTACATCTGTGTCTCTTTTGCATCTTGCATATAGGGTTATCATTACCATCTTTCTAAATTCCATATATATACTTTTTTTTTTCATTTATATCTTACCCATCTTTCCATACCTGATATAAAGTATTAAACTAGAGCATCTTGAACTCATAATCTTTTAAAACTTTTTCTTATTCTTTTTGTAATATAGCTTCATTAGAAACCCGTTGTTGGAGTCAGCTTCCTGTGTCTTACACTTGCTGAGTGTCTTATGACCAAGTAAAAGAGACTTTCTGCAACTTTGCAAATCTGAGAAGAAGCTAAAGTTTGCTTCTGTGGTCTGTGGCTTTCATTTTATGGAAACTCTACCTCTCTGAGACACTTTGTCTCTCTGTCCTTTTCCTTCAGGTGCTTGTTTTCCTCCCTGTCCAAATCTGCTTTCAAGAAAGGCTCTGCTGGTAGAACCTTACCTCCCTGTATGATCTGAAGTCCTAATCTTATTTATTCCCAAGTATTTATTCATATTCTGAATGCTATATTTGTTATAAGAGATGTTCCCTACTACAAAAATTCTTCAATATGAATATACATTAATAGAGAAAACTAAGGATACTGTTCTGAGTTTTTCAATATAGATAAATGTATTTATTTATTTATTTTTTTTAGCAAGGCAGTGACTAATTAAGTCACTCAGTTTAATTTTATATTCTTCACAGTCATTTGATAATCATGTAATGATGAACAATATTTTCTGTCACTTTTGAGATAAGTTAATTTCTGCAAACAAGAGAATTCTGCTACTTGTCACTGAATTTTATAAAAGAGGTTTAAAACATTAACATTTATAGAAATAACACAGTAAAGCAATGTGAAAATAAATTGGAAAACACAAATATACCCACCCATCCCCAAAGTCTAGAGCATTCCTTTAGTCTGTCCCCTGGTGTTTCTCTTACCACCTCATTCCCTCTTCCTAGAGTTCAGCAACTGAGACACTGCTACTCTGCAGGGGCTATTCTGAGCTTAAAGTGCCTCTATTCCTTTAATTTCTCAGTTAATCCTAGAAACAGTCTTCTGAAATAAAGTATTACTCATATTTCAGAGACGAAGAACACCGTGGCTAAGACGTAAGTTGCTTGATCAAAGTCATACCAATAATTATTAAAAGCAGAATTAGGATTTCCACCCAGGTCCACCCAACTTTAGTTAGCCTACGATTTTGTTGCTTCAGGGTGGTGTAGGCCACTTTCTCAAGAGGCTGGTACATGGTACTTCTTGAGCTAAGGCTCTTTAGATTTCCAAATTTTCCATCCTGAGGCTGAGGCTCCTCCAGTCCCCAGGCACTTGCAATTCCCCCCAGAGCCCTAGAAACTTCTTCTCCCTACCCCCAAAGGATTAGAGTTGCTCCTCTGGCCTCACAAGCCCTGATGCCAAACAAACCCAAGCAGTTACTCCCCCATTTTGGGCATATAGTATTAAATGGAGAACTATGTGCTTGTATAACTTTAGTAAAGTCTGCTAAAAGCTGTTCTATATAACAAAATTATGCAGGAAATATCCAGTCTTTTCATACCAAAAATTAAAGAAAAGCCAATATATTTTATAATTATAGCTAATAATCTGCTATTTTTATATATAATCACAGATTTTTATATTTCCCCTTCAGAACTATAGCAGGGTTCTTAATAAGGCTGTCATTCAAATATCCCCTTCCTAAATAAATACAACTTTGAATGTTCAATAGTCATTCACATAAATTTCATGTTATTACTCAAAATTAAGACATTCACACTATAGAAAGGTACCAGTCTTAAATTACTAAATTAGCATACATCATTGCAATCTAACAAAGCTCAATCTATATTTGCTACAATCCTAAAGAAAAGTGGCCACTTAATCGGTAAGGGGGAACATTCATATTGTCATGCATTAGATACTGTGAATTAGAAAATAAATAGGGTTTTTGGAACTATCTTTAAAAAATTTAATATTAATTCCTGAAAATAACTCCAAGACCATTCAGATTGCTGAACATTAAAAGGGCCACTACTGAACAGCTTAAATAACTGCTTTTGAAAAATGAATATAAAACTAGTTATACAGTGATTATTAAGGTGCTAGCCTCCTCAATATGACAAGCAATTTAAACTTAAAAACATTAGTATTTTTTTTTCCTCATAATAATCTCACAAAACAATGACCTTAATATTTGCTCAAGACTTCTTATTTTCATAATTATTCCTCACTGACTGGTATAAAAACAAAGAGCTCAAGGCCTCACCTTGGTTTACTCACTGCTGGTTTTCTGTCTGTTGAAATTAGACTGTAAACTACATAAAAGCAGGAACCAAGTCTGTTGTGTTCACCACTGTATCCCACACAGCACTTTGCATAATGCCTGGGCAAGCAGGAGGTGACCAACAAATACCTGAATAACTGAATCGATGAGAGAGGAGAGTAAAATAACTATTGATTTTCTGCAAATCGTTCTCTGTGCTCAAACTACTATAAACTGTCAGTTCTATTTTCTAGAAATATGAATTAAAAAACTTTCTCCAGTGATGGAAGGACCTGATGTCAGTGTCTCTGTGTCAGTTTGTCTGTCTGTCTCTCTCTCTCACACACACACACACACACGCACACAGTAATTAAGACTGCATGAGTCAAAATTACATCATGAACTATGAGATGTCAACATTATATAAATAAAATTTAATAGTGAAAAAGTGATCTGGAAGCCCTGTGAATTTTTACCCTACACATTTTGGAGGACATCACATGGGTTAAGAAAAACACAACAAAATTGCATTTGTTCAGATAATCATTTGAATGTTTACACACATTTTTGGTTTGTTAATTATTTATAACTAATTTACATTTCCTCATATTAACATATACTTCTGCTTAGCCTGTAATCAAATTATGCCAGTGAGAAAAATCCTCACAGTACCTTCATTGAGTTGCTAATTCTAAGAAAACACTGAACATGAACATGTACAAAAGAGGCATTTGAATAAAATAGCATGTGTATTTTTAAATATTTGCACAGTTTGATCTTTACATTTCTGTCTTGAGGAAAATATGAACAAAACTCAGGTTCACCATGCTAAGATAATGGTTCAGATGACCGCCATGAAAGAAGTACATACAAAACAAGGAAAACAAATCACATCCTTAGGTTCCGTGATTACTGAGAGGGTTTCCCCTGCCCTAAGTGCTTTATTATATTTCTTAAAAATATGAGAGCAGCAGCTTATTAAAAGTCTCAATTACTGTGCATCAATGATGGAATCAGAACGACACAACAGACTCCTAAGAATGGGAGGACTGCAGAACAACAAGAAGTCGCAGTTTTATGCTTCTTCTTGCTCTGGGTAATTTAGGATTTTGCGATGTGCCTGACGTAAATATTGCTGCTGTTTGAAGTAAACCTTGAATGCTCCTTTAATGGCAACAAAAGCAATTCCACCCAAGATTGTCCTTTGTAAATTAGAGTTAACACTACTGAACATTAGTTTACCAACTATTGTCACAATAGTAGGAAAAACAAGGGCTCCACACAAAATTCGGGTGGCAGAGACATGATCTGCTAAAGGATTAGCCTCAGCTGGAATTCGAGGAACAGGACAACCAATCCCTGGGAATATACTGTTCAAAATTTGTAGTTTATTTGAGTATTTGCGCCAGAGTCTAAGCACATAGTCCTCCCAGCGAATCATCTTGCCTAGTATCAGCATGACAGGAATAGTAGGAAGTCCAATTAAAAGGAATAAAGGATCAACTCTCTCCATAACATCCAGACCTTCTTTATGGCCTACAACCTGCATCACTGTCACCGGTCCGTAAGTCACAGCTGTCCAATAGATGGAGCCAACCATTATTCCTGCTGCAGCAAATGGACAGGCTTTTGAGATCAGTCTATCTGCAAGATCCAAGATGTAAACAACTGGACCCAACTTTGGAAAAACTATTAAGTATTCAGCATTGCACTGAGGACATGCCACTCTGGCTGTACTGTTTCCTCTTTGTTTTTCATCCACCCAGCGCTGTAGACAAGCCTGGTGAACCCATTTTGTAGATCCTCTGCATCTGCATGGTCTCACCCATTCAGCTGTTTTATCATCTTCATCAGTGGCAAAACACACCCAGCAACTTCTGTCCAGCATCTGCTGTAGGGCTTAGTCCGGCATCTTCGGCGGAGCTGGTGCACTCGCCTCTCCGGTGTGCCTGGTCAGGGCCGGGCCCTCGACAATAGCACTGAGAGGTGGCAGAGTAGGCCTCAGTCCGGTGGCAGCCGCAAACCCGCCACCCAGCCTCCCGGGGCAGCTCCGTGAGCCCGGCGGTGGCGGTGCGCAGCTGAGGGCATCCCCAGATAAATGTATTTATTTTAAAAATTCAGGGTGGGAAAGGAAGTGGGAGGAGGGGTTCAGAATGGGGGGAAACACATGTATACCCATGGCCAATTCATGTTGATGTATGGCAAAACCATCACAATATTGTAAAGTAATTAACCTCCAGTTAAAGAAATTAATTTAAAAATGCACTGCTGGGCATACACACCGAGGAAACCAGAATTGAAAGAGACACATGTACCCCAATGTTCATCGCAGCACTGTTTATAATAGCCAGGACATGGAAGCAACCTAGATGTCCATCAGCAGATGAGTAGATAAGAAAGCTGTGGTACATATACACAATGGAGTATTACTCAGCCATTAAAAAGAATACATTTGAATCAGTTCTAATGAGGTAGATGAAACTGGAGCCTATTATACAGAGTGAAGTAAGCCAGAAAGTAAATCACCAATACAGTTTACTAAAGAAAATATATGAAATTTAGAAACATGGTAATGACAACCCTGTACGCGAGACAGCAAAAGAGACATAGATGTATAGAACAGTCTTTTGGACTCTGTGGGAGAGGGAGGTGGGGATGATTTGGGAGAATGGCATTAAAACATGTATAATACCATATAAGAAATGAATCGCCAGTCCAGGTTCGATGTGGGATACAGGAAGCTTGGGGCTGGTGCACTGGGATGACCCAGAGGGATGGTATGGGGAGGGTCATGGAAGGGGGGCTCAGGATGGGAAACACATGTACACCTGTGGCAGATGCATGTTGATCTATGGCAAAACCAATACAATATTGTAAACTAAAAAAATAAAATAAAATAAAAAAATAAAATAAAAATGTACTCTTTACCTTTTTGGTGCTAATCTTAATGAAATGATGGCAAACAGTAAATGGCAGCTGATTTTTATGTTTACTTGGTAAAATAAAAATCTGGCTGCCTATAATTAGACCCTACTTCCATCTAAATTTTTTCTCTGGAACTTTTACTGATCAAATGAAGGTTAAAATTTTGGAACCACTTGCGGCATACAGGCATTTTTGGGCATTAAACCAATAAGGAAGTTTGATGAGAGAGAATGAGAGTTTGTATGTGCCCTTTCCATTGTTACTGTAGTCGCACAGCACATAGTCACCTATATATCAGGTAGGTGGTTGGCTCTCTTAAGAGGTGTAACTGAGTTTAAAAATTGAAAAATGACGTTATTGCTACTGCAGTAATCCTTCTTTGGCTACAGGAGTACTGTGTTACCTTCTTGTGATATAAAAACCAATGCAAGAAAACCAAATAAATTTTACAGCTTCCCAAGATCAGTTAGTTGGGAAACTGTAGCCATGTATGGATGTGAAAGCTGGACCATACAGAAAGCTGAGCACCAAAGAATTGATGCTCTTGAATTGTGGTGTTGGAAAAGACTCTTGAGAGTCCCTTGGACTACAAGGAGATCCAACCAGTCCATCCTAAAGGAAATCAGTCCTGAACATCCATTGGAACGACTGATGCTGAAGCTGAAACTCCAATACTTTGGCCACCTGATGCGAAGAACTGACTCATTGGAAAAGACCCTGATGCTGGGAAAGTTTCAAGGCTGGAGGAGAAGGGGAAGACAGAGGATGAGATGGTTGGATGGCATCACCAACTTGATGGACGTGAGTTTGAGCAAGCTCTGGGAGTTGGTGATGGACAGGGAAGCCTGGCAGTGCTGCAGTCCATGGGGTCACAAAAAGTCGGACACAACTGAGTGATTGAACTGAACTGAAGGCAAGTTTGTTAGTTTTTTTTTTTTTCTCCTAAGAACTGCTGTCTTCTAGAAATATTATGTGTGCTTTTCAAGGTTTTGTATCTAATACTCTTTTGTAAGTCAAATGTTTATTTATCTAAGACATGCACAAGGGTACTTCATTTTCTCTACATGGCTTTCTCTTTTCTTATGGGAATTATATATTCACAATAGAAAAGCAGTCCTTCTCTGTCAGGGAAAAGTCACACATGTTTGCTAAGAGCATTATTTCAGGAGAAGACACACAGAGTGGGAGAAGGAAACGGACACTCACCAATCCAGTCAAAAGGTAGAATTTTAGAGCTTAAAATGACTTTGTGTCCCTTTGTTTATAGATTAAAGGGAGAAAAACCCAGAAGGAAATTTGATTTCCCTAAAGTAATTCAGCTTATAAGGGGTAGAGTAAGGGTTAGGACTTTCTTCAGGCCAGCCTCCTTTCTAGACTATGTCCAATCTGACAATTGAGTCTGAAGTGTTGAACTGAGCCATTATCAGGTCTTCATGGAAATCTAAACCCACTAATGAAAGATAGTTAAGGCTCAAAGAGTCTCAGTTTCTTTTACCACTGTGGGTTATTTTTTCATTAAGTTTTTCTCTGAATTCACTGTATGGGAACTGCTTGAGTCTCTTGGGTCTCACTCTACTAATCAAAAGGTAGAGACATTTACTCACCTCAAACAGAGTTGTAAATTGTTCTCAGAGATAAAATATTCCGAGTATTAGAATCACAAAGTATAACAAATTAGTCTAGGGTCTTGACCCAGTAGATGACAGATGCTAGTGTACTAGTAAAATATAAGTGGTAACTCCTACTCTATTTTATAGAACAAATGAAAATGAAATGAAAATAAGATAAAGAATTCTCTGTTACCTAGAAAAAAAGGTAACTCTAAAGGGTACTTAGTTTCTTTTTTTTTTTTCCTTTTGTATTTATTATAATTTCTGATTTTGTTTGGTAATTTTAGAGAAATAGAATTTTGGGACTCCAGTATAAACTAATAATAATCATTAGTCTCGATATATTATTGACATACTACTTTAAGTTTATAGTTCTTTCATATTTGTATCTCATTTGATGCTCACAATACTCTTAATTTGGACTAATAAGTACCACACATTGTCTTGACTGTCAAGATGCAGTCTTTACTGTAGACTGTACTGACCCTCACATGTTCAAGTAAGCAAGCTGAGCTTCAGCATTTATATTCCCTCTTTGTTTTATCTTATGCTGGTTTTGTATTACAGTTTTTCATTACCTAACACTCTCAAGAGATTTTGGATGGAGTGAAGATTAAACTTCATTTTCCTGTCAATTTGCATTTTAACAAATAGTTTTACAACTCTTCTTTGCAGTTATTTCTTTCTTTGTTATTTTCTTTTGTCAGATTTGCAAACAAATGCTTCCAGTACAGGAGAGAGTAGTAAAAATAAAAAGACGTTATCTTAGCCCTTGTTGCTACTCCTCTTTTAATTTGATTTTCCAGAGGGGTATATATATTCTGGATTAATTTGATTATTTTTGGATCCTGTTCCACTGAGAGCACTGAAATCAGAATATGTGTTATTGTAGCTTAAATGCAAGGTTAATCTATTATTTTAAATTCTAATTTAATTTAAAAATTAAGCCATTCTTCTAAATCTTCTTTATTCTCTTTAACATGTTTGTTGGCAAGTCATAGTGGCTAAAAAGGGAGATCTTATCACTTCCTGATATGTAAATATCATGTAAAAAATGTCTCATTTGCTTGACAGTTTTTCAGTTTTCTTGACATTTCAGCATTGCTCACTAGCAGTAAGGCATCAGGGTGATTCAAGTGATAATTGCCTTATTAAGACAGATGGTATCTTTGATGTGTACCCACAGCTGCTATCTAGTTCACAGGAAGCCATAGAGGTATATATAACAAAGCAAAAGAAAACAAAACAAAAATGTGAACAAACACTGACAACTAAATCTCGCATTTTTTGTAGCAGGAAAAAATCTTTCTTTTTTCTTTCATATTTTCCTAGGTTGTATTCTGGTGAACTTTGCTGGCAGTATACTGATTTGGAGTTTACACATGTTCGTGATTAGTCTTAAATATTAAGAGCAAAGTATAGTAGGTTTCAGAGAAGGCAATGGCACTCCACTCCAGTACTCTTGCCTGGAAAATCCCATTGACGGAGGAGCCTGGTAGGCTGCAGTCCTTGGGGTCGCTACGAGTTGGATATGACTGAGTGACTTCACTTTCACTATTCACTTTCATGCATTGGAGAAGGAAATGGCAACCCACTCCAGTATTCTTGCCTGGAGAATCCCAGGGACAGAGGAGCCTGGTGGGTTGCTGTTTATGGGGTCGCACAGGGTCAGACACGACTGAAGTAACTTAGCAGCAGCAGCAGCATAGTAGGTTTGGACAGAGAGAAAGTAGAGTGTATGTACTAGCTAAAACAGGATCAAAAATGAAGAGTCAGAAGACAGCATACTTTTTTGTAAGGAAAGGATAGAAGAGCTGGTGGTACCCAAAAACATCACCAAGAATATTAATATCTACTGGAACAAGATACTATGCTGGATACTGAGTCTGAAGCTCAGCGTTTGTGTGTGCTTATGTCTGCGTATATAGGCATTTATTTCTCTCTGTTTGACTTAGGGAAAAGATAAAGATCCACTGTATCCTTGGTGGTTATGGGAATTCAGAGATAGTTCAGTTTGAATCAAGGGAGAAATAAAGGGGAACTAAACAAGCAAAAATACCTGTGTATGAGAATTGACTGGACTTGGACAAGAAAATAGATATGAAACGGAGTTCTCTATTTAGGATTTACCTCCTTAGCTATGGTTTTTCCTGTGGTCATGTATGGATGTGAGAGTTGGACTGCGAAGAAGGCTGAGAGCCAAAGAATTGATGCTTTTGAACTGTGGTGTTGGAGAAGACTCTTGAGAGTCCCTTGGCCTGCAAGGAGATCCAACCAGTCCATTCTGAAGGAGATCAGCCCTGGGATTTCTTTGGAAGGAATGATGCTAAAGCTGAAACTCCAGTACTTTGGCCACCTCATGCAAAGAGTTGACTCATTGGAAAAGACTCTGATGCTGGGAGGGATTGGGGGCAGGAGAAGGGGACAACGGAGGATGAGATGGCTGGATGGAATCACTAACTCGATGGACATGAGTCTGAGTGAACTCCGGGAGTTGGTGATGGACAGGGAGGCCTGGCGTGCTGTGATTCATGGGGTCGCAAAGAGTCGGACACGACTGAGTGACTGATCTGATCTGATCTAATCTGATCCTTAACTTAGATTTTGTATTCCTTTGTTTTTGTAATGTTTAAATTCCAAACATCTAACTTTGGCATTTAGGCTGCACTTCCTAAGACTGAAAAAATCTAATTGACATTTAAAACTTTTAATATTTGAGGCATAATTTACATAGATTAAATACTGCAAAATTTTATGAGTGCATTTTGAAAAGTCATACAATCATGTAAACATGAAACTTGAGATTCAGAACAGTTCCATCCTATACTCCCTTCCCAAATTCCTTTGTGCTGCCCTCCTTTGCAGTTCCTGGCAAATACTGATTTTTTTTTGGTCAATATTGTCAATATTTCCTTTTCCATAATGTTATGTAAACAGAAACATAGAGTATATACCCTTTTTAACATGGCTTCTTTCACTTAATATAACTTGAAGGAGTCCTCGGGCCTGGAAAAAGGAGGTAATGCCCTCAAAGACCTCGGGCCTAGATAAAGGAGATAAACACCTCAAAGGCCCTTGTTGAACCACCTGACTTGGGGAAAACAAGACTGAACTTCAAGTCCCACCCAGATACTCAGAGCAGATTGCATCAGCCGGAGCTTTCAATCCCCTGCTAGGGACCACTCCCCGCCCCTCCCTCACCCCGCCACCCCTCTCCGTTCATCCGCAAACTGCCATCTCAGCTAAAGATTACCCAGAACGCCCCGCCTAACTAAATCTTCCTATATAGCTTCTGAAAAACCTCCCCTTAAATATGAAGCCTCCCTGATCCCGCTCGCGGTCAGCCTGGTGGTTAGACCGACTGTCGCCCCTCCTTGCCTGAATAAAGGTAACCTGTCTCAGTTGAGGTCGTCTTCCTTTCTTCATTGCCTCCTCTCCAGCTGTACCTTACATAACTATTTTGAGATTCACCCATATTGTTGCATGTTGTTCAATAGTTCATACTTTTTATTGTTCTGTAGTATTTTGTATGCATGCGTGCTCAATTGCTTCAGTAGTGTCCGACCCTTTGTGACTTTATGGACTGTAGCCTGCCAAGTTCCTCAGTCCTTGGGATTCTCCAGGCAATAATACTGGAGCGGGTTGCCATGCCCTCCTCAAGGGAATCTTCCCCAGCCAGGAACTGAACATGCATCTGTCTCCTGCACTGCAGGCAGATTCTTTACCACTGAACCATCAGGGAAATCCCTGTAGTATTTTACTGTGTGGCTATCATTTGTTCACCCATTTATCAGGTGAAAGAGATTTAAGTTGTTTCCAGTTTTTCGGTTTTCTTTTTTTGTGTGACTTTGGAGAAAGCCACTATTAACGCTCATGTACTTTATGTGTAAATATGTATTTTCATTTCTCTTGGGTAAATACCTAGGAGGAAGTTGGCTAGGTCATTGAGTCTGTGTATGTTTAGCTTTATAAGAAACTGCTAAACTGTTTTCTAAAGTGACCCTAGACTTTGCATTCTCATTAGCAATATATAATCATTTCAGTTGTTCCAGTCTTTGCTATCATTTGGTATTGTCAGATTTTTCAAGTTTGGCCATTCTAAAATATGTGTAGTGGTATATCTCATTATTTTAATCTGCATTTCCCCAGTGACTGATGATTTTGAGCATATTTTCATAATCTCACTTGCCATCCATATGTTGTCTTTGATGAAGTATCTGTTCAAGTTTTTTGCTGACAATGCAAATTGGTTTGTTTTTATATTAATGTGTTTTTAAAAATAGACTTTTTTAGAGCAGTTTTAGGTTCATAGAAAAATTAAGAGGTACAGAAATTTTCCATGTACCTCTTTGCCTGCAAATATGCATAACATCTCTGATTATTAACATTTTACACAAGAATAATGCAATTCTTAAACTTACACTAGTGTGTAATTATTAGGCAAAGTCCATAGTTTACATTTAGAGTTCACTCTTGGTTTGTATATTCCATAGATTTGGGAAAAGTATAATGATTTGTGAATACCACTATGTATCATACACAATAGTTTCAGTGCTCAAAAAAATGCTCTCTACTCCATCTATTCATCCCTTCCTCTTCCCTAATCGCTGGAAACCACTCATATTTTTACTGTTTCTATAGTTTTGCCTTTTCTAAGATGTCTTATAGTTGAAATCATGCAGTCTATACACTTTACAGATTGGCTTTTTTTTCACTTAAAGTTTTTCCATGTCTTTTCACTTCTTTCATTTACAGTTCTTCCATTTCTTTTAATGCTCATTTTAATAGCTCTTCAAAGCTCATTTCTTTTTGGTGCTGAATAATAGTACATTGTCTGGATGTATCAGTTTATTTACCTATTTGAAAGACATCTTGGTTGCTTACAAGCTTGGGCAATGATGAGTAAAGCTGCTTATAAACATTGGTGTGGAGGTTTTGTATGGACATAAGTTTTCAACTCCTTTGGATAAATACCAAGGAGCATAATTGTTGGATTGTATGGTAAGAGTATATATAATTTTGTAAGTGATTCCTAAACTATCTTCTGAAGTGGTTGTATCATTTGCATTCCTACTAGAAAAGAATGAGACTTCCTATAGCTCTGTATCTTTGTCAGCATTATTGAGTTTTAAGAGTTCCTTTTATTTCTAGGATACAAGTCCTGTGTCAGATAGTTCAGTTCAGTTCAGTCACTCTGTTGTGTCTGACTCTTTGCTACCCGTTGGACTGCAGCATGCCAGGCTTCCCTGTCCATCACCAACTCCCACAGCTTGCTCAAACTCATGTCCATTGAGTCGGTGATGCCATGCAACCGTCTCATCCTCTGTTGTCCTCTTCTCCTCCTGCTTTCAACCTTTCCCAGCATCAGAGTCTTTTCCAAGGAGCCCATTCTTTGCATCAGGTGACCAAAGTATTGGAGTTTCAGCTTCAACATCAGTCCTTCCAATGGATATTCAGGACTGATTTCCTTTAGGATGGACTGGTTGGATCTCCTTGCAGTCCAAGGGACCCTCAAGAGTTTTCTCCAACACCACAGTTCAAAAGCATCAATTCTTCGGTGCTCAGCTTTCTTTATAGTCCAACTCTCACATCCATACATGACTACTGGAAAAATCATAGCTTTGACTAGACGGACCTTTGTCAGCAAAGTAGTTTCATGGCTGCAGTCACCATCTGGAGTGATTTTGGAGCCCAAGAAAATAAAGTCTCTCACTGTGTTTCCATTGTTCCCCATCTATTTGCCATGAAGTGATGGGACTGGATGCATGATCTTTGTTTTTTTGAATGTTGAGTTTTAAGCCAGCTTTTTCACTCTCCTCTTTCACTTTCATCAAGAGGCTCTTTAGTTCTTCTTTGATTTCTGCTATAAGGATGGTGTCATCTGCATGTCTGAGGTTATTGATATTTCTCCCAGGAATCTTGATTCCAGCTTGTGCTTCATCCAGTCTGGCATTTTTGCATGATGTACTCTGCATAGAAGTTAAATAAGCAGGGTGACAATATACATACTCCTTTCCCAATTTGGAACCAGTCTATTTTTCCATATCTGGTTCTAACTGTTGCTTCTTTGCCTGCATACAGATTTCTCAGGAAGCAGGTAAGGTGGTCTGGTATTCCCAACTCTCTTGAAGAATTTTCCACAGTTTATTGTGATCTACACAGTCAAAGTCTTTGACATAATCAATAAAGCAGAAGCAGATGTTTTTCTGGTATTCTCTTGATTTTTTGATGATCCAACAGATGTTGGCAGTTTGATCTCTGTTTCCTCTGCCTTTTCTAAATCCAACTTGAACATCTGGAAGTTCGCAGTTCATGTACTGTTGAAGCCTGGCTTGGAGAATGTTGTGCATTATTTTGCTAGCATGTGAGATGAGTGCACATGCGCTCCCCACAGTCAGTGTCACCCAACAGGAAGCTTCCATAAGCCTGTTATCCTTATCAGTCAGAGGGCAGACAGAATGAAAACCACAGTCACAGAAAACTAATCAAAATGATCACATGGACCACAGCCTTGTCTAACTCAATGAAACTATGAGCCATGCCTTGTAGGGCCACCCAAGATGGATGGGTTATGGTAGAGAGTTCTGACAAAACATGGTACACTGGAGAAGGGAATGGCATACTACTTCAGTAATCTTGCCTTGAGAACCCCATGAACAGTATGAAAAGGCAAAAAGATATGATACTGAAAGGTGTCAGATAAGTAATTGGTAAATATGTTATTCTGAGATATTGTGTTTTTATTTTCTAAGTAGTAACTTTCAGAGACCAGGAGTTTTAACATTTGATGAAATATAACATATAAAACAGTGTTCTTGCCTGGAGAATCCTAGGGATGGGGGAGCCTGGTGGGCTGCCGTCTATGGGGTCACACAGAGTCGGGCACGACTGAAGTGACTTAGCAGCAGCAGCAACATATAAAACGGAGAAGGCGATGGCACTCCACTCCAGTACTCTTGCCTGGAAAATCCCACGGACGGAGGAGCCTGGTAGGCTGCAGTCCAAGGGGTTGTGAAGAGTCAGACACGACTGAGCAACTTCCCTTTCACTTTTCACTTTCATGCATTGGAGAAGGAAATGGCAGTCTACTCCAGTGGTCTTGCCTGGAGAATCCCAGGGACGGGGGAGCCTGGTGGGCTGCCGTCTATGGGGTCACACAGAGTCGGACATGACTGAAGTGACTTAGCAATAGCAACAACATATAAAAAATTTAATACAATACTCTTTTGGTGTTGCATCTAATATCTTTGCCTAACAAAGGTCATAACATTTTCTCTTATGTTTTCTTCTAGATGATTATGTTTAAAATTTAGGTCTACAATCCACTTTCAGTTTTTAATAAGGTGTGAAGAATGCATTGATAATTCAAATACCAATTATTGAAAGATTATCCTTCTCCATTTCATTGCCTTTAACCTTTGCGAAAATTCAAGTGACTGTATGTGTGGATGTATTCCTGGACTCTATTTTGTTTTATTGATCAATATACAATCTGATCTAATTGTATCTAATACAATCTGATCTAATTGTATCTAACACAACACTGTTATGATTAATATAGCTGTACTGTAAATCTTGAAATCAAGTATTGTGAATCTCTCAGCTGTTGTTTTCTATTTTGAAACTGCATTTGGTATTCTAATTTCTTTACCTTTACACATATATTTTTTTGGCTTCCCTCATAGCTCAGTTGGTAAAGAATCTGCCTGCAATACAGGAGACCTGGGTTCGATTCCCAGATTGGGAAGATTCCTGGAGAAAGAAATGGCAATCCACTCCAGTATTCTTGCCTGGAAAATCTCATGGACAGAGGAGCCTAGCAGGCTATACTCCCTGGGCTCGCAACAGTCAGACATAACTTAGTGACTAAACCACCATTACACATAAATTTTAAAACCAGTTTGTTGAATGCTACCAAAACAACAACAACAACAACAACAACAAAACAGTCCTGCTGAGATTTTGATTTAATCTTATATTGAATATTATAGACAGATCTGGGGACATGTGATGTGTTGAAAATGTAGTTTTCTAATCCTTTGACACTTCTTTCCCCTCCATTTATTTGGGCTTATCTCTGTCAGAAGTATTTCTTTTTTTTAGCATACAGATTCAGCATATATTCTGTGAGATTTTCACTTAAGTATTCTACATTTTCATGTTATAGATAGCATTTAAATTTATACTTTTTTAATGTAAAGGATAAATTGGGCAATTAGGATTGTCATGTACACATAATATAGTATGAAATAGGTGATTAATAAGTACCTAGTGTGTAGTACAAAGCTAGAACCTGGGTTTCCCTGTGGCACTACTGGTAAAGAATCTGCTTGCCAATACAGGAGATGCAAGAAACACGGGTTCAATCCCTGGGCTGGGAAGATCCCTTGCAGTAGAAAATGGCAACCTGCTCCAGTATTCTTGCCTGAAAAATTCCATGGACAGAGGAGCCTGGTGGGCTACAGTTCATGGAGGTCACAGAGAGTCAAGCATGCATGAACAAGCATAGCACAGGGATATCTTCTCAATACTCTATAATGATCAGTATTGGAAAAAACTAAAAAATAGTGAATATATGTAAATGTATAACTGATTCACTTTGCTATACAGGAGAAACTAACACAACACTGAAAATCAACTATATTCCAATAAAAATTTAATAAATTATGCTTTCATTGATAGTGTGTGGAAATACAATTGATTTTTGTATATTGATCTTGCATCCTGAAATCTTGCTAAACTGCGTTATTAATTCCACTAGATGGTAAAGCATTTGCTTGTAATGCAGGAAACCTGGTATCGATCCCTGGTTCATGGTGATCCCCTGGAGAAGGAAATAGCAACCCACTCCAGTACTCTTGCATGGAAAATTCCATGGCTGGAGAAACCTGGTAGTGTACAGTCCATGCGGTCGCAAAGAGTTGGACATGACTGAATGACTTCACTTTTATCAGAACAGGAAAGTTTCCTTGAACTGCTTTCTTGAAAGAGGTATTTTAAAATTATGAGTGGATGAATTTTGTGAAATGCTTCTTATGCATCTTTGATAATATCATAAATACAACTTTTTTAGTCTATTGGCATAGAGAATTACATTGATTTTCAAATGTTGAATAAGTCTCACATTCCCAAGATGACAAGCCTTGATAAGACATGATATATGATATATTATTATTTTTATATATTGCTAAATTCACTTCGCTAAAATTTTATTACAAGTTTCTGTGACTATGTTCATGAAAGATACTGGTCTATGGTTTTCTTTTTTGTAATATCTATGTCTAGTTTCCCTATTAGAGTAATTCTAAACTCATGAAATCAGTTGGAAAGAGTCCTTTCCTCTCTTAAATTTTCTGGAAGTTTTGTGTAGAATTGGTATTATTTCTTCCTTAGATGTTCAGTAGAATTCACAAGTGAAACCATCTGGGCCTGGAATTTTCTCTGAAGTTTTGATTTGTATTTCTCTAATAATTAGTGAGGTTGAGCATCTTTTCATATGCTTCTTGTCTATCTGTATGTCTTCTTTGGAGAAATATGCATTTAGATCTTCTGTCCAGTTTTTGATTTGTGTTGTTTGTTTTCTTGATATTGAGCTGCACGAACTGTTTATGCATATTGGAGATTAATCCATTGTCATTCGCAAATATTTTATTCCATTCTGAGGGTTATTATCTTTTTTTATTGTTTCATTTGCTGTGCAAAAGCTTTTAAGTGTAATTAGATCTCATTTGTTTATTTTTTAAATTATTTCCATTATTCAAGGAGGTGGATCAAAAAAGATGTTGAGAGTTATGTCAAAGAGTGTTCCGCCTATGTTTTTCTCTAAGGGTTTTATAGTGTCTGGCTTTATATTTAGGTCTTTAATCTATTTTGAGTTTGAGTGTTCTAATTTCATTATTTTGCGGGTAGCTGTCCAGTTTTTCCAGCTCTACTTATTGAAGAGACTATAGTTTCTCCATTTTTAATGCTTGCCTCCTTTGTCATAGATGAGTTGTTCATAGGTCTGTCAGTTTATCTCTGGACATTCTATCTGTTCCATTGAATTATATTTCTCTTTTGTACCAGTACCATACTGTTTTGCTAACTGTAGCTTTCTAATATAGTCTGAAGCCAGAGCACATAATACATCCAACTCCAGGTTTTTTCCTTAATAATGCTTTGGCTATTTGGGATCTTTTGTGTTTTCATATGAACTGTACAGTTTTTTTTTGCTTCAGTTCTGTGAAAAATGCTATTGGTAATCATACAGGGATGACATTGAATCTGTAAATTGCTTTGGATAGTATGGTCATTTTGACAATATTGATTCTTCCAATTCATGAACATGATATATCATTCCATCTATTTGTGTCTACTTCAGTTTCTTTCACCAGCATCTTATAGTTTTTGAAGCACAGATATTTTGTCTCCTTAGGGAGGTTTATTCCTAGGTATTTGGCTTTTTTGATGCAATGGTGAATGGGATTATTTTCTTACTCTCTCCTCTTTCATTGATAGTGTATAGGAATGCAATAGATTTCTGTGTATTAATTTTTTTAAATATAAATTTATTTATTTTAATTGGAGTCTAATTACTTTACAATACTGTATTGGTTTTGCCATACATCAACATGAATCTGCCACAGGTGCACCAGCCCCAAGCATCCTGTATCCTGCATCAAACCTGGACTGGCAATTCATTTCATATATGATATTATACATGTGTCAGTGCCATTCTCCCATATCATCCCACCCTCGTCCTCTCCCACAGAGTCCAAAAGACTGTTCTATACATCTGTGTCTCTTTTGCTGTCTCACATACAGGGTTATCATTACCATATTTCTAAATTCCATATATATGTGTTAGTATACTGTATTGGTGTTTTTCTTTCTAGTTTACTTCATTCTGTATAATAGGCTCCAGTTTCATCCACCTCATTAGAACTGATTAAAACGTATTCTTTTTAATAGCTGAGCAATATTCCATTCTGTATATGTACCACAGCTTTCTTATCCATTCATCTGCTGATGGACATCTAGGTTGCTTCCATGCCCTGGCTATTGTAAACAGTGCTGTGATGAACATTGGGGTACACATGTCTCTTTCAATTCTGTTTTTTTTTTTTTGTCTTTTTTTTTTTCTAATTTTATTTTATTTTTAAACTTTACATAATTGTATTAGTTTTGCCAAATATCAAAATGAATCCACCACAGGTATACATGTGTTCCCCATCCCGAACCCTCCTCCCTCCTCCCTCCCCATACCATCCCTCTGGGCCGTCCCAGTGCACCAGCCCCAAGCATCCAGCATCGTGCATTGAATCTGGACTGGCAACTCGTTTCCTACATGATATTTTACATGTTTCATTGCCATTCTCCCAAATCTTCCCACCCTCTCCCTCTCCCACAGAGTCCATAAGACTGTTCTATACATCAGTGTCTCTTTTGCTGTCTCGTACACTGGGTTACTGTTACCATCTTTCTAAATTCCATATATATGCATTAGTATACTGTATTTATGTTCTTCCTTCTGGCTTACTTCACTCTGTATAATAGGCTCCAGTTTCATCCACCTCATTAGAACTGATTCAAATGTATTCTTTTTAATGGCTGAGTAATACTCCATTGTGTATATGTACCACAGCTTTCTTATCCATTCATCTGCTGATGGACATCTAGGTTGCTTCCATGTCCTGGCTATTATAAACAGTGCTGCGATGAACATTGGGGTACACGTGTCTCTTTCCCTTCTGGTTTCCTCAGTGTGTATGCCCAGCAGTGGGATTGCTGGATCATAAGGCAGTTCTATTTCCAGTTTTTAAGGAATCTCACACTGTTCTCCATAGTGGCTGTACTAGTTTGCATTCCCACCAACAGTGTAAGAGGGTTCCCTTTTCTCCACACCCTCTCCAGCATTTATTATTTGTAGATTTTTGGATCGCAGCCATTCTGACTGGTGTGAAATGGTACCTCATAGTGGTTTTGATTTGCATTTCTCTGATAATGAGTGATGTTGAGCATCTTTTCATGTGTTTGTTAGCCATCTGTATGTCTTCTTTGGAGAAATGTCTATTTAGTTCTTTGGCCCATTTTTTGATTGGGTCGTTTATTTTTCTGGAGTTGAGCTGTAGGAGTTGCTTGTATATTTTTGAGATTAGTTGTTTGTCGGTTGCTTCATTTGCTATTATTTTCTCCCATTCTGAAGGCTGTCTTTTCACCTTGCTAATAGTTTCCTTTGATGTGCAGAAGCTTTTAAGGTTAATTAGGTCCCATTTGTTTATTTTTGCTTTTATTTCCAATATTCTGGGAGGTGGGTCATAGAGGATCCTGCTGTTTTTTTTCTCGGTGTGTATGCCCAGCAGTGGGATTGTTGGGTCGTATGGCAGTTCTATTTCCATTTTTTAAAGGAATCTCCACACTGTTCTCCACAGTGGCTGTACGAGTTTGCATTCCCACCAACGGTATAAGAGGGTTCCCTTTTCTCCACACCCTCTCCAGCATTTATTGCTTGTAGACTTTTGGATAGCAGCCATTCTGACTGGCGTGAAATGGTACCTCATTGTGGTTTTGATTTGCATTTCTGTGATAATGAGTGATGTTGAGCATCTTTTCATGTGTTTGTTAGCCATCTGTATGTCTTCTTTGGAGAAATGTCTGTTTAGTTCTTTGGCCCATTTTTTGATTGGGTCGTTTATTTTTCTGGAATTAAGCTGAAGGAGTTGCTTGTATATTTTTGAGATTAATCCTTTGTCAGTTGCTTTGTTTGCTATTATATTCTCCCATTCTGAAGGCTATCTTTTCACCTTGCTTATAGTTTCTTTTGTTGTGCAGAAGCTTTTAATTTTAAATAAGTCTCATGTGTTTAATTTTGCTTTTATTTCCAATATTCTGGGAGGTGGGCCATAGAGGATCCTGCTGTGATGTATGTCGGAGAGTGTTTTGCCTATGTTCTCCTCTAGGAATTTTATAGTTTCTGGTCTTACGTTGAGATCTTTAATCCATTTTGAGCTTACTTTTGTGTATGGTGTTAGAAAGTGTTCTAGTTTCATTCTTTTACAAGTGGTTGACCAGTTTTCCTAGCACCACTTGTTAATGAGATTATCTTTTCTCCATTGTATATTCTTGCCTCCTTTTTCAAAGATAAGGTGTCCATAGGTGCAGGGATTTATCTCTGGGCTTTCTATTTTGTTCCATTGATCTATATTTCTGTCTTTGTGCCAGTACCATACTGTCCTGATGACTGTGTCTTTGTAGTAGAGCCTGAAGTCAAGCAGGTTGATTCCTCCAGTTCCATTCTTCTTTCTCAAGATTGCTTTGCCTATTGGAAGTTTTTTGTATTTCCATGCATATTGTGAAATTATTTGTTCTAGTCCTATGAAAAATACCATTGGTGGCTTGATAGGGATTGCATTGAATCTATAGATTTCTTTGGGTAGTATACTCATTTTCCCTATATTGATTAGATTTCTGTGTATTAATTTTGTATCGTGCACCTTTACCAAATTTTTTGATATGATCTAGTAGTGTCCTGGTAGCATCTTTGGGATTTTCAATGTATAGTATCATGTCATCTGCAAACTGGGAGAGTAGTACTTCTTTTCCAATTTGAATGCTTCTTTTCTTCTTTAATTGAATGAGTAGGACTTCCAAAACTATGTTGAATAATAGTGATGAGAGTGGACATCCTTGTCTTGTTTTTGATACTAAAGAAGTGCTTTCAGGTTTTCATCACTGAGAATAATCTTTATTGTGGGTTTATTGCATATGGCCTTTATTATGTTGGAGTTCCCTTTATGGCCACTTTCAAGAAAGTTTTTATCATAGGTGGGTGCTGAATTTTGTAAAAACCCTTCTCTGCATCTATTGAGATGATCCTATGGGTTTTACTCATCAATTTCTTAATATATCATATTAATTGATTTCCATATACTGAAGAATCTTTCATCACCGGGGTAAATCCCACTAGATCACGGTGTATGATCCTTTTAATGTGTTGTTGGATCCTGTTTGCTAGTATTTTGTTGAGGATTTTTGCATCTATGTTCATCAGCGATATTAGCTTATAAATTTCTGTGATATCATCATCTAGTTTTGGTATCAGGGTGATGTTGGCCTCATAGAATGAGCTTGTGATGTTTATTCCTCTGAAATTTAAATTTCAGAAATATATAGATGTTAACTCTTCTCTAAATGTTTCACAGAATTTGGCTGTGAAGCCATCAGGTCCTGGACTTTTGTTTGTTGGAAGTTTATTAATTACAGGTTCAATTTCAGTATTTGCTGTTTGTCTGTACATGTTTAAATTGAAGAAAATGGTGAAAACCACTAGACCATTCAGGTATGACTTAAATCAAATTCTTTATGACTATACAGTGGAAGTGACAAATAGATTTAAGGGACGAGATCTGATAGAGTGCTTGATTAACTATGGATGGAGGTTCGTGACATTGTACAGGAGAAGGAATGAAGACCATCCCCAAGAAGAAGAAATGCAAAAAGCGAAATGGCTGTCTGAGGAGACCTTACAAATAGCCAAGAAAAGAAGAGAAGCGAAAAGCAAAGGGGAAAAGGAAAGATATACCCATTTGAATACAGAGTCCCAAAGAATAGCAAGGAGAGATAAGAAAGCCTTACTCAGCGATCAATGCAAAGAAATAGAGGAAAACAATAGAATGGGAAAGACTAGAGATCTCTTCAAGAAAATAAGAGATACCAAGGGAACATTTCATGCAAAGATGGGCTAAATAAAGGACATAAATGCTATGGACCTAACAAAAGCAGAAGATATTAAGAAGAGGTGGCAAGAATACACATAAGAACTATACGAAAAAGATCTTCATGACCCAGATATTCATGATGGTGTGATCACTCACACTCACCTAGAGCCAGACATCCTGGAATGTGAAGTCAAGTGGTCCTTAGGAAGCATCACTACTATCAAAGCTAGTGGAGGTGATGGAATTCCAGTTGAGCTACTTCAAATTCTAAAAGATGATGCTATGAAAGCAATGCACTCAATATGTCAGCAAATTTGGAAAACTCAGCAGTGGCCACAGGACTGGAAAAGGTCAATTTTCATTCCAATCTCAAAGAAAGGCAATGCCAAAGATTGCTCAAACTACCACACAATTGCACTCATCTCACACAATAGCAAAGTAATGCTCAAAATTCTCCAAGCCAGGATTCAGCAATACGTGAACCATGAACTTCCAGATATTCAAGCTGGTTTTAGAAAAGGCAGAGGAACAAAGATCAAATTGCCAACATCTGCTGGATCATTAAAAAGCAAGAGAGTTCCAGAAAAACATCTATTTCTGCTTTATTGACTACGCCAAAGCCTTTGACTGTATGGATCACAATAAACTATGGAAAATTCTGAAAGAGATGGGAATACCAGACCACCTGACCTGCCTCTTAAGAAACCTATATGCAGGTCAGGAAGCAACAGTTAGAACTGGACATGGAACAACAGACTGGTTCCAAACAGGAAAAGGAGTACGTCAAGGCTGTATATTGTCATCTTGCTTATTTAACTTCTATGCAGAGTACATCATGAGAAACGCTGGGATGGAGGAAGCACAAGCTGGAATCAAAATTGCCAGGAGAAATACCAATAACCTCAGGTATGCAGATGTCACCACCCTTATGGCAGAAAGTGAAGAGGAACTAAAGAGCCTATTGATGAAAGTGAAAGAGAGGAATGAAAGGTTGGCTTAAAGCGCAACATTCAGAAAACTAAGATCATGGCATCCAGTCCCATAACTTCATGGGAAATAGATGGGGAAACAGTGGAAACAGTGGCTGACTTTATGTTTAAAATCACTGCAGATGGTGATTGCAGCCATGAAATTAAAAGACGCTTACTCCTTGGAAGGAAAGTTATGACCAACCTAGACAGCATATTGAAAAGCATAGACATTATTTTGCCAACAAAGTCCGTCTAGTCAAGGCTATGGTTTTTCCAGTGGTCATGTATGGATGTGAGAGTTGGACTGTGAAGAAAGCTGAGCACCGAATAATTGATGCTTTTTTTTTTTTTAATTTCCAATGATGGGCTTTATTTGATTTGGAGATATTTTAGGTATTGTGCAATAGGATTTTCTTTCTTTTTTTTTTTGATGTTTTCTTAGATTTATTTAATTTGGGGGAACTTTGTACATAAGTAATTAAATGTTGTACATGGTATCGATTTTTTTACTTTTTAAAAATTTTATTTTATTTTTAAACTTTACAATATTGTATTAGTTTTGCCAAATATTGAAATGAATCCGCCACAGGTATACCCGCGTTTTACTTGAACAAACATGCTTAACTGAATTCTGGCACATGCCTTTTCTCTTCCTAAGGCATCTCCTTACTCCTTATTTCCACTCCCAGAGGTAATGGATGCTGATTAAACTTATTATGGTAATCATTTCACAATATATGTGAGTCAAAACATTCTGCTGTACATCTTAAATCTACACAGTGATATATGTCAATTATACCTCAATAAAATTGGAAAAGTAAAAAAAAAAAAAAAAAGGGATTTTATAAACTCTAAAAGGAATTTAATTGATGCTTTTGAACTGTGGTGTTGGAGAAGACTCTTGAGAGTCCCTTGGACTGCAAGGAGATCCAACCAGTCCATCCTAAAGGAGATCAGTCCTGGGTGTTCATTGGAAGGATTGATGTTGAAGCTGAAACTCCAATACTTTGGCCACCTGAAGCAAAAAGCTGACTCATTTGAAAAGACCCTGAAGCTAGGAAGATTGAGGGCAGGAGAAGGGAATGACAGAGGATAAGATGGTTGGATGGCATCACCGACTCAATGGACATGGCTTTGGGTAGACTCTGGCAGTGGTGATGGACAGGGAGGACTGTCGTGTTGCGGTTCATGGGGTCACAAAGAGTTGGACATGACTGGGCGACTAAACTGAACTGAACTGTTCATGTTTTCTCTTTATTCCTGTTTCAGTCTTAGAATGTTTTGCCTTTCTAAGAATTTGTCCATTTCTTCTATGCTGTCCATTTTATTGGCATATAGTTTCTTCTAGTAGCCTTTTATCATCCTTTGTATTCCTGTGGTGTCCATTGTAACTTCTTTTACTTTTCTGATTTTATTGAATTTATCCCTCTATGTGTTCTCTTGAC